>NC_090342.1:31913113-32653532 GCF_035084215.1 Heptranchias perlo | reverse complement strand
ACATGGTCATAGGGAAAATGAACCAGCTTCTATCGGAGAACCCTGCAGCATCCCAGCAAAGAGGAGCCGGAATGATACTGAGCCAGGTTAGCAGTGAAACCAACATGGAGGTTTTCTTCCTCTGCTTTATTTCTCCCTTCTTCTTCTTAAGTTGTTGATTCTTTGCTGGGGTATGGTTCCACAGAAGACTCTGGGTGCCCTCTCATCCCTTGCCCAAGTGTTTATCCTTCATGTGTTAGCCTAGTCAACAAGTGTTGGCAATAAATTTGACTGTGAGTAGCAGCTCATCCAACATCCACATGCATACATTCCAACAAGAGTCACTGGAAAGCGATCAGAAGCACAAGTCCCAGCACATTTCTCACTTCCCTAATGCAAAGGTGTTGAGGCTAATTGTAATGGGGTCAGCTTCAACATGCATGCTGATGATACACAGCTCTACCTCCCCACCATCCCTCTGAACCCCTCCACTGTTTCTGTGTTGTCAGGCTGCTTATCCAAGATCCAGTCTTAGATGAGCTGTAAATTCCTCCAGCTAAACATTGTGAAGACTGTAGCCACTATCTTTGGCCCCCACCACAAATGCCGTGCCCTCGCCAGTGTCTCACACTGAAACAGATTGTTCATAACCTTGGCACTCTGTTCAGCCCTGAACTGAGTTTCCAATTCCACATCCCCTCATTACCTATTTCCACCTCTTTAACACTACCTGCTTTCACCCCTACCTCAAGCTCATTTGCTGCTGAAACCCTCATTCATGCCTTTGTCACCTCCAGACTTAATTACTCCAATGCTGTCCTGGCCAGCCTCCCATCTTCACCCTCCATAAATTTTCATTCATTCAAAACTCTGCTGTTTGTATCCTATCCTGCATTAAATCCCTCTCACCTATCACATTGGCTCCTGGTTGCTTCAAAGCCTCAAGTTTAAAATTGTTACCGTTATGATCAAATCCCTCCCTCGCATCGCCATCCTGTGTCCCTGTAACTTCCTCCAGCTCTAAACCCTACCCAAGCTCTGCATCCATTTTTCTTACACCTCTGTAAAGTGCCTTTGTTTTTCTATGTTAAAAGCACTATATGAATGCAAGATGTTGTACCTTGCTGACCACAAATGAACAAACATTCCCTCCACCTCTCAGCCAAATGCCAAATCAAAACTTTGAGACCAGAAGGTTCTGCCCAATAAAATTGTAAATTTATGTTTTAAAAAATGTATATTTTATTACAATTCAGTGGTTCGCTGAGGAGGAAGAAATTAGACCAGCTTTTTTTCCTCAACCCAATATTTTCCTAAGTCCCTTGTGACTTTGCAAATTTAATTTTCCAGAACAGACCGGTGGTGGTATCTGTCTCACAGTTCACAGAACTGTTACTGAAAATCATTTTCCCTGCCTGATCATGCCCTCATTGTATTTACAAAGTGCATTATGGGGATCATTTCCCACTTCCATAGTCAAACAATCATCTCTCTCATGGTACATTTGGTGTTCATTGAACTGACCAGGAGTCTTTTGTCTCTAGTGAGTGCTGAACTGGTGATAAAGAATTGCCCAGCTACTGCAGTGTCCTTATTTTCACCATAATCTCTTTCATCCTCAACAGGTCCAGCCTCAGTCAACAAAAACACAGATGCACCCTCAACCAGGAGCCACTGCCCAGTGGGGGCAACCAGCCCAATCTCGTCCACCACCTCAAGGTGTGTATACTTTATGCAAGTACATAGGGGATTGGACCAGACTGTCAATAGGCAATTCAGTATTTCCTCTACATAGAGCTATGAAACAAATGCCTTTAATATATATTAAACAGCTGAAACCAGGGAAGAGTGATGGGTCACTTCAGCCATTTCAGTTCAAATGAAACTGCCCTCAACCCTGACAAAATAATCACCACTGTCAATTGGACAGTCAATAAACAATGGCTACCTCTCCTCCATTCGTGGTGTGGGTTTTAAAGTGAACATCTCATGCTGTTCTCGAAATGAATGGAGGCTATCGTGGTTAACAGGTCTGAGATGAATCAGTTGAGCCTCGTTGTATCAGTTGTGACAGTTCATAAACCCGCCTAATCTGGTTTTAATACTAGTCTTTAATGTGTGGCTTTTAGAAAAAAATCTGTGTTAATTCACTTTGTTTTAAAACACAACATTTATTGTCACTCAATCCAAAATCCTTTCCATAAAAAAATGCGACGGGGAAGTTGCAGTGGTGGGAGAAAATTAGACTAATTAATCCCAGTGGCACAACAGACAACATTGTTCCCTTTGATCCTTTGATGCTGTAAATTTGAAGGTTCTGCTGGAGGAGGTGCAACAAAGGAGGTGGGGGCAGTATTTAGAAGTGAGGGCCACCCTCCAGTAAAAGCACATATGTCCGTTACATGAAGTGATGTCACCCAAGACACTTGTAACTGGCTGCAAATAAGAAAGAAGTTTGCAGGTAAATGTGCTGCTCACTTCTGCACACATTTTTTTGTGGGCCCATCAATGATAGCACAATCCTAAATTGGGAACTAGGGAGGTACCATTTCAAATGCTGACCACAATCATTCCCTTTCGCACAGTCTTTCATTGTACCTAAGCTGCATGGCACACTTTTCTTCAAAGTGAAGATGGCAGCTGAGGAGCAGCAAATAGATGCTGATGTGTCCAGGCCAAGGGATTAGGGAGTTTGTTAATGGAGTCGGTCATCATGGATGCAAAGATAGCCCTGTTCTCCTAAGAGCCATCCACCTTGTGTTTCATCTCTGTCAAATAATGTGAGGACTGTGAACTGCTACACGATGAAAGCATTATGGTTGCTTCCTGGATAATGGCCACTGACGTGCAGAATGATGTTTCTGTGGTCAGCTACCACCTGGACAATAACTCCATATGAACCTTTTCTGTTTAGGAAGAGCTCTGATGCCCATATAGGAACCATGTACAGTGCTTTGAACTTGAGAGAACCCTGTCACTCAGTGAAAGCAGATGCTTCCTCTTCACAAGAAAAGCTAGGGGGTGCATGGAATCGAACGACATGCAGCCTTTCAAAAGCCAAGTCTGGCAGGGTTTACCCCATTTTTGCAGGGTATCTGTGGCTCTTCCACTAAAGTTACAGCAGACATTCAGGAGAACCCCCCCCCATCCCATGTAAAGTTTAGTGACAACCGTTTTTAGTAGAAGTTAAATATTAAATGAGGCTTGTAGCACAACCCTATTATTTTCCCCCAGATTGCTTGTCAGAAAATCAGCTTATCAGTGGTTTTGAAAGATCTAGTGACATAAAAGCTGTGGTAACTTACACAACTATAAAGGAGATCAGCCCTGTGATCGAAGCTGTCTGCAGGTCAGCCTGCAGCAGATGGCGTAACTCAATGTTACTCCAGTATGTTGTTCTGTGCCTCCCAGCTGGCCTGCCTGGCCTGGGATTGTCTATGGCACAAGGAGAAAATAATTTTCATTAAAATAATATTCTCATCCATTTTTTGCTAAAAAAATGCTAGAGAAACACGTGGCTCATAACGTGTTAGGTAAATAAATTGGTCCGTGTCTCGAACAATGAAAAAAAGGCTCAGGGGTTTTGTGACCAGTTCAAGTCATCTGATTGATTTTTTTTTATTAGCCACCTTGCACATTAGGCCTATGGTACATAGACTAAAGCTGCCGTGAATTCTGCTTATGCAGAAATCATGCATATTGTTCCTTGCCTGGCGTAATGTCACAGCATATTCCTGCCCTAACTCTGGGAAAGTCTGGTCCTGAGCTTGGGTTGCCTGGCCTTGTTGTTGATTATTTCTGTTATGATAACCACTGCCCGACGAAATGCTGTTTTTTTTTTGCCTTTGAAAAGTCTTTAACTAAAATGTTTCAAATACTTGAGGATGAATCATTCCAGGCCACAGAAAGCTGGGAGATCACTTAGGAGGAAATACTGTAAAAGGGGTAAGAGAAAAAAGAAATCAGACTTCAGCAAATTTGCACTCTTTTTCTTAAATGCAGGAAGCCCGCGACAACCCCAAAGCCCTCAGATTCAGCGTACCAACACAGTGCCTCAGCAAAGGCCGTCTCCACAGGGTCAGCAGCCCCAGAGTCCTCAGTCAAGCCCAAACCAGCAAGAGAAATCTCCAGGTTCAGGTTCTCCAAAACAGATCAAATCTGCAGGTGCCTCTCCTAACCAGTCGTCCAAGCCTGGAGCTTTCTCTGCACAGCAGTCTAGGCTCCCGGCTCAGGGCCAGGCCCTTTCTCAACCAGGATCTGGGGTGGCAACACTACAGCAACAGAGCACAGCACCACAGCCACTGCTCAAGTAAGTAGTCTAAAGAGACAATTTTAAAATATTTAAATGTTATCTTTTTGAACAGGATATTTTTTCCTCTTTTGTGGTCCTGCCCCTCAATCATCTCTCCCCACATTCTTTTCCCAGCCAAGATGACAGCTAAAGGACTTCCTTACAGGTTTCTGTCAATGCAGCCGTCTAAAAGACAACTGTGAATTATACAAGAACAGCTCAGGGTCGCCTATCCTAGGTTCTTCTCCTTACATCTATATACAGTGATCTCCTGTTAATAACACTGAGATGAGGGAGCTGAACCTGTGAGGGGTCAGGTACTAACTCATGTCCTAGTTCTCTGAGGCATGCCACATTGGTACATCATTACACTATGGCACCCAACTGCTAAAAGCAATCGTTCCTAACAGCACCAAAGGTATATCAAGCTAAGGCAACATGAGACACCAGACTATGAACCTTCCAAAATAGGCTCACTTGGCACAATAATGGCACCCAGTGCCTTGTGAATATCTTTTATTGTCAGAACTATCACAGATTTGCCAGTCAAATCTGACATTAATACAGGGATTTACAGATATGAGAAGCTAAAAGTTCAAGAATTCACAGGCAGAGCATTAGAGATCCAATACATTACACCAGAGAGTTTTAACCACCCTTCTGTGTGCTGATTTTTTTCCTTCTAGAATTGATGCTAGAAATATTTCATGTTCACAATAGATTCTTTTTCCCTACAGTTTTGACCACCATACAGACTGGCATCATAGTTGGTAACAGCTAGCAGCAGTGAGCTTAAAGGACACTGGACCCATTCTATTGTGAACATTGTGTAGGATGAGGGAAAAAGTAAATCCTCTCTATCCACCACCAAGTGAATTAATTCAATCAGCTAATTAGTGAAATTTTAGCTGCAGAAAAAACATTCTAGAAATTATAACAGTACAATATGGGCAGTCTGTACCTCACTCGAAATTAACGGGTGGAAAATCTTGTACGGCCCATTAATCTCCCCGTCTGAATTCCTGATAAACGCTCTCAGTGCACAGAGCTCTGCAGCAGGAGTGTGACTTTGTAATATATATTCTTAAATTCTTCATGTCTCACAGTTGGGCCACAAAGATGACTGCTGTGGGTAATGAAAATATCACACTGGCACAGTAGGTGTGTAATTCTGAGATTGGGGTAAATTGTTGGATCAGCGTAGAGGAAATTTTACATCTAATTGTGCTAAACCTGATCTGGAAGTGCTGGATGGTAACATGTTGAGTGGCTGAAATGGGAAAGTGTTCCACTTCCCAGTACTAATCCCCCCCCACCTTGATAAGCACAAATCATTTTTTAGCAAATAGTTAAAATTTATGGAAACATTGGGGACTATTTATAATGTTTAGACATGGGGGCTGTTTTATTCAGTACGTGGGGCAATAAATATTGTATTTAGATAATCTGAGTGCATGGCTGGTATTGTAGCTAATAGAACCCCTTCCCCATTTAATTTCTCTTTCAGCAAATCACAGTCCTTGACAAACAGCTTCAGTGTCACGGAGCCCCCTCAGCGTACCGGCGCCAATGAAGATGAAGCAAAAGCAGAGACCATTCGGAACCTAAGGAAGTCCTTTGCCAGCCTCTTTTCTGATTAACTCTTTACAGTATTTTCATTTCTGAGTGAACAAAGTAGATAAATAAAACTGTGGAAATCTAGGCACCTGCCAAATTGTTTTCAAAGGTTGATGGGAATGAGAGATGGAAATATCTGGAGTTTGGGATGCAAACACCCTTACATGAATCAATGGGCGTTTCATTTCAATTTGTGGATAACAAGCTGTAAAATGAGGTATTGTTTTCCAACTAGGCCGAAAGGCAAAAGAAAAATCCTGCTATGTCAGGTGTGTGCAGATGTAAGTGTGTGTGATGTGAATAACTGTGCACTTTATCTCTCAAAGCAGTTTGTTGAGTGTTGTATGGAATGCTGTTATCAATCAGAGAATCACCATTTATTTGGATTATAAAACACTGTGTATACAACAGGGTCTGAACACTAATCCCTGATGACAGAACCAATACATCCATCTATCCATTTAGGTCCACACCGTGTTCTCATACATTTCAGCGACACTCAATATAAAATCCCATCCAGAAAGTTTTTCATTCCACTCCTCATTCAGTTACAATTTGAATCCCAGATGTTTTATTTTTCTTGATACTTTTGCTCAGAGTACAATAGACAGAAATAAGGGAAAAGCAACTTCTATGGGTCAGTACAATTATAGACAAGCACGTACTCCAGTGTCCTTCCTTAATAATTAAGCACCAGGGAAAGGTTTCACCAGCCTCGTCTGTACATATGGAGATGATTATCAACCAGGGCAGAAACTCCCTCACCTCCTCCCCTCCTCTTAGTGACAGACTCACCAGGTCAGTGGTAGGATTCTTTCCTGACTGACATCATCGAACATGTCAACTCCATACAGCCTGCCCGAGATGAAGGATTGCAGGGTTCTCCAGAGAAGGAGTGTACATGATTAGTAATTACCCGTAGAGTTCCATTTCCTATTTAACTGCAGCTAGATGCTATTCTCAAATCATCTCATCCACTCACACCAGTCTGAATTAAATGCAGCAATTGCTGACACAAGCAGTACTACAGCATGAGCTTATATAGCTTTCAGATGTTCTTATTGTGACTATGTCTAAGATCAACAAGAATCTGAGTTTGCATACTTCACTCAGGCAAACTTTGAAGCCACTTGTTACGATTCATGCTCAGTGCAAATGTCAGCTTCCAGCAGGATGATACGAGGGGTGGGGAACTATAGCTATGAGGTGAGATGAGATACTGAGACTATTTCCACTGGAACACAATGGGCTAAGAGAAGATTTAATAGAGGTTTTTAAGATTATGAAGGGTTTTAATCGGGATCATCAACTTAAAATTGTCACTACAAAAGCGAGGAGAGAGGATGGGAGTAATTTCTTTATGCAAAGAATTGTTAGAGCATGGAATGCTGTACCACAGGGAGTAGTTGAAGCAGAGACCATTGAATCTTTCAAAGGAAAATTGGATAAATATTTGGAACAGAGGATGATACAGGCTGAGAAGAAACCAGGGCATTGGGATTGTTTTGGATTGCTCCAAAATGTCAGTGAAGACACAATGGACCAATTGGCCTCCTTTTGTGCTGTAGACTCCTTTGGTTCATGCAAGTACATACTTTCTTTGAACTGTAAGCTTACTTTATGCAAAAAAAAATCTATGATAGTGGGTTCAGGCAAGAAATGAACTGTTTCACCATTTAGATACCCACTGAAAATAACATGGGATACGTGATAACATTCCTACGGGGCTAATTTTAAACATTTGGTGACGGTGTAAAACGGGCGATATTGGATCAGTTACCCATTATACACCCCGCCCCATTTTCTTTTCCATTGACTACCCCTAACTCTAACTCTTCAATGGAAAGGAATATCCGACAGGGTTTATAATATCCTGATCTTTGTGGCTGATGAAAAATACGACATTGATAGGCAATTAACTCAGGCTAACTATCACCAAGCTTGTGTTTATCAATAAGATTATATAGAAGCAAAAAAAGTTACATTATAGTACTTAACTTTACTCCATCTGTGTAATAATAAAAGTTCCTAAGTCCTAGCAGTTCTCTCCTGTAACCTGGACCATGCACCTTTGATGACAAGTTTTACATGAAACTGAATCCACATGGAGTGCCTTACTAGGTGATCAATATTAATTATTGTCTTGTGAAACAATGGGCATAAACAGGGTGAGCTATCCTTTTTGAAATGTGTCTCCATACTAGACAGCATTGTATATTCTCCAATTTTCACCATACAAAGAAACAATGACAGTCTGGGAAATATCTTTTGCTGTCACAAGAGGCCATTTTAAAGTTGATGCAATACAAATTCCTAAAAAAAGAGATTCTTATGATCTGAAACTAGATTGATCCTCATATCCTTCACATTCCTTACTGGTTATTAGACACTGTTACAAAGATAGAAATGCGACAGGCAGCTCAGTAACAAGCATCTGCAGACAACTCAATGGCCCAACTACTCTCTGGACCTGACCAACATTTAACAGATGACGACTTGACAATTTCCTGCTCTTTTTTTTTAAACCCCACTCTATCTGCTCTTGTCAAAGTCCCATTCAGTGTGTTTTTCTTATATCCATATTCTCTGGCTGATTGAGACCACCATCCAGCTCCATCACTTTTCTGCTTCCCACACAGCAGCTCCAATCTTGTAGGAAGTAGAGTGAAAACAAAATTGTTGAGGAAGAGGCAAAAAGGAAGCAAAAAAGAGAAAAGTGCAAAAAGTAAAAACAAGACGGACAAAGTGAGGAGAGAGAAAAAATTAGAAATGAGAGCCAAAAGTGATAGAATGAAACAAGTGGAGGAGAGAGAGAGAGAGAGAGAGAAACATCTTTTTGTAGACTTACCACTACCAGTATCTTTAGTTGGAGGGATGTAAGAGGCTGAGAGTTTTTTGATGGGGCCCAGACCAAAAAGATTGAGAAGCAGTGAATCAGATAATTTCTTGTTAACACTCACAATTGTACTCAATGGGGCACCTCAGAGCTTGTTGTTGGGACCCTTACTGTTTCTAATTGCCATAAATGACCTGGATTCAGAAACTCAATGTGAAGTGGTCAAATATGCAGATCATACCAAACCTCGAAGGGGAGTGGAATCGGAAGAGGAAATTGAGTTGGAAAAGATATGTAAGTGGGCAAAATAATGGTAGATAAAATTTAGTGCAAAGAAGTTTAAAGTGCTACACATAGGAAGGAAGAAATAGATGACATGCGCACTCCACGAACTGCTGAAAGAGCTAAAGATGAAGCTGAGAGATCTGGCGTCTTAATAGAATCGACACTAAACATGTTCAACCAATACAGAGCAGAACTCAACAAAGCCAATAGGATGTAGAACTACACAGCCAAAACAGTAGAATACAAGTCAGCGGAGGTGACGATCAAACATTATAATCCTCTGATCAGAATGCATTTTAATAGTACATCTAGTTCTGGTTGCCAAGAAACAAGAGAGATATTCAAGTACTGGAGACGGTGCAAAGAGCCATGAGGCTGATCCTAATGTCAGGGGTCTGAGTTACAAGGAAAGACTGGAGAAACTTGGGCTTTTCAGACTAGAAAGGAGGCACTTGAGAGGTGATCTTATAGAAGTTAATAAGATAGTTAAAGATAGTCAACCCAGAATATTACTCTAAATTAAACTATAGGAGTAGAACTAGGGAACACAGGTTCAAACTAGTAAAAGGCAATTTTAGGACCAATATCAGGAATTTCTTCTTCACACAATGGGTGATCAACATCTGGAATAAATCTCCAAATATAATGGAGACAAAAGTCCTGGTCATTTACGAAACAATTGGATGATACAATGGGGGATGTTAGGATTTATCAGGATGAATAAATTAAGGTGGCTGAATGGCTGCCTTCATCTTTAATTATTTGGTGGCAATTGGCTTGAATGAGCCCCGAGTAAAGACATGTGGATGAGGCACACATGTAGGTGGCTTCCAAAGTCCTTATAATTATTATTCTGCAGTGATCCTAGGAAGCAACATTTCTACAGACCCTCATGGTTACAAACACAATGATGGGCAGATAAACAAGGGACAGTGTAGTAATGAGTATGGCAGGTCTCATTGAGCAAGAAAAATTAACAGATGACCTATTACTTGAACATGACTAGAAAATGGATTTTAAAAAGTCCCAAACCAATAAATGTAAAATACTAAATCTTTAACCTCAACCATCAGAAAAATGATTTGCAGTAAATTAAGATTTCTCATTGTGCTTTCCTAATAATGAGACAGATTGTACCGAGATAATTATTTCTTGTCACTTGTGAGTTTGTTCTCTCCATTTCTTAATATATTTACATTGAACTGTTGAAAAATTGCAAATTACAGCATAAATGTAACCAAAATAATGGGAACACATGGATCGACGCAGACATAAAATATCGGCCTTGTTTAATGCATAATCCAAGCAACCAGGAGGGTGTTGTGCAACGAGTTCAAATAAATGGGATTCTCTTACTACTTGTCATTTCTAATTGTAGCATGCCTAACAAGATCCAATAACAATGTCTGGCTGCCAGAGGATCATCTGAAGTGTTTATTTTCTGTTATTTTGCAAATGTACATCATCAATAGGATATCTCTCCCCCAAAATATGACTATAGAAAACTTTGTCGATTTTTTAAGTGAGCCAAAATTGCATGGTTGTCTGACAGTCAAAGTGCAGCTTCTTGTTTTTTCAATGCACTGGTTATTTCAAAATATTTTTCCACCACTCCTCTCCTGAAGCCACGTTTATCAGGCTCCAGTACCTCAAAGTAACTGGTCTTTTATTGTGTGTGAGCCTAGGCAGTGAGTGTTTGCGGGCTATTCAATCATGAGGCATGCCAAGAATTGGACTCAACTGTTTTGCAGCTTCTCCCCAACCCCACCCAACACCCAATGGTCAAATAAATAGAATACCTTGCTTGTCCTCACCGGGTTCACAGATGGAGAAAGGATAGCACTCTTGGAACTACACAAGCTCAGGAGAGGAAGGAAATTGAAACAGCCCCTTCTGTACCAGATAATTCTCATTTTTTAAATAATTGTATCTTGATTTTTTTCTGTGTTTTTTTTCTCTTTTTCACTTTTGGATTTACCTATTTCTTGCATCATCAGTGCCTCCCATCCCCTGCCCCAGAAATGGTGGGCGGACAACCTGCTCCCGAGTGCTTCCTGCAGAGATTTGGCTGAGATCAGAAACTGAAGCCCTGATTTTAACCCTGCCTGGCTGATGGTAACAGGGTGGTTAAAATAGTGATAGAGTACTTACCGCTGCATTCCCAACCCGCCCGCTGCCATTTTAACTTTTTGGAGTTGGCCAAGGCATCCACCAGAAGCAGGCAGGGGGCCACATGATTATATTAAAATTGAGGTCCTATAACGTAATTAGGACCCTGACGACAATTTTTACTAAAAATGGTGGCAGTCCTGCCCAGTGCCTCAGGAGTTAAAATTTGGACTTCAGTGTGCATCAGCGCACTGCACCAGTGTGCAAGTTGTTGAAATGTATTGTCTTTCACTTACCCTCCATTAACCCATTGTGGATGGTATTGAAATGAAGATTCTAATTTACATTTTTAACGTGTTATATTCCTGTCAAATTTCTACAAATTATTTAGTGATGAAGCTGTAATTTAATCTTGTGATGAGGAAGAACATTGTACTTTGCCTATGTGTTGTTGTAATGTGTTGAATTAAGTCTGATATTGGTTTCTTTTAGAAATAAAGTTAATCTTTTGTGCTCTGTACAGTTGTTTTCTTAACTGTCAGTTTTCTCCCTCCTCTCCAGACATCGGTGAGTGATCCTTGACTGCAGTTCTATGGGGCCAGTAGCTATGTGCATGCTGCCGAAGTAGTTACTCTTTGTGTGCGCTTGGATAGTGAATGTAAGCAGGGCATCAATCATAGAGGGTATCACAACCAAACCTGTTGCTGTCTTCATCCAACACCTATCCCTGCACACCTTTCTGTAGTATTCACTGGATAGCAACCAGAAGAGGAAATCCTGGGAGCTCCCTGGTCTGTATGGCTTAGAAATCTCAAATTGTTCTTACTTTTTAAATTAGTATAATACAAAAATGTTTGTAGTTTATGCAATCAAATCATACTATCCCTTCACACAGTTAGATTCTACTAACAACTGTGCCACCATTGAGGGGTGACAAGAGCAGGCCCAGACATCTAGCAGAGAGAAATATCAGTTATTCCTCCCCCAGGTTCTCTCATGTACCTCCAATAGATCAGCACTGACAGAGGTCTGCAAGGTACAAGGCAACTTGTCCTCTTGCTGGGATAAGTGCATGATGTGGGGAAATATAAAGAGGGAGCAGGTAAATTAATATTAAAAAAACACACACTGCAAAAGACTCTAGGGTGGCAAAACAGCTACTTACTTTAAGGCACAGCTAGTTTTGATTGAGTGAGCAGTGCTTGATTGGGAACTCTTATGCTAAACCAAGAATGAACTAGTTCTCTAAGGGCCCTTTTCATCAGGTTGAGGGATACCTGTAACAGGAAAGTACTTTTAGGTTCAGGCAGGAAAGCATCAGCTCAATAATGGCTTTTCTTAGACTCAGGCACTGCAAAACAGCTACTTGCTTAGGGTCATGTATAAATCTAATTTCTATCAAATGACATCGATATTACAGAGACTGCGACCTATAGCTATGCCAAGAGGACACCAGCTCCCTTTTGGCCTTTTCTAAAAGGTTTGAGGGCAGCAAAAGAACTACTTACTTTGAATCGAAGATGGCTTAGACTGAACTACTGTTGTCTGACTGGGAATTGCCATATGATCTTTCCTAGACACAACAAAATCAGCAAACTGGCCATTTGCTTTGAGTCAAGAGGCAGTTCAGAAATTATGATGCCAATTATGTTGAGAAGCATATAAAAAAGGTTCAAGGCCCATAGTGCATTATGCAACCAAGATGGAAAAGAGTGGGAGTAAATCATTAAATAGTAATTAGGTGACACCAAGTTTAAGTTTCTAAATGCTGCAGATTGTAGCAGGTAGGGAAGACTTCCATGCTTCCGTATGTATGAGGTCCTGGGAAAGAAAGGAAACAATGCCATCAATCTTGATTGAGTGAGAATGCAAGGAGGAAGAAGAGAGGAAAGTACAGGAGGAATAACCATAGCATTATTAGAATAAAAACAAGAAAGCACACAACCGAGAGGGGTTAGAGGTCAGATGTGAGGGAGGACCGCCCATTAGATACAAGTTTAATCTCATAATATCCAGCAGAAGACAAGAGGTGTTAGAAGAGCTTCCCCAAATATGGAAGCAAACTTCAAATCTTTCTTGGATGTGGGTTTTATATAAAGAATTAAAAAGTTGTTGAGGGATACCAGTGCATGATATGTAATGAGAAACCAAGCTTTTTGGAGGCAGTTTTAGCAATGGAACAAATTTGGGAGTTCAGTTGAGATCAAAGAAGATAGTGAGGCTAAGAATGAATGAAGGAGGAATAATGGTGGACTCTTTAAAGGCAAGAGGCTGTAGCTGCTTGTTGGACTTGCGAGAGACATAAAGAAGCTGTGGGCTGGACACCACCTATTCATAGTCAATGGGTGGAAAATCTAACTGTGCCTTTGAAGAAGTGAAAGCAGCAAGATTTTCATTTCTCCATGAAAACGAATAAGGGATCAAGTTGTAGCAATTTGGCACTGTAAGAAGAATGAAGGTCATTTTCACTGAAGTTATATAATCTGAAGGAAGCTGATGAATGTAGAATGAAACCGAAAGAGTTGATAGGGTTAGGTAATGAGTGCCGAAAAGAGAGAGGGTGGAAGGGAAGAGAACAGAGCCCTAGGGGATTCCTGAGCTAATGAAAAAGTGTCACAGGATAAGCCATGAACTACAGCACAGATTAGAGTGATGTGAGACGAAATTTGATAGCCAAGAAAATAGCTACAGTGGAAGGCCAAATAATGATAACTTGTTTAGAAGTGCATGTTGTCAGACCTCATCAAAGACTTTGGACATTTTCAAGGGGATTACAAATGTATCAGCAACATTCAAGAGCAAGGTCCGTAACACTGCGAAGAAAAACACCAGTGGGAACATTCGTGCCAAAAAAAGTATACAGGTGATCATAGATGAAGCCAGAACTATAAAAGTAATGGATAATTTTACAGTTAAAAACAGTTTCCATGGCTTTTGAAAGTACAAATTTATTAACTAGGGAGCTAACAGCTTCCTGATCATCTTTAAGAAAAAGACGTGCATTTATATAGCCTTTCAGGACCTCAGCCATCCCAAAGTCAATTAAGTACTTTTGAAGTGTAGTTACTATTGTGATGCAGGGAGATTTACGCACAGCAAGGTTTCACAAACGGCAGTGAGATAATGACCAGATAATCTGTTTTTCAGTAATGTTGGTTGAGGGATAAACATTGGCCAGGACACTTTCCCAGAATGCTCAGGGACAGGAAAAGAGTGACTAGTTTTGAGTCAAGGGTGTTTGTGACTGAAAGACCAAAGCTTTTTTCTATATTAAACCAGGAAGCAGCTAGCTTTCTGAAGATGCTTAATTTTCTTCTTTAAAAAAAAAATTCTCTCTCTGATGAGGCTCTATTTCTATATTGAGCCAGTAAGATGCCTGCTCAACAGTGGCTTTTCTTAGAAGGCTCAAGAGCAGCAAAACAACAGTGTGCTTGAAGTCGGGGAGAGCTTTTGCTGACAGCTGCCTCTTTATTAAGCCAGGAAGCTGCCAGTTCAATTATTGTCTTTTCAAATCGGCTCAGAGACAACACAAAAACCATTTGTTGGATCAGGATGAGGCTCAGCTTTGTGGAGAGTACAGTTATATTGCCCAGTTGCATTTCTGTTGGGTTGCAGATTTCATGCTTGTATGCTCACTGCATATACAGAGTGCAAGTTAGAGTTCTCCTATATCTATGATGTATATTTTCTACCAGCTAAAAAGAGCTAATGAGACAGTATGGCAGTACTGATACCAGTTCCTCAAGATACCATTCTTCCATGCACTGTTTGCTGGCTATGATATACTGGCTGCACAAACACACAGGGCAACCCAGCTTCCTTTACTGCCAGCAGGACTGCTGCATAAAGAAAAACCAGTAAGAAATCAACCCACCTTATGGTAACCAGTGCTTGAAAACTGGTTGAACTGTGATTGCAAGAACTTCTGGGATAAGATTCTTCTGAACAGACCACCCTGATCATGGAAAAATTAGTCTGCAGGGCACATGACCAATGATACATTCTGACATCTAAATTAAACTCAAGTTACGCATATACAGTATAATGAACATTCACCATGTCATTTTTCAGTAATTGGCTCGTTTCCCAACTCAGTAAACTTCCAGGGATTATTTCAGAATAGGATATAGTCATGCACTAAATAGGGACGTATTGTTGTGCCTAACTCGTGTTTTGTCCACGGGGTGTCAAACTTCTGAGTCTGTCCATACATAAATTTCTGTCTCACATTTTCACTTTATTGGCTCAATTTTCATATTCATAAATCAGCAACAAATCACAATTGACTAAGTTGGAAAGGTACCAACTGGAAGCAGCCAAAGTAGGTATTAAACTTCCAATCAAAAAACTAAAGACTATGTAAACAACCAATCCAGAATGTGCAGTCAGCAAAAGCTATCAATTAAAAATGTGCACCAATGAAATGACAAATTATTTTTTGAAAATCTTGTTTAGGTGGGTCTTTGTTTCTCCACTGATTTGAGGGCTTACAACTGAAAATAGGAAATTAAAAAAATTAAACTTACCTATACAAAAGAATTTTCTGTCTTTAAAACATTCCAACAATGTTTTCCATCTGAAGCCTGAGTCTCAAGTCTATGGGGTTCCCAGAGCCATCAATCGGAGTTGAAAGGACTCAACTAGGCAGCAGCCTACAGGTTCCAACAACATGCACTTGTGCTTACAATTCCCAGAATTATTATTTCTTTTTGATCGACAACAAAAATGCCCATTCCCAGAGCATGCCAGGACGTAACTGTTTGTAACCAATGTGCAAATAGAACATTCTTGGAGACAAACTTCTGCAGGGAAACAGTTTTTAGAAGTGCAAATAAATTTTTTAAAAAAAATATAAAACTCAATTATTTCTGAGATAAATTTGAAACAAAAAAATCTTTGTATATTATATATTAGCTGATCTCTTCTAATTATATTCAGCAAGTACAAGCTGGCAGGAGGGTTAAAAACTCACTGTAGGGCTATATATTTTATAATTTTTAATGCTTACACCAGCTGGATTTCTTTTACTTATGTCGATTATCTCAGAACTCAGTCAGCAATGATTCATATAAATAGTTCCATGTTCTGGAAGGATTTATTCAAGTTTGGAGGGAGATTTTGAATAAAAGTTCTGAATTTAAACTGATATATTTAACAGAACCTTTTGGTGACATTGTTGCAGAGATATTTAGTGAAGAAGGGAAGATGCAAGTTAGTTTAATCTTTCCTTAACTTTTTTAAAATTTGTGACCTTTGCTATAAAAACATATACCCTAAACAGTAAAAATAAAGAGCTGGTACCCCATATTACACTGTGATTTATTTGCATTTATGATACGCAGAGAAAACAAGTTTGTTTATTTATCTATCTATCTACCTACCTGCAGTGGGTAAAGAAGATACTATTCATTCACAAAATACTGTGAAGATCTCTTACAAATTTCATTTCTCAATCCAGACTGTTCTGCACTTCCTAGTATTGAGTTAGCATGGCATTGATAGATCTCTGGGGTAGCTAGCTGGCCACCCTCTGAGCTGGAGAGTCTGAACTAAATGAGGAACGTTCAAGAAAAATGACTAATCAAGCGGTTTAACCCTTTCACTTTAATACGCAAGTATTGTCTCTCTAATTACACTGATACTGTTGAGAGCTGAAAGAATACTTACTGCTTCAACAGAAAACACATTTGGAAGTGTTTGTACCTATCAATATGTTCCATTTCAAATATATATTACTTTATCTTTCCTGAAGGTCATACCCTTAAAATCTGCTCCACTATTTTGTTTCTTTTCAAGTGGTTTCAAGAGTATACAGGTTAATATCTGAAGAATAAAGGGCTTAAATAATTTCAAAAACTTCTGAAAAGAAATCGGTCATTTGATAGTGCAGATGGAATACCATCATTTCATATAGAAATGATACCTGGTTTAGTGCTCTGCCTATACTCAGTTAATGTTCAGGTAGTATCTGACCACAGAAATATCATTCTACAATGTCAGTGGCCATTTTCCAGGAAGCAGCTACGATGTCTTTATTGTGCAGCGTTCTATCTGAAGGAGAGGAAACATCGGGTTGCTGGCTTGTAAGAGAAAAGGGCTAACCTCTGCATCTATGGCTGCTGATCCGCTGAGAAACCTCCCAACAGCAGAACAGCACATCGACCTGAACACATCAACATCAGCATAATAAAGTCTTCAAGACACTATAGGTCATGGGCAGGAACAGCTTGACAGCTACTCCATAGGGACACTCAACATTTCTTGAAGGTACCATAACATATTCTCTCTCTTTGCTTGGGTCTCCCAAAATGATGCATCTGCCACCACGCCTGGGTAGTAACTGGGCCATCTCACAAGCATACATCATGTACTCCTGAGCATGCAGGCACCAGCTCTGCAGTCACAGCCAGAAAGCTCAATGTTCTTTAAAGTTTTCGGCCAGCCTAGTAACCTCAGCTAGATTGAGGCGCTGTTTAAAATCTACATTTAGAAAAGAAACAAGTCGTGTCTTATCATTTTATGTTTATGTATTAAGGTAGAAAAATATATTTAACTTTGTTAAATTGTTTACTGTTCATTCATCTATCTTACGTAAATAAAATGTGTTGGTTCAAAATCTTGACTTCTCAGACTATTAAAGTGTGCTTATCCATTCCACCTTGTGGAGAGAGCTGAATCATGTGGCAACATTTGATATATTTCAGTAGTTGGTGTAGAGTAACGGTTTTCTGTTGTGATCCTTAGGTCTTGCTATTGTTTACTTTGACATCGGATAGAAAAAGGCGCACTCCAGATCATAGTAGAGATGATGTTTGCTTATGGGAGGGGCGGGTGACACAGAACCAGAGAAAATATCTAGCATAAAAACCCAAAAATGCAACTGGCTAGTTCTTCTCCACCTCCAACCTATTGCTTGATTGGCAGTTTAACATGGAGTGTAAATTTATGCCTCATTGTTGACACAAATATAGATTTTGAAACTCAGTATTTGAAAGGTTAAGAATTAGCTCCTGTTAAAAAGGCACCAGCTATCTTTTGATGTAGAACTAAATTTTTTTTAAAAATCTTCACTAATATTTTAAAAAATTAAAGCCGATTACATTTTTCTTTTTTATAAAAAAAAGTACAACTTTCTGTCCCCTCTGGTAGAATTAGCAGGTAACTAGGAGGGTCAATGAGGGTAACGCGTTTGATGTAGTGTACATGGATTTTAGCAAGGCTTTTCACAAGGTCCCACATGGCAGACTGGTCAAAAAAGTAAAAGCCCATGGGATCCAAGGAAAAGTGGCTAGTTGGATTCAAAATTGGCTCAGTGGCAGGAAGCAAAGGGTAATGGTCGATGGGTGTTTCTGCAACTGGAAGGCGGTTTCCAGTGGGGTCCTGAAAGGCTCAGTGCTAGGTCCCTTGCTTTTTGTGGTATATATTAATGATTTGGATTTGAATGTGGGGGGCTTGATCAAGAAGTTTGCAGATGATACAAAAATTTGCCATGTGGTTGATAGTGAGAAGGAAAGCTGTAGACTGCAGGAAAATATCAATGGACTGGTCAGGTGGGCAGAAAAGTGGCAAATGGAATTCAATCCAGAGAAGTGAGAGGTAATGCATTTGGGGAGGGCAGACAAGGCAAGGGAGTACACAATAAATGGGAGGATACTGAGAGGTGTAGAGGTACAAAGGGACCTTGGAGTGCATGTCCACAGATCCCTGAAGGTAGCAGGACAGGTAGATAAGGTGGTTAAAAAGGCATACGGGATACTTTCCTTTATTAGCCGAAGCACAGAATAGAAGAGCAGGGAGGTTATGCTGGAACTGTATAAAACATTGGTTAGGCCACAGCTTGAGTGCCACGTATAGTTCTGGTCACATTACAGGAAAGATGTGATTGCACTAGAGAGGGTACAGAGGAGATTTATGAAGATGTTGCCAGGGCTGGAGAATTTTAGCTATGAGAATAGATTGGATAGGCTGGGGTTGTTTTCTTTGGAACAAAGGAGGCTGAAGGGAGAATTAATTGAGGTGTATAAAATTATGACAGGACTAGATAGAGTGGATAGGAAGGACCTATTTCTCTTAGCAGAGGGGTCACTGACCAGGGGGCATAGATTTAAAGTAATTGGTAGAAGGATTAGAGGGGAGTTGAGGAGAATTCTTTTCACCCAGAGGGTGGTGGGGGTCTGGAACTCACTGCCTGAAAAGGGTGGTAGAGGCAGAAACCCTCAACTCATTTAAAAAGTACTTGGATGAGCACTTCATGTGTCGTAACCCTCAGGGCTATGGACCAAATGCTGGATAGCGGGATTAAGCTGGATAGCTCTTTTTCAGCTGGCATATACGATGGGCTGAATGACCTCCTTTATGCTGTAACTTTCTATGATACTGCTTAATATTCAAAGTTGCAAAGCATTAAAGTGTCAACCTATTGCAGAAAACCATATAGATAACATTAATTGCTGAAGACTAAATTTCCATTGAAAATGGTCTTCAATGTGTCATGGGGATAGGTTTTAGAAAGATAGTGACTAAGTCAACATTTATACTTCAGAGGTATGTAACTACAGAGGGATTTTATTTTCCTTTCAAAAGTAGTAACATGTGCTGAGGTACTGCCCCCGGGAGTCAGCAACCCTCTGTACCTTAATCAAGTGGCTGCTCACTTGAGTCTGGGCAGTGAGGGTCAGAAAACTTATTCACCGTGGGGTGGGGCATCACATTGAGCCCAATCACCCTCATCTGGCATCCAAATATAGCCATTCAATGACCCCTGCTGGGGGTCATTAGTACAAGTACAGGAACCTTGGCTGATTTCCTTCTCCCCCACGCTAATCAGTAATACTGAGGCCAATTGCGCTCAACTTTGCTGAAATCGCCTAATTTAACCCAAATTAGGGATTGAACACAAGACTTTGCTCGTCAGTATGGTTCCATACTATTCAGGCGCTAAGACAACAGGAGCTGGCTGCAAATGATAATTAACTTTGATGTTCTTTTGTTTAAAAGTTTATGCAAACTGGATGGCACAGTGGGTCACTATACTTTCACCTCTGGGATCTGGCTTCAAATTCAAGCCAGACTGATGACTCGAAAGCCTGTGCTCCCTCACCGAACAATTTAGTTTCAAGTGGGCATGAATCCAAAGCACAAAACCACCTGTAACCACAACTAATTAGTAATCTCACTCAGAGCCCACAGGATAGTTGGAGATTGGAACTGATGCCGTAAATCACACTCTTGAGGCTCTGCATCTAACTTGTGTTATACCTAATCTGGCAGCATTTGATGCCAACACTGGAGGGTTAATTTTCCAACACTGCAGGGTTAATTTTCCAACACTGCACTTCAGGTAAGCCTCACCCGCTGAGTGTGTATATTCCAGCCTGTGCGCCGCACAATTTTCTATTACAATTCAGGTATGCACCCATTGGGTGAGGATCTCTACCGGGAATGCAAAGATGGAAAATTACCTGTCTTTGACATGCATATCAATGCAGCTTTAGAATATCAGCGACATGCTTCAGACAGCTGATTTTATAACTGTTAGGTAACAAAAACACTGCACCAGCCTGTTAATTCCTGATATTTAAGTGAATAAAAAACTACTACAATTTGCATAGACTAGGCTTGTATTCCCACGAGTACAGAAGATTAAGGGGGTGATCTAATTAAGACGTTTAAGATAATTAAAGGATTTGATAGTTTCTCTCTATCTACCCTATTTCCTCTGGTGGGAGTCCAGATCAAGGGAGCATAATCTTAAAATTAGAGCTAGGCCATTCAGGGGTGATGTCAGAAAGCACTTCTTCACAAAAAGGGTAGTGGAAATCTGGAACACTCTCCCCAAAAAAGCCGTAGAGGCTAGGTCAATTGAAAGTTTCAAAACGGAGATTGATAGATTTTTGTTAGGCAAAGGTATTAAGGGATATGGAACCAAGGTGGATAGATGGAGTTAAGATACAAATCAGCCATGTTCTAACTGAATGGTGGAACAGGCTCAAGGAGCTGAATGGCCTACTCCTGTTCCTATGTTCCTTCCTAATTTAATTAGCACATAGGTGATACAAGCATGTCTGCTTTACTCTGGCTAGGTTGTGTGTGCAACGTGCTGTGCCAGAGTGGCAAGATGTAGGTTCATGCTCATGATTCCCCAAAAGGTCCTGATCTTAATCAGTTAGAGGAAGGCAGCGAAAGGAATTAACCCCATTACACCTGCCAGCTCAAGAGTAACACCGGGACAGGTTGAACACAAGTTGCCTGACTTTCAATTTGAAAAGGGGGGAGGAAAGAAGGAATTTTATTATATAAAAAAATACATTCCACTTACTTCACAGATCGACAGCACAAGAATCCAAATAAATGACAGCAGGTCCAACCTCAAACAAACCATATCCATTTCAGTTTCGCGGATGACTTTGCAAGCTCCTTCTCAGAATTATTAATTATGATTGTTGTGCCAATGTGGAGTTTAATAAAAAAGTTTTCATAAACTATTCCAGCTTTCCAAAAGAATAATCATACTAAAGTCATCTGAACCAATTTATTTCTGTGCAATTTACAGTAAATGTTATAAATGCATTTTACTTTAGCAAGCTGCTTTTCCCTTGCATGTAGCAGTCATAATTTGGTAATATATCTAGAAGCAAAATACACGTAATATTGAAAATCTTTTACTATGCAGAGTACTAATTCTTCAGTAGTTGCTATCTTTGAATCACATCCTCCAACTTAACCCATTTTATACAAATCTACATTACAATCTGTTCAGTCAAATAAAGTATTTAAATTTTCCACGAAAAGTATTCCAGACAAAAATGTGAACATGTTCAGAAAAATTGCTGCAATATTCTAAAGCCCACTTTTGTCTACTCCCCCTTCCCATGAAACAAAACATACAAATATTCCACGATCTTAGGCCAATTGTGCATTTAGGTCCCTTTCTTTCCACATTTCCTGTAGTCCTTGTTTCACCTGTCAGGCTTGAATTGGCAAATGAAATTATAACTTGTGTATGTTCAGTTGCAAGTTTTTCAGATTTAAAAAAAAGATTGACAAAGACTAGAGATGCAGAAACTAACCATCCTTTAAGAACTAAATCTAAGAAAAGTCCAAAAGCTTCCACGAAGGGTTCTTAAATGATACCACGCCTAATGTTTGCTGATCTGCCTCCAGTAGACCTCCCAGGAAATCTGTTGGTGTGAAATCCAGGCACTGCAGATGACTGACCTGGCATGGAATCAGTTGGGTCAAACTGTGGCCTGAACGGAGGCAATGTCCCTGGCATCGGTCCTGATCCAGGTAAAAAGCGATTAATAGGATCTCCTCTGTAAGGCAGCTGAGGATGCTCATCATATTCTCCTCCAATAATCCCAGGTGGATAAAACTGGCGAGGTTCAAATGGGAAGGGATTGAAGGGGCTGGGCTGACCTGGAAATAAGGGCAAAGCGGGTGGCAAATACAAAGGAATTCTTTGCAGTGTTTTTCTCCTCAATGCGTGCTTTTCCTTGTAGAGCTTTAAAAACAATGGTTATGCTGAAGTTAGAACATCTGTACAAATGTAAGGACCCATTTAAAATTTTCTAATTTTCCACATTTAACTATCTTAGTTTCCACCCTAGTGCTTTTGCCACGTGACTGCCTCAGTTGAGAAAGCAGGGCAGGCTTTCTCCTCCCAAGATAGGCAATGTATGAAGCTGGTGTGGGGTAACTTGCTGTGACAGTCCCTCTCTCTTTAACGCAATGGGAAAAACAGTACCACAATTAGGCAAGTCTTCCCAACAAGACGACTGCAATTAGGAACTTACTGGCACTAATTAGTGCCTACTGCTCGATGGAACAATGCAGGAGTGCCATTATCATTTCCTCCATCAAGACTTTTCCTTAAAATTTGAATTCAATGGTACTTTTGAGAGAATCTTCAAGACTACCCTCTGCATAGTCATCTTAACAGCACCATATTCTTCTAACCTTGGCAAATGACAATAACCTCCCTGCCTCAATTTTCTCTCCTTTTGGTGATGCCTCGTGCTGGGGTGTAGTTCAACAGGCACCAGTATCCCTTGAGCACCTTGCCTAACTGGCCACTGTTAATGTGGGAGTCTGAACAGCACTGTTAGGCTATTCAGCTGGGGGTAGTGGACAGTGCACATGTGATACAGAGATCAACCCAATTTTCTCATCACCTAAACAAATATGCCTAATGAGAAATTGAGCTGATTTTTTTTCTCCCCCAGCCCAGGGAAGTTGAAGCCAATTATGAAAACAAAATAAAAACACTAAAAAAGGCATTACATTCATGCGAACATCTGAATCCAACTCACTCAGTCAGTCAACCTTGGGCTAATGTGGAGACTTTAAAATATTACCTCTATAATTTCACAAAATTTAATTCTTTAAAAGCTCTACTTACTTTCTTCCAGTCTTGGCTGCTGGTTCGTTGATCTGTTTCAAAGGTAGAAAGGTAGATAATCCTTAACTTAATTTGCAAGTGAAGCAAGAGGCAAGTGACAATACATCACTCCAAAAGTTTGCTACTTTAAAGCTTGACTAAACGCTTTACTCAACTGGAAAGAAGGCTGATTGAGTAGGTGGCTGCTGGCACTTAAAAAAAAAATAATGAGACTTATAGGGCCCGATATTAGGAGGGAGGCAGGTTGGCAGCAGGGGGTTGAGTGGGCGCGTGGGTAACGCGCCCAGTGAATTCGGGGTGCTCTGCACGCAATCGCAGCCTGATTGAAGGCACTTACCTTGGCTTCCGGGTTTCACGCTGGAAAGCTGCGCAGTGCATCATAGGCTGTCAGCTGGAGGAGCCCTATTTAAAGGGGCAGTCCTCCACTGACTGATGCTGCAGAAAATAGGCAAAATTACAGGATGGAGCAGCCCAGGGGAAAGGCTGCTCCCAGGTTTAATGATGCCTCACTCCAGGTTTTACCAGATGGGGTGAGGAGGAGGGGGAGGACAGAGATCTTCTCCCCGGCGGACGGGAGGAAGTGGCCTGCCTCTGCCACCACGGAGGCCTGGCTCGAGGTGGCAGAGGAGGTCACCAGCACCACCAACATATCGCGCACCTGCATATAGTGCAGGAGGCGCTTCAATGACCTAAGTAGGTCAGCCGAAGTGAGTACACTTACTCATTCCCCTACACTCCGTCTGCCACATCACCGCCCCCACCGCACATCTCTTCTGCACTGCCAACACTACTCTATCACATCACTCCTCACACCCACTCAAACCTCATCCTCAGCTTACCTGCACTTACTCACCTCGCCAGTACTCATCCCACCACTACCACTCAACCCAATCCTCATACAATCTCATGGCTCTATCTCATACTCACCCTCTGATGCATCTCTTTCACGGTCAGCCTCACCCAACTTGCCACTACCTGTGCTACAGCCACAGGGCATGCATCACATATGTGTAGTAGGAAGCGTAAGGCAAACGTGTCGTGAGCATGAAGGGGATGTACAAAGGTGTTTGAGGGTTTGTCATGGTTTTTACTTGTGAGTTGATCAGAAATCAAATATATTACATATTATATTGTCACCACTACTGCCAGGACTTTGCAAATCTTGTCTGGTTTGTGCAATAATGCCCTTTCCTGAGGATCACTATGAAGACCCACAACTGATGCCATCCATTGTGTCACTGCAGAGTGGGTGTAGGTGTAGGTGTATTTGCAGGGCTCTTTTGTGCAGACGACAGAGACGTCGGCGATGTCCCCGGTGGCACCCTGGAAGGATGTGGAGAAGTTGTTGAGGGCAGTGGTGACTTTGACAGCAACAGTAAGAAGATGGTGCTCAGGCCAGCTCGGCATGAAGGAGGCTGCAGATGTCCACGACGATGTCGAGTGACTCTGAGCCTCTGTATGCAATGCTTCTCAGAGAGGTCCAGGAAGCTGAGCCTCGGTCTGTAGACCCTGTGGTGAGGGTAGTGCCTTCTACGAGGCATCTCTCTCTGCGGTTGCCCTCCCTCCTGCTGTGCAGGTGGATGTGTCACTGCATTGTGTTGTGGAGCTCCACTTGTCAGAGGTGGACAGCGTGGCCGGCGAGGCTGGTGATGTTGTTTGTCCTCCAAGGAGGTCACGACTGCAGCTATGGTGGCCCCCATCCGGAAGATGTATGTTTGAGGGGGTCCACAAGGTAGGTAAATGAGTCTGCACATGGGGTTGAGGTTGCAAGTTGGTGAATTTTGTCAGGAGGAGGGTGGTGGAGGCCAAATTTTGTCCAAAGTGACAGAGTGGCCTCCTGCAGTGAGTGAGGGTCTCTCCCCCGCACCTGTCAAATTCACCTTTGTAGCTGCCACAGGCTGCAACACGTCTGTTTCAACTGGGAGTGTTTCCCCCAGTACAGGAAACTTTCTCAGTTGAGTTGAAAATCCCACCCCTCCTAAAATATCATGTCAATCAGGTCTGCAAACGACCTGAAGTACCTACTTAATTAGTTTAAGTGGCTGCGCGCGCATGTAAGCGCGTCACTGGGGAACCCGGAAGTGGGCGGGTTGGAGCCGGGCTCTGGACCCGCCCTGGGAATCCCCGATTTTCGGAGCCCCCCCCCGCCACGAACTCGCCAGCTCGGAGGTCTGAAAATCGAGCCCATAATATGCACCCAGACTAATAGAAAATAATTGAATCTCATTTGTTATGAAATAAACAGCAGTTTCCTCTTTCTGGACAATATTCTGTGATTGTTGAACATTTAATCACTGGACTCTGATCACAATAGAATACATTGGAGGGTTGGTATTGGAGCAAATGTTGTATCCAGTCATTTAATATGACTGGAGCTATTGTGCTTCAGCATCACGTAACATTCCTAAATGCTTGTATGAGCTATCAGGGCCGTTAGCTGCAAGAATGTTAGCTCACCTCTGAAATCCCTCAGGTACAGAAATCTCCAAAGTAATTGGTCATTGGTAGCTGTATGAAGGTCCCGGCATACCGATGAGAGAGATAAAATAGAGATTACATCCAGGAGTCGGAAAATTCGCAATTTGAGTTCCAGAGGGAGAACCACAAGACCAAACACATCGGGGAGGTTCAAAGCTGGAAGAGGTTAATACGTATCATTTAAAAAAGTTATTTCTTTTGCATGGTGAAGAAAACTTCATTTCTTCCTTTTGATAAAAATTCAACCTTTGATTTCTGATTTCAAACTAAAATTTAAAAATGCAACAACTTGCACCAATATAGCACCTTTAATGTAAAGCAAAGAAAAGAATGTTTAAAGTATAAAATATTAAAGAAACAGGAAAGGCAGTAGATAAACCTTACTACATAAAATCAAAAATATTTCTGTATACTTCTATCAGATTTAATCCCAACCTTTTGTTTCCATAGACATTACTGCCATGGAACATTTGAAACAATCCCGTAGTCTGTGTCTCTTCACTGGTTAAGAAGCAATGGAGAATCTCGACAGAGCAGGTCAGAGTAAAGAAAGTATGTGCTATATGTTTCCTTCAACACAGGGCATCATCCAACATGATTTGGTCTAACAGGAAGCATCAGATTGCAAAGCCAGCCAAATGCCATTGAAATTAACATTCATTCAGTAACTAATTTTCAGAAAATTATTTCTCAGGAAGCTGCAAAATATTTCAGCTTTCTAAAAGCAGTGTGGGACTGGAGAAGGTTCTAAATGGGAAACATTACTATTTGAGGGGAAAGTATTGCTTCCAATGTAAATTAGTATCCCTGTCCCTACCCATCCTTTTCCTCCTCATCCCAGGAGATATATTGGGAGGCAGGAAAGAGGCTAAGGCTCTTACCTTGTCTGGCACTGGCAAGCAGAGGATACACAAGTTGATCTTTGAACATGCAGGACAATTTTTGTAGATCTTTATACACATTTGCAGCATTCTCATCTTGCAAAAACAAAAAATTATTGGAAACATTACAATTGAGAATGGTTGAAATGGCAGTGCTTAAATTGTTAAGTCTCTCAAAGGTTAGACCAGAAATTACATTTTTTTACGATATCGTTGCTTGTGAGATACTGTATGGTTAAGCAACGTAAAACTCAACCTTGAGTCAGGTCTAAGTATTCGGCGTTCCCACTTCAAATTTGTGAAACTACTCTGCCATCCATATGGTCAAGCAGTTTCCTGAACAGGAGAAAAACTTGGCTGCTATCAACCCAACTTACTCTCACTCTCCAAGAGGTTTTTAAGATGTACTTACATTTGTTAACACTTCTTACTCATACAAAAATCATTTTAAAAAAGTTCACATGTATTTAAGAAAACATTTTCCCATACTAAAGAGAATTTAATATGGGGAAGGAAAAGCATGATCACAGGAAATTACAGTCAACACATTGAAAGGGAGGTAGGATGCAAATGGGGCCTTTTATTTTAAAAATCATAAAACCTGTTGAGCTCTAGTGAAGGGTTCCATCTGAAACATTAATCTATCTTTCTCTTTCAGATACTAATTGTGGATTTCCAATCATCTTTGTTTTTTATTTCAGATTTTATAATAGAGTTAACTATGTCTGATTTACTCCACTTTACTCAAATAATTGAAGCTGATACTTTGAGGAAGTAATGCACTATGTACTGCAGAACCATAGTTATACCCCCACAACACAGAACTAAGGATCAGAACATCACAAACGTAAATACATGGAGAAGACTATGGATGCTAATAACACACCAGCCGAAAGAAGTATTACAAAAGTAGAGGCTAGTCAAGGTCCCTCTGACAGACAGCTGCAATGGAGCTCCATAGTCCTATGAAAAGATACTCGTGATCTATTCTGACTGGTCTCAGTCCATTTTACTGAATCAGATAATCTGACTACTTACCAATGAAATACTCAAATCAGTAAAAGGATATGTAAAAGACTAGTGGGAGAACCTTCACCACACGGACTGCAGCGGTTCAAGAAGGCGGCTCACCACCACCTTCTCAAGGGCAATTAGGGATGGCCAATAAATGCTGGCCTCGCCAGTGACGCCCACATCCCATGAACGAATAAAAAAAAAGTTGGTACAGTGGGTTAGTCCCTTTCATCTCTGAGGCCTGGGTTGAGTCATGTTACTGGGAATTGCCAAATTCAAGATGGAGTACAAATCCAGTGTACAAAACTCTCTGTAATTCAGTAGAACTCATGTGCTAAACCAGAACTGAGAGTTCTTAATGCTGCCACTGGGTACCACGGTGGCAAATTATGATCCACTATTCAGCACTGACACACCTCTTGTGGATGTTCATTTAAAAAGGCAGACTGTAAAATCATCACCTCAGCAAAAATAAGCACAATTTATTCTAGTAATATGGGAAATAATCACAGGAATTAATATATGTAAATAAGGATATGTACATTCAGAATCCTAGTTTTAAATTCCACCACAGAAATTACAAACAGAACTTACCCAGTCTATTTAAATAAACATAGGATACAGGAGACAACTGCACTCTCTTTACACTTTTGACACTCTCGTTGATCTTCAGTGTGGCTGTTAGGAAGAGGGAAAACATTCAATGCAATCAGTATACGTTAATGTATTCACACCAAACTGAATTATGTTCCAGAGTTCTTGCACTATTCCAACTATGAATGAGAAACCCTGCATAAGGAGCTTAGAGGCAGCATGTTTGAATATTAATACTACGTCATTGAGTGGTGGGATGCAAGTCCACTTTCTTTCTCCCCACCCCGCAAAAACTGGTGAGTGATCTCACTTTCCATAATTCCTGTATTCTCTGCTTGATATAAAATGTCACAGTACCCTCCCACTCCGAATTCTATTGTATTGGGCGGGGGGGCAGGGAAAGAGAAAAGAGAGCGGCTTTTCCAGCTTCCTCAGTATCTGAGACTGGTCTCACTCTGGGGACTAGGCCTTTTCTGAACACAAAGTATTCTGCATACCAGCATATATTCCACAACTCTTGTATTGTAAGAGCAGAATAGGACAAGTTGTTGAAATGCTTCATAGCAAGCAGATAAAGCAGGAGAACAAAAGGGAGGCTAATTTGCAATTAAGGAGAATCAGACATTCTTTGCACCAGAGGCTTGATTGCCAAAATTAGAAACTCAGGGATCTAAAACCAGTAGTACCACTAAACAAGTATTTGTGTCTATCCCAGTCTAAAGGTCATGCAAGATAAAACAATACATGACATCTGGCAAATGAGCAACATATACTCTTTCCAAAGAGCTGACTTGCATTACCATTGACTACAACCAGATTTCCCATTGGGACGCAGGTGAGTGCAGCAGACCCATCTTCACACAGTGGGTGATTGTACTGCAGTCTGTAGACACCTCCGTTCTTCCATTTCTCAGGCATATTGGCAACCTTCAGTCCGGTACCCTAGGAAATACAAAGTTTTTTTTTGCAAGTTATTTTTGTCCCCTTCTCGGAGTTTCCAGCAAAACTTCCAGCTAAGAAAATCGGCAGATGACATGACAGGATTCAACCAGTATAGGTGGGAGGTGTACAAGAGTAACCTGGATAACTTTTTAAGGGAAGAACTTAGCCTCTGCATGTCAACTTTCATATTATGCTTGAGGCTGGGGTCTTGCCATGTGTAGAACAGCAGATGCACTACATATTACAATTCCACGATACAGCCAGCAGCGTTACACAGTACTACTAAACAGCCCATCTGAAGTGGTAGCTTAAAAATCTTGTATGTTGGTCATAGGGGAAGTTACCCTCCACTCAAATGCCCCCATCAACTTTGAACCAGCCAACACTTTGAGGATGGAAATGAGGTGGGAACTAACCATCGAGTCTACTATATACCCTTGTGGAATAGTGATTATGTTCACTTAATACATATAAGGTCCCTATAATAACCAGAGACCAACAATTTCCATCCACGATCAAATGGAAGTGGGTGAAAATATGTGTGTCAGATTGGTAGAACTGAGTGAGAAGCTTGTGGACTTGAGCTCAAATCTACTGACCATCCAGTGCAGTAGAGTGGGCATTGTTGGAGTTGTTGTCCTTTGAATAAGACACTAGAGTGTGGCCCCATTTGCTGCTCCCAGTGGTTCAGACAGATGTTAAACATCCCATGACACTATTTGAAGTGGAGCAGGGAGTTATCTCAGTGTCTTGGCCACCATTCTTCCCTCGACTAATATCACCAAAAAAAGCTAACTGGACATTCATCTCTCTGTTCTTCGTGGGATATTGTTAGTACAAAAAGGTTGCAGTGTTTTGTGAACAGTTACTGCACTTCTCAGGTAAGTCATTCTTTAAAGTAAAGACAATTTGACATGAAAAGGTAAAGAACAAACAAACTTGCATTCATATAGCACCTTCCATATCCGCAAGACATCCTAAAGCACTTTCCAGCCAATGAAGTGCTTTTGAAGTGTGGTCACTTGTTTTGTACATAAATGTGGCAGCCAATTTGCACATAGCAAGATCCCACAAACAGTAATTAAATATATGACCAATTGACCTGTTTTTGGAGATCTTGATTGAGGGATAAATGTTGGCTAGGACACTGGGAGAATCCTCTTACTCTTCTTTGAATTGTGCTTTGGGATCTTTTACAAAAAGGTACTACATAAATGTAACTTATATAATTGTTTAAAATGAAGGGAAATGGAAGAACAATGTTCAATATCTTGTGGACTGAATAAATTGCTAGAAAACAGTACAAGTACAGGTAATCTCTGTCCACTCAAATGCAGGGATTCTATTTTAAAATAGAGAAAACAAAAAGAGAGAGAGAGACAGAGAGGGAGAGAGAGAGAGATAGAAAAAGGTGCAAATTAAAACAGCAAGATTTTCAGAATTGTGTGGGAGATGGACATGGGGGTTAATCATGATTCTGTCGATTGGAAAGCAATTTAATTCTAATTGGTCAGCTACTCCAAAAGTTTGGATACCAATGCTGTAAGTTGTGATTCTGAACTGTACATAACCAGATCACACATTGAATTTCACGTCAGTCTCAGATTGTTTACCTGTGGAATGTATCCTGCCTCCAACATGAGGAGGTGAAGCACTACAATCAGAGCATCCTTTGGGTTTGTGCACTCAGCAAAGTGATACAGCGTTTCTAACGAATGAGGCACCTTCCCATCAACTGCTTCACTGCACAGCATTGGTTCATCTGGATATTTTGCTGTGGTTTCTTCAAATGCCACAACCACCTCGTCAGACAATGAACTCTGGAGGTTTGCTTCGGGCTGCTGATATGCAAGAGAGTCAATCTCATGACTGGACTCAAATCTATTCCCACCATTCACAAGATCCTGATTCTGAGCAGTATTGGAACATGACGGCTGCTCCTTAAAATTCAAGTCTGACACCGAGCCAGAGGCCGAGGCAGCAAAGGAATCTGGCAGTATTAAGCAGATCAAATCCCCAGAGACTATTCCTATGGACTTCATGGTTTGCTGGTCATCTGTCAGAACATCTTTCCCATTTAAAGTGATGCTGAACTGGGTATCAGAACTGTAAAGTAAAAGCAGAGTACAGTTTCAAAATTTAAAATCAGAGAGCAGTAAAATTCTAACTTTGCTTCATAAATGATATATACAGAATTACACTAATTTTTTTAATTAAAGAACGTATATTCCCCACCAAAAAAAAAGCTAATACTACAGAACTTGGCACAGTACATGATACATCCACAGATCCCATGTCACGATCAGAATAGTCACATCATGCCATCTCTACTGTACTCAACTCAATTGTATGAAAACTTAAAAGTTATTTAAGATACAGAATACATAACATAGAAAGAATTAGCCTTGGGCAGGAAGTTAAAAGATGTTAGTAAATTTCTGTTTAGTTACCATTTGTAAACTGTCCAAGTTTAAGTTATTAGAAATGATGGACTGTTGCTAGTAATTGAGTGACAACCATCTATTATTCTGCTAATATTCCATTAATGACACGAAAAACACGATGCACAAGAGACATCTAAAAGAAACTGAAGTAATAATCTCACTTTTTCTTTCCTCTTTCAATTTTCTCCCACCTCATCTGACTGTAACAGCAGACTTCTCTTACATCACCTACATCAGCCTGGACAATGATATTCAATCATGTGCACAGTCACAGATTGTTTGATTACAATGAGTTACATTACATTGAGTCTACAGCACAGAAACAGGCCATTCAGCCCAACTGGTCTATGCCGGCGTTTATGCTCCACACAAACCTCCTCCCTCCCTAATTCATCTACCCCCATCAATGTACCCTTCTTTTCCTTTCTCTTTCATGTGTTTACCTAGCTTCTCCTCAAATGCATCAATGCTATTTGCCTCCACTACTACTTGTGGTAGCGCATTCCACATTCTTACCACTCTTTGGGTAAAGAAGTTTCTTCTGAATTCCTTACTGGATTTATTAATGACTATCTTATATTGATAACCTCTAGTTTTGAACTACAAGTGGAAACATTTTCTTTATGTCTACCCTATCAAACCCTTTCATTATCTTAAAGATCTCTATCAAGTCACCCCTCAGCCTTCTCTTTTCTAGAGAAAAGAGCTCCAGCCTGTTTAGTCTTTCCTGATAAGTATATCCTCTCAGTTCTGGTATCATCCTAGTAAATCTTTTTTGCACCTTCTCCAATGCCTCTATATCCTTTTCATAATATGGAGATCAGAATTGTGCACAGTACTCCAAGTGTGGTCTAACCAAGGTTCTCTACAAGTTTAGCGTAACTTCTCTGCTTTTCAATTCTATCCCTCTAGAAAAGAACACCGGTGCTTGGTTTGCCTTTTTTATGGCCTTATTAATTTGTGTCACTTATTTTAGTGATTTGTGTATCTGTACACAGAGATCCCTTTGTTCCTCTATCTCATTTAGACTCTTATTATCCAAGCAATATGTGGCCTCCTTATTCTTCCTACCAAAATGCAAAACCTCACACTTATCTATATTGAAATTCATTTGCCAATTACACGCCCATTCTGCAAGTTTATTAATGTCTTCTTGCCTTTTAACGTGTTCTTCCTTCGTATTAACTACTTCCCCCAATTTTGGGTCACCTGCAAATTTTGAAATTGTACTTCTGATTCCAGAGTCCAAATCGTTGATGTAAATTGTGAACAACAGCGGCCGAACAGCACAGATACTTGCGGAGCACCACTTCCCACCTTTTGCCAGTCTGAATAGCTACCTTTAACCCCTACACTCTGTTTGGATAGCAAGCTGGCTACAATTCTACTACCTGTCTCCTGACTCCACATACTCTGACTTTAGTCATGAGTCTACAATATGGTACCTTATCGAAGGCCTTTTGAAAATCCAAATATATCACACCTACTGCATTACCCTTGTCTACCCTTTCTGTTACTTCTTCAAAGAATTCAATAAGATTGGTCAAGCATGACTTTCCCTTCTGAAACCTATGCTGACTATTATATTTTTGTTTTTTTTTTAGATGTTTTTCTATTATATCTTTGAGTAAAGATTCCATTATCTTTCCTACCACCGATCTTAAGCTAACTGGTCTATACTTCCCTGGACTTGTTCTATCTCCCTTTTTAAATATAGGAATAATATTAGCTGTCCACCAGTCCTCTAGCACTATTCCCTTTTCTAATGAATTTTTATATATATGTAATAATGCCTCTGCTAGCTCCTCCCTAACTTCTTTTAATATGCATCGATGCAATCCATCCAGTCCAGGGGTTTTATCCTCTCTAAGTTTGATTAGTTTAATCAATTATCTCCCCCCTATCTTAAAGTGTCTTTATACCTTTTTTGATGATCTCTTCTAATGTCATGCCCACCTTGTTAGTCTCCCTGGTAAATACTGAGGCAAAGTAACTATTCAATATTTCTGCCATTTTGCTGTCATTACCTGTGACTTTATCTTGTGCATCCCTTAATGGCCCCATCCTGATTTGTTTTTTGTGTGTCTGTAAAATACTGTACTTTTTCTTTTTATCCCCCTTTTAATTTCATAGCTCTTCTTTGCTTTCCTAATTGTTTTTTTGATATCCTTCAAACCTCTTCGTTATCCCTTTTGTCATCCTTTCCTTTATTGCCTATGTACTTAGAGTATGCCCTTTTTTAAAGTTTCAATTTTACCCTTATCTCTTTATTCATCCATGGTGAATGTCATTACTGGCTAATTTGTTCTTGTTTTTTTTTAAAAGAGGTATATATTTCTCATGAACTCTACTGATCACCATTTTAAATATTTTGCACTGTTGTTCTATCCCTTTGTCTGTCAATTTTTTTTTCCCAGTTTACCTTCCCTAGTTCCATACTCATCCTCTCAAAATTAGCTTTTTTCCAACCCATTACTTTGTTCTTTGTCTTACTTATGTCTTTCTCAATCGTTATTTTAAACCTTGTGTTATGATCGCTATTGCCGAGAGGTCCCCCTATGCTTACTTCTCTTATCTGCTCCAGTTCGTTTTCCATTACTAGATCCAGCAGTGATTCCTCTCTTGTTGGGCTTCTCACATAATGGGTAAGAAAGAAGTTATACACACACTGTAAAAACTCCATTCCCCTTTCCTTACCTCCTCTTGCCAGTTTATTTGGGAGTAGTTGAAATCCCCCATGATTATTATTCGATGTTTTTAAACTCATTTCATAGATTTGCCTATATATTTCTTCCTCCACTTCCCATCCACTATCAGGTGGTCTATAGAATATGCCTATTAATGTGATCGATCCCTTCTTATCCTGTGTCTCAATCCATATGGATTCTGTTTCTATCTTAATATTACTTATGTCCCTTTTTTCTAATGCCTATGTTATCTCTAATTAGTACAGCTACTACACTCCCCTTCTTCCTTCCCAATCCTTTCTAGATAGGTTATATCCTGCAGTATTTAACTGCCAGTCGTGTTCTTTATGTAACCATGTTTCAGTTATCCCTACTACATCTGGCTCGTTGCTACGAATTATTGCCTCCAGTTCCTGTTTTGTTTTGGATTCTGCACAGACCAAGAACCTTCCTGGTCTTTGTAGTGCAGTACCTTGCCTCATTAAACATTTACACACAGACACTGGGAGCCACATGACATGATTTTTCAGGAGACCACTGTGACTACAAATTTAACAAATACAGAATCTTAAATAAGCATTTGGCTATCTTTTTCAGCGCTGAAATATTACTACTTTTTCTGATTTTTCTCTATCACAAACACTGAAATAGACGCTTACAAGCAATGTTCAGCTAACCCATCACATTTCATCAAACACAACTTCTAAATAAAAAGAGAAAATGCTGGAAACAGGTGTACAGCCTTCATCAGAACTAGGAAAAATTAAAGATGAACTGGATTTAAAAAGGAAAATGGCCTGTAAAGTGTTTAAAAGGAAAAAGGATTTTCACTATCCCCTCTGGCCACCCTCTCTAACACCAAAAGATCTGTTCTCAGTAAGCACTTCAGCTTCATTCTCCTATGCCCCCAACTCAACAAATTCTGAAATTGGCACAATGTTGAGCTCCTCGTCCGCCACCTTCACCTCTGTACTTGCGTTTTTAGCCAGGTAGCTTTCCACCCCACCCTCCACCCCTTCTGTCTTCAGCTTTCCCAATCCACCTAGATCCCTCCCTGTGGCGACCTACCCTCCAGATCTTCTCATTGAGATATTGGTTGCATCAGCTTCTCCACTCCCCTCACTCACACTAATCTAGCTCCTTCTGGACGTGCAACATTCCGTTCTCTCATATCTAATACCAGCATCACACATGCTAACAAAGAGAGCACTGTTGTTGTATGGCAGAAGGACCTATACTTTGTTGAGGCTGAATGGCAACTCTGACAACTCCCATCTTCCCCTTGACCATGACACCATTACTGAACACCAAGCTATCATTTTCCAGGCCATTACTGACCTCATATCCTCTGGAGATCTTTCCCTCATTGCCTCCAATCTCAGCTCCTCAATCCTGCACAGCCCACTTCCAGCTCCTCCCAAGATTCATAAACAGGAATGACCCGATAGATCGATCATTTCAGCCCATTCCTATCCCGCCAAACTAACTTCCTCTTATCTTGACTATTCCTTCCTTCCTTCACACCCATCCAGTCCCTAACCACCCACATCTGTGTTCTTCTACTCTGCCACTTTAACAAATTATGTTTTTTTGGCCCCAGCCATCTCTTTTTCACTATGAACATACAGGCCCTCTACACCTCTATTTTTTATGAATTCACACCATGCTCACTCACTGCAAGGCTTTGAAACCACAACTGAGAATGATCCAACATTAAGAGATAAACAGAATTAGTGAGGTGGCAGCTTCTGTGATACATTCTGTCAATAATATAGCTTGCAATCTTGACACCCATCAGTGGGAGCATATTGAAGACTTGGGAAAAATTGGACAAGGTAGTAACAGAGAACAGAAATTTGGCACAGCATAATACATAACTGAATACCCCTGCATTAGCAACAGTCTAAACTTTCCCTCAGGCTTTCTGTGCACATATACAATTTCCAATAAAAATGACCAGGTATATATTTATGATTTGCACTACACCAAAATCAAACCCAGGTGTTCAAGAACAGTGCATAACACTACTGTATCTGTACTACAGGAATTCTATTATTGGGCTCAAACCATAATTTGACAGCATTGATGTGTGACGTTCCATTCTAGTTAACTTATTATAATGCTATTCTTGAACCCAGCGTACAGCATGAAAGTCATGTGACGGGTCAAAAAGTGTCTCAATGTTATAAAATTATTAAGAATGTCGATAATTGCTATTTGATCATCGAAAAGCTTTTTAGTCGGTAATATAGCCCATTTGGCAACATGAAAATAAAGACACTTCTCATTTCAAACCATATTAGCAGCACAGACACTCAAAATAGTTAACCATGGAAGCAATGGCTTGACTTTGCTTCACTTACTTGTATCCTAAGGATGGCAGAAAAGAGTTGGTAATCTTACTGCGCAGGTCAGCGAGGGTAGGCTCATTCTCCTCTAACTCCACCCAGCCTCTCTGTCTTTGAACTCGCACACGCAGTTTCATTGCAGCTGATTTAACATGAAGTTGTCAACTGCTGTTGGTATTTCTGCAGGTGCAAGAGGAGCTAAAGAGAGAGGACGAAAAAGACTAAAATTACAATATTATCCTAAAGAAAAAGACTTAACTGAAGTATAAGTTAATAAACACTGTGACATGGACATTGAAACACCTTGCCTAAGAATTGGGACACACAAGTTCACTCACTCAATTCCCACAGTGAATTCCCTCATTTTTTTATTTTTATTCGTTCACGGGATGTGGGCGTCGCTGGCAAGGCCGGCATTTATTGCCCATCCCTAATTGCCCTCGAGAAAGTGGTGGTGAGCCGCCTTCTTGAACCGCTGCAGTCCGTGTGGTGACGGTTCTCCCACAGTGCTGTTAGGAAGGGAGTTCCAGGATTTTGACCCAGCGACAATGAAGGAACGGCGATATATTTCCAAGTCGGGATGGTGTGTGACTTGGAGGGGAACGTGCAGGTGGTGTTGTTCCCATGCGCCTGCTGTTCTTGTCCTTCTAGGTGGTAGAGGTCGCGGGTTTGGGAGGTGCTGTCGAAGAAGCCTTGGCGAGTTGCTGCAGTGCATCCTGTGGATGGTGCACAGTGCAGCCACAGTGCGCCGGTGGTGAAGGGAGTGAATATTTAGGGTGGTGGATGGGGTGCCAATCAAGCGGGCTGCTTTGTCCTGGATGGTGTCGAGCTTCTTGAGTGTTGTTGGAGCTGCACTCATCCAGGCAAGTGGAGAGTATTCCATCACACTCCTGACTTGTGCCTTGTAGATGGTGGAAAGGCTTTGGGGAGTCAGGAGGTGAGTCACTCGCCGCAGAATACCCAGCCTCTGACCTGCTCTCTTAGCCACAGTATTTATATGGCTGGTCCAGTTAAGTTTCTGGTCAATGGTGACCCCCAGGATGTTGATGGTGGGGGATTCGGCGATGGTAATGCCGTTGAATGTCAAGGGGAGGTGGTTAGACTCTCTCTTGTTGGAGATGGTCATTGCCTGGCACTTATCTGGCGCGAATGTTACTTGCCACTTATGAGCCCAAGCCTGGATGCCAGGTCTTGCTGCATGCAGGCTCGGACTGCTTCATTATCTGAGGGGTTGCGAATGGAACTGAACACTGTGCAGTCATCAGCGAACATCCCCATTTCTGACCTTATGATGGAGGGAAGGTCATTGATGAAGCAGCTGAAGATGGTTGGGCCTAGGACATTGCCCTGAGGAACTCCTGCAGCAATGCCCTGGGGCTGAGATGATTGGCCTCCAACAACCACTACGATCTTCCTTTGTGCTAGGTATGACTCCAGCCACTGGAGAGTTTTCCCCCTGATTCCCATTGACTTCAATTTTACTAGGGCTCCTTGGTGCCACACTCGGTCAAATGCTGCCTTGATGTCAAGGGCAGTCACTCTCACCTCACATCTGGAATTCAGCTCTTTTGTCCATGTTTGGATCAAGGCTCTAATGAGGTTTGGAGCCGAGTAGTCCTGGCGGAACCCAAACTGAGCATCGGTGAGCAGGTTATTGGTGAGTAAGTGCCGCTTGATAGCACTGTCGACAACACCTTCCATCACTTTGCTGATGATTGAGAGTAGACTGATGGGGCGGTAATTGGCCGGATTGGATTTGTCCTGCTTTTTGTGGACAGGACATACCTGGGCAATTTTCCACATTGTCGGGTAGATGCCAGTGTTGTAGCTGTACTGGAACAGCTTGGCTAGAGGCGCAGCTAGTTCTGGAGCACAAGTCTTCAGCGCTACAGCTGGGATGTTGTCGGGGCCCATAGCCTTTGCTGTATCCATTGTGGAAAGGTAAGACCAGAAAACTCCCAGAGTGAATAAGAATGGAGAAAGAAAAACAGAAATGGCCACCTCTTTCTCAGTTACAAAGAAGAATAGGCAGTCAAATAAGCACAGTTTCCTTTCCCTTCTTGACAAAAAAAAAGGAATTTTAAAAATGGAGGCAGAAAATATCTTTTTAATGACAAAAAAAGTTTGAAGAAAAAAAAGATACTTTCTCCTTTTCTGTATTCATGGCCATCTTGTATAACAGAGGCTGATCAGCTCCAAGGTTTCCAATGCCTCTCTGACTGGTGCAAGAGTTACCCAAGAATGACCACTCCTTCACCTATGAAGAAATTTACGACACAATACAGCACAATTGAGATCAGGAAGTCAGCAGGTTGAGGATGCTGCAGGCAAAAACTCATACCACCATTCTGTGGCACAGAGCATTGATGCTGCAACATGCCACCAGGGAAAATATAACTCGTAAAATCATAGATTCATTAGGAGTTGAATCACTGAAAAGTGTGAACAATTGCCACCCTGAGCATCCAGTGACGTTATACAGAAAAATGGTATTCTGCAATAATTTGGAAGAATATCAGGGTGTCTGAAGTAGAAGACCTATATTTCTATTGTGACATCCTAAAGATGTCCTAATTCTCTTCTGAAGTGAAGTTACACAGCAAGGTCCCACAAACAGCAATGAGATAAATAACCAGTTAATCTGTTTTGGTGGTGGTGTTTGAGGTATAAATGTTGCCAAGACATCAGGAGAAAGCCCTGCTCTTCTTTGAATAGTGCCTTGGGTTCTTCTATATCCATCTGAGCGGATACTTAGTTTAACATTGCATCTAAAAGACAGCACTTGACAGGATAGCACTCTCAATATTGTAATGAAGTATAAAGACTAGATTATATGCTTAGGTTGGTAGAGGCTTGAAACTACAATTAAAAGGAAACATAAAAAGAGCTGCTCCACCATATTGAATCAGGAGATGAATTTGTTAGTGACATACAAGGGGGAAAGTTTATTTATTTATATATCTACTTTATCAATGAAGGGAGAAAAAAAAGAGAATAATAGTAGAGACAGAGAATGACAATTTTTTAAAGTTATTTTATTTATTATGAAGGGGAGGAGAAAGAGACAGAAGAGGTAGATATGGCATAGTCGAAGAAATGCAAAGTACACTGGGAGCTGGAAATAGCATTTAACTAGGATTCTGCCTGAAACAAAACTGAGTTACTCAGATGCGACCCATGCACTACTTGTATCAGAATGATCTGACACTCTGCTCCAAAGTTTTCACAGCCCTACGTGGTTTGCTTTATTTAATAGAACACTGATTTACAGCAACGCCTACATTCACCAGCCATAAATGAATATTGCACTACTGAAATACAATCACACTTGTTGACATTATCGCACATATGCTTTGGGGGTGGGGGGGAAAGGAGGGTGGGAGATGTCACACTGAATCCATATACAGGTACCTTGAGCAAACAACCTGGATTTGTCTCAAACTCCCATTGGAAAACATTTTGAGATTTCACATGGTATGATGTGCATTGGCTAAGGCATTCATATCAATTAAAAATAGGTGGTTTTCTTTGCGTGTACAAAACATAGCTGTGGTTTATCACATATGCATGGGAAGCTGCATTTTCATATTTTAATGATTCTTGAAAAACTTGGGATTTATATTGGACCTCTGAGAACAGGGTAAAAATCTAGGGAGGGGGCTAGCAGAAAGAGAAAAATAGAGCGACTGAACGTCCGGTTAAAATTAGGGAACAAAAACGGTCAACACAGTTGAGAAGAAAAAGCTGTTGCTCAGCAATTCATAAAAATTCATTCTAAGCACCTTCTCTGCATGAATGAATGGACAAACAACAGAAAAGTATACTAGGACTTTATAACTGATTTTCTTATTTCAACTGAAAAATGGAAAAGTAACAATGAAAACATATTAAAAGCCCAATAATTTGCAAACACTTTCTTCTCATCTATAAAAGTCAACTATTAATGTAAATTTAATTTCCTCCCATACTGCTTATTTGCAAAATCCACATATAACTTTATATTTCAGTTTTTCTTTGGTACTTTCTACTATTGTAGATCTGTAAATTTTGAATCTTTTCATGAAGAAACAAAAACATAAAAGAAATAGAAAAAAGTAGTGTGCAATTACAAGTGGCACAAATCAGCCATCAGCATTTTCTCCAGAACTCTATCTTTGTATGCTTCAGGGCCCATGCTTATTCAATAACTGTCCTGAAGTTAGGTCAGGTTGACAATGTGCCTTCAGCATCAGCAGAACCAGGCAGTATGCAGAGATTGGTGGTCAACGTGGCTTCTTAGAGAGCTGCAATTCCAGAAATCTAATAACGAAAAGGCAACATGAGGTTGGCATTCTCATGTAGCCAGTAAATTTGCCAGAGTTTTCACTCTTCAGAAATTGTAAAAATATGGAAACACTCACTAGTATCTTCAATAGTCACCATTCAAGTTGTTGCTGCAAAAGGAGCTGAATATTCACAATATTTAAAGAGTTAGTCACATAAAGAAAATTCAGGGTTTGTGTTTTGAGCAATAACAGCCTCCCATTTGTCACCCAAGGTGTTCCAGGAATCTCAACTATTCTGTGGTCTTCTTCAAGCAGAAGATCAATGATTATTTGGATTTAAAAACTATTTTCCTGACTGTTCTTGTGAATCAGCTCAGCAAAAACTTTTGATTGTCAGGAGGGGAAACACTAGGAAAATTCCTTTGCGTTTACAATCACTTCTGAGGTTATTGGAGATCATGGGGAAAACCCTCCAATAGCTGGAATCATATTTGATACAAAGGAAGATGGTCACGGTTGTTGAAGGCCAATTAATACACCAAGACATCATTGCAGGTGCTTCTCAGAGCTAGGTCCTCAGCCCAAACATCTTCATCTGCTTCAATAACATTAACTCCTTCATAAAGGTCAGAAATTGAGCCGTTTACCAAGGATTCTATAATGTTCAGATCAATTCACAATTCCCCATATAATGAAGCAGTCCAAGCCACCTAAAACCAGGACAAACACCCAGGCTTGAGCTGGCAAATGACAGGCATTGGCCATCTCCTACAAAGTGCAACATTTAACGAACGAATGCATGAATTGCAACAATTATACATTCCTTTCTGGCGCAAAAACACAAAAGGAAAAGCAGCCCAACCATAGCTAACAAAAGAAATTAAGGATAGTATTAGATCCAAAGAGGAGTCATATAAAGTTGCCAGAAAAAGTAGCAAGCATGTGGATTAAGAGCAGTTTAGAATTCAGCAAAAAAGGACCAAGAGATTGACTAAGTGGAGAAAAATAGCGTATGAGAGTAAACTTGCAAGGAACATAAAAGTGGACCGTAAAAGTTCTACAAGTATGTAAAAAGAAAAAGATTAGCGAAGATAAATGTAGGTCCCATACAATCAGAAAAGGGAAAATTTATAATGGGGAACAAGGAAATGGCAGAGCAATTAAACAAATACTTTGGTTCTGTCTTCACAGAAAAGGACACAAATAACTTCCCAGAAATGCTAGGGAACCAAGGGACTAGTGAGAAGGAGGAATTAAAAGAAATCAGTATTAGTAACAATAGTGCTGGAGAAATTAATGGGACTGAAAGCCGATAAATCTCCAGGGCCTGATAATCTGCATCCCAGAGTACTAAAAGAGGTAGCCATGGAAATAGTGGATGCATTAGTTGTCATCTTCCAAAATTCTATAGATTATGGAACAGTTCCTGCAGATTGGAGTGTGGCAAATATAACCCCACTATTTAAAAAAGGAGGGAGAGAGAAAACAGGGAACTACAGACCAGTTAGCCTAACATCAGTAGTAGGGAAAATGCTAGAGTCTATTATAAAGGATGTGATAACAGGACACTTGGAAAATATCAATGGGATTAGACAAAAAGTCAACATGGATTTATGAAAGAGAAATCATGTTTGACAAGCCTACTGGAGTTTTTTAAGGATGTAACTGGTAGAATAGATAAGGGAGAATCAGTGGATGTGGTTTATTTGGATTTTCAGAAGGCCTTTGATAAAGTCCCACATAAGAGGTTAGTGTGCAAAATTAAAGCACATGGGATTGGGGGTAATATACTGGCATGGATTGAAAACTGGTTAACAGACAGGAAACAGAGTAGGAACAAATGGGTCTTTTTTGGGGTGGCAGGCGGTGACTAGTGGGGTACCGCAAGGATCAGTACTTGGGCCCCAGCTATTCTCAATATATATCAATGATTTTGATGAGGGGGCCAAATGTAATATTTCCAAGTTTGCTGACGACACAAAACTAGGTGGGATCGTGAGTTGTGAGGAGGATGCAAAGAGGCTTCAAGGCGATTTAGACAAGTTGAGTGAGTGGGCAAATACATTGCAGATGCAGTATAATCATAGAATCATAGAAGTTTACAACATGGAAACAGGCCCTTTGGCCCAACATGTCCATGTCGCCCAGTTTATACCACTAAGCTAGTCCCAATTGCCTGCACTTGGCCCATATCCCTCTATACCCATCTTACCCATGTAACTGTCCAAATGCTTTTTAAAAGACAAAATTGTACCTGCCTCTACTACTGCCTCTGGCAGCTCGTTCCAGACACTCACCACCCTTTGAGTGAAAAAATTGCCCCTCTGGACCCTTTTGTATCTCTCCCCTCTCACCTTAAATCTATGTCCCCTCGTTATAGACTCCCCTACCTTTGGGAAAAGATTTTGACTATCTACCTTATCTATGCCCCTCATTATTTGTGGATAAATGTGAAGTTATCCACTTCGGAAGGAAAAACAGAAAGGCAGAGTGTTATTTAAATGGTGATAGATTGGGAAATGCTGATGTACAAAGGGATCTGGGTGACCTTTACACCAGTCACTGAAAGTAAACATGCAGGTGCAGCAAGCAGTTAGGAAGGCAAATGGTATGTTGACCTTCATTGCATGAGGATTTGAGTACAGGAGCAACAATGTCTTACTGCAGTTATACAGGGCCTTGGTGAGACCACACCTGGAGCATTATGTGCAGTTTTGGTCTCCTTACCCAAGAAAGGATATACTTGCCATAGAGGGAGTGCAACGAAGGTTCACCAGACTGATTCCTAGGATGGCAGGACTGTCGTATGAGGAGAGATTGGGTCGATTCGGCCTGTATTCACTCGAGTTTAGAAGAATGAGAGGAGATCTCATTGAAAAATATAAAATTCTGACAGGCCTAGACAGACTGGACGCAGGGAGGGTGTTTCCCCTGCCTGGGGGGTCCAGAACGAGGAATCACAGTCTCAGGATACGGGGTAGGACATTTAGGACGGAGATGGGGAGAAATTTCTTCACTCAGAGGGTGGTGAACCTGTGGAATTCTCTACCACAGAAGGCTGTGGAGGCCAAGTCACTGAATATATCTGAGGAGCTAGATAGATTTCTAGACACAAAAGACATCAAGGGGTATGGGGAGAGAGCAGGAATATGGTATTGAGATGCAGGATCAGCCATGATCATATTGAAAGGCGGAGCAGGCTCGAAGAGCCGAATGGCCTACTCCTGCTCCTATTTTCTATGTTTCCCCGACCTTCATCGGCATCATTAGTGCCATGTCCCCCAACATCCTTGGGGGTCACCAGAGACTTAACTGAACCAACCATATCAAGAGAAGGGCAGTGGCTGGATACACTGCAATGAGTGGTTCACTATCTTACTCCTCAAGTCCTCTTCATCATCCATAAGGTTCAAATTAGCAGTGTGATGGAATGCTGACCAGGGTGGTGGCAACTGCAACAACACTCAAGAAACTTGACAGAGCAGTTTGCTTGCCACTAAACTCAATATCCCCTTCTCCACTATTAGCACACTGGGGCAGCAACACATATTGTCAGCTGGACACTGCAACAACTCACCAAGCTTACTTCAATACCCTCCCAGCCCTATGATCTCTACCACCAAGAAACATAAGAAACAGGAGCAAGAGGAGGCCATACGGCCCCTCAAGCCTGCTCCACCATTTAATAAGATCATGGCTGATCTTCGACCTCAACTCCACTTTCCCGCCCTATCCCCATTTCCCTTGATTCCCCTAGAGTCCAAAAATCTATCTATCTCAGCCTTGAATATACTCAATGACTCAGCATCCATAGCCCTCTGGGGTAGAGAATTCCAAATATTCACAACCGAGTGAAGAAATTCTTCCTCATCTCAGTCTTAAATGGCCGACCCCTTATACTGAGACCATGCCCCCTAGTTCTAGACTCTCCAGCCAGGGAAAACAATCTCTCAGCATCTACCCTGTCAAGCCCCCTCAGAATCTTGTATGTTTCAATGAGATCACCTCCCATTCTTCTGAACTCCAGAAAGTATAGGCCCATTCTACTCAATGTCGCCTCATAGGACAACACTCTCATCCCAGGAATCAATCTAGTGAACCTTCATTGCACTGCCTCTAAGGCAAGTATATCTTTCCTTAGATAAGGAGACCAAAGCTGTACACGGTACACCAGGTGAGGTTTCACCAAAGCCCTGTACAATTGTAGTAAGACTTCCTTACTCTTGTACTCCAACCCCCTTGCAATAAAGGCCAACATGCTATTTGTCTTCCTACTTGCTTGCTGCACCTGCATGCTAACTTTGTGTTTCTTGTACGAGGACACCCAAATCTCTCTGAACACCAACATTTAATAGTCTGTGTTTCTATTCTTCCTACCAAAGTTAATAACTTCACATTTCCCCACATTACACTCCTTGTGCCACCTTCTTACCCACTCACCTAACTTGTCTATATCCCTTTGCAGACTCTGTGTCCTCCTCACAGCTTACTTTCCCACTTAGTTTTGTATTGTCATCAAACTTGGATACTTTACACTCGGTCCCTCCATCTAAGTCATTAATAATATATTGTAAATAGCTGAGGCCCAAGCACTGATTCTTGCAGCACTCCACTGGTTACAGACTGCCAACCTGAAAATGACCCATTTATCCCTACTTTCTATTTTCTGTCAGTTATCCAATCCTCTATCCATGCTATTACACCCAACCCTATCTTGCGTAACAACCTTTTATGTGGCATCTTATTGAATGCCTTTTGAAAATCCAAATATACTACATCCACTGGTTCCACTTTATCTATCCTATTAGTCACATCCCAAAAAACTCCAATAAATTTGTCAAACACAATTTCTTTTTCATAAAATCATGTTGACTCTGCCTAATCGTATTAAGATTTTCTAAGTGCCCTGTTACCAATTCCTTAATAATAGATTTCAGCATTTTCCCGACAACTGATGTCAGGCTAACTGGCCTGTAGTTTCCCGTTTTCTCTCTTCCTCCTTTCTTGAATAGCAGGGTTACATTTGCTACCTTCCAATCTGCTGGGATGGTTCTAGAATCTAGGGAATTTTGGAAGATCATAACCAATGCATCCACTATCTCTCCAGCCACCTCTTTTAGAACCCTAGGATGTAGGCCATGAAGTCCAGGGGATTTATTGACTTTTAGTCCCATTAATTTCTCCAGTACTTTTTCTCTACTGATATTAATTACTTTAAGTTCCTCACTCTCATTAGTCCCTTGGCTCCCCGCTATTTCTGGTATGCTTTTTGTGTCTTCTACTGTGAAGACAGGTACAAAATATTTGTTTAACATCTCTTTCCTTATTCCCCATTATAATTTCTCCTGTCTCCGCCTCTAAGGGACCAACGTTTACTTTTGCTACCCTTTTTTACATACTTGTAGAAGCTCTTACAATCCATTTTTTTATATTTCTTCCACTTTTACTTTCATATTCTATTTTCTTCCTTTTAATCAATTTTTTGGTCATCCTTTGCTGGTTTCCAAAACTCTCCTAATCCTCAGGCTTACTATTCTTCTTTGCAAGATCTTTAGAACATCGCCAAATTCCCCTCCAAGAAATACACCATCCTGACTCGGAGATAGATCACCGTTCTTTCATCAAAATCCTAGAATTCCCTACTTTTGGTTAGTTGGTCTTCAACTTAGCATACTCCTTATTGGCAAAGTGTTCTCTGCTCTGCAGACAACTTGGTGGAAAAAAAATTTGCAGGCAAGTCCTTCATCCCATCCCCTTCAAATCTCTTTTTAAAAAGAAATAACATACATTGTTCTTTATAATAATGTACTATGGCAGTTTTCTGCTTTCTTCCCAGCAACCTCTGGGACTTGCACCGGTACTGTACTCCGACAATGACACGAATCGGATTGCAGGGCAGACAAAGAAATTCGTATTTCTTCGGAAAAAGTCAGAAATGCAGATAAAATAAATATGAAAAACGGGTTTTAAAAGAGAATAATGAAATATTGAAGCAACGTTGAAAAATTAGGTGAACATGCCCTGAGGAAAAAAATATTTTTGCCAAGGTGACATGGTCAATAGCCAAAAACTGTAGATGTAGGAAACACATACATGACATTTGCACACCAGAAGGACAAGAGGGCCGCCGACAACCACCTCACTTACTGGAAACCTTAACGGTTTCACTTTCAGTTCTGAAGTTAAATATATAAACACACTGCGCGCTCCTCCCTCCTCCACACACAACCTCTCCGCATTCATCCATTTCACAAGTTACAATTCCCGGAGTCACTGCAGATACTCAGCGCGTTTCCACAGGCTGGCAGCACTGACCGTGAGGGCGGGGGAAGATAGGTACGCTGCATTAAAAGGCTTTAATAACCCGGGTAGATGGTCGAATTATTTTAGGATGAGGCCGTTCGATGCCTGTATTCCTCCTCCTGGGCCTAACCTCACCAACTCCCTATCCGCCCAAACTCCCAGTACTTACAGCTCTCAGGAAGCGCCCCGTCTCGCCCCACTCAGGCTTGGTCTTGCCCCCTTTTCCTCCCCTGCTGGGGTTAACCTGACACGAGCTGCCCGCGGTCACTATGGTGATTATTACTCCTCGTTATTAGTCTCGCTACTGCTGTCCCCGCAAACTGACAGCACCTAAGCCCCGCCCCCCGAGGGTGGAAATGGACTGCGCCTGCGCTAGCCAACCCTGTACGCGTGCTGTCCGCGCGCACTCGGAGAGCCATCAATGTGATGATTTGATGCTTTAGGGAGGTGTGTTAGTACAATATGGATCTCTTAAGCTTTCTCGTACACTCAGATTTTTCAAATGTATCACTCATTATTTGGGCCAACAGTCCCTTATTCCTGGTTGAAAATGTAATCTATTTTGATTAATGTCACTTTTAAAAAAAAACTCTATTTCTCATGTTTCCTAGCACTTATTTTTGCTGGGTATGCCATTTAAACAATTATGCCAATGCTGCCAGCTCCTTCTAATCAGCTTTATTGAAATTTTCAGTATGCAGAACCCTTGCAAATCTTGACCCCTTCCTGTCCTAACTTCAGCAAACTTAAACAATCCTGTAACTATTATTATATAACTGAAATAACAAGCTATTAAGCCAATACACACAGAAAAATACACAAACCTAATAGCAGATTAACAGAAATCTGATGACCTCATAGATCCCTGTGTCTGCCCAGACTTACAGGATCTAAAAAGACTAGAAACAAAAATAAAAATGAAGAATAGGGTATATGTGGCCTGTGGTATGATAAACATAACCATATACAAATATGAGAAAATAGGAAGTTAAGAGAGGGATAAGGAATGCAAGGATGGAGTATGGGGACAGATTCTCAAAAAATATTTAAAAACAAAGTAAGGTATTCTACAAATATAATCATAAATGAATCTATTTATTACATAGGAAAGTTAATTATATGAAAATAGCTCCAAAATTGTCAGACCACATGTAAAACATTCCTGGGCATTAATTAATGCTAAACAGATGTCAAATTATATTAGTTTAAAAAAATCATTCAAAATATACCATTTACACTCAAAATTGGAAATGGAACAAATAAAAGAGTATCATTAAATGTGAAATGGGACCCCTGAGAGGAGAGGATAAACAGAAGTTGGTGGGAATATTTAGCAAGTGCTTCACATTAGTGTTTACAAAAGAGAAGCATATTAAGGAGGATGTAAATCCTGAATTGATTAAAAGCAAGATGACTGATTATAACAAATAAAAGGAAAGTATGAGAGAAGTTAGCCCAGTTAGTTAAGTTATAGGAGGACAAACTCCTGGCATCTGGCAGGATACATCCAACGATCCTGAGGGAATTGGGGGAAGAAATAGTGAAAGCCCTAGAAATTGTACTTCAGGGTTCTATTGAGACTGTTCTAATGCTGGTGGGCTGGAGAGTGATCAATGTAATACCCATGTACAAAAAGGGAGACAGAGCTTACCTATGTAATAACAGGCAAGTTATATTAACATCTGTGGTAAGGAAATTTTGGAATACTTAATTAAACATGAAATTACGAAATATCTAGATGAGGAGAAATGGTGTCTGGTGTGAGGAAATGCAAATTTGAAAAAAGATGGAAAAATTGTTTTTTTTTGTTATAACCATGCAGCCTACAGGTCAATATGATACAGCTGTTTAAAATAATGAAAGGGTAAGTCAGGGTAGATAGAATCTGACTGTTTCCAGTAGTTGAGGGGTCTAGAACGAAGGGCTATAGATACAAGATTAAATGTAAGAGATTTAGAACAGAGGGCAAGAGAAACTTCTTTACACAGAGAGTTGTGAGGCTGTGGAATTTACTTCCAGGGTCAGTGGTTGAGGCAGAAACTATGTCAACATTTAAGATTAGTTTGGATAGATGGATGAAGGAAAAGGGAATAAAGGGATAAAGGAACAGGGTGGATAGATGTGATTTGGACCATTTGCTCGTGTGGAGGGTAAACACTGGCATGGACTGGTTGGGCCAAATGGCCTGTAAATCTTATGTGTTGTAACTTCTTTATAAATATTTAGAAGCAGCCAACACAGTTTTCAGAAAGGAAGATCATGTTTGACAAATCTGCCAAACTTCTTTGAGGAGGTGATGGATATGGTGGATGGGGGAAATGCGGTGGATATGGTGTACAACGAATTTCAGAAAGCCTTTGACAATGTACCACACAGGAGAATATTGGAGAAGATTAAGAGGTATGGAATTAGGGGAAGCATAGCAAATTGGATTAGAAACTGGTTAGAATGGAGGGAACAGAGTGTACGAATTAAGGGCAGTTTCTCAGAGTGGTTGGAATTGGATAGCAGTGTCCTGCAGGGTTCTGTTCTGGGAATGCTTCTGTTCAATGATTTGGATATAGAGCCAAATGGAGTGGGGTAGAAATTTGCAGCCAATACTAAAATAGGAGGCATGATAAATAATTCTGAGGACCAAAGAAAGCTGCAAGGGGATTTGATATGGTTTGATAAATCAGATCAGCCATGATCTCATTAAATGGTGGAGCAGGCTTGAGGGGCCGAATGGCCTACTTCTGCTCCTATCTCTTATGGTCTTATGATAACATAGTGAAATGGGCAAAAAATGACAGATGTCAGTAAGTGTGAGGAGGTACATTTTGGTAAAACTAGTGAATGGTTGGAGGTTGGGAGATGTGGAAGAGCAGAGGGATTTGGGGATTCAGGTTTCCAAGATATTAAAAATGGCACCTCAAATGAATAAAGACATAAAAAGCTAATGGGATACTGGCTTTACTGATAAGAGGTATAAAATATAAAAGTCAAGATATAATGATGGGTCTATGTAAAACTGTATGAAGACCACAATTGGAGTACTGTGTTCCGTTTTGGACTCCACACTATAGGAAGGCTGCCGAGGCAATAGAATGGGTGCGCAGATTCATTAAGGTGCTGCCTGGTATGAGGAAATACAAATATGAAGAAAGTCTTGAAAAATTGGGGTTGTATAATTCAAACAGAGGAAATTATGGGGTGGTGGAGGTTGTAATTGCACAGTGTTTCCCAACTTCTCAACCTGCACTAGAACAAAAATCTTATGCTGTAAGCAGTTCAACTTCCCAAATGGCTGTAAGTTTTGTCAAACAATTATGTAAAAATAGGGACTGAATATTTGACTTTAAAATTGGGACTGAAACATTATGATTTAATTTAATAAGTTTCCTTTGTCTGTTTTTGTACGATTTGAGTTTAATTAATTGTGCCCCTTAAAGAAAATTGGGACTGAATTATCACTGTGAAGGGTACAGAGGGTGCAAAATTCTTAACTTGCATTCAGGAGAACTTTTTAGCCAGTACGTAGCAAGCCCAACAAGAGAGGGAACAGTTCTAGATTTAGTTTTAGGAAATGAGGCTGGGCAGTTGGAAGGAGTATTAGTGGGAGAGTATTTTGGTGGTAATGATCATAATTCAGTTAGTTTTAGCATTGTTATGGAAAGGACAAAGATAGAACAGGAGTTAAAGTTCTCAATTGGGGAAAGGCCAATTTTATTAAGCTAAGAAGTGATTTGGCAAAGGTGGACTGGAAACAGCTACTTGAAGGTAAATCAGTATCAGAACAGTGGGAAGCATTCAAGGGGAAGATTCAAGGGGTGCAGAGTAAACATGTTCCCACAAAGAAAAAGGTTGGAGCTGCCAAATCTAGAGCCCCCAGGATGTCAAGGAGCATACAGGGTAAGACAAGGCAGAAAAGGAAAGCTTATGTCAGATACCGAGAACTCAATACTACAGAAAGCCTAGAGGAGTATAAAAAGTGCAGGGGTGAAATTAAAAAGGAAATTAGGAAAGCAAAGAGAGAGCATGAAAAAATATTGGCAAGTAAAATCAAGGAAAACCCAAAGATGTTTTATAAATACATTAAGAGCAAGAGGGTAACTAAGGAAAGAATTGAGCCTATTAGAGACCGAAAAGGTAACCTATGTGTGGAGGCGGAAGATGTTGGTATGGCTCTTAATGAATACTTTGTGTCTGTCTTCACAAAAGAGAGGGACGATGCAGACATTGTAGTTAGGGAGGAGGAGTTTGAAATATTGGATGGGATAAACTTAGTGAGAGAAGAAGTATTAAGCGGATTAGCATCTTTGAAAGTAGATAATTCACCAGGGCTGGATGAAATGTATCCCAGGATGTTAAAAGAAGCAAGGGAAGAAATAGCAGAGGCTCTGACCATCATTTTCCAATCTTCACTGGATACAGGCGTGGTGCCGGAGGATTGGAGGACAGCTAATGATGTACCATTATTTAAAAAGGGAGCGAGAGATAGACCGAGTAATTACTGGCAAGTCAGTCTAATCTCGGTGGTGGGCAAATTATTGGAATCAATTCTGAGGGACAGTATAAACCGTCACTTAGAAGGCACGGAGTAATCAAGGAAGTCAGGATGGATTTGTTAAGGGAAGGTCGTGTCTCACTAACTTGATTGAATTTTTTGAGGGGGTAACAAAGAGGGTCGATGAGGGTAGTGCATTTGATGTAGGCTACATGGATTTTAGCAAGGCTTTTGACAAGGTCGCACATGGCAGACTGGTCAAAAAAGTACAAGCCCATTGGATCCAAGGGAGAGTGACAAGTTGACTCCAAAATTGGCTCAGTGGCAGGATGCAAAGGGTAATGGTTGATGGGTGTTTTTGTGACTGGAAGGCTGTTTCCAGTGGGGTTCCGCAGGGCTCAGTACTAGGTCCCTTGCTTTTTGTGATTATATTAATGATTTAGACTTAAATGTAGGAGGCATGATTAAGAAGTTTACAGACGATACAAAAATTGGGTGTGTGGTTGAGAGTTAGGAGGAAAGCTGTAAACGGCAGGAAGATATCAATGGACTGGTGGGGTGGGCGGAGAAGTGGCAAATGGAATTCAATCTGGAGAAGTGTGAAGTAATGCATTTGGGGCGGGCAAACAAGGCAAGGGAGTACACAATAAATGGGAGGATACTGAAAGGTGTAGAGGAAGTGAGGGACCTTGGAGTGCATGTCCACAGATCCCTGAAGGTAGCAGGACAGGTAGATAAGGTGGTTAAGAAGGGATATGGAATATTTTCCTTTATTAGCCGAGGCATAGAATATATGAGCAGGGAGGTTATGCTGGAACTGTATAAAACACTGGTTAGGCCACAGCTTGAGTACTGTGTTCAGTTCTGGTCACCACATTACAGGAAAGATGTGATTGCACTAGAGAGGGTACAGAGGAGATTTACGAGGATGTTGCCAGGACTGGAGAATTTTAGCTATGAGGAAAGATTGGATAGGCTGGGGTTGTTCTCTTTGGAACAGAGGAGGCTGAGGGATGATTTAATTGAGGTGTACAAAATTATGAGTGGCCTAGATAGAGTGGATAGGAAGGACCTATTTCTCTTAGTAAAGAGGTCAATAACCAGAAGGCATAGATTTAAAGTGATTGGTAGAAGGATTAGAGGGGAGCTGAGGAAAAATCTTTTCTCCCAGAAAGTGGTTGGGGTCTGGAACTCACTGCCTGAAAGGGTGGTCGATGCAGAAACCCTCAACTCATTTAAGAAGTACTTGGACGTGCACCTAAAGTGCTTTGGCCTACAAGGCTATGGACCAAGTGCTGGAAAGTGGGATTAGGCAGGCTCCTTTTCGGCTGGTGCGGACACGATGGGCCAAATGGCCTCCTTCTGTGCTGTAAATTTTCTATGATTCTATGACTCTGCCGCCATGGTTCAATTATCTGCCATCCTTTGAGCCCATTCCTTGAAGACTATATCTGGTTTGATCTTCACTCCCCGTGTGAAACACCATAGGAGATTGATTAGTACAAAACAAGGTTTGCCCATAACTTTTTTTTTGAAGGAAATCCATTTTCCCGCCATACCTGACTTATTTTGATACCTATTTTAAGCATCTTGCTTAAATGGGTTTATATATATATATGCGGTAAATTTCAAGGAATCCCACACTCACCTGACGAAGGAGAAAGCCTCCGAAAGCTGGTGATTTTCAAATAAAACTGTTGGACTATAATCTGGTGTAAGATTCCTTACATAGGTTTATTTGAAATCAGTCTTTGTCTTTTTGGTCAGAAATGTTACTCCGAAGAGTTTGTAATTTTTGCAGCTTTACATGGCCTTTGTTTAAAACCGGGTCGCTTTAAATCGGACCGATCTGCTCTGCTCCTGATTAAATGTTTTGAATAAAGGGAAAAAAAGGAACGCGTTATTGGGTCGCCGCCTATTTTGAGCCAGAGCGGAAGCGGTAGCTTGAAGCAGCGGCGTGCGCAGTCCGAGCCGGTGGACAGTTGGTGTTGGAGTCGAGTGTGCAGCTTCAGTCATGAGTCGCAGCTACAATGATGAGCTCGCTTACCTGGACAAAATCAACAAGAACTGCTGGAGGATCAGGAAAGGCTTCGTGCCCAACATGCAGGTAAATCGCGCGGCCTAACAGACAGCCCCGGCGCGGCGGCTCTGCCCATCCCCCCCCCCCCCCCCTCGCTCCTTCACTACCGGCCGGCTGGGCCTCCACTAGCAGTGATTTCCGTTGCTGAGGTGGTAACTCGGGCTGCACTTCTTTTGAGTACTTCAGTGGACGGAGTGTGTGGAGGGAGGCAAACTGATGATAAAGGTCCGAGGAAGCTCCCCTAATGCCTCTTTTAGATTAAATACAACCCCCGGCGCGGCACTGACGCAGTTACCATCCCCTGGTCTCTCCTGAATTTGCGGTCCAGAGCATTTGACCTCAGCGCCCCTGGACCAGGGAGGAGAGGTTGATCCATCCAGATTTTTCTCCTGATTGCTAACCAGCCACTACTGCTGGAAGGTGAATACTTAGATTGGACTTAACTTCGTGAGCTGGTCGTGTGTGTGTGTGTGTGTGAAAATCTGAAATGAGAGTTTGAACGAGATCTGTTGAATGAATGAAGAGTGATACTTACGCAATTTTCTGTGGTAAATCCTTTGCAACAACTGCTCTTCTCACTGCAATGGGCTCCCACACACAATGCTTTTAGTACAGATTTCTTCCATCAAACAGCTGGTTACAAGAAAAAGCTTATGATAGGTGACCTCTCCCTTTCTGTCACAACCTTTCTTCCCTCTGTTATTGACATCACGTTGGATGCTAATGCTCTGAGCTTTCCCTATTTTGCAATCTTCACTTTTCAAATATTCTAAACCTGGCATCACCTAATCACCACTACTAGCTGATTTACCTCATCTTTCATTCTTTTCAACCTTGGTAGTGATACATATTGTGGGCCCTTGATTCTTTTTACCCCTCTGTGTGTGTGTGTGTGTGTGTATGTATGTATGTGGTGTTTTCCTTTTTCTGTGGAGCAGTGATTTTTTTTAAGTATAAGCTTTTGGTCTTGCAGCCTTCTGCTTTAAGCAAGGCTTGAAATGAAAATTATAGAACTGCTAGGTCTAGTAGCAGACAGAGATAATTGGTCCACAGTGTAAAAAGTGCAAAATATTTTGCTGTTGCAACAGAAACTAACCATGTTAGAGCCAGAGCTCCCTGGATGATTTTTTTTTTGTTCATGGGATGTGGGTGTTGCTGGCAGGGCTGGCATTTATTGCCCATCCCTAATTGCCCTTGAGAAGATGGTGGTGAGCTGCCTTCTTGAACCACTGCAGTCTGTGTGGTGAAGGTTCTCCCACAGTGCTGAAATGATGAGAGATAGAGAGTAAGATGAAGCAGAAAAAGGGGATGTATGACAAATGTCAGGTTGATAATATAAGTAAGAACCAGACTGAATATAGAAAGTTCAGAGGGGAAGTGCAAAAGGAAATAAGAGGGGCAGGGAGAGAGTATGAGAATAGACTGGTAACTAACATAAGAGGGAATCCAAAAGCTTTCTATAGGCATAAAAATAGTAAATGGGTAGTAAGAGGAGGGGTGGGGCTGATTAGGGACCAAAAAGGAGACCTACTCATGGAGGCAGAGGGCATAGCTGAGGCACCAACAGAGTACTTTGCATCTGTCTTTACCAAGGAAGATGATGCTGCCAGAGTCTCAGTAAAGAAAGATATAGTTGAGATACTGGATGGGTTAAAAATTGATAGAGGAAGTACTAGAAAGGCTGGCTGTACTTAAAGTAGAAAAGTCACCAGGTCCAGATGGGATGCATTCTAGGTTACTGAGGGAACTAAGAGTGAAAATTGTGGAGGTACAGGCCATAATGTTCCAATCATCCTTAGAGATGGGGGTGGTGCCAGAGGACTGGATAATTGCAAATGTTACACCCTTGTTCAAAAAAGAGTGCAAGGATAAACCCTGCTACTACAGGCCAGTCAGTTTAACCTCGGTGGTGGAGTTGCTTTTAGAAATGGTTGTCCGGGACAAAATTAGTCACTTGGACAAGTATCGATTAATTAAGGAAAGCCAGCATGGATTTGTTAAAGCCAAATCGTGTTTGACTAACCTGATTGAGTTTTTTTTGATGAGGTAACTGAGGGTTGATGTGTATCTGGACTTTCAAAGGTGTTTGATAAAGGGCCACAATAGGCTTGTCAGCAAAATTGAAGCCCATTGAATAAAAAGGGCAGTGACAGTATGGATACGAAATTGGCTAAGTGACAGGAAACAGTAGTGGTGAACAGTTGTTTTTCGGACTGGAGGAAGGTTTACGGAGGTGTTCCCCAGGGATTGGTACTAGGACCGCTGCTTTTCTTGATTAATAACTTGGACTTGGGTCTACAGGGCACAATTTCCAAATTTGCAGATGACACAAAACTTGGAAGTGTAGTGAATAGTGAGGAGGGTAGTGATAGACTTCAAGAGGACATGCTGGTGAAATGGGTGAACACGTGGCAGATGAAATTTAATGCAGAGAAGTGTGAAGTGATACATTTTGGTAGGAAGAGGTGAGGAGAGGCAATATAAGCTAAAGGGTACAAACCTAAAGAAGGTGCAGGAACAGAGAGACCTGGGGGTATATGTGCACAGGTTGTTGAAGGTGGCAGGGCAGGCTGAGAAAGCAGTTTAAAAAAGCATGCAGAATCCTGGGCTTTATGAATAGAGGCATAAGGGTACAAAAGCAAGGAAGTTATGTTGAACCTTAATAAAATACTTGTTCGACCACAACTGGAGTATTGTCTAATTCTGTGCACTGCTCTTTAGGAAGGATGTGAAGGCCTTAGAGAGGGTGCAGAAAAGATTTACTAGAATGGGTTCAAGGGATGAGGGACTTCAGTTATGTGGATAGACTGGAGAACCAGGGGTGGTTCTCCTTAGAGCAGAGAAGGTTGAGAGGAGATTTGATAGGTGTTCAAAATCATGAGGAATCTAAACACAGTAGATAGAGAGAAACTGTTCCCATTGGCGGAAGGGTCAAGAACCAGAGGACACAGATTTAAGGTGATTGGCAAAAGAACCAAAGGCGACATGAGGACAAACATTTTACGCAGCGAGTGGTTATGATCTGGAATGCACTGCCTGAAAGGGTGGCGGCAGATTCAGTTGTGGCTTTCAAAGGGGAATTGGATAAGTACTTGAAGGAAAAAATTTGCAGGGTTATGGGGGAGTGGGACTAGCTGGATTGCTCTTGCAGAGAGCCAGCATGGGCTTGACAGGCTGAATGGCCTTCTGTGTTGTAACCATTCTAGGAATCCAATATTTGATGCACATGCATATTGGAGAGTTTGCTTTAAAAAACACTGTACAAGTTTCCTTTGTATACAGCAAAATGCACCAAGCATGCTTGGCTATTAAAATGCATGCACTTGTTGGTCTATCACACGAGTCCCCCTCAAAGTTGTCTGTTGCAAGATGTAGTGGACTACTATAATTTTTGACTCTTGGTATTGTCAATTTGTTCCAACCCATGAACATGAGAAATAGGAGCAGACCATACAGCCCCTTGTGCCTGTTCCACCATTCAGTAAGATCATGGCTGATCTACCTCAACTACACTTGCCTGCCCTATCCCCATATCTCCTGATGCTCTTAGTGTCCATAAATCTGTTGATCTCAATCTTGAATGTACTTAACAACTGCACATCCACAACCCTCTGGGGTAGAGAATTCCAAAGAGTCACAACCCACTGAGTGAAGAAATTCCTCTTCATCTCTGTCTTAAATGGCTGACCCCTTATCCTGAGACTATGCCCCCTAGTTCTAGACACTCCAGCCAGGGGGAACATCCCCTCAGTATCATATGTTTCAATGAGATTCTGGTCTCTGAAAGCTTTGATTTTGGCTGGGAGGTGAAGGGAATGTTTGTTCATTTGTGGTCAGCAAGTTACAACATCATCTACTCAATGACTGAGCATCCACACGCCTGTGAAGTAGAGAATTCCAAAGATTCACAACCCTCCTGAGTGAAGAAATTTTTCCTCGTTTTGGTCCTAAATGGCCGACCGCTTATCTTGAGACTATGACCCCTAGTTCTAGACTCTCCAGCCAGGTGGAACAGCCTGTCAGCATCTACCCTGTCAAGCCCTTTAAGAATTTTATACATTTCAATGAGATCACCTCTCATTCTTCTAAACTCCAGAGAATATAGGCCCATTCTACTCAGTTGCTCCTCATAAGACAATTTACTCATCCTGGGAATCAATCTAGTGAACCTTTGTTGCACCCCCTCTAAGGCAAGTGGATCCTTCCTTGGGTAAGGAGACCAAAACTGTACACAGTACACCAGGTGTCTTACCAGTGCCCTATATAATTGCAACAAGACTTCCTTACTCTTATACTCCAACCCCCTTGCAATAAAGGCTAACATACCATTTGCCTTCCTAATTGCTTGCTGTACCTGCATGTTAACTTTCTGTGATTTGTGTACAGTCCCTCTGAATTCCAACATTTCCTAGTCCCTCACCTTTTAAAAAAAAATTCTGCTCTTCTATTCTTCCTACCAAAGTGGATAATTTCACCTTTTCTGCACATGTTACTCCATCTGCCACCTTCTTGCCCACTCACTTAACCTGTCTATATCCCTTTGCAGCCTCTGTGTCGTCCTCATAGCTTACTTTCCCATCTAGCTTTGCATCATCAGCAAACTTGAATACATTACAGTCCCCTCATCTAAGTCATTGATATATATTGTAAACAGCTGAAGCCCAAGCACTGATCCTTGTGGCACCCCACTAGTTACAACCTGCCAATCCGAAAATGACCCGTTTGTTCCCTCTGTTTTCTGCTGTTAACCAATCCTCAATCCATGCTAATATATTACCCCAATCCCATGAGCCCTAATCTTGTGTAACAATCTCTTGTGTAGCACCTTATCAAATGCCTTTTGAAAATCCAAATATACTACATCCACTGGTTCCCTCTTATCTAAGCTGCTAGTTACACCCTCAGAAAAAAACAAATAGATTTATCAAACACTATTTCCCTTTCATAAAACCATGTTGACTCTGCCTAATCATATGATTTTCTAAGTGGCCTGTTACTATGTCCTTAATAGTAGATTCTAGCATTTCCCCGACCACTGATGTCAGGCTAACTGGCCTATAGTTCCCTGTTTTCTCTCTCCCTCCTTTCTTGAATAGCGGGGTTTCATTTGTTACCTTCCAATCCATGGGGACCATTCTGGAATCTAGGGAATTTAGAAGATCAAAACCAATGCATCCACATCCTCTTTTAAAACTCGAGGATGTAGGCCATCAGGTCCAGGGCACTTGATGGCTTTTAGCCCCATTAATTTCTCCAGAATGTTTTCTTTGCTCATTTTAATTACTTTAAGTTCCTTGACAAAGAAACAACTTGAAAATTAATTTTGCATTCACATCTTCAGGATGTCCCAAAGTGCTTCAATTTGTCTGTTTTGTAGGGACACATGGCAGCGAATATATACACACATTCCCATAAACAACAAATTAGATAAATGACCAGTTAATTTGTTTAATGGTATTGGGTTGAAGAATGTATGTTTGCCAGGACATCAGGAGAACTCTGCACTCTTCTTTAAATAAAGCCATGGGATCTTATTCCTCCACCTGAAAAGATAGATGGAGCTTTGGTTTAATGTCTCATTTTAATGACTCTACTTCCAAAAATGCAGCACTCTCTCTTTACTGCACTGAGGCGCCAGGCAAAATTATATGCTCAATTTCTGTTCTGCAGCTGGAACCCACAACCTCTTGACTCCAAGGCCAGTGTGCTAGAAATGAGCTAAATTGGCACTCACTTTAGCTGAGAAATAGCTTGTTATCATTCATTTGAGGTAGTTTGGTCCCTGATACAAGATTAACCAGCTATAATTAGTGAACTGGATGCAAGGAGGAATCCCAGCCTGAATGTTACAGGTTTGACCTTGGTAGGAATTCCCACCTCACTGCTGTAATTAGTGAGATTATATCACAGCTTACTGCAGATAAAAGTTAGACAAAAGTTGACTACTGTAGTAATATGTTGGATCTAATTTCTTAAAGACTGAACTAATATTCCTGTATTCTAGGTGGAAGGGGTGTTTTATGTCAATGATACCCTGGAGAAATTGATGTTCGAGGAGTTGCGAAATTCATGCCGTGGGGGAGGTAAGAACAAATTGCAAGATGTTTGTGATAAAGGAGTATAGGAGCCTGATTTTAAGTGTGCACATGTGATAAAAGCACTAGCTGCATGCAGAATCTCAAAATAGCATTTGTGTTTATGGTATGATCAGATGTTGTAATTTGGTCTTGGGAATCAAATCTGCACGGAAAGGAGGAAACGTGCTGTCTCGTTTATGTAGCCGTGCAGATCAACGGTGGCTTTTTAAGTCCATACACATTAAGATTTTTGGACAGTGGTGAGACAAAACTGGCAGAAGGAGTGGGATGTAGCAACAGAGTGAAAGGAATGCCAGTCAGAACATGAAGTGCCGTTCCTGAGATTTGATTTTCCCCCCCCCCCCCCCCCCCAATCCAAGATGGGCCTGGTTTAATGTAATTCTGTATCTAAATTGTAGACACACCTTGTGTTTTCCTCTAATGTACAGACTATGCCAACCACAGTGGAGCTGCATTTAACAAAGCAAATGGAATATTAAACAACATAGCCAAAAAGTAGAGTGCAAGTCAGGGAGTTTTGCTCAAACTGTATAGCGCTGTGGTCAGACCATACCTTGAATTCTGATCAAGACATAAGGGTGACATTTAGCCCCTGGAGGCAGTTGAGATGAAAGTCACAAAGCTGATCCTTACCATCAGGAGACTGAATTATGAGGAAAATGGAGAAAATGTGCTTTTTTTTTGCCTTGAAAGGAGGTGACTGAAAGGTGACCTTATAGAGGATATAGTAAACAGTATAAAAAAGGTAGGTATAGAAAATTACTTCAAGCTAAACAGAGAGTAGGAGAAAGGGATACAGGTTCAAACCTGTAAGAGTAAATTTAGGACTGGTGTCAGGAAATTCTTATTTACACAAAGACTGATCAACATGTGGAATGGGAATGTGGAGGTGACAACCCTGAAATCATTTAAGAAATAATAAATGTCATGGGGATTTTTAGGGTTTTACTGGAAGTGAATTCACTCATCTTTACCTTGTGATGTTGTGGTTAAATATTACATCAAGATATATTCAAAAACAATCTCTAGTATCTTGATCTTTTCTGCCTCCCCCTGCTGCTGCCAAAAAAAAGCCCTAACCATATCAGAATCAGAGACCTAGAACCTTCATCCATGGGTAATAGAGATTTTGATCGCTTATCATATTACATTAAATTGGCCAGTGCTGAAATTGGATTGGTTAAGTTCGATTATCATAGAATAGTTACAGCACAGGAGGAGGCCACTTGGCTCATTGTGCCTGTGCCAGCTCTTTGAAAGAGCTATCCAATTAGTCCCATTCCCCCTGCTCTTACCCCCATAGCCCTGTAAATTTTTTCCCTTCCAAGTATTTACCCAGTTCCCCTTTGAAAGTTACTGTTGTATCTGTTTCTACCACCCTTTTAGGCAGGCATTCCAGGTCATTACAACTCGCTGCATTTTTAAAAAAAAGTTTCCTCATGTCGCCTCTAGCTCTTTTGTCGACCATCTTTGTTAGTATCTTTATTTCCCCTCTCTCTAGGTCTCCTGATGATGCACATTTCTGCAGTTGAGGAGCAGGGCCGGCAGATTTGATCCATTTACTAGAAAGTTCAGGGTGTGTCTACTTTTCTCGCCATGCGGAAGTACTTGGCCTTCATTTCCTGGCAGCTCATGATAGCTTGGCTGCGATTGAGGTCTTGTGGGGAAAATTGAGAGTTTGAACCTGTTCCTGTGTCTCACTGTTCCACAGGGCATCACATTGCATCACCTGAACCACTGTTGTCTTTTACCTTCCCTGTTCTTTACTGTTATAATGGAGCTAAAGATGTGCAAAGGGCCTGAAAGGGTAACTGTGAAAAACCTGATCATAGGTTAAGGATGCCACAAGTTAACTATAATTTAAAAGAATAGCTAATAAACCCTTGATGGTTAACTTGTGGAACAGACAGTCACTTATAGTGAATACTCACTCAAGTTGTTGAAATGTTCAAGAAAGAAATGGACAGCAGGGGATAGGAGGACAGATATGAACGTACAAAAACAGACAGGAAAAGACCAGCTGGTCCATTGGGCCTGCCCCATCCAATATCAAGCCCTCTTCCTCCATTTGCAGCTATGCAATCTCGAAGAGACCAAAAAAAAAGGAAAAAACCTTCCACCAACTTAGAGGGCAAAAAAACTGTGGTCTTTGACCCCTAAAGGCAATCAAGCAAGGTCCAGGAGATTGCGGTGACTGATGCCACTACCTCGTCAATGCATCTATCTTCTATAACTGGAGATGTCTTCCACTCGCAGGAATGTGCTCACCACCTTCTTGAATGCTTGCAACAATCCGAACTCACAGCATATGCTCGCAACCAACTTGTTCTGGAGGTCGTCGACTTTCTGTGAAAAGAACTTCAAAACTTTCTGCTTCTGTAGCTAAACTGATGCCCCCTTGTTCTCTGGCTTATCTCAGTTGAGTAACCTATCCACCTGGACAAAATCTATTCTCTTCATAGTTTTAATGACCACAGTTATATCCCCTCGCAGTTTATGTATTTCCAAAGCAAAGTCCCAACCCTAAGCTTTTCCTGATGAGTAAGGGCCCTTAAAGTGGATGTTAAGCGAGTGGTCCTCCTCTGGACTTTTGCAAGGCCTCAATATTCTCCATTGAGTGAGGTGACCAAAGCAGTGCACAGCATTCCAGATGTAGGCGAGAAGCTAGGAAATGTGGATGAGCAGAGATTTAGCGGGGGTTCCAAGTACAGAAATCACTAAAAGCTAGTGGACAGGTACAAAAAATAATCAAAGACTAATGGAATGTTGGCCTTTATCTCAAGAGGGCTGGAAGTTATGGTTCAGGAGTACAGAGCCCAGAACAACTGGGCATAACCTTAAAATTAGAGCTAGGTCGCTCAAGGGTGATGTCAGAAAGCATTTCTTCACACACAGGGTAGTCTGGAATCCTCTTCCCCAAAAAGCTGTTGAGGCTAAGTCAATTGAAAATTTCAAAACTGAGATTGATAGATACTTGTTAGGCAAGGTTATTAAGGGATATGGAACCAAGGTGGGTAGATGGAATTAAGATACAGATCAGCCACGATCTAACTGAATGGCAGAACAGGCTTGAGGGGCTGAATGGCCTACTCCTGTACCTACGTAGCCAGGCCAGGGTCTTGTATAAGGTAAAGGATGATATTTTTAGTCTTGCACTTAATGACCCAGCTGTGCATCCTAAACTAGATTCACTTTCGTAACAGCCTTGCAACACTGGTCGTGGACCATCAACGACTCGTCAATGATAACCTCCGCCCCCCCCCCCCCCCACCCCCACATCCTTTTCCCGCTCAGCTGCCTCAAATGTGCAATTCTGAATGATGTGAACATGCTTGGAATTGCCCTACCAAATGCATCTTGCTGCATTTATATTAAAAGACATCTAGATACTGGCATCCCGTCATATCCAGATTTGCCTGCATGATTTCTTGCACATAGCTTGGTATCATCAGCCCATTTGCGGATGATTCCCCTGAGGTAGAAGGGAAATTAAATGGTTCAATCCTGAACCAAAATGTTGACAATTTGTATGGCTGCATACCCTTTTGTGTTCTTGTTACCTTTTGTGACAGCAATTGCAAATTCGGTACGGTTTGAGTACGCTCAGAAAGGATTGGTCTAGTGTCTGTGTGTGTATTGATGGACTATCCCTGTGCATGTGGGTATATGCTTCTTTTCTCAGTCACTCAGATCTCATCTTGCTGCTTGCAACTATAGGAAAGCCAAAAAGTTTAATCCTTGTCTCGTTCTAGGTGTGGGTGGCTTCCTGCCAGCCATGAAGCAGATCGGAAATGTGGCAGCATTGCCTGGGATTATTCATGTGAGTTAGTGATCACTAAACTAAGATTTGCTGCTCTGTGGAACTTGCTTTATAAAAATGATCTGAATGTAGTATTCCATAGGAAAATGAAATCTGACAGCATTGTTGTTTATTGCATATGATAATAGTCTGAAGTATCTTCCAGAAGTACAGGTAACATTGTAAAGAGATCAAAGCTCAAGTAATATAACAACGTCCCCTGAACCCAAGTATGACTAGCTTTAAATACTGGTGTTTATAAAACATACATGTGGGTTTGTGGGCTGTTTTATTCTGTTCTCCAGTTGCTGTTGTAGCAGCAGGCACTGGATGCTGTGAATTACACAACACGGTAGAGGGAAATGGCACCACTCGTTATACGTTTATAATGGCAGAATTAAAGGGGAGTTAATATCTAGAGTCGATGTTTGACATTGCTGTGCTGTAGGGTGGTTCAACTAATGGTGCTTGTGGAATAGACCATTATTTGCCAGCGTGGCACTGAGCGAGAGTTTTGTGCTCAAGAAAGCAATCATTTTTGAACACCTTACAGATGGTTTGGGGTGATAATTGTGATTCCTGGGAGGAGGTCATTTGATAGCCCCTGGGCATCAAAACATGAAATGTAGCTGTAAATAAAATAAAATGTTTGTCATGATGGTAACGCTGGAAGAGAAAGCAAAGATTAAAATGAATAACAAGACCGTTCAAAGCTTCCTTTTGATATTGCTGGTTGCAAACTGGTAATATGAATGGTGCTGATCTAACACTTTTTGAAGCACTGTGGCTTCCTGACACGTGACCCGTGTTACACTGAAGTTGTCTCCTGGCCCAAAACTTGACCCTATTAGCTATGTGCAACTATAGAATATCTGTATAAAGAATTAAGCATTAAGGTGAGCTCACTTGTTGAAACTTAAAATAAACTCTTCAAGATGAAATGTATGTTGTATGCAGATAGAGCACCCTTTAAAGTTAACGTTACATGTAAAATATTGCAGGTAGTGAGTTCTTAACCTCAATGGTTAAAGCTTTTAAAGACTCTAGCAGATTGTTTTTTGTGCATATGTGCTGGTGTGAATGTATCAGACTTCATTTCTGGTTATTATTTTATTAAGTCTCTTCTTTTTAAAGAGATCCATTGGACTTCCTGATATCCACTCAGGTTACGGGTTTGCAATTGGGAACATGGCTGCCTTTGATGTGAGTGATCCCCAGGCTGTCGTATCTCCAGGTAAAAAAATGTATTTTTTCGCTAGCTAGATTGGGCTGGTGCAGACATTTGGTTGTGGAGCACTTGATCAGTTGAATATCTGGAGCTTTCTTTCAGTGATCTAAACATTATTCTGTTACATTAGAATAGAAAAGCACAAATATAATCATCCTAATGTTATCTTAAAACTGTTATTTCTTTTCAAGCATGGTGCAATTGCGGCAGTGCCAGAGCATTAGACTCTACGTGAGGATGGGGATATCCAAATGCAGCTCAAGAGCTTCTTTGATTAGGCCCACAAAGCTCCTGTCGCTTGCATGTGCAAAACTAACTTCAGCAGCTTTGGACTCTAGCTCTTCAAAGTTCCCAGGACAGGGAGAGTGCTCCCTGATTGAATTTTGACCAGTCAGGCAGTTGGCTTTGCCAGCCCTCTAAACCCAGGAACTTTATGGAGATGAAGCTTCTGCGGTGCTGGGCTTTGGTGAAGGGAAGGAAAGGATGATGGGGCTTAGCAAGTTTTGTGTATGGAGGAGTCTTGCTATTTATGGATTGGATGGGAGGGGGGTGTTTTTTGTGCATAGGGGTCTCACCTTTTATTTATGGGGGCTCCTATTACTGGTGATATGCAGCACACTTACTGTTTTTGACGTGTGTATTCGGCTACCAGCTGCAAACATTTGGACATTCCTGCATTAGGAAATGTAAGCTTGAATTCCAGTTTCTATTGATGTTCATATTCTGTCACATCCATGTTGGTACAGGGGCATCTTCCTGCATTTCTGAAGGCCTCCAGGTGGGTTGAGCGATGCCTGAATTTGGGGTGGGGGTGGAATAAGAAAAGAAAACTTAAGAGTGATACTTATGAAAGTTTATTTTTCTTTTGCAGGTGGTGTGGGTTTTGATATCAACTGCGGAGTGCGTTTGCTGCGCACCAACCTTGATGAAGGGGATGTGCAGCCAGTGAAGGAACAGCTGGCCCAGGCTATGTTTGATCATATTCCTGTAGGGGTTGGATCCAAAGGAGTCATCCCTATGGGTGCCAAGTAAGAATGCTGCATAAAGACTTGGAGAGTAATAAAACAATTATATTTTTGGCAGGAGAATGAGAGAATTATCTTAATAGGTTTTGTTGCAAATTGGATGCTTTGGCATTGATGCCCATGTAAATGGGATCATTGAATGCAATTTTTTTGCCTCGTGCTAGTGAGTATGGGAATAGTAGGGTAAGACTGGTTAATGCGCGGCTGAAGAAATGGTACAGGAGGGAGGGCTTCAGATTCCTGGATCATTGGGATCGGTTCTGGGGCAGGAGGGATCTGTTCAAGATGGATGGGTTGCACCTCAACAGAGCTGAGAGCCAATGTCCTCATAGAGAGGTTAATGTGTTTTGGTGGGGGGTGGGGGGTGGGGGGGGGGGGGGGGGGAGTTTAAACTAATTTTGGCAGTGGGATGAGAATCAGGATGAAACATTAGAGGAGATACAAGCTGTACAGAGGACTAGGAGAGACAAATAGCACTAGAGTAAAGAATAGTTCAGAAATAGGACCGATTAGGTGGGGACAAATACGAGGCAGTCTAAGATGAGTTTGGAATGCATGTGCATAAATGCACGTAGTGTGGTAAATAACGTTGGTGAGTTGCAGATACAAGTAGCCGCATTGGACTATAATATAATGGCAATAACAGAGATCTGGCTTAAAGAAGGGGAAGATTGGATATTTAATATTCCTGGCCATAGGGAAAGATAAGGAAGGAAAGTAAGGTGGGGGGTGGGTGGCAGTATTGATCAAGTGAAACTATAATAGCACTGGAAATGGATGATGGTAGTTGAGGGGTTAAAGAATCTATTTGGTTGGAATTAAGGAACAATAGAGGAGCTATTACTCTTCTGGGTGTATGCTATAGGCCACCAAATAGTGGGAAGGAGATAATAGAGCAAATTACAGAAAGATGCAAGAACTATAGAGTAGTGATAATGGGAGACTTCAATTATCCCAATATAGACTGGGATAACAGTGTAAAGGGCAATGAGGGGGAGGAATTTGTGAAATGTGTACACGAGAGCTTTCTTGATTGATATGTTTCCAGCCCAACGAGGAAGGAAGCAATGCTGGATCTAGCTGTGGGGAATTAAGTGGGGCAAGTGGAACATGTTTCAGTGAAGGAACATTTGGGAAACAGTGATCACAATATCATTAGATTTAGAATAGCTGTGAAAAAGGACCACGAAAAATCAAATGTGAAAATAGAGTAGACACCTTCTCAAGGGGGAAAAGGAAGGGCATCTAAAGCTAGAGCTCTGTGGATGACTAAAGATAGAGATTAGAATGAAAAAGAAAGGAGGCTTATGACAAATTTACAGTTCATATTATAGTAGTGAATCAAGCTGAATACAGGAAGTACAGAGAAGATCTAAAGGAAATAAAAGGGGCAAAGAGAGTATGAGGCTAGATTCGCAGCTAAAAGGGAACCCAAAAGTCATTTATAAACATATAAATAGTAAAACGGTAATCAAAGGAAGGGTGGGGCCGAATAGGATCAAAAAAGATGATCTTGTGAGGGCATGACTGAGGCATTAAATGAGTTCTTTGCATCGGTCTTTGAGAGAAGAGGATGCTGCCATTGTAGCAGTAAAGGAGGAGGTAGTAGTGATATTGGATAGGATAAAAATAGATAGAGGAGGTACTTAAAAGATTGGCAATGCTCAAAGTAGAAAAGTCACCTGGTCCAGATGGGATGCATCCTTGGTTACTGAGGGAAATAAGGGTGGAAATTGTGGAGGCTCTGGCCACAATCTTCCAATCCTCCTTAGATATGAGGGCGGTGCCAGAGGACGAGGATTGCAAATGTTACATGCCTGTTCAAAAAAAGGAGAGGGATAAACCTGGCAATTACACGCCAGTCAGCCTAACATCGGTGGTGGGGGAAACTTTGAGGTAATGACCAGGGACAAAATTAATTGGCACTTGGAAAAGTATGGGCTAATAAATGAAAGTCATCAGGGATTTGTTATGGAAAAATTGTTTGACTAATTTGATTAAGTTCTTTGAAGTAACGGAGAGGGTTGGTGAGGGTAGTGCGGTTGATGTGTATATGGACTTTCAAAAGGCATTTGATAAAGTACCACATAATAGACTTGTTAGCAAAATTAAAGCCCCTGGGATTATGGGGACAGTAGCAGCGTGGATACAAAATTGGCTAAGGGACAGAAAGCAGAGAGTAGTGGTGAATGGTTGGTTGTTTTTCAGACTGGAGGGAAGAATACAGTGGTGTTCCCAAGAGGTCAGTATTAGGACCATTGTGCTTTTTGATCTATATTAATGACCTACTTAGGTATTGAAGGTATAATTTCAAAGTTTGCAGATGACACAAAACTCGGAAATGTAGTGAACGATGTGGAGGATAATAACAGACTATACAGACTGGTGAAATGTGCAAATACATAGCAGATGAAATTTAACAGAGAAGTGAGAAGCGATACATTTTGTTAGGAAGAATGAGCAGAGGCAATATAAACTAATTGGTACAATTTTATAGGGGGTGCTGCGACTGAGAGTGCACATACACAAATCTTTGAAGGTGGCAGGACATGTTGAGAAGGCTGTTTAAAAAGATTGAGATCCTGAGCTTTATTAATAGAGGCATGGAGTGCAAAAGCAAGGAATTTATAAAATACTGATTAGGCCTCAGCTAGAATGTTGTATTGACGTCTGGGCACCACACTTTAGGAAGGATGTCAAGGCTTTAGAGAAGGTGCAAAAGAGATTTACTAGAATAGTACCTGGGATGAGGGGCTTCAGATATGTGGAGAGATTGGAGAAGCTGGGGTTGTTCTTAGAGCAGGGAAGGATAAGAGGAGATTTGATAGAGGTGCTCAAAATCATGAAGCGATTTGATAGAGTAAATAAGAGAAACTGTTTCCAGTGGCAGAAGGATCAGTAACCAGAGGACACAGATTTAAGGTGATCAGCAAAAGAGCCAGAGGTGACATGAGGAAACATTTTTTATGCAGCGAGTTGCAATGATCTGGAATGCACTGCCTGAAAGGGTGGTGGAAGCAGATTCAAAAGTATCTTTCAAAGGGGAATTGGATAAATGCTTGAAGTAGCTTTTAAAGCTGTTTAATACAGAATCTTGGAGCACCTTTTGATGATCACCTCTAACGTGAGGTAAGGGTGCTGCAAGTCTGACTTTTCTCTTCCCCCTACTCTGCTAAGATCCTGGTATCAGCCACTTTCACAGAGAAATAGGGAGGAATTAATGGGAGGGTCACACCTGATCGCTTTCAGCCACCGCTATGTTGCCAACCAAAGAGTAGTATTGGTAGTAAAAATAGAAAATGCTGGAAATACTCAGTAAGTTAGGCAGCATCTGTGGAGAAAGAACCAGAGTTAACGTTTCAGATCGATGACCTTTTGTCAGAACTGAGGTTAAAGGTTTAACAGTTTTTAAGCAAGTATAGAGCTAGACAGAGCGGGGGGGCGGGGGTGGTGCGTGGAGGAAGGAATGAAAGGGAAGGTCTGTGGCGGTTAGGAGTAAATAAATGACATAATGGATGATGATGCAATGCAAGAGGGGTGGTAATGGGATAAGTAAAGAAACAAAAGATGGGTCTAGAGGAGCTGTAAATGGCAAAAGCAGAACCATTTTTGAGGGTGTAACTAGATAAGGGAGAACCAGTGGATGTAGTATATTTGGATTTTCAAAAGGCATTTGATTAGGTGCCATGCAAGAGGCTGTTACACAAGATTAGGGTTCATGGGATTGGGGGTAATATATTAGTATAGATTGAAGATTGGCTAACGGACAGAAAACAGTAGGAATAAAGAGGTCTTTTTCGGGTTGGTGGGGTGCTGCAAGGATCAGTGCGTGGGCCTCAGCTGTTTACAATATATATCAATGACTTGGGGATGAGGAGACAGTGTAATGTATCCAAGTTTGCTGACGCTACAAAGCGAGGTGGGAAAGTAAGTTGCGAGGAGGATGTAAAGAGGCTGCAAAGGGATATAGGCAGATTAAGTGAATGGGAGAGATGGTGGTAGATGGAGTATAATGTGGGGAAATGTGAAATTATCCACTTTTGGTTGGAAGAATAGAAAAGTAGAATATTTTTTAAAAGGTAAGAGACTAAGAAATGTTGGTATTCAGAGGGATTTAGGTGTCCTTGTACACGAATCACAAAGTTAACATGCAGGTACAGCAAGCAATTAGGAAGGCAAATGGTATGTTAGCCTTTATTGCAAGGGGGTTGGAGTATAAGAGTAAGCAGGTCTTGCTGCAATTATATAGGGCTCTGGTGAGACCACACCTGGAGTACTGTGTCCCGTTTTGGTCGTCTTACCTAAGGAAGGATATACTGGTTTTAGAGGGGGTGCAATGGAGGTTCACTTGATGGATTCCTGGGATGAGAGGGTTGCCCTACGAGGAGATTGAGTAGAATGGGCCTATATTCTGAAGTTTAGAAGAATGAGAGGCGATCTCATTGAAACATATAAAACTCTTGGAGGGCTTGACAGGGTAGATGCTGAAAGGCTGTTTCCCCTGGCTGGAGAGTCGAGAACTAGAGGTCATTGACTTAAGATAAGAGGTTGGCCATTTAGGACCGAGATGAGGAAAGATATCTTCACTGAGGGTTATGAATCTTTGAAATTCTCTACACCACAGAGCTGTGGATGCTCAGTCGTCTAGTATATTCACGAATGAGATCGATAGATTTTTGGACGCTAATAGAATCAAGGGATATGGGGATAGGGCAGGAAAGTGGAGTTGAGGTAGAAGATCAGTTAGTCGGATCTTATTGAACGGCAGAGCAGGCTCGAGGGACTGTATGGCCTACTCCTGCTCCTGTTTATGTTCTTATTACCAGCACCTGCTGTCTGAAAAATGGGAGCAGTGGTTATGATCTGAAGTTATTGAAATTAGTGTTGAGTCCGGAAGGTTGTAAAGTGCCTAATCAAAAGATATGGAGCTGCTCCTTGAGCTTCTGTTGGGAATCATTGGAACAGTGTAGGATGCCAAGGACAAAGTGGTCTGAGTCAGAGTGGGAAGGATAATTAAAATGGCAAGCGACCAGCAGGTCAGGGTCACACTTGCAGACTGAACAGAGGTGTTCAGCAAAGCGATCTGTGTTTGGTCTCCAGTGTAGAGGAGACCGCGTCATGAGCAGCGAATACAGTATGCGGAGTTGAAAGAAGTACAAGTAAATCGCTGTTTCACCTGGAAGGAGTGTTTGGGGTCCTGGACGGTGGGAAAGGAGGAGGTGGAAGGGCAGTTGTTGCATCTCTGCGCTTGCAGGGGAAGGTGCTGTGGGAAGGGGAGCGGGAGTTGGGGGTGATAGTGGACCAGGGTGTCGTAGAGGGAATGGTCCCTTTGGAATGCTGAAAGGGGAAGGGAAGTTGTGTTTGGTGGAGTCTGATCTGTTGAATGTGGATGCTGGTGGGGTGGAAGGTGAGGACTGGGTGAGGGCAGAAATGCGGGAAATGGGATGGACACGGTCGCGGGCCCTGTCAACTACATTGGAGGGGAATCCTCGGTTGAGGAAAAAGGAAGACATACTGGAAGCACTGTGTGGAATGTGGCATCGTCAGAACAGGTGCAACAGAGGCTGGGAAACTGGGAGAAGGGAATAGAGTCCTCATTGAAAGTGGGGTGGGAGGAAGTGTATTCAAGATAGCTGTGGGAGTCGGTGGGCTTATAGTAAATATTGATTGACAACCTATCCCCAGAAATGGAGATGGAGAAGTCGAGGAAGGGAAGAGTCGGAGGTGGACCGTGTGAAGGCGCGAGAAGGGTGGAAATTGGAAGCAAAGTTGATGAAATTTTCTAGCTTGGGGCGAGAGCAGGAAACAGCATCGATACATTCATCAATGTAGTGGAAAAAGAGGTGAGGGAGGGTACCCGAGTAGGACTGAAACAAAGAATGATCCACGTATCCCACAAAAAGGCAGGCATAGCTAGGACCCATATGGGTTCCCATAGCGACACCTTTTTATTTGGAGGAAGTGAGCGGAGTCAAAGGAGAAGTTGTTCAGGCAGAGGAGGGTGGTGGTGGATGGGATTGGTTGGGCCTCCGTTCAAGGAAGAAGCAGAGTCCTCGGTTCAGGATACTCATTCCTGGTTACAGCAACTGCATGGCCATTGGAAAGAAAATGTGTGTGTATAAACAATTGAGCTTCAAGCTGGGTTCCATCACTCTAGCATTATGTTGCAGTAGTAATGGGTTCAGCTGTTGATAGTTGGATGGAATATAGTGTTGTACTGCATAAGCAGGATGAAGTTAGAATCATAGAAGGTTACAGCACGGAAGGAGGCCATTCGGCTCATCGAGTCCGTGCATGCTCTATGCGTGAGCAGTCCAGCTAGTCCCACTGCTCTGTCCTATCCCCGTAGCCCTGCACATTTTTTCATTTCAAGTACTTACCCAGTTCCCTTTTGAAGGCCATAATTGAATCTGCCTCCACCACTCCCTCGGGCAGTGCATTCCAGATCCTAACCAATTGCTGTGTAAAACAAAGTTTTTCCTCGTTGGTTCTTTTGCCAATCACCTTAAATCTATGCCCTCTTGTTCTTGACCCTTCTGCCAATGGGAACAGTTTCTCTGTATCTACTCTGTCTAGATGTGGAGATGCTGGTGATGGACTGGGGTTGACAAATGTAAGGAATCTTACAACACCAGGTTATAGTCCAACAGTTGGACTATAACCTGATGTTGTAAGATTCCTTACTCTGTCTAGACCCCTCATGATTTTGAATACCTCTATCAAATCTCCTCTCAACTTTCTCTTCCAAGGAGAACAATCCCAGCTTCTCCAGTCTACCCACGTAATTTAAGTCCTTCATCCCTGGAATCATTCTAGTAAATCTACTCTAAGGCCTTCACATCCTTCCTGAAGTGCAGTGCCCAGAACTGGACATAATACTCCAGTTGTCGCTGAACCATTTTATTATAAAGGTTCATCATGACTTCCTTGCTTTTGTACACTCTGCCTCTATTTATAAAGCTCAGGACCCCATATGCTTTTATAACCGCTTTCTCAACTTGCCCTGCCACCTTCAACGATTTATGCATATATATACCTCCAGATCCCTGTTTCTCCACCCCTTTTAGAATTGTGCCCTCTAGTTTATATTGCCTCCTCATTTCTCCTACCGAAATGCATCACCTCGCATTTTTCTGTGTAAAACTGCATCTGCCACATGTCCACCCATGCCACCAGCCTGTGTATATCCTCTTGAAGTCTGTCACTATCCTCACTGTTCACTACCCTTCCAAGTTTTGTCATCTGCAAATTTTGAAATTGTGCCCTGTACTCCCAAGTCCAAGTCATTAATATATAATACAAGAAAAGCAATGGTCCCAGAGCTGACCCCTGGAGAACACCACTACACACCTCCCTCCAGTCTGAAAAACAACCGTTCGCCACTACTCTGTTTCCTGTCATTTAGCCAATTCTGTATCCATGTTGCTATGGGCTGCAACCTTAATAACAAGCCTACCATGCAGCACTTTATCGAGCGTTTTTTGAAAATCCATATGCACCACATCAACTGCATTGCCCTCATCAACCCTCTGTTACCTCATCAAAAAACTCTATCAGGTTAGTTAAACACTATTTGCCTTTAACAAATCCGTGCTGGCTTTCCCTAATCAATCCACACTCGTCCAAGCGACTGTTAATTCTGTCCCGGATTATTGTTTCTAAAAGTTTTCCCACCGAGGTTAAGCTGACTGGCCTATAGTTGCTGGGTTTATTTTTACACCCTTTTTTGAACAAGGGTGTAACATTTGCTATTCTCCAGTCCTCTGGTACCACCCCCATATCTAAGGATGTCTGGAAGATTATGGCCAGTACCTCTGCAATTTCCCCCCTTACTTCCTTCAGCACCCTAGGTTGCATCCCATCTGGACCAGATGATTTATCTATTTTAAGTACAGCTAGCCTTTCTAGTACCTCTTCTTTCTCAATTTTTAGCCCATCTAGTATCTTAACTATATCTTCCTTTACCGAGACTCTGGCAGCATCATCTTCCTCGGTGAAGACCGATGCAAAGTACTCATTTAGTACCTCAGCCATGCCTACTGCCTCCATAAGCAGATCTCCTTTATTGTCCCTAATCGGCCCCACTCTTCCTCTTACTACTCGTTTACTGTTAACATGTCTGTAGAAGACTTTTGGATTCCCTTTTATGTTGGTTGCTAGTCTAATCTCGTACTCTCTCTTTGCCCCTCATTTCCTTTTTCACTTCCCCTCTGAACTTTCTATATTCTGCCTGGTTCTCACTTGTGTAATCAACCTGACACCTGTCATATGCTGCTTTTTGCTGCTTCATCTTATTCTCTAACTCGCTTGTCATCCAAGAAGCTCTGGCTTTAGTTGCCCTACCTTTCTCCCTCGTTGGAATGTACCTTGTCTGTACCCAAATCATCTCCTCCTTCAAGGCTGCCCACTGTTCAATTATAGTTTTGCCTGCCAATCTATGATTCCAATTTACCCTGGCCAGACCTGTTCGCATCCCACTGAAATTGGCCCTCCTCCAATTGAGTGTTTTTACTTTAGAGTGGTCTGTGTCCTTTTCCATAGCTATTCGAAACCTTATGATACTATGATCACTGCTCCCTGAATGCTCCCCCACTGGCACTGGCTGCACTTGGCCCGTTTCATTCTCTAGAACCAAGTCCAGCAATGTGTCTTTCCTTGTTGGGCCAGAAACATACTGGTTGAAAAAGTTATCCTGAACACATTTCAAACATTCCTCCCCTTCTTTTCCCCTTATTGTTATCTCAGTCTATATTAGGATAGTTGAAATCCCCTGTTATCACTACTCTATGGCTTTTGCACCTCTGTAATTTCCCTGCAAACTTGCTCCTCTATATCCCTCCCAATAGTTGGTGGCCTACAGAATACACCCAGTAGTGTAATGGCACCTCTATTGTTCCTTAACTCTAACCAAATAGATTCTGTCCTTGACCCCTCCAAGACATCCTCTCTCCAACACTTCAATATTCTCCATAATCAGTACTGCCCCCCCCCCCCCATATCTTTCCTTCCCTATCTTTCCTGAACACCTTGTATCCAGGAATATTTAGTACCAATCCTACCCTTTTTTGAGCCAGGTCTCCATTATCACCATGATATCATATTCCAGGGTAGTGTCTGAGGCCCAACCATCTTCAGCTGCTTCATCAATGACGTTCCCGCCATCATAAGGTCAGAAATAGTGCAGTTCGCTGATGATTGCAGAGTGTTCAGTTCCATTCGCAACCCCTCAAATAATGAAGCAGTCCGAGCCCGCATGCAGCAAGACCTGGACAACATCCAGGCTTGGGCTCATAAGTGGCAAGTAACATTCGCGCCAGGCAATGACCATCTCCAACAAGAGAGTCTAACCACCTCCCCTTGACATTCAACGGCATTACCATCACCAAATTCCCCACCATCAACATCCTGGGGGTCACCATTGACCAGAAACTTAACTGGACCAGCCATATAAATACTGTGGCTACGAGAGCAGGTCAGGCTGGGTATTCTGCAGCGAGTGACTCACCTCCTGACTCCCCAAAGCCTTTCCACCATCTACAAGGCACAAGTCAGGAGTGTGATGGAATACTCTCCACTTGTCTGGATGAGTGCAGCTCCAACAACACTCAAGAAGCTTGACACCATCCAGGACGAAGCAGCCCACTTGATTGGCACCCCATCCACCACCCTAAACATTCACTCCCTTCACCACTGGCGCACCATGGCTGCAGCGTGTACCATCCACAGGATGCACTGCAGCAACTCGCCAAGGCTTCTTCGACAGCACCTCCCAAACTCAAACTCTACCACCTAGAAGGACAAGGGCAGCAGGCACATGGGAACACCACCACCTGCACGTCCCCCTCCAAGTCACACACCATCCCGACTTGGAAATATATCGCCGTTCCTTCATCGTCGCTGGGTCAAAATCCTAGAACTCCCTTCCTAACAGCACTGTGGGAGAACCTTCACCACACGAACTGCAGTGGTTCAAGAAGGCGGCTCACCACTACCTTCTCAAGGGCATTCTCCGGGAATTCTACCACAAACCCCAAGATTTCAGCAGCGAACCCAATGAGACAATCGACGATCCGGAACAGCAGACAGAGGGATCCGCGGTACAGCAACCGAAGAGGAAAGAGTCAAACTGGACTCCTCCGGAGGGTCGCTGCCCTCAGCTGGACATGTATGCTCAAGCTGTCAGCAAATGCGTCAATGCCAGATTCATCAGCCGCACTCAGAAGACAGTCCAGAATGTCACCCGAGCACAACGCAACGCCATCAACGCTCTCAAGACCAACCGCAACATCGTCATCAAACCAGCGGACAAAGGAGGAGCCATAGTCATACAGAACAGAACAGACTATTGCAAAGAAGCATACCGACAACTGGACAACCAGGAACACTACAGACGGTTACCCGCAGATCCGACCAAAGAACACACCCACCAGCTCAACAAACTGATCAAGACCTTCGATCCAGACCTTCAAAGCATCCTACGCATTCTCATCCCACGTAATCCCCGCGTGGGAGACTTCTACTGCCTCCCAAAGATACACAAAGCCAACACACCCGGACGTCCCATCGTATCAGGCAACGGAACCCTGTGTGAGAACCTCTCTGGATACATCGAGGGCATCCTGAAACCCATCGTACAGGGAACCCCCAGCTTCTGTCGTGACACTACAGACTTCCTACAAAAACTCAGTACCCACGGACCAGTTGAACCAGGAACACTTCTCACCACGATGGACGTCTCGGCACTATACACCAGTATCCCCCACGATGACGGCATCGCTGCGACAGCATCAATACTCAACACCAACAACAGCCAATCTCCGGAAGCCATCCTACAACTCATCCGCTTCATCCTGGATCACAATGTCTTCACCTTCGATAACCAGTTCTTTACCCAAACACACGGAACAGCCATGGGGACCAAATTCGCACCCCAATACGCCAACATTTTCATGCACAAGTTCGAGCAGGACTTCTTCACTGCACAAGACCTCCAACCAACACTATACACCAGATACATCGACATTTTCTTTCTATGGACCCACGGCAAGGAATCACTAAAGAGACTACACGATAACATCAACAAGTTCCATCCCACCATCAAGCTCACCATGGACTACTCCTCAGAATCAGTTTCTTTCTTGGACACACGAATCTCCATCAAAGACGGGCACCTCAGCACCTCACTCTACCGCAAGCCCACGGACAACCTCACGATGCTCCACTTTTCCAGCTTCCACCCTAACCACGTCAAAGAGGCCATCCCCTATGGACAGGCCCTGCGAATACACAGGGTCTGCTCAGACGAGGAGGAACGCGATGGACACCTACAGACGCTGAAAGACGCCCTAGTAAGAACGGGATATGACGCTCGACTCATCGATCGACAGTTCCGACGGGCCACAGCAAAAAATCGCATAGACCTCCTCAGGAGACTAACACGGGACGCAACCAACAGAGTACCCTTTGTCGTCCAGTACTTCCCCGGAGCGGAGAAACTACGCCATGTTCTCCGCAGCCTTCAACATGTCATCAATGAGGACAAACACCTTGCTATGGCCATCCCCACACCTCCACTACTCGCCTTTAAACAGCCACCCAACCTCAAACAGACCATCGTTCGCAGCAAACTACCTAGCTTTCAAGAGAACAGCGTCCACGACGCCACACAACCCTGCCACGGTAACCTCTGCAAGACATGCCAGATCATCGACACAGATACCACCATCACACGAGATGACACCACCCACCAGGTGCATGGTTCATACTCCTGTGACTCGGCCAACGTTGTCTACCTCATACGTTGCAGGAAAGGATGCCCCAGAGCATGGTACATTGGCGACCATGCAGACGCTGCGACAACGGATGAACGGACACCGCGCAACAATCGCCAAACAGGAGGGTTCCCTCCCAGTCGGGGAACACTTCAGCAGTCATGGACATTCATCCACCGACCTTCGGGTAAGCGTACTCCAAGGCGGCCTTCGAGACACACGACAACGCAAAATCGTCGAGCAGAAATTGATAGCCAAGTTCCGCACCCATGAGGACGGCCTCAACCGGGATCTTGGGTTCATGTCACGCTACACGTTACCCCACCAGCGAACAAATGTTATCTGTTTTTAATATAATGGGTCATTTGCTGGCTCTCTCTGCCTTCCGGATGTTTCTGCCTCTCTCTGTTTTTTTTTCTCTTTTTTTTCCCTGTTTGTTTTTTTGTTGAATGTGTATTCGGGGGTTCTGCAGGTAACACCTCTCTGTCTGAACACGGTGATTGCCTTGGCAACGGGCAGTTGCAGGGGCAGTCTGTAAACACCATGTATTGTTCAATATGTATAAATGCGTAGGCTTCAAGGAGCTCTTGAAACATTTGCCTGAGGAAGAAGAAAATCTCCGAAAGCTTGTGAATTTAAAATAAAATTGCTGGACTATAACTTGGTGTTGTAAAATTGTTTACAATTCTCAAGGGCAATTAGGGATGGGCAATAAATGCTGGCCTTGCCAGCGACTCCCACATCCTATGAACACATTTTTTGTTAAATGTGGCTATTTGTGCCTGCAGCTCACCAACCTTGTACTCTCTTGGTCTGACCCCATCTAATACCGTACTATTTTTTTACACTAGGGCTAGCCTTCTCTCCCCTTTCCAATGCTACATCCTGGTGTCCATCCCCCTGCCAAATTAATTTTAAACCCCCCCACAGTACTAGCGAACCTCCCCGTGAGGACATTGGTTCTAGCTCTGCTGAGGTGCAATCTGTCCGGCCTGTACAGGTCCTACCTCCCCAGAACTAGTCCTGATGCCCCAGGAATCTGAAGCCCTCCCCACTGCACCATCTCTCCAGTCACTCATTCATCAGCTCTATCCTCCTATTTCTATACTCGCTAGTGCGTGGCACTGGGAGTAATCCGGAGATCACTACCTTTTGAGGACCTGCTTGTTAATCTCTTTCCTAACTCCTTAAACTCTGCCTGCAGGACCTCATCCCTTTTCCTACCGATGTCGTTGGTACCAATATGGACCACGACCTCTGGCTTTTCACCCTCCCCCTCCAGAATGTTCTGCAGCCACTCAGTGATATCCTTGAGCCTGGCACCAGAGAGGCAACATACCATCTTAGAATCAGGTCTGCGGCCGCAGAAACGCCTGTCTGCTCCCTTAACTATGGAATTTCCTATCACTATTGCTCTCGTGACCTTTCTCACCTCCCCCTGTACAGCTGAGCCACCCAAGGTGCTATGGTCTTGGCTCTGGCTGCACTCTGCAGAGGAACCCTCTCCCTCACTGGTTAGAGAGTGAGATGCCCTCACGGGACTCCTGCACTACCTGCCTAGTCCTCCTTGTCTGTCTGGCGGTCACCCAGTCCCTCTCTGCCTGCACTCTCTCAAGCTGGGAAGCGTCCTGGAGTTGCCACATGGCACAGGATGTGCGTTCCATGGGTATGAGCTGCCCTGCCTTTGCCTCAATTTATTAGATTAACAAAAATAAACTTTAAAAAAGACACACTCACCAGAAAAAGAAAACCTCACCAGCTAGCAACCAATCAGCTCCTTCCCTTGTGCTGATGTCACTCTTGATTTTCTTACCTTGTTCCTTGAAACCCTGAACTCTTGCGATGCTCTGCCCCTGACTTCAAACAGGTCCGCTCCTTAGCTCAGGCGCTCCGATTGAGACCTACTCCTCGGGCTTCGCTCTTTATTTAGTTCTGAGCTTAATGGCTATTGTAGCCTCTGTTTGTAATAGACCTGGTTACCTGTTGGTCCCTCTAATCCTTTCAATATAACTGCTACTGAAGGACAGCTTTGAATTAAATATTTTGTTAATATCGTTGGGGGTACTACTGCGATAGTAAAAAGTGTTATTTGTAATTGACCTTTGCTATGCTTGTACCAATCCTCCAAATGATTTAGGACTGTAGAATGTTAATCGTTCTTTAGTTGACCCTTGTGCTACCTTGCTGATTGTTGACATTTACTTAGAGACTTAGAAGAGGCTTTGGAGATGGGAGTGGATTGGTCGCTGCGGGAAGGCTACGCCTGGGCTGAGGATAAGGAGCACTGTGAAGAATATGGCAGAATGCTGCAAGCTGATCCTTCCAAGGTCTCTTCAAAGGCCAAAAAGAGAGGATTGCCTCAGGTGATTTTTTTTTGTATACCTTTTTCTCTTTTTTTTGTACCATGAATCTTCCCTGACTGAAATTGGCCATGAGACCTGATATGTGACTGCTGCCCAAAAGCAGACTGTGGTAACTGGTACATCACCACAATGTCAGTGTTAGCAAAGATTAACTTGCTGTGAGGAGGAGAATCACAGGCATCAACTCTACTCTGTGCAACCTTTTTATTGAATGGGTATTATTGTTGTTTGTGGATCTTATAGCAAACCCTGTTGTGATCTCTCATTACTTTGTGTAGATAATGATCCAGGAAAGTTGGGCATCTCAAGTTTCCTACAATTATTGTAATAGGAACAATGACTTGCAAACTTATTTCTTGTTTTGCTTTTTTGATGTGTGGTGGGTGTAATTCTCAGTTTTTAAAAGTTAACTTTGGAAATGACTTTTAAAAAGTTGCACATTGTGTTTAAAAAGCAAATGCTTAGCAAGTGTTTGGAACTGAATTAATACCAACAGATGCATTCTAATCTGTATGCATTTTTTAGCTGGGGACTTTGGGTGCTGGAAACCACTATGCTGAGATTCAGGTGGTAGATGAAATCTACAATGAGTATGCAGCACGTAAAATGGGCATCGATCACAAGGGCCAGGTGTGTGTCATGATCCACAGTGGGAGTAGAGGTTTTGGACACCAGGTTGCAACAGGTGAGACGTTTTCCCTTTTCTACTTAGACTAGACTAAGTGTGATATAGCACATCTTTTGTGTTGAGTACAAAGCCTCATTCCTCATGCAGCAGTATTTCAATCTGTGTGATGGTATATTGTGGTATTTGTGTCCGAATATCTCAATTGTTTTTTATCGCTGCACTTCCCACTTTGCAGATTTTGAAAGTGCCAAACACCATTATGCAGTGATTGTCATCTTTATCTTCCCATGTGGCTCTTATACAACAAGATTTTGACTAACACTTAAGGAATACTCTAGGATAAGGCACAACAATGGCTTTATCCTAGAGTGTTCTTAATTCTAAATACATTTTACTCTTAAAAATTGATCTAAGTTATTTTTACCTGGTGATGGTTAGTTGTTTTTATGAGTGATCATTTCTGTGCTATTGCTAAGGCAATGAGGCATGGAATAGGCAGGAAAAAACAAATCTTGAAGTTTCAGCACTTAAACTTGCCTTCTCACAGCGCACACTGCTGATTATTAGTGACATAGTATGTCTCAGCTGTTGAGATAGCATAGCATTAAGTGGCTTTTACAGCCATTTTAATGGAATTAAAAGTGCAAAATATCAATGCAATGAGGACTCCACAATATAGGAATTATTTCTCTTCTATCCCATCATGAGAAGAGTAGTAACTGCCCTTTTTGTACTGCAGATATGTTTGCATCCAAGAGGTGCAAATCATTTTTATAAATATGACCAATTCTTGCATGTTTTAAGATATCTCCATGTCCCCTTGGTTGGATGTAACAAATCTAGCTTTTACTTTAATGCAATGGCTTAGAATACATTAATTATATTTCTTGCTAGCTGAGGCAGAGCATTGCTTTGTTTTCCAGATGCCCTAGTGGCTATGGAGAAAGCCATGAAGAGGGATAATATTATTGTCAATGACAGGCAGCTGGCGTGTGCCAGGATCAATTCCCAAGAAGGTCAGGACTATCTCAAAGGCATGGCAGCAGCTGGAAACTATGCCTGGGTGAATCGCTCCTCTATGACCTTCCTGACGCGACAGGTAGGGATTGTGTTGAACTGTTCGATTCAGTAAATGAATCGAACGTTGTGTTACTAACTGCCTCTCAATTTGATTAGTCTCCAAGATGCCAGTTTATTTGTGCTTTGCTGTAATACGTACCTTAAACAGTTTTAAAAAGAAATACACTACTAGAGACACTGTAATGGGTTAGTGTGCCAACACACATCTTAGATTAGTAGGGACAGGGAGCATCCCATCCAGGCCATAATGGGGGAGGTGCAGAATGGAGACAACGTGCCCTATCTCTGGATCTTGCAAACAGCTGCAGATTACATAATTTCCTGTCTACCTGAATTTATACCTCCTGCACAAGTAGGATTTATTGTTGGGTTCATCTATTCAAAGGGAAAGCTAACCCATTTAGAATGGAAAATTAGGAAATTGTCTTTTTAAAAAGTTAGAATGTAATTGCAATTCTCTAGTGTGCCAAACTGGGAGATGATCTTATGAAAAGGTGAATTTTGAACAAATAGCTGGCATTGTACTGAAGTTTTGTTTTCTATGTTCTTTCCTATTTCTCATATCTTGCTCAAATATTTCTCTCCCATTTGTTTCTTTCACCTATCGATCTCTCTCCTGCTTCTCACGTGTGTTCTCTCATGCTGTCTGTTCCTCCCCTATGCTGTGCATTCTTTCACTTCTCATGGTCTGTTTGTTTCCCATGTACTCACGCTCTCTATTCCCATGCACTCTCCCATATCTGACGTGCTTTTTTTTCTCACCCATATGTCATGCTGTTCCATTTATTTTTTGTTCTTCCTTATCTCATTCTGCTCTGTTCCCCTATGTGTCTTTTTTTTTCCCAAATCATTTTCTCGCCATCTTTCTCTCAACTTTGTGTTGCTTTCTTGCTCTTGGTTATTTTTTTCTCTATCTCTTGTGCATTTGTTCCCTTTCTTTCTCTCCTCCCTCCCTCCCTCCCTCCCTTCTATTTTAGGCATTTGCCAAAGTCTTCAACACTACACCAGATGATCTGGATATGCATGTGATTTATGACGTGTCTCACAACATAGCCAAAATGGAGGAGCATGTGGTGGATGGGAAACAGAAGACATTGCTGCTCCATAGAAAGGGTTCTACCAGGGCCTTCCCGCCACACCACCCTCTCATACCAGTCGATTATCAGGTATGGCAACTACTGAGATGGAACATCTCTGAAATTTTGTAGTTACCTGGAAAGCTTTGCTGGCCTGTAGAAACTTGCATGGTGTCTAAGGGATTGTTGAGACTCAACTTGGATGCATGCCATGGAAAGTACTATTTAGCATCTAAATTGAATAGTTTAGCAATATTAATAAAAGCTGGAGCAGTTTTGATGTCACTATAAAAGTAGTACATTTTAGTAAATATTAAATCCTACCATATATGCAAGGTGTGTAAAATGAGAATTGAAACAAAATTGCTGCATCAGCTAAAACTCCACTTTGACTCATGAAATTTGAACATAGGAGTCTGAATTGAATCTTCACATTAGGATCTTGGAATCCCATTCACTTCTCAAGCTGCCCAAATGGAGAAGCTGACTTTCAGCACAATTAATCCTTGGATCATTTGGTTGAAGTCCACCTGTACATATTTTTTGGGCTTGGTATGCTCTGGAAACTTGGTAGGAAGTTGAACTTTCATTTTAGAAGTGTCATTCAATTTGAAACTTCTGTTTAAAATGGTTCTGTGCTATATTACAAGTTTGTGTTCCTTTTTGGAATATAGGAGGTCTAAAATTCTGCTGATGCAGATTTTCTACTTTTTTGGAGATTAAAATTATAAATTTTTCATATGCACACTGAACAGATATATAAATAGGTATTCTGATCTACACTGCTCTCTTCACTCGTTGGCCTGAGTACTGGCTAATGCAGAAAAGTTAGAATGTCTTACTTCATAAAACTGAAATTCTTAAACTTGTGTACAGATCATTCAATATAAACCCATTAAATATATTCCTTTAAACACCAATGCAAGACTAGCCAGGAAATGGACAGCTGTTCCAGTGGAGCCATGAATTTATTGTACAGACAACGTTTATTATATATAATTTACCACTCCTGTCATGCAAACTATATTTATACTGATAATTAAACTTATTGCAAAGTGACTGTATACATTGCAACATTTTATCTATATCTATAGATCTACTGAAGCTCATCAAGTTTGGTAATGGTGTAGGAAACAGCAAAGTGGCATTGAAAACTGGCAAGGACTATTAAGTAGTTGGGGTTAGAAATTCTGATGCTATTGAAGTAATATAACAATATAAACAACTTAAGGAATAAATTAACTCCCACTTACAATGAGATTTAAACATGTTTTATTCCCTGCTTTTGGTTTTTATCACTTTTTATAGATATTTTCCTAATTTGGCTTTCACCCCCAACTTTATAAAGCAGGTCTGTTCATTTGATTTATCTGCATATATTGCTATAGGAAAAGCAAAGGTCTGTATTGAGGCTTATGAAGGAAGGGCAAAATGGGAGGCTAGTTAGTGCTGGCAGCAGAGTGTTGGACTATGTAGGAGATGGTGGCCAAAAGCTAATGAATCTTAATGGACATATTGCGAAGCATATTCTTAGTAAGGCCCAATTGGAAGAATGTACCTATGACCAATCGGAACTCGGATTTAGTGGCCATATGATTCCCATGTGCCAAAATGGCACTGAACAGATGATGGACTCAATTTTTAAAAAAAATTTGGATTACCATTCAGCTGGTATGCTGAAGAATTTTCATGCCAGTAGAACTGACTCGTTGCATGTGTTCTCCTGTTGATTGTCTTTTTTAATACCTTTAGTTGACTGGACAGCCTGTTTTGATTGGTGGAACAATGGGAACCTGTAGCTATGTCCTTACTGGCACAGAGCAGGGTATGACAGAAACGTTTGGAACCACCTGCCATGGAGCGGTAAGGAATTATGAAGTAGAGCATGTAATTGGAAGTGTTAAATTTCCAAGGATTCCCCTTCCTAGAATTACATGCATCCGTGTAGACCTTCACAGTCCAATAAATGTCCGACCTTGTTTGTCTTCTGATTCTAAGTTAGGTTGATAGACTTGCCTTAATATTTGACAGGCATAGTCTCTTGCATAAATTATTCTGTACAGCCTCAACTATCCAGGCTGTCATGATCCACATTCTTGGTAATTCACAAGAATCTTTTGTGGATAGTGGGAGACCAGTGTGTATAAGGGCTATAAGCAATTTTCTTTTGTTCTCCTCCTGTCTTAACTGTTCTCCTGGTGGTAAGATTAGCTAATACTGGAACAATTAATCTATTGATTTTTCACTGGCTCAAAACTTCCCCCTACATGCCTACTCTGAACCTCAACAACTGTCTTAAAAGTAACCTACCATGCTGCCCAGCTATGAAGATGAGCACTAAAAGCAGCATGTGCTTACCTCTAGTTATCCTGTCAGTGGTCTCTATATTGCTGATCTGAATGGAGCTGCAGACTTGGAAATCAGTTGATCTTGCCTATTTAAATGGATTTATTGAATATAACACGAGCAAATAACATTTCACCTTCCTATTCTAATGTGTTGGACAACCTATGCATTAGAATTTGCCTGCCATTCCTAAGCATTCAAAGGATTGGACAAATCCAGTGCATAATATATAAATCTCTGTTACAGTAGTCAACTGGTCTTGTAGTAGCAAATTATTATTTATAGTACTGCCTTTTTACATGGATATAAAAATGGGACATGGAAAAGAGCCCTGTTTAACTCTGTTGGCTTAATGGTATTAGAACAGTCACTTGCAACCTTTTAGCATGATTAGACTTGGCCTATGTAAAGTAAGGAGTTGGAATATAATTTTAGAACTTTCTTTCCAGGGCCGAGCTTTGTCACGTGCAAAATCTCGACGTAACCTTAATTTCCAGGATGTGTTGGACAAACTAGCAGATATGGGCATTGCCATTCGTGTTGCTTCACCCAAACTAGTTATGGAAGAAGTAAGAGCTGCACTTTATTTTTGACTTTGTTTTGGGTTTCTACTGAAGTTGATTAAATGTGGGAGTAGGTTCTGTTCTTTATCTTTTCCTATGCATGTTAGGTGACATTGACCAGAACAATGTAGCGATCTTGTGTATATTTGAATTAGATTTCTGAAATATAGAGAATCCTGACGAGGTAGATATTTACAATTTGTAGTCAGCTCAAACTTGATTTGTAAATGTGACCAACAAATCCCAGTCCACACTAGAAATGACCACTTTTACATTGACACAGTAGAAAAATATTTTTCTTCTTAATTACTATGGTTAAAAGGGTGTTCATAGCCTTCCAGTACCTCCCCGATATGCCCATTATTTGTGTTTGAGCCTATACAGTTAGTATTTGCAGGCTATTTGAAGGGGATGTATCACAACCAAGCACAATCGAGTCCTCATCCCACATCCACACGTGCATTTCCAGTAAGGCATTGCTGATTATCAACCACGAGCCAATTTTCCTCTCCCTGATCCCAGGTGCTAAGGTCAATTGTAGCTTTCCTACTACCACATCAGCTGAGATCAGTTAACTCACTACAGGTGTGAAGAACTGTATATTTTTCCTCCTCTGATACTATATGCATCTTTTCAAGTCAAGGTATCTATTAGAGACCAGCTCAAGGGCTCTGCCAATGCTGCTATACTTGAGAACACTGGGGTGACTGGCTCCTTCTTTCTGGGCAAGTGCCTGCTTCCAGGTATCTTCTGACAGTAATTGGGAACTCACCGTGGTTGCAATTCTGCACTCTATTACTTTGATACAATGTGTTAGAGCTTTAATGCACTGTGTGTTTCTTAGAAGTCACCCATTATAGAAAACAATTTGTAAATAATAATCACCCTATTAATGATTGAGTTGAATGTGCCTGGAAAGACTACACCATCAGCCCCCTCTCTTTCTATAGGCCTAAACTAAAGGTGGCTATTGTTGACTGATAGCTGTTTAATGGGTTAAGATAAATGTTACTTAGAAATTATATAATTTTTTAGAGCATGAAATGAATACCCTTTTGGCAATTAAACAATGTTCTGTGGGTCTGTTTGTTTTGTTTCTTGGAATTGAGAGAGCATACACCTGTTCACAACTGAATCTGTTATTGTCATGAGATCTTCCGAAAGAACTAGGACCCAGGTTCAGGCTCCTATTCAAGTTGTATTACAAAAAGTGATACTAATGTGAAACTTGTAGTCAATTGTTAAAGAGTACCTTTTTCTTCTTCTAGGCTCCTGAATCCTACAAGAATGTAACCGATGTTGTGAATACTTGTCATGATGCAGGGATCAGCAAAAAAGCTATTAAGCTGCGACCTATTGCAGTTATAAAGGGCTGATGGAGGCTCCTTGATCCTCGTGGGCTAAATTAGGAAAAATCCTTTGGACTGACTGACTACCTTCTATTAAAATTCATGTAGCTTTTTAGTGAAAAATCCTGATTTTTTTTTTCAGGCTTACTCTGCCACACAGCAAGTACTGAATTAAGTTTTGTTTCACTATCACCTCAACAAACCTGAAATTCAATCAGGGATTACTAATTATTTGTTTATTCCAATGAGTTGTAGCACTTGTTCAGCTCTCCCTACAGCTAAATTAGCTGATTGTTTGTTTTATGTTTTTATTTTGATAAATCGGGAATTGTGACTTTAAAAAAAAATCACAATGGAATAGATGGATGTACAATAAAATGGTGGAGTCAAATCTTGTGCATTTTTTTTGTAAACTTAAGGCAGATCATCACTAAAGGAGGGAAGAACAATCTCTTAACTTCAATGAGAAACTTACCAAAAATTATACATTTTTGAGGTGCCATTGTAATCGCAAACACACCATTACTATATACAACACATGCATTTGTGATGCATTGCAAATTGGTAAAGGAAAAGAATCTTGTTTCTTAAATCCAGGACATAAGTAAGACAAAGACCAAAGTAATAAATTGGGAGAAAAGCTGATTTTAAGGGATGAGAATGGGACGAGGGAAAATAAACTGGAAAAATAGAACAGTGGGAAACATTTAAAACGGTGATTAATAAAGTCCAGAAGAAGCAAGAACAAACTAGCCAGTAATAACACACTATGGACGAATACAGAAATAAGGTAAAATTCAAACTCCAAGAAAAGCATACACTAAGTACATAGACAACAAAGGTGAGGATGACAAAAGGGAATATGAAAAGGTTTGGAAAAAAGTTTAAAAAAAAAACAACTAGGAAGGCAAAGAGAAATTATCAAGGAATATAAAAAGAAATAGTATTCTACAGACACATAAAATACAAAAGAAAAATCAGGATAGGACTAGGTCCACGAAGGGATACACATGATAAACTCACAGGTAATGACAGTGAAATGGTAGAAATATTAAATAATTACTTTGCCTTAGTATTTACTAGGGAGACTAACAAGGTGGGCATGACAGAAGAAAAGATTTAAAAAAATATAAAGACATTTAAGATAGAACAGGGGGAGATAATAAACTAATCCAATTTAGAGAGGATAAAACCCCTAGATTGTATCTGTGCATATTAAAACAAGTTAGGGAAGACATAGCAGAGGCACTATTATATATAAAAATTCATTAGAAAATAGAATAGTGCCAGCGAACTGGCGGACAGATAATGTTATTCCTATATAAAAGGAGGTGGAACAAGTCCAGGGAACTATACATCAATTAGCTTAATGGTGGTAGGGAAGATAATGGAATCGTTACTCAGTGATATAATCGAAAAGCATCTAGAAACCGAAAATATAATAGTCAGCATAGATTTCAAGAGGGCAGGTCATGCTTGACGTATTGAATTCTTTGAAGAAGTAACAAAGGGTAGATCAGGGTAATACAGTAGATGTAATATATTTGGATTTTCAAAAGGCTTTTGATAAGGTACCGCATAGTAGATGTATGACTAAGGTCAGAGTATATGGAGTTAGGGGACAAGTAGCCGAATGGATAGCAAGCTGTCTACAAAACAGTAAGATAAAAGGTAGTTACTCAGACTGGCAAAAGGTGGGAAGTAATGTTCCACAAGGATTGGTGCTGGGATCACTGTGTTTCACCATTTACATAAATGATTTGGACTCTGGAATCGGAAGTACAATTTCAAAATTTGCAGACGATGTCAAATTGGGGGGCATAGTTAATACTGAGGAGGACTGTGACAAAATACAGGAAGACAGTAATCTTGCAGAATGGGTGTGTAATTGGCAAATGAATTTCAATGTAGATAAGTGTAAGGTGGTACATTTTGGTAGGAAGAATAAGGAGGCCATACACTCATTGGAAAATAAGAGTTTACATGGGGTACAGGAGCTGAGGGATCTGGGGGTACAGATACATAAATCACTAAAAGTAGTGATGCAGGTTTATAAGGCCATTTTTTAAAAAAATCAAAGCATTGGGGTTCATTTCTAGAGGGATAGAATTGAAAAGCAGAAGTTATTTTAAACCTGTATAGAACCTTTGGTTAGACCACACTTGGGAGTACTGTGAACAGTTCTGGTCTCCATATAAAAAGGATATAGAGGCACTGAAGGTGCAAAAAGATTTACTTGGATAATACCAGAACTGAGGGGTTCTACTGATCAGGAAAGATGATTGAACAGGTTGGCACTCTAATCTAGAAAAGAGAAAACTGAGGGGTAAACTGATGGTCTTTAAGATTATGAAAGGGTTTGATAGGGTAGACATAGAGATGTTTCCATTTGCAGGGGAGACTACAACTAGGGGCCATAAATATAATATAGTCACTTATAAACCAAATAGGGAATTCAGGAGAAACTTCCTTACCCAGAGTGTGGTTAGAATGTGGAACTTGCTACAAGCAAATGGAAACATTTCTATGTCTACCCTATCAAACCCTTTCATAATCTTAAAGACCATCAGTTTACCCCTCAGTTTTCTCTTTTCTAGATTAGAGTGCCAACCTGTTCAATCTTTCCTGATCAGTATAACCTCTCAATTCTGGTATCATCCAAGTAAATCTTTTTTGCACCTTCTTCAGTGCCTCTGTATCCTTTTTATATGGAGACCAGAACTGTTCACAGTACTCCTAAGTGTGGTCTAACCAAGGTTCTATACAAGTTTAAAATAACTTCTGCTTTTCAATTCTATCCCTCTAGATAGGTGACTATCACAGATGCATTTAAGGGGAAGCTAGATAGACACATGAGGGAGAAAGGAATAGAAGGATATGTTGATAGGGTTAGATGAAGTAGGGAGGGAGGAGGCTTGTGTGGAGTATAAACACTGGCATAGACCTGTTGGGCTGAATGGCCTGTTTTTGTGTTGTACAATGTAATCCTTTGAAACATACAGCACTCTGTCTCATCTGGGGTGGCAGTGGATGTGCTAGAATTGGCCTAAGCACCCTGCTTCAGGAAGGGATAAATCAGCCTGAGTTCCTACACCTGATCCCTTTCCGGTGACCCATGTTAGAAAATACACACATGGATTTTGGATGAGAACAAGAGCAGACTAATTTTTGATATCCTTAATCTCCCTTCCCCAACCACCCCAATGCTTGACTAGCCTTTAATATGTGGCCTTTGGAACTTTATACAAACATACAAAACTGACAGACAAGAAAAGACCAACTGATCTGTTGAGCTCGTCCCATACAATCATGTTACAAAGAACAACCATAACCCCCCAATACTCCTCACTGACTAGCAACCATGCAATCTACTGGGAGTTGGGGAGGGGGAACTCTAGACCAATTCTGGGGGGAAAAGAATTCTGAAGGCAATCAAAAAAAAGTCCATGAGGCACATCACCCAACCTCCCACTTTTATACATGATATCAGCCTTAGCCAGGAAGTTGTCCAGCTCCATTTTGAACACATGGTGAATCTGCAATCACTGCGCAAGCTGGCAACTTATTCCATAGGTCGATGACCCTCTGAAAATAAAAAACTCCTAACAGTTAAACTAGTTCTATGCTTACGTAAGTATGTATGTCCCCTCATTCTAACTAAACTATCTAATAAAATAATCTAATCATATGGACACAGTTAGTCCCTTCATTATTTTAAATACCTCAATCAAATCTCTCTGAAGTCTACACTTTTCTAGAGTAGTAAAGACCCAGCTCTCACTCTATCACGATAACTATGTGCTTTTAAACTGGATCAACTACTGGCCCTTTGAACCTTTTCCAGGGCCTGCATATCACCCTCCATATGCGGGGACCAAAACTGGACATAATATTGTAAATGAGACCTAATCAAGGTCTTCTACAAGGACACTACAGTGCTTTTTATATTGGATCTTCCTCGCGATACACCCTAATACTCTACTTTCTTTTGCTTTGCCTTGTGGCACTGGTTGTCAATCTTTAGAGACTTGTGGGCTATAATGCCTAGGTCCCTTTCCCTCTCAACAAGTTTCAGTTTGGAGCCCTGCATGGTATATACACATTGGGCATTAGCCCTAACAAGTACATGACACTTCAAGTAGATAAATGTAGTGCTATTGCCAGACGTGGGCCCATTCTCCATCGTATCTAGATCAGATTGTAATCTTATTTTCTCATCCATGGGGGGTAATTTTAACTTTTGGTGATAGTGTAAAATGGACAATAACAAGTTAGCTGCCCATTTGGAATGATAGATAACGGACGGCTGATCCTATATCGTCCATTTTGCACTATTGCCAAAAGTTAAAATCACCCCCAAGGTTGTAACACTAGCACAAATCTTTGTGTCATCTGCAAAAGTACGGCCTGTTACCCCAACACCTTCATCCAGATCATTAATAGATAGTGAAGAGCAATAGTCAATGGTATACTCTTATGTGCCCACTGAAGACAAAAAGGTTTGGGCACTCCTGCACTACTTAATCAAGCAATCTTAATTTTGTTCTTGGGCTGGGGAAAAGTCCATCTCAGAATTGTGTATTGCTGTTTATCCCTTCCTCATTTCCTTGCAGTGTTATGGGTGTGGTTTAACCTTTTTTGCTTTATTAATTGGGGGTGGGGGAGGAGGGTTAGAGTAAAAATCCTCCCAGTTAAGAGTAAGCATTGTAAACACAGGTGTGAAAAATTAGATGCACCAAGTCAGACCAACAGATGTGTTTCATCAGGTAACTTTTTCACTGGAAACCCCCAGTTACTGAATCAGTACATATTGCAGAAAGAAGAGATCGCATCATTACTGAAAAATTCCAATGCTTCTGTTGGCAGGAGTTCTCTTAAACCCCTCAGAATTTTACACAGAATCTGCAGGAGCATATTTTTTCAATGTGTCTATTAGCATAGTTGTGTATGTACACTACATGTTTCTATTAGAGTTGAGGTCCTACAATCTACTCCAAAGCCTAGAAGTGAAATGTAAAAGCATACATAAAACTGGTGAGAGAATAATTCCCATAAAATTTGACGGCACATCTCCCTTCTTCTCCACCCCTTTAACTCTGTGGCAAAGAGAATATTTTGTATTTATTTACTTATTGGAAAAAATTACCTTGTGACATGGGTTGGTAGATTGGTTGGAAGGTAGGTGGAGACAGAGTAGGGATAAAGGGAATGTACTCTGATTGGCATGATGTAACCAGTGGATCAGTATTGGGGCCTCAGCTTTTCACCATCTATATGACTTGGACGAAGGAATAATGTTTTATATCCAAGTTTTCGGATTACATCGTTAGGAGGCACAGTAAGTTGTGTAAATGAGAGCAGGAATTAGCAACGGGACAGACATTGTGAGAGGGCAAAACTGGCAATGGATGGAATTCAATGTGACAAAGTGATGCTTCAGTTGCACAGTGCTTTTGTCAGACCCCATCTGGCATACCAGGGCATAAAGGGTTAAATTATGAGTCCTATCTGCATTAACTTGGCTTGTATTCCCTTGAGTTTAGAAAGTTGAGAGCTAATCTAATTGAGAGGTTTGAAATTATAAAGGGATTCGATAGGGTAGATACAGAGAAACTATTTCCTCTGGTGGGAGAATCCAAAACAAGGGGGTATAATCTTAAAATTAGAGCTAGGCCATTTAGGAATGAAATCAGGAAGCACTTTTTCACACAGGGTAGTGGAAATCTGGAATTCTCTTCCCAAAAGGCTGCAGATGCAGGGATGCTATGTCCATAGTGAGAAGACAATAAAGGGCCACTAAAGGACACTGTAGGGCAAATTCAAACTGATTCTCAAGTTACGGCAGAGTTGCTAAATGACTATTTTGCACCAATCTATACTCCTGTAGACAATGCTTATGTTCCAGATGAAGGGTGCTTAGTATTGAATATGATGTGGAGATGCCGGTGATGGACTGGGGTGTACAAATGTAAGGAATCTTACAACACCAGGTTATAGTCCAACAGTTTTATTTGAAAATCACAAGCTTTCGGAGGCTTTCTCCTTCGTCAGGTGAGTGTCGGATTCCTTGAAAATTACCGCATATATAGTCACAGAACAATGCCTGGTGATTACATTTAATCTTTCCAACTGCATCGATCATCGACACAGATACCACCATCACACGAGAGGACACCACCCACCAGGTACATGGTTCATACTCCTGTGACTCGGTCAACATTGTCTACCTCATACGTTGCAGGAAAGGATGCCCCCAGAGCATGGTACATTGGTGAGAACATGCAGACACTGCGACAACGGATGAACGGACACCGCGCAACAATCACCAGACAGGAGGGTTCCCTCCCAGTCGGGGAACACTTCAGCAGTCAAGGACATTCAGCTACCGATCTTCGGGTAAGCGTTCTCCAAGGCGGCCTTCGAGACACAAGACAACGCAAAATTGTCGAGCAGAAATTGATAGCCAAGTTCCGCACCCATGAGGACGGCCTCAACCGGGATCTTGGGTTCATGTCGCGCTACACGTAACCCCACCAGCGAAAAAAAAGTTATCTGTTTTTAATACAACTGGTCATTCTCTCTCTTTCTCTTCCTTTCGGATGTTTCTCTCTCTCTCTCTCCCTCCCTCCCTGTCTTTGGTTCTGGACGTTTGTATATTCAGTAGTCTGGTATCTAATGTTTTTCTGTCTGAACACTATTCAATTCCTTTGATTGCCTTGATAACGGGCAGTTGGAAAGATTAAATGTAATCACCAGGCATTGTTCTGTGACTATATATGCGGTAATTTTCAAGGAATCCGACACTCACCTGACGAAGGAGAAAGCCTCCGAAAGCTTGTGATTTTCAAATAAAACTGTTGGACTATAACCTGGTGTTGTAAGATTCCTTACATTTGTACACCCCAGTCCATCACCGGCATCTCCACATCATGGCTACTATCGACACCACAAACTGCCGGCTCACAGTGGAGAGGATCTCCAAGAAGATTGCCGATATCGACACAGACATCAAGTTTTTACAGAGCTGCAAGAAAGCAGACAAGATCCCGAAAGGATTACAGATCACGAACCCACTCAAGTCGACATACAACTCAGATTACGCTGAGAGACTCTGCCATCGTACCTCTCGCACACTCCGCAACCATCTCGTACACCAACTCTACAGCAGACGCCGCAACCTCGAAACCAAGATAGAGTCCATACTCTCAACCTGTACTCAGGACACAGCAGACCAGCTACGAGACACCGCCAAACAGACGAGGCAACGGAACTACGCTGTCTACATGAAAGCCAAGAGCAGGAAGCTTGAGAAACTCGGCATCACCATCAGCATCAACCAAGCCTCCCCCGGTACCACGGTTGCAACCACAGGGAAGTCTATCGTCAATTTGTCCGATCACACCCTTCAACCAGACGAAATCGAAGTTCTCAGCTGAGGGCTCAATTTCTGCCCCACCACCAGAATGGACCCCATCGGTCTCGCGGCGGACACAGAGGAATTCATCAGGAGAATGAGGCTCTGGGAATTCTTCCACAAATCCCAAGATTTCAGCAGCGAACCCAATGAGACAATCAACGATCCAGAACAGCAGAGGGATCTGCGGTACAGCAACCGAAGAAGAGTCAAACTGGACTCCTCCGGAGGGTCGCTGCCCTAAACTTGACATGTATGCTCAAGCTGTCAGGAGATGCGTCAATGCCAGATTCATCAGTCGCACTCACAAGACAGTCCAGAATGTCACCCGAGCACAACGCAACGCCATCGACGCTCTCAAGACCAACCGCAACATCGTCATCAAACCAGCGGACAAAGGAGGAGCCATCGTCATACAGAACAGAATGGACTATTGCAAAGAAGCATACCGACAACTGGACAACCAGGAACACTACAGACGGTTACCCGCAGATCCGACCAAAGAACACACCCGCCAGCTCAACAAACTGATCAAGACCTTCGATCCAGACCTTCAAAGCATCCTACGCGCTCTCATCCCGCGTGGGAGACTTCGACTGCCTCCCAAAGATACACAAAGCCAACACACCTGGACGTCCTATCGTATCAGGCAACGGAACCCCGTGTGAGAACCTCTCTGGATACGTCGAGGGCATCCTGAAACCCATCGTACAGGGAACCCCCAGCTTCTGTCGCGACACTACAGACTTCCTACAAAAACTCAGCACCCACGGACCAGTTGAACCAGGAACACTTCTCACCACAATGGACGTCTCGGCACTCTACACCAGTATCCCCCACGATGACGGCATCGCTGCAACAGCCTCAGTACTCAACACCAACAGCAGCCAATCTCCAGACGCCATCCTACAACTCATCCGCTTCATCCTGGATCATAATGTCTTCACCTTCGACAACCAGTTCTTTACCCAAACACACGGAACAGCCATGGGGACCAAATTTGCACCCCAATACGCCAACATTTTCATGCACAAGTTCGAGCAGGACTTCTTCACTGCACAGGACCTCCAACCAACGCTATACACCACATACATCGACGACATTTTCTTCCTATGGACCCACGGCGAAGAATCACTGAAGAGACTACACAATAACATCAACAAGTTCCATCCCACCATCAAACTCACCATGGACTACTCCTCAGAATCGGTTTCTTTCTTGGACACACGAATCTCCATCAAAGACGGGCACCTCAGCACCTCACTCTACCGCAAGCCCACGGACAACCTCACGCTGTTCCACTTTTCCAGCTTCCACCCTAACCACGTCAAAGAGGCCATCCCCTATGGACAGGCCCTGCGAACACACAGGATCTGCTCAGACGAGGAGGAACGCGATGGACACCTACAGACGCTGAAAGGCGCCCTCGTAAGAACGGGATATGGCGCTCGACTCGTCGATCGACAGTTACGACGGGCCACAGCGAAAAATCGCATAGACCTCCTCAGAAGACAAACATGGGACGCAACCAACAGAGTACCCTTCGTCGTCCAGTACTTCCCTGGAGCGGAGAAACTACACCATGTTCTCCGCAGCCTTCAACATGTCATCGATGACGACGAACACCTCGCTAAGGCAATCCCCAGGCCTCCACTACTCGCCTTCAAACAGCCACCCAACCTCAAACAGACCATCGTTCGCAGAAAATTACCCAGGTTTCAGGAGAACAGCGTCCACGACACCACACAACCTTGCAACGGCAAGGTCATCGACACAGATACCACCATCACACGAGAGGACACCACCCACCAGGTACATGGTTCATACTCCTGTGACTCGGCCAACGTTGTTTACCTCATACGTTGCAGGAAAGGATGCCCCGGAACATGGTACGTTGGCGAGAACATGCAGACACTGCGACAACGGATGAACGGACACCGCACAACAATCGCCAGACAGGAGGGTTCCCTCCAAGTTGGGGAACACTTCAGCAGTCAAGGACATTCAGCCACCGATCTTCGGGTAAGCGTTCTCCAAGGCGGCCTTCGAGACACAAGACAACGCAAAATTGTCGAGCAGAAATTGATAGCCAAGTTCCGCACCCATGAGGACGGCCTCAACCGGGATCTTGTAACCCCACCAGCGAAAAAAAAGTTATCTGTTTTTAATACAACTGGTCATTCTCTCTCTTTCTCTTCCTTTCGGATGTTTCTCTCTCTCTCTCCCTCCCTGTCTTTGGTTCTGGCCGTTTGTATATTCAGTAGTCTGGTATCTAATGTTTTTCTTTGATTGCCTTGATAACGGGCAGTTGGAAAGATTAAATGTAATCACCAGGCATTGTTCTATGACTATACATGTGGTAATTTTCAAGGAATCCGACACTCACCTGACGAAGGAGAAAGCCTCTGAAAGCTTGTGATTTTCAAATAAAACTGTTGGACTATAACCTGGTGTTGTAAGATTCCTTAGTATTGAATAGCATTATTAATATTAAAATAGATAGTAATGTCATCTAGGATAAGTTAGGAAAGCTCAAGATTGATGGGGCTCCAAGTCCAGATAATATCCATCCAAGGATGATTAAAGAGATGGACTGGTGCTCTGTGAGCCCCTTGCCAGTATCTTTAATAGTTCAATAGAGTCAGAGATAATTCCCTTAGACTGGAAGCTAGCTCATGTAGTTCCTATTTTCAAAAAAGGGGACAAATCAGAGCCAGGGAACTACAGGCCTATCAGCCTGACATCAATTATTGGGAAGATGCTAGAAGGAATCGTGAGAGATGCCCTTTATAATTACACAAACCGGTTTCCAAAAAAATAGGTTGTGCCTAACAAATTTGATAAGAGTTTTTTTGAGGACATCGCTAGGGTAGTGGTGGAGGGTAATCCAGTAGACATTGTTTACCTGCAATTTTAGAAAGCTTTTGATAAGGTAACTCACACTAGGTTACTTCACAAGATAGAATCTTGTATCAGTAGAATTTTGAAATGCTGGATTAGGAAATGGCTCCAAGCCCGCAGCCAAAAAATTGTAGTTAACGGATGTGGTTCAGCTTCGAGACATGTTACCAGTGATGTCCCCCAGGGATCGGTCCTGGGCCTGCTACTCTTCAGTCTTTTTTAATGGCCTGGACAGTGGTGTTGGGAGTATGGTAAGTGGTGTTTAATTTAAATAAATATAGTATTCTGTATTGGCCCTACCAACATGCATAATACACATATCATTTCAATACTGTAAGAGGTTGAGCGACAAAAAGATCTTAGTGTTATTTTGCACAGATCTCTCAAGGTTCATGACCAATGAGAGAAACTATAGCTAAAGCTAACAAGGTATTGGGCTGTATTAATAGAACGATTCAGATAAATCAAAGCAGACCATTTTGACACTTTACAGGTGCTGGTCAGGCCGCATCTAGAGTACTGTGCCCAGTTTTGGTCCCCCCACGTGGTGGGTGATATAGCGGCTTTGGAAAAGGTCCACAGGAGAGCTACAAGAATGATTCCTAGCTTAAAGAACCTCAGCTACTCAGATAGGCTTAAAGACCTTGATCAATTTACTTTAGAGAAGTGTAGACTTGGAGATGATCTAATAGAGGTCTATAAAATAATTAAAGGGCTGGATAGTGTCTCTATTGATAGATTATTCCAATTTAACAGTTTGGAGAGGACCAGGGAACACGAGTTTAAACTATGGAAGAGTAGGAATAGACTGGAAGTTAGGCGGTTCTTCTTTTCCTAGAGTAATGAGCCTCTGGAATAGTGGGTGTTTAATCTCTGCCTTCAGGAGGGAGCTGGACCAGTTCCTGACTGGGGCAGAGATTGCATCAAATAGAAGGTAAGTGTCTTTATAGATAACACTTGGTCCATGTGATCTCCTGGAATGGTTTTGATTGCCTGAGAGGGTCAGAGAGGAACCTTAGATTATTTTTTCCCCTTATTGGCCCTGGGTTTTTCTGTTTCTTGCCTCTCCCAGGATTACATGCGAGGTCAGGGGAGGGAAGAAGTGTTTATCCATGGTGGACCAGCTGGTCTTTTCCTGCCATCAATTTCATACATTCGTTCATATATAATTGAACTTTTTCAAGATTGAAATCAAGAGTTTTGTTCAGTAAGGGCATCATGAGATATGGATCAATGGGGTAAATAGAGTTGAGGTACAGATCAGCCACAATCTGAATGAATGGCAGAACAGGCGCAAGGTGCTGAATGGCCTAATTCCTGTGACCAGTCTCACCTTTGAGGGCAGATCCATGTACTTGGTCACCTTAAGAGTGGTGGAAGCCTGAGGGAAGGCTCCTTGCCCACATTCTAAACCAAGAAATGCTAAGTGAAACCAGTGGGGAGGGAAGATAGGCAAAGCTACCTGTGCAGGTCTGATTTCAACAGTTCCAACCTAAGGAGAAAAGCCACAGCTTACACCACCATGCATGAAACATGGTAGGACAAACCAGGAATAATTATGTTTTGGCAATTTAGTAGGACTAGTGTCTGAATTATGGTGTCATTTTAACATGGCAATAGGGGTAAAGTAACAGCTTTATTTCATATTCCCTCTGGGAATGTGAACTGTCAGGGTTGGAGGACTCTATGGAGCTGAATAATGCTTCCCCTTGCTGCTATGCTCCATAACTGTCCAAAACTTTGAGATGCAAATGAACAATAATTTATAATGTATCCCATAATCAAATCTGTTCGTGTCCCCCCTCTATTACGAATTACTACGGAGGTCAAAAAAAATTGTTATTTATTTTTATATTTAGATTTACATTTCTACATGGTTTATGGCAAGATATTAACTGATCTCCATGGTCACTTATTGTGATCATCTTCCTCTGTTTAAAGTGGTAAAGTACAACAGATCTTACAAATGGTGCAATGAAGGGGATTGCAATGTAGACTGGGTAAATGTATGAAGTGACCCCATGGCCTTTCTCAATGGTTTATCTGGCTCTGGCAGATATAGTGGCAGCTGTGATAATGCTGTAAGGACTGCATTTCTGCACTTGAAACATGGCAGAAATGTGATCACTATGTGCTTAAGGAAAGCAAAAGCTTAAAAGATAATTTAGAATTGCAGAGCATCTTTTAATAAAGGTAGGCTGTTTACATCCCAATTTGATGAGCTTGGTAAGAAACTGCCATTAATGCATCTAAAAGCATCATCACACCTTTCTTCTTCAGAGCTGTCTCCCCCCAAAAAATCCAACACTTAAAGGCATTTTGCTTTTGGATTGTTGTAAGTTATTGAATAATTTCAAAGAAATTGCTGCAGTAGGACTTTCATGATGGAAAATGGCACAAGACTGGAGACAAATTGCAGTCATTCTGCAAAATAGGTAATAATCAATCTGTTTACAGGAATGTTTGAATGAAAGCAGAGTAGTAATGCAGGAAACGATTTGCTCATTGTAAACACTCTGCCAACTTAGAGCAAACAAACTTTCACTGTACCTAGAGATTGAATTTGAAAATATCCTGTTTATACAAAAATATATATGCAACACTTAAGCAAAACGACACGCTGCCCACACAAAAATGCAAATTTGATTATTGTTCCACATGGATTATGTATCTTTCATGCTATTTTACAATCCATTTGGATAGTAAATTGGATTTCCCCCAACATGCTCCTCATTCCAATTCAACTGGTGACTAATGCAACTGGGGCACTCTTCATAAATGTCACACCCTCTGTTTTGAAACCTGTACAAGCATGCAGTTGTGTAGAAATCAAACTATTTCCAGACAACACATTGGTAGCAGCCATTTATATTTCAAATTTTACATCATCTATTCAATAAGCAGATTAAACTTTACTGGGTCTGCCATAATGATGCAAAAGCTCTCCAAACAATGCTAAGCTTGGGTTACTGTGAATTTATATTTAAATTATACACTGTCACCATTTTGCTAAACTCCAATCCTTGTTGAATTCTGGGTTAAGTATATTCAACAGCCTTTTGAGCAATGCAGCATACTGCAACACCAGAGTAGTGGAACATACTTGTTTCTTTCCTCAAATGTTGCTATCGGTAGGAAATTAGGGCCATTGTCACCTGCTTTCTGACAACTGGTAAAGTAGCATTGGTGGAGGCCTGGAAATAAGTTAGCCATCCAGCAAGAGGCATATGGCTATACAAGACCTGTATGAAGGAGGGAGTGAGTTAATTTCACATCCTTTTAAACTGTGAGGTTAATGCTTTCTGCAACAATGTTTGTTTTGAAACCTAAAAACTAGATTATAAAAAGATTAAATATACTAGAGCAAATTCTGCTTTAGACAATAGCCAGTTTCATTGTTTTTATTATTGGGTGTAGTTTGGATTTCCCTTCTGCCCACAGCACACAGATACTCTAGCCTAATAGACATCATTGTTAGTGTTGCAGGTGGGGCCATTTAAGGAATTATATGAAATAATGTTATGATGGACATTCTGCTGCTTAATTGTTATCGTCTTTGGCTAGCTGTGTATTTATTCATGTAGCCAGCTGAGGTGCCAGGAAGGTGAATAGCCCTGTGATTATGTCCACGTGGACTGGACCGTTCTATTTCCAACTCATACACGATTGGGTATAAAAAGGCAGTAACACACAAGCAAATTTTTCCCCACCCTTTTTGTTTAGAGAGTTCTAAGCATGAGTTGGTATTGATGTACAGACTTAACACAACTGAATGAAAAGTTCAAGGTTTCACAGGAACCAGAGGCTTAATACAGACATTTTTGCCAAATCAGACAGCAAATCTCATGCGTCCCAGTCTTCCTCATCTTCAGCGGTTTGCTGCTGTGGAGGTGGGAGGGGTGGAATGGCATCGGACATTCGAGCAAAAGCGCCACCTGGTACAGGAACATCGCTAGCAGCTCCTCCACCACTGCCACCCTCACCTTGTTGAGGACCTTTACCTGAAATACCTATAAATCAGACATACAAGCTTTAATCATTAATTATACTGAATGATAGCATATATTGGTATGATACCTGCTATTATATATTTTGAGGGAAGTAGTTCAAGCTACAGAACGCTTTTCTGTACAAAGGGTCAGCATTGAGTACTCCTGTCAGTGAGATGAAATGCAGAATAAAGTTTACGCTTCTGTTGGCTGTAAAGAACCTACATGGAATGAGTTTGGGGTAATTCTCAAACCAGTTCAGGTTGCTTCAGTTTGAAGCATAAATCTGCCCACAGGTTGGTACTAAAAGTTGTTGGTCACAGGGATGACTGTCACACTAGTGTAGTCAGGGCCAAGGCACATCATTAGGGCAACGCAGAGGAAGCTTTACTCTGCATTAAAATCAATAATATACCCAAAGTGTAGAAAGTATAAAGTAACATCAGTGAGTAAGGCTGTAATTTATTCAGTCTTTTAGATAATGTCACTCATGATTTGACATCAACTGACCCTACAATCACTGTTAATTCGTAAAGCTATGTCAGCACTGGGTATTGTACCTTTCCTCCTCATCGCAAGCTTGTTGAAGAGATCAGACATCAGGTTCCCGCCTCCTTCCCTTGTTCCACCTAGAACACACAACACAGGTCAAGGTCAGTAAGACCTCTCCTTCCTCCCCTGCCCACACTCATAGTTCCAATAGTGTAGTGCACCAAGAAAAAGAGCACATTATACAGGTTTCTAATCTAAATTTCCATACACACCCCCATTAACAAACTATCAGGACAAGAGAGGACAAAAAGCACATCATGTGGAACAATTCTACTATTCAGATTCCCAACGAACGAAGCATGGATTGGAGCTGCTTTTGCAACCATCTGCATCTGTGGTACAAAATGCTCCACACATGTGCAGCTGGCAAGATATTTTACTTTCACTTGTATGAAATATTTCCCAAATTGACAACATGAGTTGGATTTGAGGAGAATTGGGAGGGGGTGGGGGGGTTCTGGGTGGCCTGCTGCCTCTCTCATAAGATAACTATTTAACTAAAGATTACACAAAAGGATTCCTTTGTAATCCAGCATCTAGAAAAAAAAATTGTGAAAATGTCACCACTCAGCACCTTCAAAACTTATAAAATCCCATATAACGTAAAAATGTTTTATATTCCTTCTGAAACATCACATCTAGTTCGGGTCAATTATCTGAAACAAAAAAATGGAGTTTATTGGAAAAATACCTTGTTCCTGTTCTTTCTGCTTCTTCTTTTCCATCTTAATAGCCTTTGCACTGCGCAGTTTGGCTTTCCCGATTCCTCCGGCCTGCCGGATAGATTCCAGCAGATTGGCTCTTCCATTTGAGGGTTTCACGACCTCCTGAGGTGCTCCCTGAACAATGCCAACTTCTGAAGGACAATGAGAGAAAGTAGAAGTTAATAAAAAAGCTTTTCAAAATTAGGGGCCCAATTGATTTGAGAGAGAAATTATACGGGGGCAAACTGAACTTTGATGGGGGCACAAAAAAAGACTTCAATGGAAAGGAAAATCGTGTGATGTAATAGACGGCTGATCTGCTACCATCCATTTTGTGCCCCCATCAAAGTTCAATTTTACCTCCTAGGTCTTTCGGGCATCGCAAAGCACCTTACGTTCAATTAATGACTTTTTGAAGTAATTTATGTGGGTAAACATGACAGCCATTTTCACACAGCATGATGCCACTAACTGGTCATTCATCTCATTTGCTGTTCATCTGTTTTTGGTGGTGTTAGGTGAGGCAAGAATGTTGGCCAGAATGTTAAGAATAGCATCATGGGGTTTTTAACATCCACCTAAACAGGGCCTTGTTTTAATGTCTCAACAGAAATACCACACCTAATAATGCAGTAATCCCTCAGTACCACATTGATGTATCAACCAGATTACCACAGGGATCAGTGCTTGGGCCCCAGCTATTCACAATATATATCAATGATTTGGATGAGGGAAACTGAATGTAACATTTCCAAGTTTGCAGACGACACAAAGCTGGAGTGGAATGTGAGCTGTGAGAAGGATGCAAAGAGGCTCCAATGTGATTTAGACAAGTTGGGTGAGTGGGCAAGAACATGGCAGATGCAGTAGAACGTGGATAAATGTGATTGTAAAAACAGAAAGACAGATTATCTGAATGGTGATAGATTGGGAAAAGGGAAGGTGCAACGAGACCTGGGTGTCCTTGTACACCAGTCGCTGAAAGTGAGCATTCAGGTGCAGCAAGCAGCTAGGAAGGTGATTGGTATGTTGGCATTCATTGCAAGAGGATTTGAGTACAGGAACAGGGATGTCTTACTGCAGTTGTACAGGGCCTAGGTGAGACCACATGTGGAGTATTGTGTGCAGTTTAGGTCTCCTTATCTGAGGAGGGATGTCCTTGCCATGGAGGGAGTGCAACGAAGGTTTACCAGACTGATTCCTGGGATGGCAGGACTGACATATGAGGAGAGATTGGGTCGACTAGGCCTATATTCACTTGAGTTTAGAAGAATGAGAGGTGATCTCATCGAAACATATAAAATTCTAACAGGACTAGACAGACTAGATGCAGGGAGGATGTTCCCGATGGCTGGGGAGTCCATAACCAGGGGTCACAGTCTCAGGGTACGGGGCATGCCATTTAGAATAGAGATGAGGAGAAATTTCTTCACTCAGCGGGTGGAATTCTCTACCACAGAAGGCAGTGGAGGCCAAGTCATTAAATATATTCAAGGAGGAGATAGATATACTTCTTAATGCTAAAGGGATCAAGGGATATGGGGAAAAAGCGGGAACAGGGTACTGAGTTAGACGATCAGCCATGACCATTTTGAATGGCGGAGCAGGCCCGAAGGGCCGAATGGCCTACTCTTGCTCCTATTTTCTATGATTCTATGATTATGTGCTCAGGTCCTGGAGGAGTGGGGGGGGGGGGCGGGGGGGTTGAATCCACAACCTTCTGACTTAGAGGTGGGACTGCTACCACTCTTATAATCAAGGAGATGATGTGCGCAGGGAGGAAGATTTGAGGAACCACATAAAGGCAAAAAGGACAGTCTCACAGTTAAGGGCTAGGTGTAAGCATCATGCAATAATTCCTATGGGGCACAATATGTAGTAAATAAATTAATTGAAGGAATACTGCAGGACGTCGTACAATCTCATCCCCAAAAATATGGATTCAAGTTCCCTTCATCGTTTTTTTCCATTCTTAGGATATGGACGTTACTGGTAAGACAGGCATTCATCGCCCACCCCTAGTTGCCCTGGAGAAGGTGATCATGGGCCTTCTCATTGAACCGCTGCAGGCCGTGGGGTGAAGGTTCTCCCACAGTGCTGTCAGGTTGGGAGTTCCAGGATTTTGAGCCAGCGACGATGAAGATACGGCGATACACAATTGGTGGATAATACACGTGCTGTAGTTTGAACCATACAGATAAGGAAGATCCCCAAATCTGATCCCCAGTCTGATTTGAGCAAGGGCAGCAATAGGGACATTACATCTGGCCTCAGCAATGCTGGATTGGGGAGGAGAATAACTTAAAAAAAAAAGACAGCTGGAGTTCACTGACTCCTATCCAGAGACGTCTGTTTAAAAAGTTCATTTGTGGAGATGATTAGGCAAAGTTGTGACGCTACTGATGTTGAATAGCCTGCTGATGCTCATTTTAACTTCCCTTTCAAATTGCTAATTCTTTTGCTAATACCAAGCCTACATTGGAAACAATTGAGGGCAGTCATAATCACGTCAGCCATCTCTTGGATCAGTGGGCTTTTTTTTATTTTCAAAAAAGCAAGTACTTTAGGGCAAAACTGTTTCAGGAATCCTGGTACCCATTTAAGTTCATGAGATTGAAGATATTTAAAAATCACAGAAGCACAGAACGTAACTGGAGTTGCGCAAAATCGTTCGGCCACAAACCCCTTTGTATTTGGTGCAGTGAACGTCCTACCCAGCAAAGACCTGCAGTCCCACCACATTCCTGCTGATGGCAGTGCTGATCTATAAGAACTCACTACTGTTGGTGGCAGCACCACCAGCAGAAAGTTAATGGGGATGAACATCCATTCATTCCTTCGCATCCCTAATCCCGGTGGCACAGGAGAGAACAACGAATCGCGTTTTTAATGTAACTGCCCTGCATCAATTGAAATGTAATTTAGACCGGATTGAGAAGAGACACATTTACAAACAGACCTGATGGTTGACTGCTGCCAACATTAATTTCCAGAGGTGACTGAACTGGAAGTGGAGGTGGAGGAGGTGGTGGTGGTGGCGGAGGAGGAGGAGCAGTCACTGGCATCAGCTGTTCAGGAGGAGGGGGTCCTACAGGTGGCAGTGGGAGAGTAGTATATTGTTGATCTGAAATGCAGAACATAAAAATTATACTTTAGAGTAACAACCCAGAGGCCACTCCACAATCGCTATGTGAAATGAAGAAGGTTAGATTGAGCTCAGATTATTATTTTACAAATATATAATTCCTGCATTTTCCTAGAAATTGAAGATCATTGCCCTAATGAGGAAGATGAGTTATGATCTCAAGCTATTTCCTAATGTTTGGTAACAATTGGTTTGCAATTAAAATTGGCCAGGGCTAAGCAAAATGGATGCCCGGACAATGGACAAAAATATCACACGCAACAATACTGCACACTTTCTCTGTTCCTCGCCTTCCCTCCCCAACCAAATCATATGCTTTATAGTGGTTGTATCTCTTACAGATTTTAAAGCAGTACTTCCCATAGATACTGAATACTGTATATAGTGACTTAATTTTGAGATAAATTTTGAATGCATTTCATCTTATTGGAGTGCAGCTCTAATGTGCCTTCTGGTTACCAGCCAAGAGAGAGATTGGCAGTGGGCAAAGAACAGTCTTCTGCCTCACCCTCTTGACCGAAGGAGGTGTGGAACACACAAGGGAAAGGGTGCGGGGCAGGGGGGGGGGGGGGGGGGGAAGACTGATGAGTCCCCATGCATCTTTTTAATAGAAATAAATAGAGAGGTTTAATCACCCTGGTGTACTTGTCATGCATCTCCCAGGAGGTTGTTAAAATGTCACAAGAGGCTCAAAAAGATAAAAACAACCATCATCACCAAGTGCATGTGTTCAGCTGTTTCCAGTGGGTGAATACAATATGCCATCAGTTCTACAAACCACACACCAGTAAATGCAGACCATCTTGCAGTACCTGGCCCATTTGTGTAAACTGGTTCTGTATTGAAACTAGGCAGTTCAGGCATATTGCTTCCTGGCACGGAGGGTGCAATGCCTGGACCCAGATCAGCACTGTACATGAGGTCATCTGCGATGCCAGGCAGATCTGGCAGGTAGGATGGGACATCAATCTCTGGGACCTGTCCCAGGTCTGGCACGTAGAAATAATTCTCAGTTGTCTGAAATAACAAAAGAATGCAATGTTCAGAAGCCCACATAAAACAGCTCAAAAAACACTTTGTAGCAATATTGAGAAGTCGTTATTGGAAGAATGTTGTACATGTTCAGTTTCAGCCAGCTTGGAGCTAGTGTGTGAACAACATGCACCACCTGGCTCCCAGTAAGTTTTATATCAGATCACATTTATAAATCAGAAAGACATTTTGGGGCAGGACATTACTGCACCAATTGCATTTCCCTTCAGACTTCCTGAATCCCATGTTGGGCTCATGAAATTCGAGAGGGGAGCCTAACTGGCTTAGCTCGAGTTCCAAAATTTAGTGTTCAGAGTTTTTCCATTAACACCAAATGACTGTGGTCCCTCTTGAACATGGTTAAACATTTATCTACATTACAAGTTCAAGAAATCTTGTAGTCAGACTGTCAATGCCAAGCTGACAGAGCTCAGGCAAAAGTTTCAGTGCAAAGCTAAGAAACTGGATGTACTGATAATGCAAACAGACTTGCAGCAATGAACGTCTACTAGTGAAAATTTAATTATGGGAAGAACTCACAATTAAATAACTTTGTTACTAACGATTTCCTATCACACAGACTATGCAGAAATTAACCAGGTTACTCTCATTCCCTTTTGTTCAGTGATTGAAGCACTGTGTAGTTTTCATTAACTATTGATTAATAAGCATGAGGAAATCTCCCCTTCTCCCCATGCCCAATGGGGCAGTCTGCAGAGGAGGACTGGTGACAGGTAAATGCACAACAACCTTTTATCTGTGCATAATACAAAGCTGTGCCCAGCACACTGCCAAATTGGCATTTTGCACATCCAGCATTTAAAAAAAAATGAAAACATAGAGCACAGTATTATCGTGGCAGAGTGGATGGGACATGGGACACGCTCCCGCTCCCCCTCCCCCAGTGATGCGGTCCTCCAGAATTACCCGTCTTTCAAGCTGCTCTCTTTTGGTGATAGAGAGTGGAGCATCAAATGGTTTCTCCTCTTTCTCAGTCTCCAGCGCAGTGTGAGTTTTTGTCACAGCTCCGGCTAATGGGTCCAATAGAACGTACTTCTTGTAGCTGCAGGGAGAAAGAGCAGAACACTATCAAACGTCTGCTTCAATATCTTAGGCCTCCATTCTAGAGAGCAAGAGCAGAACGGAATATTTATAAACCAAGCTACATGTCTAAGATACATTACTTCCTTCTGGCTATTCTTGATATACTATAAAAATAATTTTTGCAATTCCCAAACATATACTTTAGCCATTAACTGTAAAAGTTTAACATATATTGGAACCAGTCCAGCATTTCCATTTCTGGGGCATCTCAGTGAAACATACAAACTAGTAACAGTTAGTGCAGAATCTTAAGGGTAATTTATGATCAATGAAAAGTGTATCCAGAACACCCACTTTGTTTGAGACTTTGAATCGAGAGGTTGAAATAAGCTCTAAATAATTTGTATCATCGCCAGGAAGTGCAGCAACACTTCTCATAGGATTACTTTTGCTGCTGTGAGCTGAACCATGTGACCAGCCTTTATACTATAACATTTTCATTCTCTTCCAGGTTTTTTGTTTAAGATGGGACAGAAATTCAAGTTGGAAAACACAGAGCTCCCTTGTGTGAACTTAAAACAGCTTAAAATGCTTTGAAGACATTTTAACTCAGGAAGAAGGATCTCCTAAAACCTTAAAATTTAGATAATTTATCATTTTAATAGCTTTAAAACAGTTTCATCATTTTACCTAAAAAAAACCTGAACTCAGAAGTTCACACATGGAGACACAGCCGCCCAACTGCCTTTACACTGACCAAAATTAGAGTACAACTATTTTTTTCCTTCATGATGCTGTGCATCAATATAAAGTAGGTTTGAGTTTCTTTTTCGATTAAATTTACTTAGGATCATAGAATGATACAGCACAGGTGGTCGTCATTTGGCCCATCGCGCCTGTGCCGGCTCCTTGTAGGAGTTATCCAATTAGTCCCATTTCCCTGCCCTTTCCCCATAGGTCTGCAAATTTGTTTAAAATGACCTGCCCATTTTGATCCAGGCATGATTAAAAAAAGAGCTGGCCAGAACAAACAACACATCAATGATTACACATTTATGTAATGGTTCTATTTGTTTAAATGTGATTATCACAATGTGAGATTCATTATTTATAATTCATACACAGAACCTGCAATATACACCAGAAATAGATTTTTTTTTGTGTGAATAAGCTGCAGGTTGCTGTTCTGCAAAAGTGACGTCAATATTTAATCCTCTCCTGTGAATGTCATCTTGCGTTAATGACATGAACACAGACCACACTGACAGTTGGTATGTGCGTGTACAACTGCCAAAGTACAACTCACATACAGAATACATATACCAATAAAAACAAAACTATTCTCTTTCTCTTAACAGGGTTAATGACACTTACGGGTTCTCAGTGGTGTTGAAAAGTAGCAGAGAACTGATGGAGCTGATATTTCGAGGAAGGCTTCCCAACCCTTCTTCTGTCTCATTCTCCTCCCGTGACTTAGTGTTCAAACACACAGGATAATGCTTTGCCTTCTCCTGAAGGAAAAGAAGAAAAATATTTCAATTAGTTCAGTCTGCAAGTCTCTGCCTGCACTAGAAAATTGAACGTTTGCACTGGAAACATTTCTAATTCTAACTAGATTGGCTTCTAGATGTTTACTGTACTAGAGTAAAAAGACTGATTCCGAATGTCAGAGGATGAATCACATAAGAAACTTGCCCACCCTTCATGGTGAGTCCTGGCAGTGAATTTCAGCTGACTGCCTGTGGGGGGGCAATCACAGCACAGTCCATGTTCTATGCACTTGACATTCATCTCACATGTTCTTTCAACCTGGAGGAGATCCACTGGACAGTGATCAGGAGCAGGAATTTCAGCTGATTTATCATCTCCCTTGCTCAGACATAGCAAGGCCTCACTGCCACCTCTGCTGAGATTAGACATAGGTTGGAAATAATAGGTCAGTAGTGATCGTATTGAATCAACTATCTTAATATACTACTGGAGTTGGTCATTGATGCAGAGACCATATCTAACTTATTTTTGATTGTTGACAAGTGGATGAAGGAAAAGGGGATAAAGGGATGTGGGAAATGGGAATATGGGAACAGGTGGGCAGATGGGATTAGGACTATTGCTTGTGTAGAGGAAAAACGCCTCCACGGACTGGTTGGGCTGAGCAACCTGTTCCTGTGTTCTAATTCTAAGTATGCATTTACTGTATTTCCAAATATAAAAACCCTGCAAGAACAGAAAGGGGTGGAATGTGTTCATGTTGTTCATACTTTACCTTTTTACACCACAGATGGCACAATGTGTGAATCACCTGTTGTCTTTTTCTGTTCAAAAACAGAGTGTAAAACACTAATTTTTCCAGAACAAGATTGCATTTGAGATATAAAGTAGAAGCAAGACATACAGGTTGCATATTACTGCTATACTTGGTAAGGAAAGGGGATAGACAATCCAGTGTAAAGACTACTTTGGAGGGCTCTAAAGACAAAATCTAGGAGCTGGAAGGATTGAAGAATGTATTATGCACTGTTCTATTAGTTTTCTGGTCTGATTCACTTTGCATTGTAAATAAATAATCCACTGCCTAAATAGATTAATATTTGACGTGTATTAACCAGAAAGGCATTGCACAATATTTTGAGGTAAAGTGACATGATTGTTTTAGTTCATTCACATCAATTTTTAATATGCGAAATGCTTCAACCCCATTTGCACAGTTTTTAATATTTATACAGCTTGTATAAAGGGTCATCAGGATGACATAAAGAAAACTGTAAACAACAGACAAGCAGAGAACTGGAGGAGTAAACTGGTTGCTTATATGTTTTTTAATTAAAATGAATTAAACTCCACATAATTCACAAGGAAGACGCTGTGGCCAATAGTTCCTAATGACCCAGGGCTCAACTGCACAAATCATTCATGTAATGACCAGTATGGGGTAACTACAGGTTAGTGATTTGACAAGGATAGGATGGACAAAGTACTTTGAGAAAGTGCTTTCAGTATAAAAAACCCTCCCCTTTTAAAATTTAAAAAACTGTAATCATGTAAACACCTCCTTTCTTGTAGAAACTGGCGCTGCTTTGATAATTACATTTTCACTCCTGTTGTTCCACTGACTAACTCCAAGATATGTGAGCTGGGTAAAATGTGCACCCAGGAGCAAGAGATTGCACAAAATTAATTAACAAAACAGAACATGATTTTGCAGCCAGCTTTATACTGAAAGTACTCCTGGTTGAAAGAGAAGACACAAGTACATGGAAGGATCCCAAAATGGATAAATGACTAATTCTGATGAGGAAGAGGACCCATAATTGCTCTATACCTGCACTGCCTTTTCATCCAGTGGCTTCAGCTTGCTGTGAATCTTGTAACGTGGACGCTTCTGCAAAGCAGGGTCATCTACCCCAGTGAAAATGGAAACGTAATCCTGAAGCCTGTCAGGTGCAGGGTACTTTGCACTGGAAAAGACCTGCACAGGACACGACAGAACAAAAGGCACATGAAACATATAATTAAGCTGGTATTAGCAAAGCGACAGCACACAGCCTCATCTCCATATAGCCCAACGTGACATTGCTCCCCACTACCCCACTTTGAGGAAACGCGCTGTATATGAACACTGCCTCATCAAAACTGTGATCTGGAACTAGATGCATGAAGAATCGTAAAATTTAAACCACACCCTACCACTTCATGGTTTAGTATACTGAAGGTTGAATTGAGTATTCACTTCTAACCATCGTTTACTGTACAGTGCTACCATTTTGCAATCCCAATATTTATTCCACTGTATAAAAATTGTAGTGTGACAGAGAAAGATATATTACACACAAAAAACTCATGTACACATGCATACTGTTCATTTTCAATAGATTTGATGTTCTTATATTTCTGTAATATTTGAAGGGAGCACTATCCAAACTTCATTATGATATGAAATGGACAAAAGCAAATGACACCCCACCCCCCGCTCCCCCCACCATTCTGTGGTACACCATCTGAGAATGTTGCAGTGCAGGATTTCATTGTGACTTCTCTATTCAATATGCCAGATGTTGTGTGACAGCTAGCAGTCATTTCAGATTCAAACACCGTTTATAATGGCACCTCAGTAAGTAACAAAGGAAGTCAAACTAGACAACTGACTAGAATTATGATTAATTGGAGAGCTATTTAGACTAAATTTGTATTGTTACTGGCTCTGCAAACTATAAAGGAATTTTACTATATGATGGGTTAAATAGTTTCCTGACTAGAAGTACAGATAATGCTTCAGAGGAAACTAGTTGTAGTGGAGTCTAAGTACAGTGCTGTTATTTAGCATTTTACATTGAAAAAGTCAGATCATCTAACTTCAAATCATGCAACAAAGAGGGTCAGCGACGCACTGAAGGAATACTCAAAGTCAATGGCCTTATCCTTGAGAATTCAGCCAATTAGCAGCAGCTCAGACTGCTCACATGCACCTTCTCGTAGCTAGTTATAGAGTACCATTGGCTGACTCGCTGGGTGCAGGTCTTCTTGAACTAGGACATTGGCTGCAGAGAAAGGAGAAATAAATCACCAGTACGGTGCAGTGCAGACCAGTTCATAGATCTCAGATGGAATGCTACAATTTGCTTCAGTATCCCTGGGATTAAGAAAGGGGCCGGGGTGGGGGGGGGGGGGGGGGGGGGGGGGGGAGTGCGGATGAAGGCACGATTCCTGTTTCAGATCTCTATCCAGGGATCCCTGCTCCAAACGTATATACGCATATCAAGTAGACAGGATTAGGCTGGGGTGTAGCGCATCCCCTTGTCAAATTGCCAGCTCACACATTAAGGATGCCCACTTGAATGAGATACCAGTGGGACTGTACCTCAGAAAAAGTCTGTGCCTTCAAAAGAGGGGTGATAAGGGAAGGAAACTGGGAGAGAGAAAAAGTTGACACTCAGTTTTGGAGCATCAGATTTTCCCCCACACATGTATGGGCCTACATAGCATGGTCATATCTTACAGCATAACCTCAATGTTTTGTTGCAGTTTATTGCATTGTTTAGAAGTTTGGACATTTACTGTATCTGAAAGCACTTCTGTTATACATACTGACAAATCAGAAATATCGTTCTGGTTCTAAAGTGGCCAGATAAACAGGGCTACTACCTCAATAACAAACCTGCCCCCTTTTTCTGAATTCACAAATCCCTATTTCCATGCAGAAACAGTCCAGAATCACTCTCACCCAGAAAACCCTGGAAAATTAGCCCTTACTTTAGTGGCTTTCTTGCTGCCTTTGATTTTCTTAATCTTAGCTTGTGCCAAGTTGATCCGGTCACTGATGCACTGCAAGCGAGTTTGGTTGCTCTCCACGTTTTGGGAAACCCTGTAACAAGACATCCTGCTGTTAACATTTGTTCTAAATGGTGATTCGCCATTATGAAAATATATTTTCCACTGCTCAGTTAAGGGGAGGATATCAAACTAGATTCAAAATTGGTTAGAAGGGAAAAACAGAGAACAAGAGTTAAGAACAGTTTCAGAGTGGTTGGAAATGGATAGCAGTGTCCCACAGGGTTCAGTTCACAGGCCACTTCTGTTCACTGTGTATATCAATGATTTGGATATAGGCCTAGAGGGAGTGGTGTCAGAATTTGCAGATGGTACCAAAATGGGCAGTAAAGTTGATTCTTTAGAAGTCCAAAGGTAGCTGTGAAGGGATATTGATAAGATGAGAGAATGGCCTAAAAAAATACAATGTCAGTATGTGTGAGCTGATGCATTTTGGTAAAAAAATAACAATTATACTCTGAAAGTAGGCTTGGTGCAGTGGTAGAGCAGAGGATCTTGGGGGTACAGGTTCACAGAACATTAAAAGGCAGCACCACGGGTTGATAAGGCTGTTAAAAAAAGCTAATGGAATTCTAGGTTTTATCTCGAGGTAAAGAATATAAAAGCCAAGAGGTAATGGATAAGCCCATACAAAATCTTAAGACTTCAATTAGAGGACCGTGTGCAGTATTGGGCTCCACACTATAGGAAAGGCATTGAGATTTTAGAGAGGGTACAACACAGATTTACGGGGATTCTGCCTGGTATGAGGAAATACAAATAAAACAGACTTGAAAAACTGGGTCTTTTTTGATAAAGCAATGCAGATTATGGGGCTATTTGATAAAAGTGTTTAAAATTATGAATGCATGGGATAGGGTAAATAGAAACAGACTGTTTGAAGTAGTTGAGGTATCTATGGCCCCTCATTTTAGAACCAAGAATAAATAAGAAATTTAGAACAGACAGCAAGTGAAATGATGGGGGATGAAGGAAAAAAGGTTGAAGGAATATGGGAACAGGATGGATAAAAGTGATTGGAACTATTAGCTTGAGTGGAGCATAAATGGTGACATGGTCTGGTTGGGCCGAGTGGCCTGTTTCTGTGTTGTAAATTCTATGTATCATATAAAAACAGATAGCACAGTTCTCCCTTCCCCTGCAATTACTTGATTCTGCCGCTCAACATCTCCGCTCAGAAGATCAGGAATTCATTGTGTGAAATAAAATCAAGGAGAGTCAGATACAAAACCATCTGACTGTGCATCAAGATTATCTATCTAACTTATAAAAAACAAAATCAGCTGTGTACAGTACATTAATCACTTTCCTCATTAGACACCCAATCATCTAGCACACACAAAATAAGCCAAAAACATACTAAAGACAAAAATAAATACAGTAGTTATACACGAATCAGCAGAATACAGAAACTTAATTGTAGGCAAGATAATTGAACAAAGTGTCTTGTGATGAGAATTGGACCCTTCAACTGCAGAATTAGTTCTAAGCCAAGATAATGCAAGCGCCATAATCTTCACCAGTAAGCAAGATTGCGACATGAAGAACATTGAAGGCAGGGCTTTAAATATTTAAGAGCGTTCTTAAATGCTATTAGTGATAACAATGCATTATGGCAATTTTTACTGCAATCTTCAATTTATCAGTGTTGTGAGAAAGCCATACCTTCAGACAGCTTAAGTGCATCTACTTTGAGATCATGCTCCAAAGTATTTACATTTTCTGTGTCAAATCTCCCAAGTCCTAAAAATTATAATATGGAGGGGGTTGGAATTCAAAATAAAGGCTATCCATCTTGTGCTCATGCTCACTAGGAACTGAATTAAGACATAGAACCCTTGTAGTCAGAGTAAACAGACTCTCATCTGATAAAAGGTCATCAACCTGAAACGTTAATTCTGTTTCTCATTCCACAAATGCTGCCTGACCTGCTGAGTGTTTCCAGCATTTTCTGTTCTTATTTCAGATTTCCAGCACCCACAGTATTTTGCTTTTGTTTCATCTGATCATTCTGGGTGGATTCCAACCCAGGACCCAGAAGTAAAAGGCCAGTATCTAACCCACTACCCCATACCAAACATTTCAGTTTACTCTTTTAGACAAAAAAATAGTCAAGAGTTCTGTAACGGGAGACCAGGCTTCACCATACTCCTTTCTATACTAATGATGGTTTTTGCTAGCACTTCCATGGTACTTCTATGCTCTTTAATGGGCCAAGTGAATTCCACACATACAGAACTTTAAGACATTACATAACTGCTGTGATGTAAGCACAGCATTAGAAGACCACAAACAGAAGTTACACTGGGGTGCATTACATAAAGGATAACAGCTTATAAAGGGACCCATAATAGAGGTCTCATTCTGAGCAACTTTTCTCCCTGTTTGGCTACATTTTATATGGATGGAATCCACCAGTAAGTACAGAGTCAATTGGGATGACATGTTCAGTTGTATTTTAATACACAATACAAAGGAGCTATATCTTTGGTGGCCTACTCCGGTACAGCAATAGAAATAATTTGAACACCAATAGCCATCTGACATTTTCCAATGGTTTTGGTAGAATTTAGTGCAAAAGCTTTTCAAACCCCTCTGTATAATAATTGGGAACAAGCAGAAAGAGGAAGGTCCCACATTCCATACCAAACTGCAATCTTCTCAGCATCACAGAATGACAGTATCAATGAAGCCTAAGTAATGTACAGTTAATGCAAAATAAAAATAAAATATCAACCTCAAGTTTAGCAAGAGACAGTCGCTCCAAGCAGAACAAAGTCATTTCATATGGTTAGTTTGAATTAAGTCTTAGATTGTCAACTGGTTAAGAAAATTGACTGCACTCCTGAACTGCCCAATTTCACAAAGTTTCCAGCTCAGGCACCACATTGTTGAAACAAACACAATTCAGTAACAGAATTACTCTAGTGACAGGAAAAGCTGTTTCTGTACTATTAACCTGAAAGAACACCCTTAAAATACAATTTTAATTTAAAAGTTGAAATACTTCCAATTCTGCCCTCCTAGTTGTCCCTATTTTCCCACCCCATCCTCTTTCAAAAACTTTAGATATGTATAATTAAAGTTAAACTTTTTCTCCTTCCCTCCTAAAATTAGGTTAATAACCTGTTTTTTCATACCAAAGCCTGAGCACACCAGGACAAATAAACTCAACACACATGTAGAAAGGGTTAAGGCTACACTGGGGGAAAGACAACATGGGACATGTTACACAGAGGGGAGAAAGGTGATATTATTGATGTGCCGTGTCCAAGCAATACTTCTCTGGAGAGTTATACCCAGGAACTTCTGCTCTTTGCTGGTCTTGATTAGTTTTGACACCAACTCAGTTCCCACATCCAGTTCTTGTGCTTGTTTCCTTTGAGTAGCACATTCATTGTGACTTTCTAGTGCTCAGCAGAATTTGCCACTGGCATGTCTATTTCTCCAAATCATCCAGGAATGCTGATTATAGCAAATATCCTTCACTTTCTATAGTAGTACACACAATCTAGTCACAAGCCAATCAGAAATCAGGGTTGGAGGATTGGGTGATCAAATCTACACAATGTGACTGGGTAACAGTCCTGATGAGGGTATATTAAGCAGATGCAGGCATGAAAAGCCACATGAACCAATTCACGTGACAATGGGGCAACAGTCAACATCGGTTATGTCAGCACCCAGCAGATGGAAATAGCCACTGGTCAGATGATCCAGTCATTTTATTGGAAGTGGTTTGAAATGATGAATTGAACAAAGTAGGACTGAATTTCTACAATACTAAGCTGCAAATCCAAAATAAAAAACAGTAAATAAAAAATTGATGATCTTTTGTATCATCTAACAGTTTTCTATGAAGCAATTTGTAGGTCCTCCATTTGCTGATTGTAGCATTAGTTGTTTTTCTTTTTTTTTCAACCTTTCTAATATTCTCTTTTTTTGTTTTCAGTTCCAAAGAAGGGTTACACACATTTTTTTTCCTCTTTACAGATGCTGACTGACCGGCTGAGCATTTCCAATATTTTTTGTTTTTATTTCTACTTTTACAGTATTTGCATTGGAAAGCAGAAATAGAGACTTGGTCACAAAAGCTCGCGTCCTTTTCAATGTGAGCTTTCATTGAATTTCAAAACATGTTTTGAAAGCAGTCACAAAAACTATGATTCAACTAGGCCATTTGCAATTTAATATTCACAATTACAAAAGTGATTAATTTGTCAATTCTCCTACCTACCCATTACCTACAGTAAATTGGGTCGCTAGTTCTTTTGGGGGAGAGGGAGAAAGAGACAAGTTAATTTATGTGCCAATTAGTAACTTTTTGTGATTAAAAACTGCAAGAAACTGTTAAAATATAGCAATTCTACAAAGATGTGGTAAACACCTGTTACCAGCCTTCCCCAACCACAGAAATTCCCAGCTGCTCCAAATCACAACCTGCAGACTCTAAAGACAGAGCAATACCATCACAATGCTTTAAGAAAGTGATTAGACTTAAAATTCTTCAGGTTTCTCTCCCCCAACCCTATGCTTGTTTAAATCTTATTGCACCTTTTTTTTTGTTCACATTTACAAAAGGGAATAAATGTCTTAATGTCTACACATGCACATTTCCAGCAAAGGGGGGGGGGGGGGCAGGGGTCATCTGATAGCCATTAGTGGCAGGAATCGTGGCTGAGTGGTCTCTGCTCCAGGGACAACTAGACCAATTGTAAACAGCCTTGTTACCCTCTTACATGAGTTCAGGTACCTCAGCTCAGCAATAAAGCCTAAAGATTTCCAGGGATGTATGTCTCACTTCCACATTGGGCTGTCCTTTTTTTGACTAAAACATTGGCATTTACTCTACTCAAATCTTGGGACTTCAGCAGGGGCCATCCTCATAGCTTGATGATAAAATTAGTCCCTTTGGACTCATTGTATGTCTTAAATGCAAATAATATGGCTGTCCTAAAACTAGTTAAAAAGGTAGAGAGTAGCTGAATCTGATACCAGGAAGGCCTCAGGTTTGATCCTCAGTTGTGCTAAGTTGGTTGATCTCAGTCAGTGTGGGAGTAAGGACACAACAATGGTGTTAGAGAGGGGATAAGAAGTTAGTATAAGACTAGATATGTTATGACACCCCATGCAGTCAATTAGTTCACTGACACACTCCAGGCACACACATGGCCAATAGGATGAGGTGCCAGAGAGCAATCTATGCCAACAGAAATTTATCCCAGCAAGAATTCAACACTGTCAGATGAGGAGAGTAAAATGGAAAAAAGAACATCCTTGGTGGCAAGGGCGCTCGCCACATTGATGCTAAATAATACTGCAGATGGAATGGCGCAACACAGACTTGCACCGTGATCACCTGTGTAACAAGTTTTCAATCTCAGCTGTGTTATCAGGAGTAGGAGTGACAACCAGAAACTAGATACTTCCCCACAGCAATGGAAACAACCATCTTTGCCTGCTGTTGTGCACCTGATTGTATCCAATGGCATCAGCACCAAGGCCTAGGACTAAGTAGCCTGCCTACCCTCCAAGCTACAGAACAGGTACCGAGTCTTCACTTGCTACATTTGAAATTGGAAACATGCTACACACTACACGGAGGGTAATTTTGAGTATCCCAACTCTGTGACGTATATAGAATTTTAATGCTTTTTTTTGGGTGAGGATGGTCAGTACTTTAAAAAAAACACCCAATATCACCAAGCCATTGAATGGATCAGATTCAGATTAAAGTTCCCTTTATCTTAACCCAGCAACAAGTCTTAACCCCATTCTCAGAAGCACATTCTTTTCTGCACCAATTTCCATTTCTTACATCAAGCATCTTTTTGACCACCCCAAGCAAGATTACCAGTTAAGTCCACATTTCTGCACGCAATGATGCCCACTAGGAATATAGCTGAGACAAGTCAACCCAATATCATTTAACTAGTAGATTAACAAGATTTATGCCCCATCATTCTTGCTAGATATGAACTCAAATCTCACAATGAGAAAATATGTTAACCCACTGCTCCACCCTTCTCATCAGATCCCTTGTCACTATTCACAATTTTCCAGAGTTCTGCTGCACCTAATCCACACACATGAAAATATATTCTTCTTAACCCCAAAAGTGTCCTGTAAATATTACATATACATAAACATCTTATGTACTTAGCAGCATATCAACTGGCTAGCTCCACTATCCTTCTGCCTGCCATTTCCCACTGATTCCCGTCATCTCCTTACTTCCTCCAGCTTTGGTCGATACTCAACAGCTTCCTTGATTCTCCTTATGATGTCATCAACACTAAATCACTCAAGAGCTCCCAACCCTACTGTCTCCTGAGTGCAGTTTTTACCTCTAGTCCCTCAAACCCAAAGGAAGCTGACTTAAATGCAAATGGCACATAACTCCTTTTCTCAATAATCAACCATTTTCTCTGACTGCTTTCATTGCTTCCTCCATTTTCAACTCCAATAATGAGTACGAGAAACTTGTGTCACAAAAGATCAAAACTACCTGCCTCCTCCTCCTCCTCCGCCGCCTCCCCCACAATCATATTTCAGGATTTTTGGCCCGTTCAGGGGTTTGAAGACAGTTACTCTTAAATGTTGGGTTTTTAAAAGCAAAAAGCCTATTCATAAAAGTTTTTTAAAAAGCACAAATGCTAAACAAGAAGCAATTCTTTAGCCTGTCTCAGTAATCGATAAAAATCTCACACCCAATGTGCTGGGAACTCTCTGGTCCTGGGCACTTGGCAGAGGTTATCTGGCAGGCCTTCCCTTCTGGCTGTGAATGCAGAGATAAAAATAGAGACACAGGCAGTCAGGTCCAATAAAGGCTGCAAATTCTGTCAAGTTTTAAATAGAAAAGCTGCAAGGGTCAGTAGGAGAATGCAGGAGGGTAGTTAGGAGTTGTTTTATTTAAGTCAATTAGGACCACCTGCTGACGTGGATCTGATCATAACTATCGCTCTGTATGTTCACTTGCTGTGAAATAAAATGAAAATTTGTGGCTGGCCACATTTTACCAGGTGTTGCTCAGTCCACCGTCAGAAAGATTGGAGAAGCTCTTGTGAAAGACATGAATATCTAGTTCAGATCACCAAGGGGGATATCATTGTTGTACCTGAGTTACACTGTCGTCCAAGTAGATATTGCGCAGTGTTAGCATACTCTGGCACTTAAAGGGCATGGAAACCATCCCCTTACCTATCCACAGCTCTCACTGAGACCCTCACCTGTGCTTTCATTACCTCCAAATTTAATTTCAACATCCTTCTGCTGGCCTTCTGAACTCCATCCTTCATAACCTACAACTCGATCAAACTCTGCCGCCCACTCGCCTTCCTTGCAGACCTCAATTGGCTTCTTGTTCCCCAACACAACCAATTCAATATCTTCATTCTCATGACTAAATCTCTCCATGGCCTTACCCCTCCCTACCTCAGCAACCTAGACAAACAGGAATGTAGAGGATTGGCCAAGATCATTGCAATTCATCTGGGCAGTCTCAGTATCTATGAGATATATCCCAACAATATCCATTACAACCCTCTATCAATTTTTTCTCCAGCTACTTATTCATGGAATCATAGAAATTTACAACACAGAAGGAGGCCATTCAGCCCATTGTGTCCGTGCCGGCTGAAGAGCTATCCAGCCTAATCCCACTTTCCAGCTCTTGATCCATAGCCTTGTAGGTTACGGCATTTCAAGTGCCTATCCAAGTACTTTTTAAATGCAACGAGGGTTTCTGCCTCTACCACCCTTTCAGGCAGTGAGTTCCAGACCCCCACCACCCTCTGGGTGAAAAAATTTCTCTTCAACTCCCCTCTAATCCTTCTACCAATTACTTTAAATCTATGCCCCCTGTTTATTGACCTCTCTGCTAAGGGAAATAAATCCTTCCTATCCACTCTACCTAAGCCCCTCAATTAAATCTCCCCCCAGCCTCCTCTGTTCCAAAGAGAACAACCCTAGCCTATCCAATCTTTCCTCATAGCTAAAATTCTCCAACCCTGGCAACATCCTCATAAATCTCCTCTGTACTCTCTCTAGTGCAATTACATCTTTCCTGTAATGTGGTGACCAGATCAGTACGAAGTACTCTAGCTGTGGCCCAACTAGTGTTTTATACATTTCTAGCATAAGCTCCCTGCTCTTATATTCTATGCCTCGGCTAATAAAGTATCCCGTATGCCTTCTTAACCACCTTATCTACCGGTCCTGCTACCTTCAGGGATCTGTGGACATGCACTCCACGAACCCTCTGTTCCTCTACACTTCTCAGTATCCTCCCATTTATTGTGCAATCCCTTCCTTGTTTGCCCTCCCCAAATGCATTACCTCACACTTCTCCGGATTGAATTCCATTTGCCACTTTTCTGCCCATCTGACCAGTCCATTGATATCTTCCTGCAGTCTACAGCTTTCTTCCTCACTATCAACCACATGGCCAACTTTTGTATCATCTGCAAACTTCTTAATCATGCTCCCTACAGTTAAGTCTAAATCATTGATATATACCACAAAAAGCAAGGGACCTAGTACTGAGCCCTGCTGAACCCCACTGGAAACAGCCTTTCAGTCACAAAAGACACCCATCGACCATTACCCTTTGCTTCCTGCCACTGAGCCAATTCTGGATCCAACTTGCCACTTTCCCTTGGATCTCATGGACTTTTACTTTTTTGACCAGTCTGCCACGTGTGACCTTGTCAAAAGCCTTGCTAAAATCCATGTAGACTACATCAAACGCATTACCCTCATCGACCCTCCTTGTTACCTCCTCAAAATAATTCAATCAAGTTAGTCAGACACGACCTTCCCTTAACAAATCCATGCTGACTGTCCTTGATTAATCAGTGCCTTTTTAAATGACGGTTTATACTGTGCCTCAGAATTGTTTCCAATAATTTGCCCACCACCGAGGTTAGGTTGACTGGCTTGTAATTACTTGGTCTATCCCTTTTTAAATAACGGTACAACATTAGCAGTCCTCCGGTCCTCTTCTCTTATTTCCTGATATATCCAGGCTCCACTGCTTTCCTTTGCAGTCCATTATGCACATTAGGCACCCACTGCATAGTTAAATCTTAACTGGCTTTTCACCTTCCGTCTTCTACTTTAATGTCCATACTCTTCAGTCCTCTGGCTGGCTTTCTGAGCATCACACCCTCCCTTTACTCTGCATCAGTGACAGAGCATTCAGCCATCTCAGCCCTACTCTCTGGAGCTCCCTCCCTACTTGTTACTTCTTCTATGGTCTTTAAAAGCCTCCTCAAACCCAGCTTTTTTGGTCACTTCCTCTTTTACTGTTCGGTATTCATTTCTCTTCTATGACATACCTCAAAACATTTTATTGCATGAAAGGCACTATATAAGTGCAAGTTGTTATTAAAGGTGAACACAGTATTAATCTATCTCTTCCAGTTCAGAGTACTTTCTATACTCCTTAAGAAATTAGATAAAAGTCTACACAAACCAGCAAAAAAGAAATAAAAAGTCAGTAGAATTCTTGACTCAGAGGCAGTTTATTCACTTGTTCTCGCAAGTGACACAAACACATTATCGAGCAACTCAAGGCGCAAAAAACACAGAACTAAATCTGTGGAGTAATCCCCCTGCTCAGTAACACACAAGGCCTAATGTTTACATGAGTCTCTCACTATCCACTTCCTTTACGGTCCATACCTAGTGAAGACGTCATTGGAGATTTTCTGGAGATACTGAAGGGCATCACTGATCTGGTGAATAGCTTCTTCACGCCGCAAGTCTGGCTGGATGATTGGAACAGTGTACACCTGTCCTTCAGTGAAGTACTTCGGCATCATTTTAGTTCAACGTTGGAAAACTAGAAACAAGAAAAAAGGCAAAGGCAAAAGAAGTAAAGGTTGGTTAATTAAGTTTACTTTTCTCAGAAATAAACTGCAGTTTTCTGCTATAACACTGTAATCGTTAATGCTCGTGTCAACATTACATTTCAAGTGCTCAGAGTTCCTGAATGGATGCTGATTTGCAATTTTAAAAGGTCATCTGGACTTCTCAGTTAGGCTACAGCCTGTAATTCACATGATACATATCATCTTAATCCTTCAATTAGATTCCACATAGCCACTGTTTTCAAACAGAACACGTTTAACTCTATCACACTGATTAACATGACAAGCTACTCTGTTTTGATCACCGCTTACTGGTCACCCTTATAGGCTAACGTGAAATGCTTACACGGTAACTCATTTGGAGAACACAGGCATTAGATCTGATGGTCAAAAAGAAACATGTTTAAATGCCCATTAACACTCAGGTTTACTGATATCTGCCCACACGTGGGTACGGTTGAGTGTTGGTATGGTCAATTAGCATGTACTAGTGTGCCCACATACCCCAGGAGCGGTGCAGTCAGAGCTCTGCCCCCAGTATTGTGAAACAAACTGTTGCATCTTCCGAGTCAGGCGCCTTCTTGTTGGGCATGCGTACTTCGTTCCCCATGCTCTGCGCTTGTGCAAAGACACACAGAGAGCCTGCCGGCACCTGTAGTTTTCTGGCGGACTATCCCGAGCCCTGCGACTAATTTGCCTTGCGTACTTCGCGGCATCCCCTGCTTCTGACTCTGGTACCACCGCCATCTTGTTTCCCCAATCCCCAACCTCACAACCCTCATTAATCAACTGCTATTTCCAGCTCTGCCCACCACAATCTTACCTCAGGAAATGAATCCGCGCCTGCGCAGCGCCTTCAATTCCTGCGCATGCGTATATCTTAAGCGTCAGCCCACTTTGCGAAAGCCCCGCCCACCCCAATAAGCCCCGCCCCTGGACTGCTCTTCACCGACTGTTCGTGTTGCCCAGTTCTGGAGGAGCTCAGATATCAGCATTGACTTGTCTGCTCTGTCCACAGATGCTGATCGACTTGGTGCGTTTTCAGCATTTTGTGTTTTTGTTACCTATTATCATTGCGTTTACCAGTAGGCAGACAGCATACCCCCCCTCCCCAAGAAAACAACTGAGAAACCTAAGTGAAGGGCCAAGATGAATAGTGCAGAACAAAGGAACAGGAGTAGGCCATTCAGCCCCTTGAGCCTGTACTGCCATTCAATTAGAACCATGGCTGATCTGCATCTTAACTCCATCTACCCGCCTTGGTTCCATATCCCTGAATACCCTTACCTAACAAATATCTAGCAATCCCAGTTTTGAAATTTTCAATTGAACTAGCCTCAACAGCTTTTTTGGAGAGGGAGTTCCAGGTTTCCACTACCCTTTGTGTGAAGAAGTGCTTCCTGACATCACCCCTGAATGGCCTACTTCTAATTTTAAGGTTATGCCCCTTTGTTCTGGACTCCCCCACCAGAGGAAACAGTTTTTCTCCATCCACTCTATCAAATGCTTTAATCATCTTAAATACCTCAATTTGATTACCCCTTTATCTTCTATATGAAGCTAGTTTATAAAACCTGTCCTCATAATTTAGCCCTTTTAGCCCCGGTATCATTCTGGTTAATCTGCACTGTGTTATAAACCGGATAGCCAGGTTGTGAAGGATAGAATACTAGAACCTAGTCTTCAGTTACTTCCGAGCCTTTATTCACAGAGCACCACATTACATCCACGCCACACCCTAGATCAGCTCTCTTATAAATGGACACAAGAGCGTTCCCAATTGATATGCACCACTTGAATACAATTAACACTAATTGATATAAATCACATGGATACAATTAACACGCTGCACCCCCTCGAAGGCCAAAATATCCTTTCTGAGATGTGGTGCCCAGAACTGAATGCAGTACCCTAAATAGGGTCTAACCAAAGCTTTATATAACTAACATAACTTCCATCCCTTTGTATTCCAGCCCCCTTGAGATAAAGACCAAATTCCATTAGCCTTTTTAATTATATTTTGTTCAAGTCCACGAGCTTTTCATGATTTCTGCACTTAGACCCCTAAATCTCTGCTCTGCTACAGTTCCTAGCTTCTCATCATTTAGAAAATACTCTGATCTATCTTTCTTAGGTCCAAAGTGGATGATCTAATACTTCCCCATATTAAACTTGATCTGCCACAGTTTTGCCCACTCACTTAATCTATCAATGCCACTTTGCAACTTTCTGCTCTCATCAACACTAGTTAATGTGCCCTTAACTTAACGTCATCTGCAAACTTGGATCTATGGCTCTCTATTCCTTCATCTGTCATTTCCTTGATCTGTCATTACCAGGAGGATTACCTCATGAAGAGGAAAGGGGAAACTGAAGAGAAATAATGTTTGAAAAAATATATAACCACATATAATGTTACCAGAACATGTTGAGTGAATTCAGATTCAGATTTCTGAATTGATTTTGTACATTTGAACATTTCAATCCAGTTTAATTTTACACTATTTGGGCATGGGATGAGGACATGATGGTGTGGTGCACACATTAATGCTCCTCCTGGCCCCACAAAAATCATTTAAAAACTTACCTGTGAAATTTTAGGAGCAGCCTCCAGTGGCCCCTTTACGGACCACAGGTTAGGCCATTCAATGTCAAGTACCAATGGGCAGAGTGTGCACGGTGCAAAATCCATCCACTGGTACTTAAAAATTGCATCATAGAATCATAGAATCATAGAAGTTACAACATGGAAACAGGCCCTTTGGCCCAACATGTCCATGTCGCCCAGTTTATACCACTAAGCTAGTCCCAATTTCATGCACTTGGCCCATATCCCTCTATACCCATCTTACCCATTTAACTGTCCAAATACTTTTTAAAAGACAAAATTGTACCCGCCTCTACTACTGCCTCTGGCAGCTCGTTCCAGACACTCACCACCCTTTGAGTGAAAAAATTGCCCCTCTGGACCCTTTTGTATCTCTCCCCTCTCACCTTAAATCTATGCCCCCTCGTTATAGACTCCCCTACCTTTGGGAAAAGATTTTGACTATCGACCTTATCTATGCCCCTCATTATTTTATAGACTTCTATAAGATCACCCCTTAACCTCCTACTCTCCAGGGAAAAATCAGGGTCCTATTGACAATTAACAGGGGCTAATAAGGCCTGTTTCCAGTGGGCACCCAGGCCATCCATTTCAATGCTCCTACCAAAATGGCGATGGCTGGAGCAGCAGTGGGTATAGGGCAATAAGAGTTGTACCTTGATTTTCATCATGCTACTGCCCCTTTCCCGCCCAGCGGTTAAGACAAAAGTTGACCCCACTATCTTGATGTGTAGAATGACTTTTGGTTTCAGCACAAGATGACTGCTGGTGCTCAGTAACTATAACCCATTATAAGTCAGCACTTTGAGGAAAGAAGGGAAAAATGCAATGAGTATTATTTCATGTGAAATGATGTATATAATAGATATTGGGTAAAGTGATGGTTCTTAATAACGGCACTGTGGTGTTTAATGAAATGCAGGAAGTATACAGCAATGACTTACAGCCCGACTGATTTCAAGCAAACAAAAGCCCCAGCATGGAAAATATTCAAAAGTTGCTTATACAGTGCTGTTACTCTTAATAAATTAGCCTGTATAAAATGACTGATGGCATATTTAAGTACAGAGGCAGTGGGTTGGAAAATTCAAAGCCTCTAGAGTTCCACATTTTGTCCCTTCCTGAGGAACAATGTTGTTTCTCTCAGTAAAAGGAATAAAAAGATTTAATATTCAGGAAAAGAAAGGAAAGGTAGCGATGGCAACCCAATGCAGTCAAAACGTAAATTAATACCTGCATTTTTTGATAGGTTCCAACTAACAGGAAGAAAAATATGGAAAAGGATGACACTGACATTCATCTTTGGCATCACCAGTTCGGCAGTGCCTTGAAAATATTTACACAAGGTGCTGGCCGGGCACTATTATGGGGCTCATGAAAATAGTGAAACCTAGTCATGAAAATAATGAAACCTAGTCAGATCAAAGAAAGTGCACAGGTAAGTGCAGTGATGTTTTGATATCCCTAAAACACAGGGGTGCCACTGAGGCATGCTTGCTACACCAACTTACCCACTCAAAATTGGTCATTCATCACAATGCCAACATTACAGATCGCATATGCTCTGATTCCCAAACTGTGCAGAATCAATAGTTGATCTTGTATCTAGCTGTAATACAAGGGAAATCCACATTTTCACCCAGCTTGTTGGCGTTAGCTTTGGCTTAGTGGTAACTCGCTCACTTCTGAGTCACAGGTTGCAGGTTTAAGTCCCACTCCCGAGATTTCAGCATGTAATTTAGGCTGACAGTTCAGTGCAGTACTAAGGAATTGCTGCATTGTTAGAAGTGCTGTCTTTCAGATGAGACTTTAAACTAAGGCCTTGACTGCCTGTTAGAGAAGATCCCATGGTACTTCTAGAAGAAGAGCAGGGAATTCTCCTGGTGTCCTGTCCCTCAACCAATATCACAAAACAGATTAGCTGGTCATTTATCTCGCTGCTGTTTGTGGGACCTTGCTGTGTGCAAGTCGGCTGCCACATTTCTGTACATTACAACAGTGAACACTTCAAAACTTCAAAACATATCAACACTTCAAAAGTACATAATTGGCGGTAAAGTGCTCTGGAACATCCTAAGCATGTGAAAGATGCATGTTCTTTCTTTCAGAGTGCAGAAAAAGCTCTAAAACATACACAAATAACTAATAGAGGGGATGAATGTGTTTTTTTGAGGTCATCACATCCATGAGTGAAGGTGTCACTACCTGAAGATGAACATAGGATCACTGACCCAAACCAAACTAAGCTAGCAATACTGCATTGTGCTCATTTGTGACTTAGCCACCACCATCATCAAATTATACTCAGAGTGACCTGAATGGGGGATAGAGAAGCTAACCTCACTGCATCATTACCTACCAAAAAAAAAACATGCTGCTGGACTGTGTGTGATTAAAATGAGACCATAGGCCAAAAACAAGAATAGTTTTCGAGTGCAAGATGACAAACTTTGTCTCTTTCTTAAAGCTTTTTAAGTTGTATTTGAATTGATGCTGTGGAAAACTGGCTTGGGAAAATGTATGGCGAAGGAGAAAGAGAGGTCAGAGATATCCTGGGATATATTTCAGTCATTACACCCCTGGTCCTCTGGAAATCTGCTCTAAAAGCCACTTGGACTTTTCAAACAACTCCTAATAACTCTTCAATGTGCATCAGGTGCTCCCTTTCATCAAAATTACTTTACTTTCTATTCAGTATTAGTCTCTTCCCCTTTTGAAGTACTCTGAAATGTTCTTTTATATAAGGGAATGCTATAGATACATGCAAATTGTAATTGGGCCATTCTCACACCTCCTACTTACTAATTAAAGAGTAGAATTTAGAGCGTGCTAGTGGCTCACTGTGTAAATGCACTGCTTGCTGAGCCATATATCACAGTCTGTGCTAAGTTTGCTGCTGTCAGGTCAATTAAAGAGATCCAATTAAATGGATAATATCGCATTGTATGGTTTTGTGGTAGGATCAATAACAGTGCTTTTTTTTAATCATCCTTGACCACCACCAAAACCAGTAACCGGCCACTAAAAGTACCATGTGAGTCCTCTGATGACTTAATTACTGGGTATGATTTCACAGGTACCAATTGGTCACGTGGCCATTCTTCACGTGTATCCTAGACAGTCAGTGGAGGTGGTATGATAGCTAAGCTTTATCCTGTCCTCACCCAATGACCACAAATATGTACTTTCTAGTAGCAGTGATCAGGAAAGGAGCCTCCCTGCTAATTTCCCCTAGGCCTTGTGAGCTCAGGGGTATTGAGACCAATTGAAACACTCCACCACCCCCCAGCTAAAATTAGCTAATTCAGCGTATGAGTCAATACTGCATAGGGTGGTGCAGTTGCTCACTGAGTCAACTGGGGAGACAGGAATTCTCCTTTATTCGAAAACAAAGACCTCAAATAAGTTTTTCATGTGTTTATACAAACTCGAGTTGAGAAATTCTTTGTGGTTTCCTTTTATTCTAGAATGCACAGCAGAGATTGAGAATTCACTTAATTGGGGGGGGGGAAAGAGAATTTAGGAATAGCCTCCCTACTGCTCATGCATACTGTTACATTCCAAACAAAAACATTTCAGTTTCTCTGAAATGTTACTCTGTGGGTATGTAACATAAGATGATATAAGGTATGAAGGTGATCCAGGCATTATTGTTTACTATCTGGGGGCCAACTTTCTTCCCAGACTGTGTTCTTTCACCGTGAAACATTGCCCGTATTTTCTGTACCCCCTCAGTTGCCACTGCCAAGGATGTGCCATACATCCTTGAACACACTCTCCACTGCTCTGACACTAGATTATTCTTAGTTCCCTGCTCTGGCATAGGCTGGCATTCTTTCTGCCACCACTCTCCTGTCCTCTGGAATTGTCTTTTGAGTTCTCTCTGCTGAACCACCTCTTACTCTTTTCAAACGCTTCCTTAAAACTTTTCCCTACTTATACTTTCAAACTATTCCTCCATTTTCTCTCTTGTTTGGTATCCATCCTTTTCTTCCTTTCACCTTGTAAGGAACGCCAATGCTTTTCTCCATGTGAGAAGTGGTACAGAAATGTAAGTTATTGTTGTCGGGTAGAACTTTTTCACCCAAAGGATAAGATAGAAACAGAGAAAAATTTACGGCACAGAAGGAGGCCATTCGGCCCATCGTGTCTGTGCCGGTCGAGAAAGATCTACCCAGCCTAATCCCACTTTCCAGCACTTGGTCCGTAGCCCTGTAGGTTACGGCACTTCAAGTGCAAATCCAAGTACTTTTTAAATGTGATGAGGATTTCTGCCTCTACCACCCTTTCAGGCAGTGAGTTCCAGACCCCCACCACCCTCTGGATGAAAAATATTTTCCTCAGCTCCCCTCTAATCCTTCTACTAATTACTTTAAATTTATGCCCCCTGGTTATTGACCTCTCTGCTAAGGGAAATAGGTCCTTCCTATCCACTCTATCCAGGCCCCTCATAATTTTATACACCTCAATTAAAGCACCCCTCAGCCTCCTCTGTTCCAAAGAAAACAACCCTAGCCTATCCAATCTTTCCTCATAGCTAAAATTCTCCAACCCTGGCAACATCCTCATAAATCTCCTCCGTACCCTCTCTAGTGCAATCACATCTTTCCTGTAATGTGGCGACCAGAACTGTATGCAATACTCAAGCTGTGGCCTAACTAGTGTTTTATACAGTTCTAGCACAACCTCCCTGCTCTTATATTCCATGCCTCGGCTAATAAAGAAAAGTATCCTGTATGCCTTCTTAACCACCTTGTCTACCTGTCCTGCTACCTTCAGAGATCTGTGGACATAAGAACATAAGAACATAAGAAATAGGAGCAGGAGTAGGCCAATCGGCCGTTCGAGCCTGCTCCATGATCAATAAGATCATGGCTGATCTGGTCCTAACCTCAAATCTAAAATCATGTCCAATTTCCTGCCCGCTCCCCGTAACCCCTAATTCCCTTTACTTCTAGGAAACTGTCTATTTCTGTTTTAAATTTATTTAATGATGTAGCTAATGATGGACATTCCCTCTGTTCCTCTACACCTCTCAGTGTCCTCCCATTTATTGTGTATTCCCTTGCCTTGTTTGACCTTCCCAAATGCATTACCTCACACTTCTCCAGATTGACTTCCATTTGCCACTTTTCTGCCCATCTGACCAGTCCATTGATATCTTCCTGCAGTCTACAGCTTTCTTCCTCACTATCAACCACACGGCCAACTTTTGTATCATCTGCAAACTTCTTAATCATGCCCCCTACATTTAAGTCTAAATCATTAATATATACCACAAAAAGCAAGGGACCTAGTACTGAGCCCTGCTGAACCCCACTGGAAACAGCCTTCCAGTCACAAAAGATACCCGTCGGCCATTACCCCTTGCTTCCTGCCCCTGAGCAAATTCTGGATCCAACTTGCCACTTTCCCTTGGATCCCATGGGCTTTTACTTTTTTGACCAGTCTGCCACGTGGGACCTTGTCAAAAGCCTTGCTAAAATCCATGCAGACTACATCAAACGCACTACCCTCATCAACCCTCCTTGTTACCTCCTCAAAAAATTCAATCAAGTTAGTCACAGACACGACCTTCCCTTAACAAATCCATGCTGACTGTCTTTGATTAATCAGTGCCTTTTTAAATGACAGTTTATACTGTCCCTCAGAATTGATTCCAATAATTTGCCCACCACCGAGGTTAGACTGACTGGCCTGTAATTACTAGGTCCATCCTTTTCTCCCTTTTTAAACAACTGTACAACGTTAGCATTCCTGCAATCCTCTGGCACCACGCCTGTAGCCAGGGAGGTGAGAGTGACTGCCCTTGACATCAAGGCAGCATTTGACCGAGTGTGGCACCAAGGAGCCCTAGTAAAATTGAAGTCAATGGGAATCAGGGGGAAAACTCTCCAGTGGCTGGAGTCATACCGAGCACAAAGGAAGATGGTAGTGGTTGTTGGAGGCCAAGCATCTCAGCCCCAGGGCATTGCTGCAGGAGTTCCTCAGGGCAGTGTCCTCGGCCCAACCATCTTCAGCTGCTTCATCAATGACCTTCCCTCCATCATAAGGTCAGAAATGGGGATGTTCGCTGATGACTGCACAGTGTTCAGTTCCATTCGCAACCCCTCAGATAATGAAGCAGTCCGAGCCCGCATGCAGCAAGACCTGGACAACATCCAGGCTTGGGCTGATAAGTGGCAAGTAACATTCGCGCCAGATAAGTGCCAGGCAATGACCATCTCCAACAAGAGAGAGTCTAACCACCTCCCCTTGACATTCAACGGCATTACCATCACCGAATCCCCCACCATCAACATCCTGGGGGTCACCATTGACCAGAAACTTAACTGGACCAGCCATATAAATACTGTGGCTACGAGAGCAGGTCAGAGGCTGGGTATTCTGCGGCGAGTGACTCACCTCCTGACTCCCCAAAGCCTTTCCACCATCTACAAGGCACAAGTCAGGAGTGTGATGGAATACTCTCCACTTGCCTGGATGAGTGCAGCTCCAACAACACTCAAGAAGCTCGACACCATCCAAGATAAAGCAGCCCGCTTGATTGGCACCCCATCCACCACCCTAAACATTCACTCCCTTCACCACCGGCGCACTGTGGCTGCAGTGTGCACCATCCACAGGATGCACTGCAGCAACTCGCCAAGGCTTCTTCGACAGCACCTCCCAAACCCGCGACCTCTACCACCTAGAAGGACAAGGGCAGCAGGCACATGGGAACAACACCACCTGCACGTTCCCCTCCAAGTCACACACCATCCCGACTTGGAAATATATTGCCGTTCCTTCATTGTCGCTGGGTCAAAATCCTGGAACTCCCTTCCTAACAGCACTGTGGGAGAACCGTCACCACACGGACTGCAGCGGTTCAAGAAGGCGGCTCACCACCACCTTCTCAAGGGCAATTATGGATGGGCAATAAATGCCGGCCTTGCCAGCGACGCCCACATCCCGTGAACGAATAAAAAAAAAAAATGATGGTCAGAGCCTATGCTATTACCTCCCTTGCTTCTTTTAACAGTCTGGAATACATTTCATCCGGGCTTAGTGATTTATCTACTTTCAAAGATGCTAAACCCTTAATACATCCTCTCTCACTATGCTTATCCCATCCAATATTTCACACTCCTCCTCCTTAACTACAATCTCTGCATTGTCCCCCTCCTTTGTGAAGACAGACGCAAAGTATTCATTAAGAACCATACCCACATCTTCCGTCTCCACACACACCTTTTTGGTCTCTAATAGGCCCTACTCTTTCCTTAGTTATCCTCTTGCTCTTTATGTATTTATAAAACACTTTTGGGTTTTCCTTAATTTTACTTGCCAGTAGTTTTTCATGCTCTCTCTTTGCTTTCCTAATTTCCTTTTTAATTTCACTCCTGCACTTTCTATATTCCTCTAGGCTTTCTGCAATATTGAGCTCTTGGTGTCTGACATAAACTTCCCCTTTTTGCCTTATCTTACCCTGTATGCTCCTTGTCATCCAGGGGGTTCTAGATTTGGCAGTCCCATCCTTTTTCTTTGTGGGAACATATTTACTCTGAACCCCTTGAATCTCCCCCTTGAATGCCTCCCACTGCTCTGACACTGATTTACCTTCAAGTAGCTGTTTCCAGTCCACTATTGCTAAATCACTTCTCAGCTTAGTAAAATTGGCCTTTCCCCAACTTAGAACTTTTACTCCTGTTCTATCTTTGTCCTTTTCCATAACTATGCTAAATCTAACTGAATTATGATTACTACCACCAAAATACTCTCCCACTGATATTCTCCCACTGATACTCCTGCCACCTGCGCAGCTTCATTCCCTAAAATTAATTCCAGAACTGCCCCCCCTCTTGTTGGGCTTGCTACGTACTGGCTAAGAAAACGTTCTCCTGAATGCAATTTAAGAATTCTGCACCCTCTATACTTTTACACTGATTGTATCCCAGTTAATAATAGGGTAGTTGAAATGCCCTATTGTAATAGGGTAATATAATTGTAGAAAATTAACAGGTAAAGCCATTAAAACAGACAATATGAATGGTTTCAAGATGAATTTCTGGGGACACTGATATGGTAAGATGGTGGGTAGGAGGGATTGAGAGCAATCAAAAAGGGATTGGTCCTAGTTGCCTTTTTCTGGCTGTGCAGAGGTCCCGGAGGAAAAATTCGATAAGGGTCCGTTTTGGGCGGTGGTAGTGTGATGCGCTACCACCCCGCGCCCGACGGAACTTCCGCAGGCAAGTCGCAAATTTGGACCCAAGGGAGCACTTACCTGCAATCAGCGTTCCTTTCCAGGCCTTGCACGTGGAATCAATGCAATTTGCACTTTCTTCCAACAGAGGGAGCTCAATCTCTTAAAGGGAGGATGTTTCTTAGAAATCTCTTAAAGGTAGCTGGTACCTGTTATTTGCTGAAAATAACAGTCTACTGTCTGCATGGAGTCTGAACAGAGACCAGACATCACACACGTAAAACACAGATGCAGATCCCATCCCTATGTTTACACACTGATGAGTAATGTTAAAACATTGAATAAAGGTTGCGCACTACTAAATCCCACGTCCTCCAATCTGCACACCAGACCTCACCAATCTGCCGATCTGAGTTGGTGCCAGGCCTGCGAGAGTTCATGCACCAAGGTTCTCTGCTGATGCACTCGAGACCTTGGGTGCAAGAGGAGGACAGAAGGAGAGACATCCTATATCTGCAGTGGGGGCAAGATGTTCTCCAGACATATACTCAAAAGACAGTGACAGGCAGCGGGCGACAAAGTCAATGCCAGGCGCACAGCATCATGAACATGGATGCAGTGCAGGAAGAAGTTCAATGCTTTGACATGAGTGGTCAAGGTGAGTGAGGTCAACTGGCAAGTGGCATCTCCTACCAACTGCACCACGCACCAATAAACTCTTTCCATCAGTACTCAACTCTTCCAATCAGATGCTTCCTTTCACCCTTACACATTACCACTGTTTCAAGCCACCCACCCACAACTCAGAGGCCACACACTGCCAGCTATTCAACCATGACAGGCACATTACCGAGGCTCACATCCCACTTTCTTGCAGGAGAAGGTGCCGCATATCAAGAGGCAACAAGTGGCCATGGCATTTAGCCCATCGAGCCTGTTCCACCATTCAATTAGATCATGGTTGACCTGTGACCTAACTCCATATACTTGTCTTAGCCCAGTATCCCTTAATACCCTTGGTTGACAGAAATCTATCAATCTCAGACATTGACTAGTGAGCTAGCATCAACTGCTGTCTGCAGAAGAGCGTTCCAAATATCTCCCACCCTTTGCGTGCAGAATCATTTCCTAACTTCACTCTTGCGCGTCCTGGCTCTAAATGTTAGGCTATGTCCCCGCGTCCTAGTATTGAAGGCTAGGAGACCTCCAAAAACAGTTACAAATGTCTCGGCAGCCAGAGGCAATAATCCAGCCACTAACCTGTAAATCCTGCATGGTCCCTTTAAATAGCACCAGTGGGGTGTCCTCCAGGCACTCTAAGACACGTTCAGATGATCAGGTTTAAGACTCTGCGTTGAATTAAGCGTTAAGTCCCAAAATGGTGTCTATCACTTTAAATCAGCATTGCACACTGATTGAAGCCACTTTCTCCCTACTTTACATGATTCCAATATTTGTTATCTGCGCCTGCGCAAACTCCTATACCAAGATGGCATCTGGCGCACATCATGCAGGAAATGTGCGTGCGCATCCAAAACGCCATCTTGGATGTCGGAGAGGCCGTGTAGCGCCGAAACAACGGGCGCTACACGGCCCAATTTAGCGCCCCCTCATGTTTTATGTTAACTCTGTTTGACGCAGGAGTTGTAAATAAATTTGAGCCCTATTGTCAATAGTCAGCTAACAGAACTCTGATGCTGAGCAAACACACTTTTAGACACACTTGAGAAAGGAAGAAGGAAACAAAGGGGTGGGTGATCACAGTGATTTTTGCAAAATATAACATTTAAACCATGGTTATTAAAGCATTATAACCTGCTTTGTTTATTTATTCTAAGGACTGCATATTAGCAATAGTCAATGAAAGTCTCAAACATAGTTTTGCTCAGATAAATGTGATGAAACTCTCCAAAGTACAGATGCATCCAAAGAATGTATAATGAAACTATACGTAATGACGTGACTAACATAACCAAACATTGAAAATATATGTAAACCGATACAAGTTTATACACAACAAACTTATACCAAGAGGCCACAAGAATATTGGGCACACGTTCTTACAGCTTGTGACATCACATATTGCATTCCTTAAATGTTGCTTCATTAAAAGACCAAGAGTTTTTTTTAATTCACAAAATAAATCTTCTTAGGCTCATTAAACTCAGAAAGTAAATGTCTGCTGTTTTTTTCTAAAACCAAAGAAAACACATAATAAGAAGCATTTTTTGTCACTGCAAATATCCACTGTGGCTGCTGACTGGCTATTCAGTCACTGCACTGCTTTATTGATCTAATTTGTTTCTACAGAACTTTGTCAGTCACATATTTCAGTCCCATGTATCTCTTCAGGAAACTCAGGATCATTCCTATTTAACTGCACAAACTGTTCTTTCTCTTCCTGTATTAGTACACTACATTATCTAATGATCTGACCCTTCAGACTTGTCAGCAACTCTCCCCATTATTCTGCCCCCTTGGCTGACCACAGTAAACTTTATATAATCCATCATTTGTACATAGATCAGTTTTACACAGTTAAATCAGGAAGCCCTTACTGTTTTATATATGGCTAACTGGAGGATCGTGTGCAGATTAATTGAATCAGCAAGCGGAACAGAGATCAGAGTAATGATTGTATGGTTTGCCAGCAACCGCAGTAGACTTATATGGGGAATGATTGAAGGCTAATAGAATTGAAAGCAATAATTAACTGGAAGTCTTTTTGCAACAGAAGACAAGTAACCAGTTTTAACTAGAGCGGTTAATATTTGCCTTAGTTGCAGTATATCCATGTTACACAATTCATTATGGTACAGTTCAGTCTTTAAGGTTGCATAATAGACCTTAAAGGTACCATGGACCCAAATATCCGAGAGCCTTTGATCCTGGCAGAAGAAAAAGAATCTGCCCATCAGGAACCTCTTCTGTTGACCTTGACGGAGCATGCTGGGTCAGGAAGAAGCTCCCTATTTTGAATAACCTTGGCTTGTTCTCCTGACCACTATAGCAGGGGGACACATAATGCAGTGCTGGGCAGCCACACCATATCCCAAAGCCAAAAGGCCAAAATTCCCAAGGGACTATTGGCTCTGTTTTCTCAGGCTGGAACGCTGCTATGCCTCCTTTCACTGGCCGGCTGGTAGATACCAGGCTGGGGACAAGAAAACTCGCCACCTAGACTTTCTCCGCCAACCACATCCTCTCCGATGAACCATGTTTGGGATGGCACAGGTTCTGCCCCAAGCAGTCACTAAAGGCACTTAGCAACAGATGCCAGGCACCTGGCATGTCTGAATCCCAACATAATTCACGAGCCTACCAGTGCACTTGCCCAACTTATGGCAGGAGTATGCCAGAAGGTGCAAATATTTTGAGGCCCAAATATTGTTGCAGCTCTCTCACTAAAATAGATGGACACTAGTGTAGTACTGAGGGAGTGCTGCCTTGTTGGAGGTACCATCTTTTGGATGAGACATTAATCTGTGATATATGCCTGTTCAGGTGGTTGTAAAAGATTCCATGAGACTGTTCAAAGAAGAGCAAGGAGTTCTCCTGATGTCCTGACCAATATTCACCTCTTGACCAATACCCCCAAATGAAATTATTGAGTTATTTATCAAATTTGCTGATTGTGGGACTTTGCTTTGTGAAAATTGGCTGGCATGTTTGCCTACATAACAACAATCGCTTCAAAAGTAATTTATTGGCTGTGAAACGTTTTGGGTCATCGTGAGGACGTGAAAGGCACTAGACAAATTCAAGGTCTTTCTCCTTTCTCAACACATCTTGATAATAATATGCTTTGTTACAGTCCCCTCACTAACAGAGAAACCTTATAACACATTATATCTGCAACACATAGTTGCAGCTCCCTTGCTAACTGAGAAACTGCTTGATACACCTAACATGTATCACATGTCATTGCAGCTCTCTTATTAACATACTATCAAAGAAATAAATCCGGCTAAGTACTCCCAACATAGATCTGTAGATGACAGGACAGTGTTCCATACGAGAAAAAGAGATTCCAGCTCAGAAAGAGGAAGCTGAAATATTTGTGGCAAAGAGATCAGTCAAGGTCTCTAAACAGGTTATGAAGTTTCACCGGATTGAATTTGTATGTATCAAAACTACTCCACATGCATATCTGCTCATTTCTCTCATATTTTCATTTTTAATTTTTTTTCTTCTCATTTGAGTCTCCATTCCTTGGCTGAGATGATGGGCTGTGACCTGCTCCTCGGCCTCTTGCTGCTATGAACCAGGTGAGCGTGAATGGTGCTGGAGGATGACTTGCCCTTCCATTTTCTCTTTCTGTTTGTAAACATTTGCCCCACTCTAGGTCTCCCTTCACCCCACTTCTCAATGGCATAACCCAGTATGAGGATCTGACCAGGAATGGGAATTGTGGGTGTAACCCATATGGTAACCATGGGGTAGCACATTGCAATACTGCCATGTCTGATAATTGTAAGGAATCTTACAACACCAGGTTATAGTCCAACAAATTTATTTTAAAATCACAAGCTTTCGGAGATTATCCCCTTCGTCAGTGAATGAGTGAAAAGGTTCTCAAATCGCATATCTTATACTAGGCTGGGACAGCATCACACCAATCAAAAGGTGTCGTTGTTGTTCAAACAGGCCAGTCACGGAGAACAGCACGTCCCAGTACACTGGATATACATTGTGTCAGTACACTGGATATACATTGTGTCAAACCCAAATGGGTTTCTTTCTGTCTGTCTGTGTAATTGACTATAACCTGGTGTTGTAAGATTCCTTACATTTGTCCACCCCAGTCCATCACCGGCATCTCCACATCATGTCTGATAATGTTTAATATGTTTTTGCATGAAATGTTTTATTTAGTTGAGTTGTTAGTGTACTCAATCGTATGATTAAAAGGAAAGGATCAACAAGACCTAGCACCAGATGGGATGTGAGCTGTTAGTTGGGGGGAGGGGATTATGGAACTACGACTCAATGTAAAATGAAAGGAAGTGAGAGAAACAAAAAAAAACTGAGAGTCTGGGATCAGCTGTTTGTTTCTACTTCAGGGATAATTGTGGTTCAGCTCACACCTTAGCCTTGCAAATTAAACTTTGCAGCATTTTATTATAAAACATCAACTCAACTCAGGGTGGCCCAGAAGCTTGGCTGATGTTGGCTTATTACTTTCCATTTTACCTTCAATAATTTGCTTGGTTTAAATGTGCAGAAAGGATTTGTGCATATATGTATTTGTCAGTGACCCTGTTTATTTTTTAAATTGGTTTGTTTTAATTGGTTGAATTTTGTTCTGTCACTTGGTGGTCTCATTGTTAGGAATATGTACACAACTTATCTTTTTGAATGTATTTTCTCTTCTCTCCTGAAAATGGACAGCTGCCCTCTGCTGCCTCATTCAAGTGGCCAATCTTCAATGAGATTTGGCAGACTATTCAATGATTTCACAATCAAGAACAATCCTAACATACACACCTTCCAGCAGGGGTCATGGGATAGGAACAGGAATGGGAAATCTGGCTGATTATTTTTTCCCCCTACCTAGATTAGGGACACTGAAAACATCTGTAGTGCTTCTACTGCTGCCCAAGACGAAATCAGCAAACTCAAAGCTAGGGGCTTCCACAGTTTGTGTGGCTCATTATCACACTTCTCAGTACATTTACTAGGAAAGCCATTGTAAGAATGTAAGAACATAAGAAATAGGAGCGGGAGTAGGCCATATGGCCCCTCGAGCCTGCTCCACCATTCAAAAGATCATGGCTGATCTTTTACCTCAACTCCACTTTCCCGCTCTATCCCTATATCCCTTGATTCCCCTAGAGTCCAAAAATCTATCTATCACATCCTTGAATATATTCAATGACTGAGCATCCACAGCCCTCTGGGATAAAGAATTCCAAAGATTCACAACCCTCTGAGTGAAGAAATTCCTCCTCAACTCTTTCCTAAATGGCCGAACCCTTATCCTGAGACTATGCCCCCTAGTTCTAGACTCTCCAGCCAGGGGAAACAGCCTCTTAGCATTTACCCTGTCAAGCCCTCTCAGAATCTTACATGTTTCATTGAGGTCACCTCTCATTCTTCTAAACTCCAGAGAGTGTAGGCCCATTCTACTCAATCTCTCCTCAAAGGACAACCCTCTCATTCCAGGAATCAATCTAGTGAGCCTTTGTTGCACTGCCTCCAAGGCAAGTATATCCTTCCTTAGGTAGGGAGACCAAAACTATACACAGTACTCCAGGTGTGGTCTCACTAAAGCCCTGTACAATTGCAGTAAGACTGCCTTACTCTTGTACTTCAACCCCCTTGCAATAAGGGCCAACATACCATTTGCCTTCCTCATTGCTTGCTGTACCTGCATGTTAACTTTCTGTGTTTAGTGTACATGGACACCCAAATCCCTCTGAACACCAACATTTAAGTGGGAAAGTAAGCTGTGAGGAGGCTGCAAAGGGATATAGACAGGTAAAATGAGTGGGCAAGAAAGTGACAGATGGAATATAATGTGGGGAAATATGAAATTATCCCTGGCTGGAGAGTCTAGAACTAGAGTTCATAGTCTCAAGATAAAGGGTCGGTCATTTAGGACTGAGATGTGGAAAAATTTCTTCACTCAAAGGGTTGTGAATCTTTGGAATTCTCTACCCTAGAGGGCTGTGGAAGCTCAGTTGTTGAATATATTCAAGACTGAGATTGATAGATTTTTGGACTCTAGGGGAATCAAGGGATATGGGGATACGGCGGGAAAGTGGAGTTGAAGTAGAATATCAGCTATGATCTTACTGAAGTTGGAGCAGGCTCGAGGGCCTACATGGCCTGCTCCTGCTCCTATTTCTTATGTTCTTATATTCTAATTTAATAGTTTCTCACCATTTAAAAAATATTCTTCTTACCAAAGTGAATAACCTCACATTTCCCCACATTGTACTCCATCTGCCACCTTCTTGTTCTCTCACCTAACCTGTCTATATCCCTGTGCAGAGTCTTTGTGACCTCCTGACAGCTTACTTTCCCACCTAGCTTTGTATCATCAGCAAACTTGGATACTTTACACCCGATCCCTTCATCTAAGTCATTAATATAGATTGTAAATAGCTGAAGCCCAAGCCTTGTGGCACCCTACCCTGCCAACCTGAAAATGGCCCGTTTATTCTTACTGTATTCTGTCTGTTAACCGATCCTCTATCCATGCTAATATATTACCCCCAAACCCTTGAGCACTTATCTTGTGTAATAACCTTTTGTGTGGCACTTTATCAAATGTTTTTTGAAAATCCAAATATGCTACATCCACTAATTCCTCTTTATCTAGCCTGATGGTTACATCCTCAAAAAACTCTAATAGATTTGTCAAACACGATTTCCCTTTCATAAAACCATGTTAACTCTGCCTAATTGTATTATGATTTTCTTAGTGCCTCGTTACCACGTCCTTAATAATAGATTTCAGCATTTTCCCGACTACTGATGTCAATCTAACTGGCCTGTAGTTCCCTGTTTTTTCTCTTCCTCCTTTCTTGAATAGCGGGGTTACATTTGCTACCTTCCAATCCACTGGGACCATTCTAGAATCTAGGGAATTTTGGAAGATCACAACCAAAGCATCCACTATCTCTGCAGCCATCTCTTTCAGAACCCTAGGATCTAGGCCATCACGTCCAGTGGATTTATCAGCTTTAATTTCTCCAGTACTTTTTCTTTACTAATATTAATTACTTTAAGTTCCTTACTCTCATTGGACCCTTGGTTCCCCACTATTGCTTGTATGTTTTTTGTGTCTTCTACTGTGAAGATAGAAACAAAATATTTGTTTAATGTCTCTGCCATTTCCTTATTCCCCATTATAATTTCTCCTGTCTCAGCCTCTGAGGGACCCATTTACTTTTGCTACTCTCTTCCTTTTTACATACTTGTAGAAGCTCTTACAATCTGTTTTTATATTTCTTGCTGGTTTACTCTCATATTCAATTTTCTGCCTCTTTATCAATTTTTTGGCCATCCTTTGCTGGTTTCTAAAACTTTCCCAATCCTCAGGCTTACTACGCTTCTTGGCAACATTATAAGCCTCTTCTTTTAATCTAATACTATCTTTAACTTCTTTAGTTAGCCACAGATAGATCACTTTTCCCGTGGAGTTTTTATTCCTCAATGGAATGTATATTTGTTGAGAATAATGAAATATTTCTTTAAATGTTCACCATTGCTTATCTACTGTCATATCTTTTAATTTAATTTCCCAATCAACCTTAGCCAACTCGCCCCTCATACCTATGTAATTGGCTTTGTTTAAGTTTAAGACTCTAGTTTCAGACTTAAGTACATCAATCTCAAACTCAATGTGAAATTCTATCATGTTATGATCACTCTGCCCCAGAGATTACTTTGAGATTACTAGTAGTCTCATTACACAAGACAAGATCTAAAATAGCCTGTTCCCTGGTTGGTTCCACGACGTATTGTTCTAGGAAACTGTGTTGAATGCATTCCATGAACTCATCCTCCAAACTACTTTTGCCAATTTGATTTGCCCAGTCCATATGAAGATTAAAGTCTCCCGCGATTATTGCATTACCTTTGTTACAAGCTCCTCTTATTTCTTGATTAATACTCTGTCCAACAGTATAACTACTGTTAGGGGGCCTTTAAACTACTCCCACCAGTGTTTTCTGCCCCTTGTTATTTCTTATCTCCACCCATACTGATTCCACTTCCTGATCATTCGAGCTAAGATCCTTTCTCACTACTGTCTTTATGTCATCCTTTATTATCAGGACTACAACCCTGCCTTTCTATTTTGCCTGTCTTTTCGAAACGTCAAGTACCCTGGAATATTTAGTTCCCAACCTTGGTCACCTTGCAACCACGTCTCAGTAACGACTACTAGATCAAACCCATTAGGGAAACTTACTCTATTCTTTTAAAGTTCAAATATTTGTATGGTACAATAGTGCACAGGATTGTACTAAAAGGAGAGAGGCAGAACTCCAGGACATGGCAGTGATACTGCGCAGGTTTCTGACATTGGCCATGCTCTCAATAGGAGTGGGCGGCGCTTCTCACGGGCAAGATGGGAAACTGGAATATGAATCAACCTGAGTCAGTTTTCACACCCTTATTATTGGCTCACTCAGGATGGGCACTGATATTTGTCTGATACCAAGGATGCAGTGTGGAGAACTGAAGGAGAGAGAGCAAATTACAAGTACAAGAAATAACATCAAAATATTCAGTGGGAAACATGTCCTGAGGCCTTTTCTTCACCTAATTTCCTCCACCTAACATGGAATGACACAGAAAGCAAATGTGTAATGATAGCAGTTGTGTGTAAGGGATGCCCAGTTATTTTTCTATTTTTGGAAATGCATTTGTTTTTTTTCCTTCCAAGTGCTGAGGTTGGACACTTGCACCCAGATCTCTTTCAGTGCTACTTTGTGGTTGATCACTCAGAGGTGAATGAAGGTCTCCCAGAATGATTGGTTGTCCACTTTTTCTTCACATGGTGTAAGAAAGTACCTCAGGTGCCTCCCATGGCAGCAACAATCTTGTCACTCCACGGCACTGCTCTGAGTGGATCAACATTTTAATAAAAATTTCAGCTGATTTGAGTATACAAGGCCTAGAAAAGGAGAACATGACTTGTTAAGTGATTCTTTCTGACACAACTTCTCAAACTGACAGATATCTTGTCAGTTCAAAAGTCGGTCCTAGTGGCTGATAGAAATTAACTATCTCTTTAAGTTCTGCTTGAGAATAGTACTGTTTCTTGACAAGGCTCACAAGACTGTCACCTGACTCTGGGAGTAAAAGGACTTCCTGCACAAGTTTCCAATTTTGCATACTTACTAGACTTGCTGGAGACGCACAACCAGCCCCCAGGAATGCATCAAGTTGACAGCAGCCAATGACAACATTGTCGGAACATAGTGAACTGGCAGGCAGGCACTGCACTCTCATGACCCAAATGCAATACTTTAGTGGGAACAAGAGTTGAGGCAGAACTTACGTTCTTCAGCTCACAGAGCTGTAGTAATCTCCCAGTACCAACTTTTTCCACTAAACCAGCAAAATTATTTAATTGTTCAGTGACCATGCAGCACCTGACTGTGACCCAAACCCTAGTCTTAGCCTTGACTCTTACTCAAACCCATATCCCAGCTTTAATCATGGACCTACTCATAACCCTGACCCAAACCCTAGCCTGAGCTAGCCCTAAACCTAACTCTGATTTTATTGCTGTCCCTTGCCCTAAACCTCCACCTTGGCTGCCCTTAAGAGGATCATCAGTATTGCATTTGGGTGTTTTAGTTCCAGATATGATCTTTAATTTGCAGCTGAGATAGCAAACAAAAAACAGCTCCAAGCAAAAGGCACAGGGACTATTGTTGTATTTTATGCAGAATAACCACATAACTTGAACACTGGAGGCTAGCTGTAAGAGGCTTTTAAAGCACCAAATTACTTTCTACGTTTGATCTGCGTGCATCTTATTTTTAGTTCTCTCGCTTTCTTTCAATGACAGTTTGGATTACAATTCGTGAGTCTGTTTCACTGCCTTCCACGTGAAATGAATATCTAATTTCTTTACGGTCTCTTTGCATAGCCCTGGGTTATATATTTAGACAGAGCTAAATAATGCAATTACGGCAGTCAGAAAGTGTGGAAGGGGAATTCTTTCCGTCACTGCTGTATCATATTGATGATCACTGCTCACAGTTTTATCATAGTACAAAAGACAGAGAGAAATGCTGTCAGCCAAAAGCTGTCATGATCCATGTAGATCCTTTATCTGGATCAGCCCTTTCTTTTTTATTAACATAAGGAATGAAAGACCGGACTTTCTCTCACTCTCTCACATGCTTCTTTATTTGGCTGACTCCCTCATTCTCTCCTTCTGTCTCACCATCCCCCACTATCTCTCTGTCAGTCTTTCCTTCTGTCTGACTGTCTTCAATCCTCTCTGTCTCTTCCTCTTTCTGCTTCTCGTTGGCTCTCCTTCTCTATCTACATGTCTTTCTTTTCATCTGTATCTCCTCTGTTTTCCATCCTTCTCCCTTTCTCTTTATGTCCCCGTCTGTCTCCATCTCTGTCTGCTTACCGTAACACTCTTTCCCTTCCTATCTCTCCCTTCCCCTCTGGCCACCAGTCTGCTTCCTTTCCTGCCTGTCGCTTTAACTCTCTTTCTGTCTCCCCTTGCCTTCTTTGTCTTTGCCCTGTTTTTGCGTATATGCTTCTTCTTCCATCCCACTACCTTGTTTCTCAAACTCTACATCAATGAATTTACCCATTGAGAGGAGGCTAACGATTTCTCCCAGGGTTGGCAGTGGGGAGGGAAAAAAGAGTGCAATTACTTTGCAAGAACCACTTTCATGCAGCTCATAATGATTGGTTCAGGCAATGGTGGAGGCTTAGGAGCAGGCCACAACTGCCCAGCCCTGCTCAGCAGTGAATGGTATGAACTCATGAAGATGAGGGAAATCAGAAAGGAATAGAAGGATTGCATACTGTCAAAAAAGGATTAAAGCTCTCAGAGTCCATTTCAAACAAAGCAACTTATTTGAATTTGTATTTTTTTCTGCTCATCAAGATGTCCTTGTCAAACATTTCCAGATAGATCAGGTACAGCATGGTCTATGGAGTCTTAGCTCATATCATTAGAACTTAAGCAGTTTTAGGAATGAGAAAATGCAATTAGCTCTAATAAGCCTATCCCTTTTTGAGAGGTTTTAATCCACCTACTCAACATATTCATCAATTCCTTCTCACTCCAGAAACACACCAGGGCCATTTTAATGTGGAGTGGGATCGGTGTATTGGGGGGGCCGAGGTGAGCATTGGAACTAGAAGAGGAAATCAGCGAGGCCCGGCCAATTTTAACAGCCAAGTCTCTTAATATAATTGCTCGGAGTGGCGAAGTAACAGTTACCGCCACTCCATAGTTTTAAATTAACGAACTTTCTTACTTCGGGCACTTCCTCTAAAAGGAAGCGAAGAAGAGCCCAGCGTTAGTTCAAGTGAAGCTAGGACCCATGGGAGAAGTGAGAGGATCACACTCTTTCTTCGAGCAATCAGATTGCAGCATTTGTGATAAGATGCGAACCTGTTTCTGCAAGCTGGAACATAAAATTCAGGAAGTGAAAGGTACAACATTAAAATCATTTGTAAAAACAGTTATAGATAGTGAAAAAATGAGAGGGTAAGAAATAATCAAATTAAATAAAAGCGACAGAAGGCAAAAGTAAAGACTTTTTTTTAATGACCAAAAACTATTAAAATAAGGAGTAATGAGACACCACATTTTTAAAAGTTAATTTTTAATTGTTTGGCAGTCATTAAGACTATTAAAACTTAGTTTAGACCTGGTATTTTTCAATGTACCTGTTTTGTGGTGATATCACTTACTTTCCAGCTGGGCAGATGAGCAAGTTGGCGCTTTTTCAATGATTTCACCGATGCAGCCAGCGATATACCTTTAATTTGAAGCCGGTGAACCAGTAGGAACAAGATTCAGGATTCCATGTTTCACTGCGCATGTGGGAACGCCGGAACTTGCTCCTCGATTTTGCTACTAACAACGCTGAGCACTGTTGAGCTCACCATTCTTTTCCAAGCAATTTCTGCCCCAAAGTGTCGGCCCCTAGCTTTAGCGCGCTAATTTCTGGCGACATTCACGTGTTAGCATATTTAAAGGGTGAATTTACCTCTTAAAGGGAGGTTAGATTGACTGAATTTCATTATTCTTTCCATCTCCAATTCTTCTTGTGCTGTACAGTGAACATGGCTGGAAGGGGAGGAAGTGTTGCCGCCAGTTTTAATGCCTCCCTGGAGGTGTCACTGGCAGCAGTCAGAGAGAGGGGGGAAGTGCTTTTCCCACAAAGTAGGAAGAACATAAGAACATAAGAACATAAGAAATTGGAGCAGGAGTAGGCCAATCGGCCCCTCGAGCCTGCTCCGCCATTCAATAAGATCATGGCTGATCTGATCCCAACCACAAATCTAAAGAACACAAGAAGTCGGAGCAGGACCCGGCCACATAGCCCCTGGGCCCTCTCCGCCACCCACAGGGCATTGACCGATCCGAACTCAGCTTCATGTCCAATTTCCTGCCCGCTCCCCATAACCCCTAATTCCCTTTACTTCTAGGAAACTGTCTATTTCTGTTTTAAATTTATCTAATGATGTAGCTTCCACAGCTTCCTGGGGCAGCAAATTCCACAGACCTACCACCCTCTGAGTGAAGAAGTTTCTCCTCATCTCAGTTTTGAAAGAGCAGCCCCTTATTCTAAGATTATGCCCCCTAGTTCTAGTTTCACCCATCTTTGGGAACATCCTTACTGCATCCACCCGATCAAGCCCCTTCATAATCTTATATGTTTCAATAAGATCGCCTCTCATTCTTCTGAACTCCAATGAGTAGAGTCCCAATCTACTCAACCTCTCCTCATATGTCCGCCCCCTCATCCCCGGGATTAACCGAGTGAACCTTCTTTGTACTGCCTCGAGAGCAAGTATGTCTTTTCTTAAGTATGGAGACCAAAACTGTATGCAGTATTCCAGGTGCGGTCTCACCAATACCTTATATAACTGCAGCAATACCTCCTTGTTTTTATATTCTATCCCCCTAGCAATAAAAGCCAACATTCCGTTGGCTTTCTTGATCACCTGCTGCACCTGCATACCAACTTTTTGATTTTCTTGCACTAGGACCCCCAGATCCCTTTGTACTGCAGTACTTTCCAGTCTCTCGCCATTAAGAAAATAACTTGCTCTCTGATTTTTCCTGCCAAAGTGCATAACCTCACATTTTCCAATATTATATTGCATCTGCCAAATCTCCGCCCACTCACCCAGCCTGTCTATATCCCCTTGCAGGTTTTTTATGTCCTCCTCACTCTCTACTTTCCCTCCCATCTTTGTATCATCTGCAAATTTTGATATGTTGCACTCGGTCCCCTCCTCCAAATCGTTAATATAGATTGTAAAGAGTTGGGGACCCAGCACCGACCCCTGTGGAACACCACTGGTTACTGGTTGCCAGTCCGAAAATGAACCATTTATCCCAACTCTCTGCTTCCTGTTTGATAACCAATCCTCCACCCATGCCAGAATATTACCCCCAATCCCATGATTTTTTATCTTAAGTAATAATCTTTTATGTGGCACCTTGTCGAATGCCTTCTGGAAGTCTAAATACACTACGTCCACTGGTTCCCCTTTATCCACCCTATACGTTATATCCTCGAAGAACTCAAGCAAATTTGTCAGACATGACTTCCCCTTCATAAAGCCATGCTGACTTTGTCCTATTAAATTATGCTTATCTAAATGTTCCGTTACTGTCTCCTTAATAATAGACTCCAAAATTTTACCCACCACAGATGTTAAGCTAACTGGCCTATAATTTCCAGCCTTCTGCCTACTACCCTTTTTAAATAACGGTGTTACATTAGCAGTTTTCCAATCTGCCGGGACCTCTCCTGAGTCCAGGGAATTTTGGAAAACTATCACCAAAGCATCCACAATCCCTACTGCCACTTCCCTCAAGACCCTAGGATGGAAGCCATCAGGTCCAGGGGATTTATCCGCCTTGAGTCCCATTATTTTACTGAGTACCATCTCTTGAGTGATTTTAATCGTATTTAGCTCCTCCCCCCCGAGAGTCCCCTGTTTGTCCAGTGTTGGGATATTCTTAGTGTCCTCTACTGTAAAGACTGAAACAAAATATTTGTTCAGCATTTTTGCCATCTCCATGTTTCCCACCATTAACATCCTCTCAAAAAAAGCATGGTTAGAAGTGGCAGAGGAAGCCAGTTGCAGGAATTTCACCCAAAGGACCTGGATCCAATGCAGGAATAGATTCAATGACCTCATTAGATCAGCAAAGGTGAGTACATCTCCTCCTTTCCCCATCTTTTGCATTGCAACTGGTCACAATCACAGTGCCTCCCCTCCATCCTTCAGTATTCAGAGCAATTGCCACCCCTGCATCATATCGCTGACCACCAATCACAAAGGCACACTATACCACCTCTCATGTTCAGTCCTAACATGCACTCACTTCTTGCTTGCAGCATTCACTGCTTCCACTCACGGCATGCTCTTCACATCTGCCCTCAATTGCTGAAACTGCACCTCCTCACACAATAGTTCTTCCTCAATTCACACTCAAGCCACTCAAGGTATCCCCATTCCCTGAGCATATTGCTTCTTTTCCCTCTCAGCTTATGCATTGCATTCAGAAGCTCCACACATGTGCACTTGCCTTCTCAGCAGCCACTCATAACTCTCTCCTTAACCTCCTGCAAGAGAAAACAGTGCATAACATAAGGGAGTGAGATAAGACTGGCAGAGGAAGAGCCAGCTCAAGCAGAAGGTGATGGAAATAAGTGGGACGTCCAGACCAAGCAGCATTGGAGATGGAGAGTCTGGGGTCTTGTTAGAGCATGGTTACTGCACTTCACTTGTTCTCCTTCCTGAACCACAAGCAATTACAGCTTAACCAGCTTGCAAACCTCAACCACTATTTGTCAAACCTTTCATGTGAAAATGTACAGGTTCTCATTGCCATAAGTCTTGTCCGTTTCCTCTGTCCTCGAAGTCTTTCTTAGCAGCAACAACCTCCTGAAGAAGTTTCTGAAGAGGACACCTTGGAGGAAGACATCCCTCCTGAGTAAGCTCTGTCATGCGCTGCATCCCTCCCAAGCACCAGTGTAGAGATTCCCATGCTGGGTGGGATAGATGGTGAGTTAAAGGGTCTGCACCTGGTGAAACACAGAGCACAAGTGAGCAGAATCAGGTACTGGAGGCAGAGATAGCCCAGAAAATGACTTACCGAAGGATGATGCCCCCTTCTAGCTCTGCTGAATGGGACAAAGGTGTAAACCTCCAGGGTCTGGCCATAAAAAGAAAAATGCTTGAGACGCACCAGGAATTATATGATGTATTAAAGACATTGAGTGCCATGTCTGAAAGTATGGATAAGTTTGGTCACGTAGCATTTCCATTCTACATTCTACCTTGGAGCTTGTAGCCACCTCCAGGGATACAGCATCCGGGCCCTCTCATCAGGAGTCTGTTTTACCAGCCTTGGCAGCTTTGATGGAAGCCGACGGCTGCTATCCAGACTCTGGGCTCTGACATCTGCTCCACCTTGGGCAAACTGGTGGACCACATGGACAGGGGCTTTCAAAGTGTCACTCATCTCCTGCAGTCTGCTTTCCCTTAGAGCAGTGGGAGTGATATGCTGCAGCCCCATGGGAGAGATAGCACATCTGTTACCTCACCAGCCCTTCAACCAATACCCACCACGGTGCCTGAAAGCTGGCTGGGCCAGACAGCCCCAGCAGCCACCGAGAAGCTCCAGTCTGCAGCCATGCCCTCACGGGCTCAAGCTTCCAGAGGTCACCAGTCACAAGCATCTTAAAATGACCCAAGTCATCCACAGCAGTCTACCACCAGCTCTGCTGAAGGCATTGGGGGAGCATCTCATAGCAGAATGAGTAAACCTTCTGTTAAAAAAGGCGCTATGAATTGACAGTTAGGTGGTTCATGATTTGATGCAAATGACTGTGTCTGTGTGCTCATTAAAACCTTCCTCACTTTTAGCACTTTGGGCTGCAGAGTGTTTGTAGAGCAACTTGTGAGTCTTTGTCAGAAAATCACTGAAATCAGAAAAGTTGGCAGAATGTATTCAATGTTATACAATGCAAGACTTAGGGAGTGGTGACTGAGGTCACCAAGATTGTGACTGCAAAGGGGATTGGTTTCAGTTTTCATGCGAGGAGACTGAACTGTTCACCTGAGCTGTTTACCTGAACTGTTGAGCAATTATTTTATCCCTTGAATCTCTAGCCGGAAGGCATTGTGGTGGCCCTCCTTCTTCTGCTTCTCTCTCACCTTCACCCTCCTGTTCCTCATCAGATGAAGCGTCTTCCTGCCCATCTGCCTTCTCCACCTGCAATCCTCTCTGGATTGCGATATTGTGCAGGATGCAGCAGGCCATTATTATGCGGGAGACTCTCTCCAGAGCATACTGTAGTAGGAATTATAATAGAAAGTGCAATATAAAACCGGACCTGTCCTTTTAAGATGCAAAATGAAGAGGTGCAAAGATGCAAAGTATGGCTCGTGCAATATAACTGCTCCCATGTATGAAACATCGAATAAGAAAATAAATAATTGCTATTCATAAGAGGTTTTGCATGTCTTTGTTTTAAATCGTCCTTTTTTGTCGGCATGTGCTTGAAGATTATCCCGGTCGCAGTGCCTTTAACAGGCAGCCTGTCCCTTTAACCAGCGTGGCTGTGCGTCAGTTTCCAGCTGGTCCAGGAGCAGGAACAGCCTGAGCACTGAGCAGCATCATCCCATCTCCTGCATCTCCTTCCAACCGCAGCATCGCTTCCTCCCTGGCCATGGAGAGCCTGATGGAGAACCCGATGAGGGCAGTACTCTATCTAAAAGAGTTGACCACCATCGTCCAGAATCAGCAGACCCTCATCCAGACTCAGAGGCACAGGATCCACGAGCTGGAGGTAAAAGTGGAGGAGCTCCTGGAGGAGAACCAGAGCCTGAAAGATCAGCCGGCGAGCGGCGGCCACCACCGCCACCACCACCATCAGCATCATCATCAGCAGCAAGAGCAGGAGCAGGAACAGCAGCGAGATCTCCAGCATCATCACCAGGATCCGCAGCACAAACACCCCGCCATCAACACCAGGGCAGCGGTCCCCTGCAACCCAGAGTAAGTCCAGAGAGCCCGTTCCTTCTGAACTTTATCCGTTTCTATTGATATAAACAAACGCATCAAGGACTAGTTGAGAAGGTACAACTCAGATTGTGCTTTAACACGACCTCAATAAGCTCCCTTTGGAATTTATCTCTGTAAAATAATTATTTTTCGTTTGTAATTTCCAGTGGTTAATTTTAAAGAAACGTATCAACGCCGTGTAATTAAAAGTGCACCAATGACTGGCCACATATAATTATCAGAATGGATTGTTCGGCTATAAATACGGGAAGTTCACATTTTCGCGCTGGAGTTTTTAATCTTGTCCATTTCTATGCTTTAAAATAAAAGTGGGAAAGCTTAGCTGAATGTTATATTACATTTACTGACACTGAAATGCTTCTCTCAACCACATAAAACGCCAATTTCAGATCTATGTAGTGAGGCTAATCGTCCAATAAGCATAAGCACTGATGCATTGATTTTTATTTACCTGTATTTCCTACTTTTTTGTTGAAAGGGTTGGGTGAAAGGAAAGAGAGCTATGATTGAAGTTAACTTTAAAAAAATACATAGTTAAACTGATGCAGAAGGAAGTGGGAACAATGATAAGAAAGAATCAGTTCTTATTAGGAGTATGACCGACAAATCTAATGAAAAGTGACTCCTATTTTGCTCAAATGGAAGGATGAGTTAAAAAGAATTTCAGAAACTTTAAAATCGTGTGTACCTGTTCCAGACTGCAACTCAGTGCTGAAGACAGGCATTACCAATAGGTATTTAAAGGTTAAGAAAATCAGTTCTCATTCATACTCATACCTATTAATGTGCTTAAGGTGTTGATTATTATTTGATAAACTCGCAATGATTGTTATAATCATTAATCCCTTGGTTTGAATGCCTTCATGCACCAATGACATGGCATGTGCTGGCTGCTGGCATCTACCATGACAAAGTTTTATCACATATATTAAAAATATGGATGCCACCCTTCTTCCTCCCCCAATGTGCTTCACAGTATATTTTGTACGAGTATTCAGCTATAATCTCATACTGGGGTTATGAAGGTTATGACGTAATGTGAACCCTTTGATGATGTGACTGCGATGTGTATGTTTCAACCACTCCCAATCATCAATTATATATTTATATAAATATGTACATGCACAAAATGCATTTGCTTATTTAGTTTGTCTCACATGTGCTGTGTCAATCAAATGAAAAGTTTGGTTGGAGTAATGTAATTCCTCTCATCATGGGAAAAAAAGAGGAATTACATTTATGGGAACCAAACCGTCTCTGCTTTGCTCCATCCCTCTGTCTTTCTGTAAGTCTCTATATTTTTCTCTGTGCTATTTTTTTCTTTGTCTATCTTAGTCTCTGTGCCTCACGCTGTCCATTTCTCTGTGTGCCAATGTGTGCTTATCTGCTTCTTTCTGTTTGTCTCTACCACTGTCTATCTGTCAATATGAGTGTGTCTTTATTTTTTTCTGTCTGTCTCTACCATGGTGTCTATGTCTGTCTCTTTGTGCCTCCATCCTTTCTTTGCCCTTCTGTCCACCTCTATCTCTTTGCTTGGCGTGGCTCTCTTTCTATCCGATTGTGTCTCTCTGCGTGTCTGTGCATGTGTCTGTCTCTTTCTATCTCTGTTTTTTCTGTTCATCTGTTTAAAGACTTTGTGAAAGAAAAGATCAACTTTGCTGGAGGCTACTTCACTGGAATGCCCTCTCACGACATTAGTATTGTTTCTGCACTGCATCTGAAATTGTGACAAGATCATCGTGAGTTTGCAGGTTCTATGAATTGAGATGTGTCCCATGCTCCTTCTTTGTCCTTGTGCTGTGAAAAAGTTGATGTCAATAAGTGCAAATTAATATTGCAGATTTATTGATCAGTGTGACTAATGGAAGCATAATACAAGGAAATTTAGTGAGATGTCACCTTATTTATTCTGCTCTACCCTGTACTCTGTTCCTGAAGAGAAGGGTTAAGTTGGGGCAAATATATTAAATAGAGTTTACTGGCAAAAAAAATTGAATGATGGCAAAGTTTTTTTCAATAATAATATTCATACATACAAGACAATGACTCTGCCTGCAGATTACTATCAAAAATAGCCATAATGTTTTCCATCACAGACTACCATATCAGAGGATGTGGGGAATGCAGGGGACATCACACAATACTTGCCACACTGTCACAGTATCTGGCTTGGACACTCCTGGTTGTTAGGCAATGGTCAATTACAAGTAATTCAGTCAAGGGCTTTATGTGATTGCAGAAACTGAGTGAACTACAAGTTCATATTTGCTATTTAAATATTTATTACTGTTTTCTTGCATTTGTTCATTATTGTTGATCTGCATAATGGGGACTAGTGGCCATCATACAATTTAAATGAAAGCAAAATACTGCCAAATCTGAAATAAAAACAGAAACTGCTGGAAACACTTATCGGGTCAGACAGCATCTGTGGAGAGAGAAACAGAGTTAACGTTTCAGGTCGATGACCTTTCATCAGAACTGGAAGATGTTAGAGATGAACAGCTTTTAAGCAGTACATAGCCAAGGGAAAAGTTGGGGGCTGGGGGTGGGTGGAGGAAAGAACCAAGGGGAAGGTCTGTGATAGGGTGGAGGGCAGGAGTTATTAAATGACAAAAGGGACGATGGCGCAAGGCAAAAGGGGATGGTAATTTAAATTATTTGTTATAGCGGAGCTGGAGATGTACCAGATTTATGAGAGAATTCAGTGTCTATTAGACACAGATGTCTGTCGGGTATGATGCTGATTCTAAATTCCATTGCCTAACAACCAGGAGTGTCCAAGCCAGATACTGTGACAGCGTGGCAAGTATTGTGTGATGTCCCTTGCATTCCCCACATCCTCTGATATGGTAGTCTGTGATGGAAAACATTATGGCTATTTTTGATAGTAATCTGCAGGCAGAGTCATTGTCTTGTATGTATGAATATTATTATTGAAAAAAACTTTGCCATCATTCAATTTTTTTTGTCTCTGGCAAAAAGGGACCAATTATGTAAAGTGCAGTATTATCATTCTCCCCAACCCTGCCACAGCTTACTTATCCTGTTTAAGTCATTCTCAGTATATACCCTGTTTTGCTGCATATGGTGCGTGATATGATTCTTGCATGGGAGTAACTGCTTTATTTTAAATGATTGTGATTGAATGTTGACTCTATTGAATGAGGTTTGCTCAGCTGTAAATTAACGGAATACTCATACTGCATGACCTATCTGTTTTATTTTGGAGTGTAGTAATCCTGCTGTGTGTTGCTGGCATGTCTAATCTTGTGGAGGATAGAATACGCATAGCAATAGTTGCTGGCAACAAATACAGTTAATGCTGTGTAAAAGGGAAATGCTGGCACTGTATGGCTCATGCGTCCATCAATGTTGGCTCCTATGCATATACAGTATATTTCAGGTAAAAGGGAATGATTTCTTCCCATCTGATACTGTACAGTTCAAAAGTGCCTCAGTGTCAGTTCCTGTAAGTGTACAATACACGCTGTATAAAAGCTGATAAGATATCTCACTGGTTAAGTTGCACCTTGCACTGTTTTATTAACATTCATTTAGAAGTCACAGACAATATATAGAATTTTGAATGACTTATCCAACCCGATTAGCAGAGATTACTTAGTTATATAACATGCTTACAGTGACATAAAAGTCTTTGTTCCTGACATTTTGTAGCTGAATGTATGTCTGTTAAGATGCTGTTTGAGGAACAATTGGTCTGTTCTTAACATGCAGGATTGTACCTATGAGTCAGTGCTGTAGAAGACTGACTGAGTACAATAACTGGGTGATACTGTGGATTAGCACCGATCACCTCTGGAATCTGGGTTTGAATCCAACTCAGACCGATGAGATCAAAATCTTTTTCTTTGCTTGTTGGAAGGATCCAATTTAAATAGGTTTGGGTGTTTTAAAGTGGTTTCTAATGAACTCAAGTATTGAACCTGTGTTGTATCTGAGCTGGGAGTGTTTGACGCTGATTCTAAGTACAACGTGGAATAATTGTTCCATTTCTAATATTGACTTTGCTCATCTTGATAAACACATTTTCCTCCAAAGAGAGTGGCTAAGTAAAATGATGCATTAGCAGCATTATCTCACAAGTTAACAGACTGTGTGTGTGTGTAGGGAGGAGGTACAAAATAGCTGGTGAACTACTGCCTCATCACCAACCAAATAGTATAACATTGGTAATTGACACTGGTAGTAACAATCTAATGTCTCCCAGTACATCACATTCCAGCATAAAATCCAGCCAGAATAGCCATTGAGAATTTATCTGCTTTCAGATCTGGCCACTGATGAGAACCATTTAATTCAGCAATTGATGTCAAGACATCCAGATGTGACTGTAGTCTGAGTCTGACAATCAACCTAATATTTCAGCATATCATAGTGAACTAAACATCTTTCTAGAATTATTATGGCTGTGTTTTTCAGCAGGGGTAGGGGAGCAAAACATTTAAGTTCTTCAGAGGTTCTAATCTTTTAGGTTGGTGGGGGGGGTGGGTGTGGGGTGGGGAGTGCAGAGGGAGGAGAGTGACGGTCTGTATCCTTCTCAGGTCTTCTGCTTTTCACAGGAAAGACTTACTGAGGCATTAACCCATTTAAAATAAACAGGTTTTCCCACCTGTGTTAAAATAGCAGAGAACAAAATGTCACATGAAAAGATTAAACATTCGTCAGCTAATATCACGAACTGTAATTTCTAATCTTCTATTCTTCACAACTACTGTGACTGTTATGGGGGGTGGGGGTGGGGTGGGAGTTGACAGAACATTCTATATCCTTCACATGCGCTACAGAAAGGCCTCCATTAGAAGCAATCACAGCTGAAAGGGATGACAGGCTTATTTTCCAAAGATTGCAGAGGCTTCAAGTTGTCAGAGTTAACCTGAAGGTTAAAAACATTCAGTGTGTGAATTAGTAAGACAATCAGTTCCAGCCCTGCGTGGGAAGAGCACGTCATCATTGATAACTCTTTTTAAAAACTACTGTTACGAAGAATCGTGATTAGCTTTAACAGTCTTTCATTTTTATCTGTTTCTGTTTATCTTCATGAATATTTTTGTTTAAACAGTGCCACATCAAGGGGGTTGCTTAGGAGAGTTACTCAGACCAAGGATGTGAAGGTGCTAAATTTTTTCCCTAATGCTCTCCCATCTTTTCAAGAAAGGAAAGGCACAATCTGGCTAAGGCTTATGGGTGCCGGATGCTCTCTGATATTTTGCCCAAGCAGCCATTCTTCATGAGGCAGCATAGATCCTGAGTGCATATGAGTTATTTGACCATGAAGGGCATCATGATGATGCCTGGTCCTGTCATCACCCAATGTCCACACATAGGCATTTTATTCCATTGGATAGCAGTCAGCAGAGAGAACACTGTCTAATTTAGATTTTGATCTTTCCCACGTCCCTTGTCCAGAGACACTGAGGCTAATTGTGGTTCCCCGAATGTCTCAGCTGACTCAACATGGACTGGGAAACATCATCACACATCAAGGACGTAGCAGTTGCTGTCAGCAATCATCAGCTAAAACAAGAGTCAAAGACAAAAGTAAAATCACACACACAAAACTGTAGGGTGGATGGCTGGCAACTCTCAATGAGTTACAGGCTGGAATAGAATCGGGGGATTAGGTGGATTATATATAAAATAATGGATACACAAAAGTGAGCTGCAGTCTCGAATCTAATTGAGAGTTTGGATAAATTATATATAGTATAATGGATCCCAGGTGTGAACAATAGGTTAGAATCTAATGAAAGCTTTAGATGAATTATATATAGAATAATAATCGATGCCAAGAAGTATATTATTATAATTATTATTTAAATTTTTAAAAATACGGCTTTTCAAACAGAAATGTTGGTTAGCTCTATCCCAGAGTGTGGTTTGTTCAAATTCAAAGATAAGTTTTCCACCCCAAAATATTGTATATTGTTAATTCAAGCTGTATTAAGATGCAGGGATGTGTGAAAATGATGCAGAGGCATTATCTTGATTAATGGGAATTACAAAATAAATAAATCTTGACTCAGATACATTCTGAGTTCGGTTTGTGGTTGGATTGCCTTGTGTGTATTTTAGTCACATGGCTGACTCCCAACTCCATTAACAATCATTGGCACCGTGAAGGTGCTAGGTGCCCATTGGCTCAATAGGTGGTGCCTCTTCCTCTGACCAATCTCTATCAGCATGGCATGGGGAAAGTAAGGGCACTGTTGTACTGTTGAATCACCCTCTAGTGGAGTTATCTTATAAAACACCCCCCGGAAATGAGATACATATGACGCAGATGCTGCATTTGTGACATGAGTGATGTTTGTCACAACATGAATTACATTGTTGTGATCATGTTTTGATAAATACAGTTGGAAAGCTGTGCTAATAACTTTTCAACAATCCTTTAACCATGACAGTATACATGCTTTGAAAAATGGTTCTAGGTTTTTTCTCTCTCCAATTTCCTTCCCTCATCTCCTAATGACCTTGACTGTCTCACTGAGGTTTGGTTCCACAGGTGGCAGTTTCTCTCCAATACCTTGCTCAAGTGGCCATTATTCATGTGTGTGTATTGACAGTGAATGTCAGCTCACTATCCAAATGTAGAGGACAACTAATCCTCATCCTGTCCTCAACCAGTGTCAGCACGTGCACACTTACAATAGGGGTCTCTGTTAGGTTTCAGGAGCAGGAATCTTGGCCAATTTTCCCTTCACTAATCCAGGGATACTGAAACCTATTGTAGTACCCCTTTTGCTGCCTTAGCTGAAATCATCTAAATCAGTACAGTCCAGGGATTGAACCTGAATGTTTCCAGATTTATACAGAATCCTTAGTGTAAAACACAGACCGATGAACAAGGTCATGTTCGATACTCACAATTTGGCCATCCAGACCTTGTTTCCACCTTTCAAGACATCTTTGCAAGATGACACAGATCTTATAATTGCTGCCACACTGAGCTATTTCCTGCTTGTTTACTGCATTTTCTGGCAACTTGCTCAGTACTTGCAGTCGTTTGATTTTTGTTTTGACAGATGCAGTGGGCGGAATGCTAAGAGACATGTGATGCAGATGTGATGAGGCGATACTAGAGATGCCGTTTAATTATGTCGTATTGCACTTCACAATCGAACATTACAAGGCTTGAGCCGTATGAGGCTTACAAATGGCACTGTTAGGTGGTTATACAGAAATTAACCCCCTGAAAGCTGAGATTATTGCTAATTTAAACATAGAAACTCAGTGGGAATTTGCATACCGAGCATTTTCTGAAGGAGTGAAAATAAATCTCTAAAGAAGGAACGCTTCCTTATAAGTGAGACTCTCTAAACCAGTTAAATATAGAGCTTGTTTGTCTTTATGTACTCAGAGCACATCATGCAGAAGTGGAGAGTAGATTGTGAATTCCATATGCATTGTGCAGATACGCACCAGTCACATGACTGTTATACCTATCTGAGATGCCAATTCAATAAACAAAGCTTCTCCACCACCACATATAGTTTGACCTGCTATCATTTATTAATTCACCTTCTGTTATAAGTATTCAACTTATCCGCTTTACAGTGTACTTGCACAGGAACTTTTGATGAAAGTATATGGGTGCATATATAGAAGCTGAATGATGCTGAAATGTCCATGCTTTCCTGATGCCTCAGGATATTTATCCAGTGAGTAGCTGAGCCATACAGACCAGGACGATCCCAGGTCTGCACGGTTATATGATCTTAGAAGGGACATTGAAGTTAGCCTAAGCATCCTTGAGTTAAGAAGCAGAAAATTAACTATCACCTATTTCATGAAGTGATAGGTCTTGGTAATCACACCCACAATTCATCACACAGTGAGCTCCTGATCTCAGCCATTTCAGGAGGAGATGGAGTCACCCATTGGATGATAGATGTTTCTTCATGGGGAAAGGGAGGGTAAAATATCAGCAGAAGATTCTACTCAAACTGCTCTTGTCACGTTATCATCATCTCAACCAGCCTGGGAATATGTTGCCTCTCCCTCAAGATGCTTAAATTGCTTATGCACATTTCTAGTTTTAATATTTTTTCTAATGTAATTTTTCCTGTGGGAATATCACAGTCTTAAAGTTGCAAGTATCTCAGATTTCTTTGTCTCCAAAACTGAGGCTAGTCACTCAGCTATCTCAGACTCTTCCAACACCTTTGTCTTCCCCATCACACCCAGCTAATTTTCCATCCCAGTTCCAACCTCACAACACACTAGCTTTACCTCTTCTTAGATCACACCAGATGCTTCTTTTCCATAATACCTACCTCCTACTTCCGTAACCTCCCTCCGTACTCAGCTCCTGACTACTGCACTACCCTTCCTTGGCCCAATGCTTGAGAAAATCATCAACTGCAGCCACTCTCTAAGTATAATTTCCTCCTCTCGACTTTCAAAACTGCTGTAATCACTTAGCTCCTTAAAATGCCTTCCCTCAATCCCTCTGTTCTTTCCAACTAACACCCCACCTCTAACCTCTCTCATTCCTCTCTAAAGTTATGGACTGTATCATTGACACCCAACCCCATGCCCACCTCTCTCACCACTCCATGTTTGAATTATTTCAATCTTGTTTCCATCCCATCGATTTCACTGACGCTGCCTGGTCAAAGTCACCAAAGGTATTCAGCATGACCGTAACCATGGTGTGTAATTGCTCCTCGATCTCTCTGCAGCCTTTGACATGTTCGAATACACCATCTTCCTGCACTGCCTGTCCTCTATGATCTACCTCTGTGGCACTGCCCTCTCATGATTTCAATCATATCTGTCTCAATGAAGCCTGCATATCTCCTGCAATGATTTCTCTTCCTCTACCCATATGGTCACCTCTAGTGTCTCACAGATTTGATCCTTGACTTCTATTCCTCATCTATATTTGACCCTCGGTAACATTATTTATAAGCAAAGTTCAGCTTTCATATATATGTTGATGGTACCTAGCTTTAACTCTCTTTTACCACCCTAGATTCTGCAACTGTTGTGATGCTGTCAGACTGCCTGTCAAATCAAGTTATGGATAAGTCAGGAATTCTTGCAGTTCAGTGTTGGCAAGATGGAAGCCAAACTGTTCAGCCCCAATCAAAAACTTCATGCCCTAGCTCTTAATCCCATCCCCTTTCCTGGATATCTGTTCAAGATCAACCTGTTGGTATACAAACTCTTCATCCCAAGCTGACCTTCAAAACCCACATCCAGTCAATCACCAAGACAGCCTATTTCTACCTCTGAAAGGTTATCCATCTCCACCCCTACCTCATCTCTCGTGCTGCTGAAACCCTCATCACATCTTTGCCTCTTCTAGATTTTACCTTTCCAACGCTTTCTCCTGAATCCCCAAGTTCCACCTTACATAAACTCCAACTTATACAAATCCCTGCTCACATATATCCAATCCCACACAAAATCCCACTCACCTATCACCCGCATCCTTACTGACCTCCATTGGTTCCCCTTCCTTTAAAATCCTTGTTCTTGACTTCAAATCCTTCCTTGGCCTTGCCCCTTCCTACCATTGCATTTTCCTTCAGCCCACATTCTCTGCCTTCTGACTCTGGTCTACTGCATGTTCCTCCCTCCCTCTGCTTTACCATCAGTGTCAGAGCCTCCCCAAACCCTCCCTCTTATCCAAGTTGAACCATCAAATATAAGGCAACTTGGGATGTTTTGATATAATAAAGGTACTATACAGATGCAAGTTGCTATGTAGTTGTTAAAGTTATATGGGTCCCACTTGACAGGTTTTGCCTCGATATCCTCTTTTTACCCAGTCTCTGCAATGAGCACAGTTAAATAATACATTAATGATAGTTTAGCACTCCATCTGAAGTTCTTTAACAACATCGCCTATATTAACCTCAGAAGAGAATCTCATGCTTGCAAGTGAGACATTCTGGATTCACAGTTACGAAGTCAGTTTGCCTTACAGCCTCATTGAAAGAGATTAAGTAATTCACGCTGAAATTTGTGTACTTTAGTGCTCTGGGCTTATGTCTATTTGGAATTAGTTTGACTGTCCAAACACATTTCACTTAGAACTGTTAGAGAGAGGAAACTTGTATCCCATCTTTCTGGGCTGGAGTTAAGAGGATGTTGTTTCACACCCGTTGCTTCACCCAGTCTAGTTCTCATGTTCTCTCATGTTCATTAAAGCAGTCTTAGACAATCACCATCTATTTGAATTTATTTTTATTCATTCTCCAAGCTGCTGAAATGGGGATAGGGTTAGGATTGCCACCTTCTTCCAAGTCCAACGCCAAACAAGGGCAGTAGATTATGGCTTGAGGTCTGGGTGGTGAAATTGGTCTTTGGTGGTAGCGCAAAATGGGCAATAACAAATCGGCAGCCCGCTTTACACCCCGCCTGATTTTCGTTTCCATTGAAGTCGAGGTTGCTGATTCATTTTGCTCTACTGCTAAAGACTAATTTCACCCCCCTGATGTTTTCTTTGCTGCTGATGAAAATTTATGAAAACCGTACTAATTAATCCCTCTATCATAAAATGCATAATTAAATGGAACAAAAAGAGCTTCTATTAAAAAATAACATGGACTTTTGGAGTTCACGTTATTTTTTGGAAATTTCTGGACCACGCATTCAAAAAGTGGACTGCGTAGCCCAAAACTGGATAAGCGACAACTATGCTGGAGGTAGTGAGATAGTGAAATCCCGTTATAAAGAACTCTGTTGTAATGAGACCCCTATTGTAATCCAAAGTTTCATGCAGCATTGTAATGCTGATACTATGGTACAGCACACTGTCCTTCAAAGAAACGGGTTCAAATCCAGCCACAACTGAGGAGATTGCAGTATTATTAAAGTAATTTGGGGCAATTTCAATCCAATTTGTAACAAAATTATCTACAATTCAGTATTAGCACAGTTTGGAGCCGGCGATGTAGCATACTGTGCAAAATACAGTTTTCTAAGTGTGTTGGATAAATAAAAAAACTAGCACATGGAGCACAACAGGTAACTACTGTATTTCAAATTCAAAAGCACTTGCCCACAGATTCCTGTTTCCATTTAATGACAAACATGACCTAAGGAAGAATAATGAATAGGATGACCTGAAAAAAAATCAGCTGTAGAATCAGCTGGGCTGGAGGGCTGTCACACAGGAGAAGCCATGTTAATTTACCATGATTCACCCAGTCATTCTGCAATTGTAATCTCAGAGTCTCCAATTCCAAAGTAAATACACCTCTCTACACCTCAGTGCAGACAGCTGTCCTATAACTGATGTAGATGAGGATCTCCTGTAACTACAGTAATTAAGTAATAACTGTCTACAATGAAGTGTGTAATATACACATTAGAAATATTACAATTGCAGGATTATTGGATGAATCATAGTGGAAATGGAGTGGCGGTAATTTTCAACTTCGCTGCCTGGATGGTAATCTGACGGAGCAGATCGCCTGGCTGTTGTAGAACCCGCTTAATTTCATCCCATTGATTTCAGGCTTGTTCTATAAAGGACAGGCTCTGTCAGATTACTTGCCAGGTGGCTAAATTGAAAATTACCCTCAATGTATCCCATTGCACTCGTTGCATTGGTGGTCCTAGCTAACCAATTGAACACAAAAATTATCTGACCCCAACCTAATGGGACAGTAGTCCCAGAGAAAGCGGACACATGTTTCCATGAGTTTTAAGCAGATTTTACAAAGCTTTCCAGAGGAGGTGGTTAAAAGCAATTCTCACCCACTGTGATCTCAGCGGGTTATTAATAGAAAATAACACAGAGTGGGAGAGTACAAGATTTTACCACAATCTTCTCAACACAATAAGTTCTTGAAGGGTAAAGCTCTCTCTGCTTTGCTGCATACTCAGTCTTCAGGTATAGTCCATGTTAAGACTTTTTAATATACTGTAATTCCCAGGTCTGGAAAGCATAAAGGCTAGATAGAGTGAAACTCTCTTTTAAATTGTCCCATCACATATATGGAGATAGCAAGAGTTTGATACAGAGTAAAGGTCCCTCTATATTCTCCATTAGCATTCCTTGATCAGGTGCAGCATGTACTAGATACAGAATAATGCTATCTACTCTGAGCTCTTGATGGAATGTAGTGAGTATCTAAATTGCATCATTGCAATGGGTTGGAGTACAAGAGTAAGGAAGTCTTGCTGCAATTGTACAGGGCTTTGGTGAGACTACACCCGGAGTACTGTGTGCAGTTTTGGTATCCAAGGAAGGATATGGTTGCCTTAGAGGCAGTCCTGTGAAGGTTCACCAGATTGATTCCTGGGATGAGAGGGTTATCCTATGAGGAAAGATTGAGTAGGATAGGCCTATACTCTCTGGAGTTTAGAAGAATGAGAAGTGATCCCATTGAAACATGTAAGATTCTAAGAGGGCTTGATAGGGAGATGCTGAGAGGCTGTTTCCCCTGGCTGGAGAGTCTAGAACGAGGGGACAGAGTCTCAGGACAAGGAATCAGACATTTAGGACTGAGATGAGGAGGAATTTCTTCACTCAGAGGGTTGTGAATCTTTGGAATTCTCTACTCCAGAGGGCTGTGGATGCTCAGTCGTTGAGTATATTCAAGGCTGAGATCGATAGATTTTTGGACTTTAAGGGAATCAAGGGATATGGGGATAGGGCGGGAAAATGGAGTTGAGATCAAAGATCAGCCATGATCTTATTGAATGGCGGAGCAGGCTTGAGGGGCCGTGTGGCCAATTCCTGCTCCTATTTCTTATGTTCTTATCATAATCCTAAATTAACATAAAGGCGATGTGCCTGAAGTTGATTTGTACTCCTGTTTTTTTCCCTCTTTACATTTTCCAAACGTTGAATGCTGATGACAGGAGGTTGCCTGCATTGAAATCACTTGGGTTGTGTTTACACCACAAAGATGATTCTGTGATCCCGGTCTCCCAGTAGGAGCCACCGTTGCAGAGAGTACGAATCGGAGAATCAAAGCGACAGTCTTGTTGCTCTATCTCTAACCCAAGCTCCTTTGAGTGTGACTTTCCTGTTTTAGCATCACTGTGGAGCATTTTCTGTTTCACAGCACCACTAAAGTTGCAGTATAAAACTGGATTCAGGGCCTGGTAGATCCACTACAGTGCCTGTCAGAAGTCCTAAGGGCAAGAATGGTCATAGATGTTCAAACTTCTTTTTCCATGGACAAACACATGGGAGACAATTCATTTTGCTGCATTATAGGATATTGCATTATATTTCCATGAAGAGTAATATACTTCAGGTCTCAGTATACCTGATTATTTGATGTGCTGATTGCAATCTGCTTTGACTGATTACATTAATTACCATCCTTCTATGTGCCTTGATAATTCTCATCTTAGATTGTATAGCTAATTGCATTAGAATAAATGTTTTTTGATGTTATTTTTTGTACTTAATATGAGGTATGTCATTACTGCCTAATGAAACACTTTGCAACCGTTTGCGTCTTAGTTTTCCAGTAGCAGCAACAAACTATAGATGCAAATAGAAGCACCTTCCACATTAATCAACGTCTCTCAGGACCGGCATTGCACGAATTAGACACAGGGGGAAGTTTTCTGCCCCAACAATGCCCCCATGCCTTCACTTCATCCTCAACCGGATAAGAGCATCTGTCACTGTGCCAGTGTGCCATTTTGTTTAAGATGACCAATTTATACCGTTTGATAAATAAAACAAAGTATGAAAATTTGGGAATAAACCCCCCATATAGTGGCACAACTGGGAACAAAATTGGAAACCTCATTTGGTGAAGGCACAAAGAAATCGTTCACTTCATAGGAACATAGGAACATAGGAACAGGAGTAGGCCATTCAGCCCCTCGTGCCTGCTCCGCCATTTGATAAGATCATGGCTGATCTGTGATCTAACTCCATATACCTGCCGTTGGCCCATATCCCTTAATACCTTTGGTTGCCAAAAAGCTATCTATCTCAGATTTAAATTTAGCAATTGAATAAGTATCAATTGCCGTTTGCGGAAGAGAGTTCCAAACTTCTACCGCCCTTTGTGTGTAGAAATGTTTTCTAATCTCACTCCTGAAAGGTCTGGCTCTAATTTTTATACTGTGCCCCCTACTCCTAGAATCCCCAACCAGCAGAAAGTTTCTCTCTATCCACCCTATCTGTTCCCCTTAATACCTTATAAACTTCGATCAGATCACCCCATAACCTTCGAAACTCTAGAGCATACAACCCCAATTTGTGTAATCTCGCCTCGTAACTTAACCCTTGCAGTCCGGGTATCATTCTAGTAAACCTACACTGCACTCCCTCCAAGGCCAATATGTCCTTCCAAAGGTGCGGTGCCCAGAACTGCTCACAGTACTCCAGGTGCGGTCTAACCAGGGTTTTGTATAGCTGCAGCATAACTTCTGCCCCTTGTACTCTAGTCCTCTAGATATAAAGGCCAACATTCCATTAGCCTTCTTGATTATTTTCTGCACCTGTTCATGACACTTCAATTATCTATGTACCTGTACCCCTAGGTCCCTTTGGACATCCACTATTTTTAACTTTTTATCATTTAGAAAGTACCCTGTTCTATCCATTTTTGTTCCAAAGTGGATAACCTCACATTTGTCTACATTGAATTCCATTTGCCACAGTTTTGCCCATTCACCTAATCTATCAATATCCCTTTGTAATTTTATGTTTTCATCTACACTGCTTACAATGCCACCAATCTTTGTGTCATCGGCAAACTTAGATATGAGACTTTCTATGCCTTCATCTAAGTCATTAATAAATATTATGAATAATTGAGGCCCCAAGACAGATCCCTGCAGGACTCCACGTGTCACATCCTGCCAATGTGAGTACCTACCCATTATCCCTACTCTCTGTCGCCTTTCGCTCAGCCAACTTCCTAACCAAGTCCGTACTTTTCCCTCGATTCCATGGGCTTCTTTCTTAGCTAACAATCTCTTATGTGGGACCTTATCAAATGCCTTCTGGAAGTCCATATAAATAACATCCGTTGACATTCCCCTGTCCACTACTTTAGTCACCTCTTCAAAAAATTCAATCAGGTTTGTCAGGCACGACCTACCTTTCACAAATCCATGCTGGCTCTCTCTGATTAACTGAAAATTCTCATGGTGTTCAGTCACCCTATCCTTAATTATGGACTCCAGCATTTTCCCCACAACAGATGTTAGGCTAACTGGTCGATATTCCCTTATTTCCCTCTCTCTCCTTTCTTAAAAAGCGGCGTGACATGTGCAATTTTCCAATCCAGAGAGACAGTTCCTGAATCTAGAGAACTTTGAAAGATTATAGTTAGGGCATCTGCAATGTGCTCACCTACTTCCTTTAAAACCCTGGGATGGAAACCATCTGGTCCTGGGGATTTGTCACTCTTTAGTGCTATTATTTTCTTCGTTACTGTTGCTTTACTTATGTTAATTTTATCGAGTCCCTATCCCTGATTCAATATTAGTTTTCTTGGGATTTCCGGCATGCTATCCTCTTTTTCTACTGTAAATACTGATGCAAAGTAATTGTTCAACATGTCTGCCATTTCCCCATTGTCAATGACAATATCCCCACTTTCAGTTTTTAAGGGGCCAACACTGCACCTGACTACCCTCTTTTTCCTAATGTAACTATAAAAGTTCTTCGTATTGGTTTTGATATCCCTTGCAAGTTTCTTTTCATACTCTCTTTTTGTAGCTCTTACTATCTGTTTTGTGACCCTTTGTTGATCTTTGTATCTTTCCCATTCGCCAGGATCTGTGCCATTTTTTGCCTTTTTGTATGCCCTTTCCTTATGCCTTATACTGTCCCTTACCTCTTTAGTTGTCCATGGCTGTTTTTTTTGGCAAGTAGAGTTCTTGCCCCTCAGGGGTATAAACCGATTCTGTATCACATTAAATGTTTCTTTAGCATTTCCCACTGATCATCAGTCGTTTTACCCATTAACAGATTTGCCCAGTTTACTGTGGACAGTCTCTGTCTCATCCCATTGAAGTTGGCCTTACCCAAGTCTGGAATCTTAGCAGCTGATTCACTTTTTTCCCTTTCAAACCCTACATTGAACTCGATCATGTTATGATCGCTATTGGATCGATGTTCGCGTACAGTTAAGCCGTTAACTAAATCTGGTTCATTACTCATTACTAAATCTAGTATGGCTTGCCCCCTTGTTGCCTCTAGGACATACTGCTGTAGAAAACTATCCCAGACACACTCAAGAAATTCACTACCTTTCTGACAGTTGCTAGTCTGCTTTTCCCAATCTATGTGAAGGTTAAAGTCTCCCATTAAGACCACTATGCCTTTGTTACACGCTTGTCTAATCTCTGCATTTATACAATCTAGCACTTCAGAGCTGCTGCCAGGGGTCCTATACACAACTCCCACTATAGTCTTAGATCCTTTCCTATCTCTCAATTCAACCCATAAGGTCTCTGTTGGCTGCTTACCTCTCGTTATATCCTCCTTTATCATTGAAGTGATTTCATCTCTAATCATTAAGGCTACTCCTCCTCCTCTTCCATTTTCCCTATCTCTCTTGTAGACCTTATAACCTGGTATATTTAGTTCCCAATCCTGACCATCCTGCAGACATGTCTCAGTAATAGCTATCATGTCATACCCTCCAATTTGAATTTGAACCTGTAGTTCATTTAATTTATTCCTTATACTTCGTGCATTTGTATATAGAACTCTTAGTTGGGCCACACACCCTATCAGCTTTGATACTCGGTTAATCGCTTTACGCCTTCTAGTTTTCACTTTATCTGTAGTGTCTAAAGTACACTTTCTGCTGCTCTACGCTTTTCCCTTTCACTTGTTCTTGAACAACTGTTTGTACTATTTGTATTGTAAATTTCCCCTGGTCTTCCCCTCTCTTGCTGCTCTCAACATTACTCCCTTCTGACTCCCTGCTCAGGTTCCATCCCCCTGCCACTCTAGTTTAAACCTTCCCCAACAGCACTAGCAAACACCCCCGCGAGGACATTGGTCCCGGTCCTGCTCGGGTGTGACCCATCCTGCTTGTACAGGTCCCACCTTCCCCAGAACCGGAGCCAATGTCTCAGGAATCTAAATCCCTCCCTCCTACACCATCCCTGCAGCCACGCATTTATCCGGTCTATTCTCCTGTTCCTATACTCACTAGCACGTGGCACTGGTAGTAATCCTGAGATCACTGCCTTTGAAGTCCTGCTTTTTAATTTATCTCCTAACTCCTTAAATTCACCTTGCAGGACCTCATCCCTTTTTTTACCTATGTCGTTGGTACCGATATGGACCACGACTACTGGCTGTTCACCCTCCCCCTCCAGAATGTCCTGCAGCCGCTCAGTGACATCCTTGATCCTAGCACCAGGGAGGCAACTTATCATCCTGGAGTCACGTTTGCGGCCGTAGAAACGCCTATCTGTTCCCCTTACAATTGAATCCCCTATCACTATAGCCCTGCCACTCTTCTTCCTCCCCTCTTGTGCAGCAGAGCCACCCATGGTGCCACGAACTTGGCTCTTGCTGCTTTCCCCTGATAAGCCATCTCCCCCAACAGTATCCAAAGCGATATATCTGTTTGAGAGGAAGATGGCCCCAGGGGACTCCTGCTCTACCTGCCTAGTCCTTTTACTCTGCCTGGCGGACACCCATTTCCTTTCTGCCTACGTAATCTTTACCTGCGGTGTGACCACATCACTGAACGTGCTATCCATGATAGTCTCAGCATCACGGATGCTCCACAGTGAATCCACCCACAGTTCCAGCTCCGAAATGTAGTTAGCCAGTAGCTGCAGCTGGACGCACTTCCTGCATACATGGTCGCCAGGGACACTGGTAGCGTCCATGACTTCCCACATAGTGCAGGATGAGCATATCGTGGGTGCGAGCTCTGCTGCCATGACTTGCCTTAGAGTTACACTGCGTTCACCTCTCAGACTCTCCTCCCGCTCTCGGTCTCTCCTTTTGTACTATGCTCACCTCTCGGACTCTCCTGCCTCACCTGTGACGTCGCACAGTAGTTTTCTCGTGTTGCAGGTCTGCTGCTGCTTTTATTCCCCACTCTCAGTCTTCTGCTGCTCAGGTCCGCTGCCGCTCTGCGGAAAAAGTTAGGAAAAGCAAGGCAAAGCAGCACCTCCTTCCCCCACTTCACCGAACTCCCACACTCACCAAACTCTCAGCTGTTTCACTTTGTGCCCGCCGCACTTCAGTGCAGTTGGGGTGCTCTTTGGAGGTTACAAGTTATTATTACAGAGGAGTAAGTAGAACATTGACATCCCTCACCTGACAAGCACAAAAAAAAAATCATCCAAAAGTATGTTCCTTCTTGGGGTGGAAATCAGGCATTTTGCAAGCCGAGTGGCTAATAATTAGGGTGAGTTTTAGCAACAGATGAGCAGAGGCAGGTGATGTTACGGAGGATGAAGCCGGTGGTCTTTGTGATGCCTCTAGAAATCACACCAAATCCCTGTTACATCTTGCAGGAAGCAGGTTTATGCGCTGCACTGAGCTGCATGTGGGCCTCACAATGCCATTTTGCAATCATGCTGACTGGCGAGAGAGAATTTTCTGACTTGTTTCTGACATTGCAATAAATTAGGCCACACCACCATGTGGGTGGTGCAAGTAGCTGCTCTGACATCCTGCCAGTTCATGGGGTGAGCACCTAAGTAACAGCACTACTAGCATGAGGGGCCATTCCTGATCTGTAAACAGGCCCATCCCCGATACTTGGTACAGGGTCATGGCTGGGACAGAACGATGGGTAGCAGATTCACCCTGTAGCACTGTCAGTGGTGTTATGGCACTGGCGGAGTTTCTGTGCTGAGGTCTTTACTGAATTTTCATTTTTGAGAGTGCAGATCGTTTTAAGCAGCAAGTGCTGCAGTATCATAGAAATTGCCTTTTTGCATTTCCAATTTTAAGGTGAAACAACCTGAAGCATACGCACAGCACTTTGGAGCTTTGTTATTGTGTGTAAAGGTTGGAATTTACAGTTCCCCACATGGTGCACTCCCAGTTCAGCCATGTTGTTGTGTGAATATAATCAGCAGAGGTCAGGTGCTTTCACCACAGGCAGAGGGAATATCAGAAATGATGGAGTTTTATTTTTGCATTAAAATCGGGCACTTATAATGTGCAGGTGATCCGCTCTGCTAGGTTACCCACCCAGTGGTGAAGTTGAAAATGACCCCCAATGAGGGAAGAAATAGTTAACTTTAAAGGTTTGAATTAAGTCGCAAATGTATTTTACAAGATGTCTGTACTATTTGGCCTAGATTTTCCGCATTTGTGGATTCAGGGTGCATCTCTGGCGTGATGGGAATTGTGTCTGTCATGAAGATGCCTTTGATGCCAGCTGATCCTCTGGCCTTTAAATGATTAATATATTGTAGGTGAGCTCTATGTCCTAGTCCATGCCTATCTTCTGATATTACGCTATGTGAGATGCACGTTAGCACCACCAGTTCCCGAAGCATGGGTCCCACATAACTGGTAAGGTAAACCCTTGTACTGCGAATTAGCAGTCCTAATATAGGCTGTGCATTGTACAAAAGGACCTTTGCTTAGCTTATTCTTGATATCTTGCCAAATTACCATGTAACATGGTAAAGTGCCTGTGGTGCTTTTTTTCATTCTTCGGATGTGGGCGTCGCTGGCAAGGCTGGCACTTATTACCCATCCCTAGTTGCCCTGAGAAGGTGGCCTTCTTGAACAGTTTGTAGTGGCTTGCCAGAAGTCAAGAGTAAATCAGTAATTAAGAGTTATCCTCTCCTAATCCACTGATGTGGGACAGACCGGGTAATGACATCAGGGGCTCAACTTTAGGGGGAAATTGGGGGTGGGAGGCTCTGAAAATTGCGGAGGTCCTGTTCGGGTTTGGAAGCCGGCTCCAACTCGCCGACTTCCGAGTTTCCCAAGGCCGCACCTATGTGCGCGCGGACGACCCGAAACTGGAAGTCCCGCTGACAATTAAAGCCAGTGGGATGACAGTTAAAGCGCCAAATGTACCTCATTGAGGTACTTAAGGCACTTTACTTGTGACAGATTAAGTGATTATAATGATTTTTAACTTACCTGGGCGGCTTGCCCACTGCTTCTGATTCATGCCTAGTGAAACCAGGCATGAAGGGCCGGATCAGAGAAAAAGAAACTAAATAAATTAAAGAAAAAACCAAACAAGGTCGTTAAAACACAAAATCAATCTACCTTTGCAGCCTGCTCCGATGTCTGAAGTCTCCCTCTCCGATGTCCCTCTCTTCACCCCCACCCCCCTGCAATGTCCTGGGCAGCTGTCAATCAGGCTGGCTGCCGGGCACAAAATCCGGCGAGGACGTTAATCATCAGCAATCACCATGCGATTGCGTTGGAAACGGTAAGTTTTGTTTATGCAGGTTTGCCATGCGCACCTTCACCACCCCCCGCTGCCAACCTGCCACCATTGCAAAATCAACCCCCAGGTTTCCTTCCCTAAAAGGCATTAGTGAACCAGTTGGGTTTTTACAACAATGTGACAACTTTATGGTTACTTTTACTGATAACAGCTTTTTATTTTCAGAATAAATTTTTTCCAACTTATCCAAATTCTCAAACTACCATGGTGGGATTTGAACTCATGTCCTCCTGGATTATTAGTCTAGTAACATAACCACTACACTATCGTACCCCTAGATGGAGTATTATATAAGAAAAGTTAATTACCTGCTAAATAACATCCTTGTTTTTGTTAGCTTTCTACAACTGTGTCCTGTAGTCCATTGTGACCCAAAAAAAAGCTATGTTGAACATAAAAGCTAAATGTGATGGAAATATTCCAGAGTCTTGATGGTGTTAATTGATTAGAAATGAAAGTGAGCTGATTTGCAATCATGAAAGTACTACTGACATAGTGGTTTAACGTAATAATGGATCACTATCAGGTGGGATTTAATCTTCAACTGAATGTCATTTTACAGAACTACTCAACCAAAATTGTTTCCACCAAGGAATGTAATCCTCTGCATTGGGAAGAAGCTGTCTTATGATTTAACAATGAATGGGAAGAAATGGGTGAAAAGGGGAATTGCCTCTGTGGAGATCAAGTAGTGTAGTAGCTGATTGTAGATGAGATAGAGAGTTCTAATTTCAATTTGGATTTAAACTATTGCATCCACTGACACACAAATGAGAAACCCGATGCACTAATTGCATCAGCTTGCTAGGTATGATATGCATGGAGATGAGGATGTGGAACATGCACAGAATGGGGAATGTGGTGCCATGAAAGTACAGTCCAGCAGTAGGTGTGAGCCTTCTGTTCAGGGCTCGTGATTGGGTTTATATTGTGTGTCAAAATTAAATACTGCTCCAAAATCTACCTTCCAGCATTAATTGTTTTCTTGTCATTTCATCTACAGTTAAAACAAATTCACAATGTGTTGAGGGTTTCACCTAATAAGAATGCTCGTTAATCACTGTGGAGAGATCTTAGCAGTCTTCTACTTCTTTTGGATAAAATACACAGGGAACTATAGATGTCAGTATATAGGGCTGTTTAATTAAGAAATGTTATAAATATAAGCATTTTTACTTGAGATTTAGCAACAAATGAGGTTCTTTTATTGTTAACGGTTGTCACACGCTGGGAAAGTAAAATAAATGTAGAATCCCACAGAACTCCTATCTTTCTTGGTAATCTCATCAAGCAGTGCATTGCCATGGCCTAATGGCAAAAGGCTGATGACAATTTCTTTAGAGTCATCAATGGATGCTCTCTGTAGGTGGAAAACATTGCTTTGAAACTTGTTTTTACTGAAACAGTAGGTTGCTCACCTTTTTAAAAGTAGGCATCATTCTTCAAATGAAAGTTGAACTCTACATATTATGGGAAGGTGGGCAACTGAGAAAATCAGAAGTTTGTGCCAGTCTCTTTCAGTTTTTCCATCCTGGGACCTCTAGATTTTCCATCTCTATGCAAATAGGATTGTTGCCTGTTCAGTCATTTCAATCAGAAGAAGCAGTTGAGCCCCAAGTCTTCTGAAAGGGGGTTCTACAATCTTTTGTTTAAAGAATTGTCAAATCATACATCTTCTAATATGAATAAAAACAATTAAGGATGATTTTGCTGGGTTTCATCTTTTTAAAATTTATTCTCGGGATGTAGGCAAGATGGGATGCTGGCAAGTCCCCTATTTATTGCTCATCCCTAGTTTGCTAGGCCACTTCACAGGGCAGTTAAGAGTCAACCACATTGGAGTGGGATTGGAATCACACGTAGGCCAGACTGAGTAAAGACAACAGGTTTCCTTCCCTAAAGGACATTAGGGAACCAGTTGGGTTTTTACAACAATCCTATAGCTTCATGGTTACTTTTTTTTACTGATAACAGCTTTTTATCTCCAACTTTCTTTTTAATTGGATTCAAATTCTCAAACTGCCATGGTGGGATTTGAACTCATGGGTTTCCCGGACATCCTTACGATTTTGACGTAACGACATCTTTTATTTTTTTTTGTCGGTTTGCCGTTGGACTGGCCGGCCTGATTGGCAGGCTGGTCTCAGTCGGACAGGAGAGCAGCCAGGGAGAGGATATGTTCAAGTAAGTCTTCAGGTAAGTCTTTGATTGTATGGATGGGGGGGGGTACGGGGAACATGGGTGGGCATGGGAGCATTGATGGGCATTGGTGGGCATGACAGCACCGGTGGGCAAGGGGGCACCGGTGGGCATGGGGGTCACGGGTTGGGGGGGAAGTCAGTCATGGGAGGAGGGATTGCGGGTCAGTCACGGGGGGGGGGGGGTGTCAAGATCGGGGGTCATCACGGGGATCCGTGATCATTGGGGGGGTCGGAGATTGGGGGGTCCGCGCTCATTGTGGGGGGTTGGAGATCGGGGGGGGGGGGGTGTCCGCGATCGTTGTGGGGGGGGCCGCGATCGTTGGGGGGTTGTTGCTGGTAGGTTTGTTGGGCTTGGGGGAAGCACTCCTGCTCCTCTGGGCCCACAAGCCGTGCCAGAAAGGCACTTACCTGCAGTTTCGGGCCTTCTCGCCTCCTCTCACGTGGCATGAAGGAGAAGGCCTGGGAATCCCGGCCCCCAGGGGTTGAAAGTGCCAAATCTGCAAAAATGGAGGCCCGCAGCCTCCTTGAAAGGTTTTAGAGACCAACCCGCCTCCTGGGAGTGGGTTGATCGCCCGCCCCTCGTCTCGCCCCGGTGAAAACCGGAAATGGATGGGTTGGGGGCAGGTCTGAAACGGTTGCGATTTTGCATGCCCCCCCGTCCTCAAACCACTCGTTTTTCAATGTTGAAATTGTGCCCATGTTCTCTGGATTATTAGTCAAGCATCTGAATGATTAGTCCAGTAACATAACCACTACATTAAATATAGGCATTTTGCATAGGAAAAATTGGTGCTAATCCTTTGTCCCTATTTGGCACCTAAAAAGCACTGCACATGAATTTCCTTTTCAGGTGGTTGCACCCGACTGGGTCTGAAGAGAGCGCACCAATGATAACTACCTCAAAATGAGAGTCAGAAATCTGTGCATTCAGATTTCCTGTTCCAGCATTGGGTGCAGATCAGAGGCAAACTGCTGTCAAAAAAAATCTGGTACTATAGCATTTAAGTGCTATCTGTCGTAAAGGCCAGGCTGGTATTGTCAAAAAAAATCTTTGTTTTTGGTCTTTTGAATAAAAAATGGGTTTTCAGCTTCAGAAATGGTTGAAGAATGATGTAACTTTTCCTCACTCACTGATAGATGCCATGTTTGGAACAGTGGTTTCCCCTTTTTGTGTGATGGCTTACTTGGAGGCAGAAAAAGAGCAATAACTAGATGCTGCCTCAACAGTTGATGAAGATATTTGCCTGGCCCTCTCTAGAGCCACGATAAAATGCTTCACTCGCAAAGGGCAGGAATATTGCCTCCACTTTTCCATATGTGGTTGACTTTTAATGTCCCTCAGGGCGAGTAGGAATGGGTAGTAAGTGCTGCCTTACCAGCATTACTTACATCCTAAGAACAAATCAAAAAAATCTCTATCCCACAATCAATACAAAGGATAATCTTCCTGCTCAGACCTTCAGTCTTCTCCTATTCCCAAAGTGCTCACACCCACAATTGCTTTCCCTGTTCATGTACAGCAAAAAGGCACAAATAGAACAGTGATCAAGTTTCCAGAGTGATTTAATAATAAATGGTGGGTTAGTACCTCTTTGTTATCGTGGTGCTTACCTCTTACCTTTTTCCGTTGTGGAGTTATGGGTGTACATCTACCTACCTATCCTAGTTCTCCTTCTAAGTGAGCTCCCACTGACAGGAGATTAGGAGAGAGAATTAAGCTGTTTTTCTGTAACATAGTTCTGGGAATGAGTTGGCCCTCTATTTCTTTGTGCACGGATCCTGGATGGCGATGTGATAGTGCAGTGCAAGACCCAGATGACAGCTGTTTAAGCTGTCATCACAGCTTCTCTGTTTGCGGGGCTGTGCTGCAGATGATGCTGGAATCTTTCTAAGGATGTCTGCAAGTTCTGTACACTGATCCTTAGCACCCCACTAAGGTGACTGCGTGACTCCTCCGTACTAGTCACCATTTGTTAGAAGTTTCTGAGTGGCTCCACCAATGACTCCAACAACCTGTTGTGTTCAGAACATATTCTTTTCTTAAAAGCTGGGCCATGGTAATCTGGAACACAGCCTTCAACAGCTGGGAAGGGAGGTGACCATACTCTCTGGTGAGGGGCTCCATATTCCTCTTCCTCCGCCTGCTCCTACTCCTACTCCTGTCCACCCATGCTCAGTGACTCACCAATTGTGCTGCCCTTCTGGTGTCTATATAATCCTTCTAGGATGGATATCATGAGCTTATGAGTGGAGAGGGTAAGCTCATTGACAGGGTGTTAGTGTGCTACTGCTGGGAAGTGAGATTGAAGAAGCCCATATCAGAAAGGTCTGGTAAGAGGAAAAAGTATTTCCTTTGGATGAGGAGGCATTGTAGTCTAGCATTGGGAATGCTTGTGTTGTGAGAATTAGCAGTGCTAAAAGAATATTTCGAGGAGTGAAGACGGGAAACTTTCAAGGCATGTGAAAAAGATAAGAAATTGTGAGGTACAGAATATATTGAGGAGCACACAAGAATCACCTACTCCTTAATGAGAACCATTGCCATCCAATGCCCAATCTTATCCTTTCTGACGAGTGAATAACTTCCTGGCACTGCGACCATGTGATTGCAGTGTAGCCAGCAGTTCCTCTGCTATCTGCTGCCACGCTTTGCGTCCAGCTGTTTGTGGGACTATTTTGCCTAATGAAATTGCCTTCTGCCTCTCCACAGCCTGAAGCAGCACTTCTGTGCTTTCCTTGTCAAACTGTGAAGCCCGTTGCCCTCCTCCTCTTGTTGCTGCCATCCTCTCCTGTCAGAGGAGCAGAAAGCCATTATCAAGAGTTGGAATTTTAAAACCAGCAAAGAACGCTTACATACCAGGGCAGATGTGTCAAAGACACATTTAAAGCATTTTTAACAAAACTATCTGACATGCTTAAAGCTATCTGGAGTAGCCAAAACACTCACTTACCTTCATACAGGAACCTCAGGGCCAGTGAACAATGATTCTGCATCAGTTCTTCCAACTTGGCTTCCCAAAGCTCCATGAACCTTTAAGATGTCAGGAGCCTTTAAGGCCCAAAATGCACCCAAGCGTCCTTTCACCTCTGTGTTCTCCATCACTTATGTGCCTCCAAATCTGTTGAAGTCCGACCTGTTTAATAGAATGAGGGCCATCTGCCATGGGTGCAGCGATTTCTGGTGCCCTTGCATACACTGCTCTACTGAGTTCAGATATCTCCTAACGTTTTGAGATTAATATTTTATCGGAAATTACTATAATTTTAACAGCTCTTTAGGAGCCTTGAAAACCTATGGTAAAATTTTTTAAAGAATGACAGTTTTGCTCATTGAGATGAAAGGTGTCAGCATTTACAATGAGTCTTGAAATTTACTGTACCAGCTGGCTGTGGTGCAAGTATCTAGGGGGTGAAATTGGTCAACACCAGTCGTGCAAAATGGGCTGGTAGCGAATCAGCACCCCATTTTACACAACACCAGATTTTATTTTCCATTGAAGTCACTTAGTTTAACATTTCATCTGAAAGATGATCATGCAGATGACTTTACATGCATATGTAAAGAAGGATCCCGCTGGCTATGGGCAGGTGTCCTTGCAGTGCAAGGGCATAGGGAAGGCTGGAACCAAGTTAGGGCAACAAAGCAGTTTAAGATAGAGCAAGTTAAGGAAGAAGTTCCTATAGTGAATTGTGCTTTTGTAAATAAATACTGGTAATCTGGTGTTTGTTGTCTGTACTTCAAACCTAGGTTTTTGAGGGCAGCCAACACAAATCCACCAGAAATTGACAAACTGTCCCTTCCTTACAGTGCACAAGTGTAGTGAGCCAGAAGTTTCCATCTGTGGTGTATCTTCCACAACCATGTACCCATGTTTCTTCATTTAATGTCCCGTACAGAGACCAGTTAATGCCAACAGTTGACATGACCCAGCAGGGGATGTCTAGGTAGCACAGCAGAGGAAGGTCATATGGTTGCTGCATGGAAAATGAAATCAGAAAATTGCTTTTGCAGAAAATGGAACATCTTGATGTCCAGGATACATTTTTTTGCTGCAGACTCAAGTTATACACTTTGAGTCTTTCAATCAATTTACATCTTTCAATATTTATCTCCTGCTGTGTCTTGGACACTCAATCACATTGGATTGCTCGTTATTCATTGTAAGTGATGCTACATAGAATTCAAAAGGTCAGACTCAATATAAGCAACTACTTTTTTTTACATATTTTAGGTGACATAACAACAAGGGGCAGAAGGAGACAACTTTAAGGAAGACACGATGTCACTGGGCCATTGACAGGCAAACCAAACCGTTCCATTTCTCTAACACATGCCATCAAAGCACTGGCTCAGCAAATGATACATTTTGCATTTGTACTTCTGCACACAAGATATAGAGTTCCAGGTGATGATACACCTGGGAGAAGTGGTTCCACAGCCAGAAGTGGTGTAGAATTCTGTGCTGACTTTTTGGATTGCTAAAGAACTTTTGCAACCCTGGCCTAAAAATGGAGCTCTGGCTTAAATTCAAGCAACTCATGTGTCGGTGGTCCAGGCAACACTAACAGCCCTGCCCATCTCTTCATTGTTGTAGAATGTGGACTCTGGCATGGATTAGGCTAATCTTATCCAGTCTGCTGAACTTAATCACTTTGGACAGTACTGAATCCCGGAGCAAGGAATGTATTTTCTCGATCAAACGAGACTAAAATATTCCATTACTGAATGAATATTTGCTTTGTATCACAATAAAGTTGTTCATGATAACAAATAAGTCAGAGTTTTCATAGGCTCAGCTTTTTTAGTCATCTATAGCTTTTGGATGCTCGAGTACAGAACAGATAGAACTATCCACCCAGGGATCTGAATATTTGAAATGAAGAGAGTTCAGTTCCTGATAGGTAGAAGTAAAAGTAGAATTAGAAGGCTTGGGCTTTCTACTGACCCCCGTTTCTCAGGTCATTGTTTCCACATTCAAGTTATACAATTTTATTTTACCTGTTCAGAATTTATTTTCTTTTCCCCTCACCCATCAAATCATCTACACATTCCTTCCAGGAAGGCATTAACGGGACTGGACAAAGTCAGCATGGGTTTATGAAAGGGAAATCATACTTAACAAATCTACTGGAGTTTTTTGAGGATGAAACTGCTCCCAGGCCTCTGCCAGTGCTGTCCTTGAACTAGTTTTTAGGAGATATGCAAGAATGATCTCTGCAGTGACTTGCAGTGTGATTATCCTTCTCTTCTTGGAGGATGTCTTCAATTTAGGGAAGAGCGACCATAACATGATAGAATTCCTCATTAAGATGGAGAGTGAAGTAGTTGAATCCGAAACTAGGGTCCTGAATCTAAATAAAGGAAATTACGAAAGTATGAGGTGCGAGTTGGCTATGATAGATTGGGGAACTTTACTAAAAGGGATGACGGTGGATAGGCAATGGCTAATATTCAAAGAACGTGTGCAGGAATTACAACAATTATTCATTCCTGTCTGGCGCAAAAATAAAACAGGAAAGGTGGCTCAACCGTGGCTCACAAAAGAAATTAGGGATAGTATTCGATCCAAAGAGGAGACATATAAAATTGCCAGAAAAAGCGGCAAGCCTGAGGATTGGGAGCAGTTTAGAATTCAGCAAAGGAGGACAAAGAGATTGATTAAGAGGGGAAAAATAGAGTATGAGAGTAAACTAGCAGGGAACATAAAAACTGACTATAAAAGCTTCTATAAATATGTCAAGAGAAAAAGATTAGCGAAGACAAATGTAGGTCCCTGACAGTCAGAAATGGGGGAAATTATAATGGGGAACAAGGAAATGGCAGAACAATTAAACACGTACTTTGGTTCTGTCTTCACAAAGGAGGACACAAATAACCTCCCAGAAATGTTAGGGAACCAAGGGTCTAGTGTGAGGGAGGAACTGAAGGAAACCAGTATTAGTAAAAAAAATAGTGCTAGGGAAATTAATGGGGCTAAAGACTGACAAATCCCCAGGGCCTGATAATCTACATCCCAGACTAAAAGAAGTGGCCCTGGAAATAGTGGATGCATTGATAGTCATCTTCCAAAATTCTATAGACTCTGGAACAGTTCCTACAGATTGGAGGGTGGAAAATGTAACCCCACTATTTAAAAAAGGAGGGAGAGAAAAAGCAGGGAATTACAGACCAGTTAGCCTAACATTTTAGTGGGGAAAATGCTAGAGTCTATTATAAAAGATGTGATAACAGAACACTTGGAAGGCATTAACGGGACTGGACAAAGTCAGCATGGGTTTATGAAAGGGAAATCATACTTAACAAATCTACTGGAGTTTTTTGAGGATGTAACTAGTAAAATAGATAGGGGAGAACCAGTGGATGTGGTGTATTTGGATTTTCAGAAGGCTGAAAATCCAAATACACAAGAGGTTAGTGTGCAAAATTAAAGCACATGGGATTGGGGGGAATATACTGGCATGGATTGAGAATTGGTTGACAGATAGGAAACAGAGAGTAGGAATAAACGGATCTTTTTCCAGGTGGCAGGCAGTGACTAGTGGGGTACCGCAGGGATCAGTGCTTGGGTCCCAGCTATTCACAATATGTATCAATGATTTGGATGAGGGAACTAAATGTAACATTTCCAAGTTTGCAGATGACACAAAGCTGGGGTGGAATATGAGATATGAGGAGGATGCAAAGAGGCTCCAATGTGATTTAGACAAGTTGGGTGAGTGGGCAAGAACATAGCAGATGCAGTATATTGTGGATGAATGTAAGTTATCCACTTTGATTGTAAAAACAGAAAGGCAGATTATTATCTGAATGGTGATAGATTGGGAAAAGGGGAGGTGCAACGAGACCAGGGGGTCCTTGTACACCAGTCTCTGAAAGCGAGCATTCAGGTGCAGCAAGCAGTTAGGAAGGCGAATGGTATGTTGGCCTTCATTGCAAGAGGATTTGAGTACAGGAGCAGGGATGTCTTACTGCAATTGTATGGGGACTTGGTGAGACCACATGTGGAGTATTGTGTGCAGTTTTGTTCTCCTTATCTGAGGCAGGATATCCTTGCCATGGAGGGAGTGCAACGAAGGTTTACCAGACTGATTCCTGGGATGGCAGGACTGATGTATGAGGAGAGATTGGGTCGACTAGGCCTATATTCACTTGAGTTTAGAAGAATGAGAGGTGATCTCATCAAAACATATAAAATTCTAACAGGACTAGACAGACTAGATGCAGGGAGGATGTTCACGATGGCTGGGGAGTCCAGAACCAGGGGTCACAGTCTCAGGTAATGGGGTATGCCATTTAGAACCAAGATGAGGAGAAATTTCTTCACTCAGAGAGTGGTGAACCTGTGGAATTCTCTACCACAGAAGGCAGTGGAGGCCAAGTCATTAAATATATTCAAGAAGGAGTTAGATATATTTCTTAATGCTAAAGGGATCAAGGGATATGGGGAAAAAGCGGGAACAGGGTACTGAGTTAGACGATCAGCCATGATCATTTTGAATGGCGGAGCAGGCCCGAAGGGCCGAATGGCTTACTCATGTTCCTATTTTCTATGTTACTGTGTTAGAATAAATACAAACTATTGTGAGAAATTTGCAGAGAATAATCGATATCCAGGAGAGGTAGCTAATCAAGGGCCTGTGATGGTGTATATATATATATCTATGTGTAGAATAACAGATATGGGAATGATTACAAGGCTGGGATCTAATTGAAGAATATTTAGATGATAGCAACAATCTTTTAATCACCATTTGATATTTTTCATAAGGTATGAAGTTCATAGGGCCAGTTTTATTCCATTTTGTCCCCTCTTTGTCGTATGTTAACATAAACATTGACTGTGAGTGTGTTCCAAATTGTTCGTGGCTGACACAGCTTCTGTGAAGTATTAAGAAGAGTGACACAATCACTAGAGTTGATTACCAGGAAGTAACCATTTCACTGTATACTGTAAAGCCCTCTAATTTAATGCTGGCTGCAGGCAGCTAATTTAGATGTGGGTTTATACTTCCTGCAGTATAAGCATGAGCCTTGAACATTCAAATGTATTGTCTAGACATCTTTGTTTCAACTCTTTCACTTCTCTCCCCTGCATTACTTCATGGCTGCTTAACTGGAAAACCCAGCTGTTTTTCAATTAGTTAGCTTCATCTTACAGCCAATGGTGGTTCTTCTAACCTGTTGCTATGTAACCTGATCAAAGATCTAACAAAACTCCCAATCAATGATTGCAGCTGACCTCAAAGAATAAAACAAAAATCAAACTAGTGTTATGCTGTTAACCTGTCATTCTCCAAGTCAAAGACAAACTTTTAATATTTTTCTCTACTGAGACAGTGTGAGTAAATCAGGTATAATATTGTATCTACCAAGGCTAAGTGATTGGAGAGAGCTCCTGTTTATTCTAATGGGCACTGGAACAGCTGTAATATTGCTCTCTGAGTACATAGGCCAGGCTTGGAGTGAATATAATGAGGGAATTGGGTGTGGATGGAGAGTTGAGGATGGAAGGATGCGATTGAAGTCCACCTCCAGTTTATACTGGTGTGTGTCTGACTTGGTACCAGCATAAAACCTTTGCCTGAGAATCATTGAGCTTATTTTGTTCTGTGCCTATTCGCAATTGTGCTCCAAACTCTAATTTCTTTGAATTCCTGGCCCTGTTGCAGCAACTAATCTGGTGTAAACTGAGGAAAATTAGATAGTTGGGGGAAAAAAAATCTTCCACCTCCTCTCCTCTGCTCTGCTTTGCCCGTGTGCGGCCAAAATTTGTGTGGCACTTCAGCACCCAACGCAAGCCTCCTTCAGAACATAATTGAAACTCAAGTCAGGTGGGTCATCAAGGAACATAGGAACAGGAGTAGGCCATTTAGCCCCTTGAGTCTGTTCCACTATTCAATGAGATCATGGCTGATCTGTGACCTAATTCCTTAGCCCCCTATCCCTTAATATCTTTGGTTGACAAAAATCTATCAATCTCACATTTAAATTTAACATTTGAGCTAGCATCAACTGCTGTTTGCAGAAGAGAGTTCCAAATTTATACTACCCTTTGTGTGTAGAAGTGTTTCCTAACTTCACTCCTGCAAGTCTTGGCTCTAGCTTTTAGGCTATGTCCCCTAGTCCTAGACTCCCCAACCAGCAGAAATAATTTCTTTCTATCTACCCTATCAGTTCCCCTTAATGTCTTGAAAACTTCAATCAAATCACCCCTTAATCTTCTAAATTCCAGGGAATACAACCCTAGTTGGGGAATCTCTCCTCATAATTTAATCCTTGGAGTCCTGGTATCATTCTAGTGAATTTATGCTGCCAAGGCCAATATGTCCTTCCTAAGGTGCGGTGTCCAGAACTGAACGCAGTACTCCAGGTGTGGTCTAACCAGGGCTTTGTATAGCTGTAGCATAACTTCTACTCCCTTGCATTCTAGTCCTCTAGATATAAAGACCAACATTCCATTAATCTTTTTGATTATGTTCTGTACCTGTCCATGACATGGACTCCTAAGTCTCTTTGAACCTCCACTGTCTCGAGCTTTTCACCATTTAGAAAGTATTCTGATCTATCCTTTTTAGATCCAAAGTGGATGACCTCACAGTTGCCTACATTAAAATCCATTTGCCACAGTTTTGCCCATTCACTTAATCTATTAATATCTCTGTAATTTTATGCTTCCCTCTACACTGTTTACAATGCTGCCTATCTTTGTGTCATCGGCAAACTTGGATACGTGGCTCTCTATCCCATCATCTAAGTCATTAATAAATACAGTGAATAGTTGAGGCCCCAACACAGATCCCTGTGGGACACCACTAGTCACATCCTGCCAATTTGAGTACCTTCTCATTATCCATGCTCTCTGTCCCCTGCCGCTCAGCCAATTTCCTATCCAGGTCAATAAGTTGCCCTCAATTGCATGAACTTCAACTTTAGCTAACAGTCTCTTATGAGGGACTTTATCGAATGCCTTCTGGAAGTCCATATAAACAACATCCATAGACAGTCTCCTGTCCACTACTTTAGTCACCTCTTCAAAAACTTCAATCAGGTTTGTCAGGCATGACCTACCCTTTACAAATCCATGCCGGCTCGCTCTGATCAACTGAAAATTTTCAAGGTGCTCAGTCACGCTATCCTTAATTATAGATTCTAGTAATTTCCCGACAACAGACATTAGGCTAACTGGCCTATAATTCCCTGGTTTCCTTCTCTCACCTTTCTTAAATAGTGGAGTGACACGTGCAATTTTCCAATCTAAAGGAAGGGTTCCTGAATCGAGAGAACTTTGGAAGATTATAGTTAGGGTATTTGCAATGGTCTCACCTACTTCCTTTAAAATCCTGGGATGGAAACCATCTGGTCCTGGGGATTTGTCACTCTTTAGTGCCATTGTTTTCTTCATTACTGTTAGTTTGCTTATGTTAATTATGGCCCTGATTCAAAATTAGTTTCCATGGGGGAACCAGCATTCTATCCCCTTCCTCTACTGTAAATACTGACACAAAGTAATTATTTAACATGTCCGCCATTTCCTTATTTTCATTTACAATATCACCATTATCAGCTTTTACGGGGCCCACATTGCTCCTGACCACCCTCTTTTTCCTACAATAATTGTAATCATTTTTGTGTTGATTTTGATATCCCTTGCAAGCTTCTTTTGATACTCCCTTTTTGTAGCTCTTACTATCTGTTTTGTCACCCTTTTCAGTTCTTTGATCTCTCCCAGTCACCAGGATCTGTTACTTTTTGCATTTTGTATGCTTTTTCTTTCAGTTTTATGTTGTCCCTTACCTCTTTTGTCATCCATGGCTGTTTTTTTGGCAAGTGGAGCTCTTGCCCCTTGGGGTATAAACTGGTTCTGTATCACGTTAAATTTTTTTTGAACACCTCCCACTGATCTTCTGTCATTTTACCCATTAATAGATTTACCCAGTTTATGTGCAAATTTAGAATTTACTAAATTTAGAAGCTGATACGGATTTCTCCCTTTCAAACACAATGTTGAACTCGATCATATTTTGATCGCTATTAGACAAATGTTCACGCACCGTTAGGCTGTTAACTAAATCTGGCTCATTACTCATTATTAAATCTAATATGGCCTGCCCTCTTGTTGGTTCTAAGACATATTGTTGCAGAAATCTGTCCTGAACACACTCGGGAAATTTGCTATCTTTATTTTGCTTATTCCAATCAGTATGAAAGTTAAAAGGGACATGGTCAAGGATATGGTCATGGACATGGTGCTCCATGTTGACTAAACAGAAGGCTGCATACTGATGCAACTCATTACCAATTGTATATGATGCTGAAATAGATGAAGTTTAAGCCAGTAATCTGGAAACTACAGTGGGAAAGCTCATGAACATTCCCTGGCAAACAATATGTTGCTCGTGTAACAGAGTGTTTGGAAAAGGCTGCTTCCTGAATATTGCTGGAAAGACCTGCCCAAAAAACCCTTTTAATAGCACACATACTAAATGGGGACAGGCTTTCATTGTAAATAGGAGGAGGAAATAGCTTGCACAATTCATTGTAATCTCAAGATCTAATCAAATGAGGTCCCTCTAGCACTAGTTTTTATCTGGTTCAGTCAAATGCTGGACTCCTGTCAATTATTAGTTTTGTTCTAAAACTGAGTAGTGAATGTGTGTTATCAGTTCCCCCTCTTCGTTGACTCTTGGATCAAACTCGCCCTGCTGGCTGTTGAGTTGAACACTGCTGCTCTACTTCCTCCTGAATCAAACTTGCTTCTACAGACTTCTGAATTGGACTTCTCCACTGGATGAGGATTTTCTTCCCCCATTGCCTTCTCCCTCAAAACTAGACTCTTGAACCACTCGACAGGTTACTTCCTCTTATTAAGTTCCCACTCCAAAGGGGCAAATTTCCAAGAAAGTGACACTTGGCCTGTTCCCCCCACGTGTTGGGTATGGCCTCTTATGAGCAGCTCCCCATACCTGCTGTCTTCTGATGGGTGCAGCTGCTGTTGGTTGTTCCTCTTCCTCCAACTGTTCCTCCATCCAAATGAAATGGGCAATAATCAAACCCATTATAACCAGATGAAGCTTACTGAGGGTGATAAGGCAGAAAAAGTGAGAAAGAAGCAGTCTGGAAGCTGGAAACTCTCCTGGGAATCCAAATAGCAGAACAATCCTTTCCCTTTAAATACTGCTTTAGTGGGTCTGAGACAACAATCTCACCAAGTTTTACTGTCAAGTTGGGCACTGGATTTTTGATTAAAATGAGGTTGGGGTCCCAATTGCATCATAGGACCCCAATTTAAATATTTTCATGAGTCCAGTGCCTGCCTATGGTGGGTGCCTCTACCTCCTCCAAAAATGGCGGCGGGCAAGAGAGCTGGGAACACACCAGTAAGTACATGACCGCTATTTTCATCACCCATCTGCCCATTCCCTTTGGCGGGATTGTACCCGAACATTCCTCTAACCAATAGTGTTAGAGCCAGAGAATGGTTCAGCAGTTAACATCCATTTTAAGCATAATATGACAGAAAGCAATACATCAAAGTTCCTTATCCTGCAAACGTGAACAATGATTGTAACAGGCACTCTGTTAACACAATAATATTCCTTAAAGGAAAATTCAGCTCAGGTCCTGATTCATGCCCCACCAAACTAATGGAAAATCTCCTGGTTTATAAGAACAATTATAGGTAGGTCGCTGTCTTACAGACATGATTCTCAGCTAGCACTGGGTCAGATCCATTACAGATTAGAGGATGTGCGAATATGAGACATCTGACCCGTCCACACAGTGCATTCAGCTTGCTCCATCATATAGGTCCTTCTGGATCTTCAGACCACTTTCTTCTCTCTCCTGCTTTAACAGACAGAATGGGGTAAATTTTAACCCCCAAGAAAGGTGGATGGGCATCCCGGCTCCAACGCGCCGACTTCTGGGTTTGACCCAGACGCAATTGCATTTCTGAAACTTGGAAGTCCTGCTGGCACTTAAAGCCGGCGAGATGATATTTAAAGGACCAATTGAGGTATTTAAAGTCCTTAAAGCTGTAAATTGTTTGTGTATTGACCTAGATAAGCCTTTTTAACTGCTTATGAAAGTGTCTCCTGTAGCCTCTGGAACACGCCATGGAAACGGAGGCGAGTTGCAGCCGACCCTCAGTTGGACCTTTAAACCAGTGATTGACACGTGAAGAAAAGGTGAGTTTTTGCAGCAGTGCACTCAGTTCTCTCAGACAAACCTTTGGCTGGGAGTTCTTTTTATTTAGACTGATAATTCTTGTGTTCACACGCATTTATCTATATTTTGGACCCCCTCAAACTGACAACATCAGGATGGTAGCGGGGTGGGGGGTGGGGAGGCTGCAATGGGTTTATTCTACAGTACATCTGAGGAGGAGGCACAGCACCATCTGTGGCAGGCATGGCGTACAGTTCTGGGAGTTACAGGTCCACAAGACAGAGGTGCTGCACAAGAACCTGCAAAAGAGCAGGGAGGGGGCCGACGTCGCAGAAAGCACTACCCACCTGAGAGGGTGTACAGACAGAGGCTGAGCTTTCTAGACCTCTCTGAGGAGCAGTACCTATGCAGACTCTGACTGAGTCGCCAGGTGGTCACAGACATCTGCACGCTTCTTCATGCAGAGCTGCTCCCGGCTGGGCCTGGTGGCCAAGCATTGCCCGTCGCAGTTAAATCACAACTGCCCTCAATTTCTTTGCCTCTGGATCCTTCCAGAGCGCCACCGGTGACATCACCAGAATCTCTCAGTCGTCTGCACATAAGTGTATACGACAGGGGATGGATGGCTTATTTGCCAGGGCATCCAACTATGTCAACTTCCCCTGCGATGACATCAGCCAGTCTGAGAGGGCAGTGGGTTTCCACTCTCTGGCTGGCTTCCCACTGGTGCAGGGTGCAATTGATTGCACATACGTAGCAATCCGAGGACCTCCACATGAGCCAGGACTGTTCATCAACAGAAAAGGATATCACTTGATCAATGCTTAGCTGGTTTGCGACCACTGGAAGAGGTTTCTGCAGGTGTGTGCCAGATTCCCTGGCAGCTGCCATGATTCGTTCATTTTACATGAGTCCAACATCCCGGCCTTCTTCCAAGCACAAGACTGACTCAAGGGCTGGCTGCTTGGAGACAAGGGATATTCCCTGCAGACGTGGCTCATGACACCTCTGAGAAATCCCACCAAAGAGGCACAGCAGCAGTACAATGGCAGTTACATCACCACCAGGTCTGTCATTGAACAAGCCCTTGGAATGTTCAAGATGAGCTTCAGGTGCCTGGATTGATCTGGGGGATCCCTTCAGTACTCACCGGCGAGGGTGTGCAGAATAATAGTTGTGTGTTGCGTCCTGCACAACATCACTCAACAGAGAGGGTTACAGATGGAGGAGCTCTCATGCGCTCATGAAGCATTCGCATCTGCCGGCAACATTGAAGAAGACGAGGAGGAGCAGGATGATAAGCAACCCATCTGCAGAGCAGCAGCATACATGGCTGTTCATGATGCCAGGGATTCACTCATATCTGATAGATTCTCATGAGGAGATCTACAAAGTGAAGACAGTGAAGTACTCAGACCACCTGGAATGACCACCACCACCAGCGTTGTAAACGCGGCCAATGAATGGCGTGAAGTCTTGTGGTTCATGATGCGGCATATGCAAGGGTGCTTTCACAAAAGGGACTCTAGAATGGACAAGACATGGTAGTGGTGGTGACAATTATAACATTTAATGCGAATGTAACAACAAACAAATAGAAAGTAAAAACGTGATATTTAGTCAGACACCCTTGTGCATACCATTGGTGATTACAAAACCTTTGCCTTCCTCTTCCTACTGCATCCCCTGTGGTTTCAGTAGAGGTAGTGGCAGGTTGCTCAGGTCCCTGCCCTGACCGCTGAGATGCTCTCAGCCTAACCCCTCTAGGTTTTGGAGCCCATGAGGGCCCCGCCAAAGACAGCTCCATCTGCACCTGTGCAGGGGCAAACTCGGTCATCGGGAGAGGAGGCAGCATTGCAAGCACTGGTTGAGGGAGGGGACAATGGGTGAGAAATGGGAGTCCCCTCATGCATGTCCCCTTTCACCATCATCCCTCTCCAGAGCTACGGCCACACCACTCCTACCACTCTGCTGGACAACACCTTGGAGGACATCTCTGCCACACTCTAAGGCCACTGTTAAAGTACCTGTCTGCTTGTTACCCATGCTGGATTTTATTTATTAACCCATATTTTTCCAGCTAGGCATTGGAGCGTTCGACTGAACTCCAAGGCCGCCTCCTCCGCCTCTGTTAGGGCCACTATTCATGGTGGCCCCCCCGCCAGGCCGCATCCTCTCCCTTGCATTTTGTGCTCTCTTCTCCTACAAGGAGAGAAAGATCAGAAGCGTGAGTGAGTGAGGGTGACGGGGTCACTAGATGGATGCATTGCTCTAGGTGAGGCTGCCAATGAAAGAGATGCATCAGAGAGTGAGTATCAGATAGATTCATGATATTGCATCAGGATTGGGGTGAGTGGGATTGGTGGGTTCACAAATGGGAAGGCAAGTTGATACTGAGCGTCAAGTGGGTGTGAGGAGTGATGTAATGGAGTAGGCTTGACAGGACAGAGTGAGAAGGGGTAATGTACACCACAGGATGTAGGTGAATCAGTAACTGTACTCACTTTTCCTGGCCTGGTTAGGTCATTGAAGTGTTTCCTGCATTGCACCCATGTCCTTATGATGGTGGTCCTGCTGGTCACCTCCTGTGCCACCTCGAGCCAGGCCTTCTTGGTGGCAGAGGCAGGGCATTTTCTCCTGTCAGCTGGGTACAATGTATCCCTCCTGCTCCTCACTCCGGCTCGTAGCAACTCCGGCAAAGAGTCACTGAACTGGATGCTGGCCTCGTCCTTTGTTGCTCCATTTGGTTCAATTCCTCCTTTTTCCCTCAAAATCCATGGTTGCAATGGTCCTTTAAATATTCCAGCTCCCAGCACGTCATTCGGGTGCGCAATGTGCCTGCTGAGCAGCTTGGAGACGCAAAACCCAGAAATCACATTAAGAGCCTTCAGTTGAGTCGTGATCGCTCAAGAAAATGCACAAAAAAATTTCCGGGTTTCCCACAAGTGCATTGACCTCCACGCTGAGTTCCTGCCGATATGTTAAAATTGACCGCAATGTATCCCTCTACTCCCTCCTTAATCAATAATCTCTCCATTTATTTTCAACTGAGTCAACATTCACTGTGCTTTTCAATAGACAAAGATTCTTAAAGATAGAGCAAGGTACATGCTTAGATACGGAGACTCATCAAGATAGCCAGATTGAGATAGAAGAACTTTGGATAGATAAGTAAACAATTACACAGCAAGATGCAGTCAATCCTTACAATAATATTCTCTGGCATAACAATAGTTAGTTTGAATTTTGACTCTTCCTTTGATCATCTGATTCCACAATGCAGAGACAGTCACCTAGTGAGACAAAGAGAGAGAGCAATAGGAAAGACAAGACAGAAGACTAGAAAGGCAGAAAGAGACACAGGGAGAAGACAGAATGAGTGAGCGATGACAGGAGAGACACAGAGGTCATAGAATCGCAGAACCATAGAATGATATAGCACAGAAGGAGGCTATTTGGCCCATCGTGCCTGTGCAAGCTATTTGAAAGAGCTATTCAATTAGTCCCACTCCCCTGCTCTTTCCCCATAGCCCTGCACATGTTTCCCTCCAAGTATTTATCCAATTCCCTTTTGAAAGTTACGATTGAATCTGCTTCCACCACCCTTTCAGGCAGTGCATTCCAGATCATAACAACTTTTGCCAGTTACCTTAAGTGTATGTTCTTTGGTTACCGTCCCTTCTGCCACTGGAAACATTTTCTCATTATTTGCTCTATCAAAACTCTTCATGATTTTGAACACCTCTATCAAATCTCCCCTTAACCTTCTCTGCTCTAAGAAGAACAATTTCAGTTTCGCTAGTCTCTTCACATAACTGAAGTCTTTCACCCCTGGTATCAATCTAGTAAGCCTCCTCTGCACCCTCTCTAAGGGCTTCAATTTTGCTAACAAGTCTATTATGTGGTACTTTATCTAATGGCTTTTGGAAGTCCAAATACACAACATCAATCGCACTACCCTCATCAAAGAACTCAATCAAGTTAATCAAACAAGATTTGCCTTTAACAAATCCATGCTAGCTTTCATTTATTAACCCTTATTTTTCCAAGCGCCAATTAATTTTGTCCTGCATTATTGTCTCTAAATGTTTCCCCACCACCGATGTTAGGCTGACTGATCTGTAGTTGCCAAGTTTATCCCTCTCCCCTTTTTTGAACAGGGGTGTATCATTTGCAATCTTCCAGTCCTGTGACACTAATCCCATATCTAAGAATGATTGGAAGATTTTGGCCAGAGCCTCCACAATTTCCACCCTTACTTCCCTCGGCAACCTAGGATACATCCCATCCGGACCGGGTGACTTTTTTTACTTTGAGCGCTGCCAACCTTTTAAGTACCTCCTCTTTATCTATTTTTATCTTATCTAATTTCTCTACAAACTCCTCCTTTACAGTAACATTGGCAGCATTCTCTTCTCTAGTGAAGACAGATGCAAATTACACATTTAGTACCTCAGCCATGCCCTCTGCTTCCAAAAGAAGATCTCCTTTTTGGTCCCTAATTGGCTGCACCCTTCCTTTGTCTACCCTTTTACTATTTATATGTTTATAAATGACTTTTGGGTTCCCTTTTATGTTACCCGCCAATCGAGACTCATACACTCTCTTTGCCCCACTTATTTCCTTTTTCAGTTCTCACCTGTACTTTTGTATTCTACTGAATTATGAATCTGACATTTACCATAAGCCTCTTTTCTGTTTCATTTTAATCCTATAACTTTCGTTATCTAGGGAGCTCTAGCTTTGAATGCCCTTCCTTTCCCCCTTGTGGGAATGTGTCTAGTCTCGTCCTGAACTATCTCTTCCTGTTGCTCATTTACTGTTTTACCTGCCAATCTTTGATTCCAATCCACCTAGGCCAGATTCCTTTTCAACTCACTGAAATTAAGCCTCCTCTAGTTGAATACTTTCATATTTGATTTTTCCTGGTCCTTTTTCATTACTGATCTAAACCTAATGATATTGTGATCACTGATTCCCAAATGTTCCTCCACTGAAACATGCTCCACTTGCCCCACTTCATTCCCCAGTGCTAGATCCAGCATTGCTTCCTTCCTCGTTGGGCTGGAAACATACTGAAAAGAAAGTTCTCTTGAACAAATTTCAGGAGTTCCTCCCCATCTTTGCCCATTACACTGTTATTTTCCCAGTCTATACTAGGATAATTGAAGTCCCCCATTATCACTACTCTAAAGTTTTTGCATCTTTATGCAATTTGTCTGCAAATTTGCTCCTCTATCTCCTTCCCACTATTTGTTGGCCTGTAGTATACACCCAACAGCGAATTAGCTCCTCTATTGTTCCTTAATTCTAACCAAATAGATTGTGTCTTTGAACCCTCAACTACATCCTTGGAGCAGAGGAGGCTGAGGGGGGACATGATTGAGGTGTACAAAATTATGAGGGGCACAGATAGGATGGATACTAAGGAGCTTTTTCCCTTCGTTGAGGGTTCTATAACAAGGGGACATAGATTCAAGGTAAAAGGCGGGAGGTTTAGAGGGGATTTGAGAAAGAACTTTTTCACCCAGAGGGTGGTTGGAGTCTGGAACTCACTGCCTGAAAGGGTTGTGGAGGCAGGAACCCTCACAACATTCAAGAAGCATTTGGATGAGCACTTGAAATGCCATAGCATACAAGGCTACGGACCAAATGCTGGAATATGGGATTAGAGTAGACAGGGCTGATGGCCGGCGCGGACACGATGGGCCGAAGGGCCTCTATCCGTGCTGTATGACTCTATGACTCTATGACTCTACATCATCCCTTTCTAGTGTTGTAACAGTATCTTTGATCAATACTGCCACCCCCCTCCTTTTTTCCTTCCCTACCTTTCCTGAATACATTGTAGCCAGGAATAATAAGTGCCCATTCCTCCCCTTATTTGTGCCAAGTCTCTGTTATTGCCACTATATCATAATCCCATGTGGCTACTTGTGCCTGCAGCTGACCAACCTTATTTATCACGCTCTGTGCATTTACGCACATGTACTCCAAACCCATCTTAGTCTGCCTTGCATTTCCCCCATGTCTGACCCCTCCTATTTTTGAACTACTCTTTATTCTAATTCTGTTTGTCTCTCCTAGCCCCCTGTGCATCTTGTATCTCCTCTCTTATGCTTTATCCTGGTGCCCCTCCCCCTGCCAAATTAGTTTAAACCCTCCCCCACAGGACTAGTTAATCTCCCTGTGAGGACATTGGTCCAAGCCCTGTTGAGGTGCAACCCATCCATCTTGTGCAGGGCCCTCCTGCCCCACAACTGGTCCCAATGCTCCAGGAATCTGAAGCCCTCCCTCCTGCACCATTTCTCCAGCCACGCATTAACCTGTCTTATTTTACTGCTCCTATACTCAATAGCACGTGACTTTGGGAGTAATCCAGAGATTACTACCTTTGAGGTCCTGCTCTTTAACTTCCTCCCTAGCTCCTGAAACTCTGTCTGTAGGACCTCAACCCTTTTCCCACCTATGTCATTGATTCCAACGTGAACCACGACTTCTGGCTGTTCCAATTTCCCCTGCAAAACGTTCTGCACCCGTTCAGTGATGTCCTTTACCCTGGTACCAAGGAGGCAACACACCATGCGAGACTCAAGTCAACGGTTGCAGAAATGCTTGTCTATCCCCTAAATATCAAATCCCCTATGACCACTGCATTTCTATGCTTCGTTGTGCCATCCTGTGCAGTCATTTGCCCTACAGTGCCATGGATGTGCTCTAGACTGCACTCGCCCGAGGTGTCGCCACCCTCACTGGTATTCAGTACTGAAAACCAGTTTGACAGTGCCAAACTCCCAGAGGATTCCTGCACTGCCTGTCTCTTCCTACCCTGCTAGATGGCCACCCACTTACTATCCTCCTGAACTCTCCGTAGCCGCGGGGTGACCACCTCCTGGAATGTACGATCCAGGAAATTCTCAGCCTCTCATATGCTCTGCAGTGACTCCAGAAACCCTGATCTTGAGTTCGAGCAGCTGGAGGCACTTCCTGCTCACATGGTTATGCAGGACACATGAAGCGTCCTGTAGTTCCCACATGGCACAGGAATTGCAGGCAACAACTTCTCAGCTGTTCCATCATTATACTTAAAAGTTGGTGAGAGAAATGGAAAAAGTGAAGGGTAGATAGAGGGAAATAGAGACAGACAAGTGGACGGAGACAGAAAACTACCACAGAATACAAAAAATGAGTCACTTCCCTTTCTCCGATGATTCCCCAGGGAGTAATTACCCAATTTTAGGGAACACAGACTGCTGGCATCGACCCTGTTAGCTACCACTGTCCAAGCCTGCTTCATAGTGGCCCTGGTGATGTTCCTGCAGCTGCTGGGGAGCAGTATCTCCTTCCTTGACCTGACTTCCTCCACTAGGACCTCAAGGGATGCATCAGAAAACCAAATTGTTTTTTTTTATTCGCTCATGGGATGTGGGCATCGCTGGCGAGGCCAGCATTTATTGCCCATCCCTAATTGCCCTTGAGAAGATGGTGGTGAGCCGCCTTCTTGAACCGCTGCAGTCCGTGTGGTGAAGGTTCTCCCACAGTGCTGTTAGAAAGGGAATTCCAGGATTTTGACCCAGTGATGATGAAGGAACGGCGATATATTTCCAAGTCGGGATGGTGTGTGACTTGGAGGGGGAACGTGCAGGTAGTGTCATTCCCTTGTGCCTGCTGCTCTTGTCCTTCTAGGTGGTAGAGGTCATGGGTTTGGGAGGTGCTGTCGAAGAAGCCTTGGTGAGTTGCTGCAGTGCATCCTGTGGATGGTACACACTGCAGCCACAGTGTGCCGGTGGTGAAGGGAGTGAATGTTTAGGGTGGTAGATGGGGCACCAATCAAGCGGGCTGCTTTGTCCTGGATGGTGTTGAGCTTCTTGAGTGTTGTTGGAGCTGCACTCATCCAGGCAAATGGAGAATATTCCATCACACTCCTGACTTATGCCTTGTAGATGGTGGAAAGGCTTTGGGAAGTCAGGAGGTGAGTAACTCACCACAGAATACCCAGCCTCTGACCTGCTCTTGTAGCCACAGTATTTATATGGCTGGTCCAGTTAAGTTTCTGGTCAATGGTGACTCCCAGGATGTTGATGGCGGGGGATTCGGTGATGGTAATGCCGTTGAATGTCATGGGGAGGTGGTTAGACTCTCCCTTGTTGGAGATGGTCATTGCCTGGCACTTGTCTGGTGCGAATGTTACTTGCTGCATGCGGGCTCGGACTGCTTCATTATTTGAGGGGTTGCGAATGGAACTGAACACTGTGCAATCATCAGCGAACATCCCCATTTCTGACCTTATGATGGAGGGAAGGTCTTGATGAAGCAGCTGAAGATGGTTGGGCCTAGGACACTGCCCTGAGGAACTCCTGCAGCAATGCCCTAGGGCTGAGATGATTGGCCTCCAACAACCACTACCATCTTCCTTTGTGCTAGGTATGACTCCAGCCACTGGAGAGTTTTCCCCCTGATTCCCATTGACTTCAATTTTACTAGGGCTCCTTGGTGCCACACTCGGTCAAATGCTGCCTTGAGGTCAAGGGCAGTCACTCTCACCTCACCTCTGGAATTCAGCTCTTTTGTCCATGTTTGGACCAAGGCTGTAATGAGGTCTGGAGCTGAGTGGTCCTGGCGGAACCCAAACTGAGCATGGGTGAGCAGGTTATTGGTGAGTAAGTGCCGCTTGATAGCACTGTCGACGACACCTTCTATTACTTTGCTGATGATTGAGAGTAGATTGATGGGGCGGTAATTGGTTGGATTGGATTTGTCATGCTTTTGTGGACAGGACACACCTGGGCAATTTTCCACATTGTCGGGTAGATGCCAGTGTTGTACCTTATTTGGTGCTACAAAATACTTTGAAGCATTCTTGCAGCAAAAATGAAGGCGTGGAATGCAACCTCATTTTAAAAGGTGCATCCCTGCTTTAAATAGGCCTTGGGAGGCGCGTTGCAAATTGTGCGTATCATGTGGGCGGGCTGCCCGATTCCCGATGCCATGGGGAGTACAGCCTGTCAGTCAAATGGAAATGAGACCCAGGAATTAAAATTGCCCAGGCATCATGTCGACAACATCATGGGGGAATCCTGCTCACACCTCCCCCTGCCTGCTCAATTCGCGCACCGAGTTAAAATCGGGGCTTTACCATTGGTAGGGCTAATCATTTAGTTTCCGTCTTCAACAAAATCTGAAAGTTTACGTAACACATAGCACTCATTGACTATATAATCAATTTCAATTAGTACGGAGATTTCACACATAAAACAATACATCTTCCCATCTTTAACCCGGACTAATTACCACCAGCATCGCAGACGTGCTCCACATAAAATTTCAACCATTGTGATGTGGGGGTAGACTTGGCATTGGTATACTGCTAAATTGCAGGGTTGGAATGTAAGCCTTTACACCCACTGGGGGCTAAATTGGATAACCCCGAAAACGGGCATGGGGATCGCAGTATGTGATTAACCCCCGACCATTCATAGCGCTGCAGGCAGCACATTAAATTTGTGCTGCCGGTTGTTTTAAATGATAGCTGAGCGCAGCCAGTGCTACCTGCACTGTTGATTGGCTGCACGCATCAGCAGGGGGCTCGATATCGCGAGTGGCTTGCACTTCTTAAAGGCAGCCTGCACCTCTTAAAGGGGAGGTGCACTGTGGCTGCAAGAAGTGATTGGGATCTTCGTGAAGAATGACTGAGCCTGGGAGGGAGTGTGTACCAAGGTTTCCTGATAATGCACTGGAAGCCTTGAAGCAAGAGGTGGAGAGAGGGAAGGACATCCTGCATGCGCAGGGTGGCAGGAGGTCCTCCAGAGGTATGCTGAAGAGGCAGTGGGAGGAAGTAACGACGGAGGTCAATGCCAGGAACATAGCTCCAAGAACATTGATGCAGTACATGAAGAAGTTCAATGATTTAACACGAGTTGTCAGGTGAGTGAATTCAATCTTCAAATGGCATATCCCAGCAACTGCACCACCTCCTCATCCACTGCTCAATTCACTACACCCCTCCATCACCAACCTACCAACAATCTCTATCAATCGGTACTCAACCCTTCAATTCATATGGTTTACCTCACCCTCTCACACTTAGCACTTTTGCAAGCCTCACACTCACATACTTTGGCAACTATTCAACCATGACAACCACATCACCCAAACATCTTGCAGGACACTTATTGACACACTTCCCTCTTTCTTGCAGGAGAAGGTGGTGCATAACAGGAGGCAGTAATGGACAATTGGAGGAGGACAAGCGCGCCTACATGTTTTCACTCCCATGAAGGAGACAGTGCTGGCCATCATGGGAAGGGGCATCACTGAGACCATGGCTACTGGCGGCGCTGGAGGGATTGATGATGAGGGTTTCTGCAACCTAATTCTTCTTCTTGCTTCCCATTCTCCCTCATCCCACAATCTTTTCTGACTCACGTGCTGCAGATGGTGTAAGCACGCACTTCTTACTTTCTCCTCTTCCCTTACCGCAACTCAACCATATCCCTTTGACATTTCAGATACCCAAGAACTGGAACCTGTCAAGTCAGAGGAGGCAAAGGAAGAAGACAGTGATGATGAAGAGACACCATCACTCAATCTTACACTCGCAGCCACCAGCTCAGAGACTGACACTGCATGTACTTTAGAGGCTAGGATAGAGGAGGGATATGCGCAGGAGCTAGGGCGGGGGAAAGGATACCGGAGGTGCCAGCTCACCGGAGGGTGAGGTTACTTACTAGTTCTGCTGTAGATGATTCAGATGAGGACTTCATTGGGCCAGGCTACAGAAGAAGGCTGATGAGCATACCAAATGCTTGGTGCACTGGAAAGCCTGCCAGAAAGCCTGCACACAATGTCAAGGAGCATGGAGGAGTTCAGCTCCAACTTGGCACAGGGTTTTGCGCAGAGCTTGGAGCCCATCCTTTCCAACATGGAACGGGTGGTCACCTCCATCAGCACACCTGTGGAATCCACCATGATAACCGATGTAACAGCTTCCATTGCAGCACAAACAGCTTCCATCAAGGGTCTGACTGCTGCCTTGGAAGCTCAGACTGCTGCCATCATGGATCTGTTGAAAGGGGCTTCCAGGTCGTCACAGCAGTCCAGCAAGCTGTTCTCCAACAGATCACCAGGATTGCTGAGGCGCCGTCCCGGGAGAGTGAAAGTGGCGCATGGAAGACGAACCTGCTGTTCTCTCTCAGGATGACAGCATTCCTGCTCCCATCCCTGCCACTCCACCAGTACCCCTTGCTGTTGACTGTCAGCCAGCCTGGCCAGACTGCTGCAGCCTAGGCTGAGATGGTGCAGTCTGAAGCCGAGCCCTCCTGGCCCAGAGCTGCTCGAGGTCATCCTCCAAGGCCATCTGAACTCTCCTCCATTGAATATCAGCAGCCTTCCACCTCCCATGCTCTAGCCACTAGGGAAGCACCTCTTAGGAGCACCAGGAAAGGTAAAGGCACACAAACCACAGGCACTAAGGGAATGCATAAGGTTGAATGGTCTCATTCTGTGTGCATTATTTCATGAGTTAATTTATAAATGTGGATTTGAATTTGCATTTGGTAGTGGTTTTTATTTCTGTGATGAGCTGAGGGGGGAACCAATGAGTAATCATAAAGAGGACGATTTGATGGTCAGGGAGGTGTCGTTGAAGTTATTGATATCACTTATTAATAATCTGATCCTCCTCCTCCTCCACTTCCTCCTTTAATTCTTCCTCCTCTGGCTCATGCTCCTCAGGTTCTTGCTGGATAGGCGGTGTCAAGAGCTGTTTCCTCATGATGGCCAGGTTGTGCAGCATGCTGCATACAACCACAAATCTCAATACCTGCTCAGCTGAGTACTGCAGGGCTTCTCCAGAGCGGTCCAGGCAGCGGTAGCGATGCTTGAGGATGCTTATGGTGTGCTCTATGATGATTCATGTGGCAACATGGCTCTCATTGTACACCTGCTGTGCACGTGTGCGTGGATTCCTGACGGGAGCCACGAGCCATTTCATGAGGGGATAACCCTTGTCGCCCAGTAGCCAGCCTTTGACTCACCGTGCCTGTTCAAATACAGGTGGAACAGAGGACTGCCACAGAACGAATGAATCATGACTGCTGACAGGATAACGGGCATTCACCTGCATGATGTGCCGCCTGTGGTCGCACACCAGCTGCACAATGAGGGATTGGAATCCCTTTCTGAGTATGGCCGAGTTCAGATGAGGAGCATGCAAGGCAATGTGCGTGCAGTCAGTGGCACCCTGCACCATGGGGAAGCCTATAATCCGAGCAAAACCTCATGCTTGCTCCTCCTGCTTGTCTCTGGCAAGAGGGATTAAGATGAATGTGTTTCTCATTGTATAGAGATCCTCAGTGACCTCCCTTATACAGCGGTGCACTTCAAACTGTGAGATGTTCCTTATATCTCCAGCAGTAGCCTGAAAGGAACCAGAGGCATAAAAATTAAGAGCCACGGTCACCTTGACAGCCACAGGCAATGCTGTCCTTGCCCTGCTTTGAGGCTGCAGTTGTGGCTGCAGCAGTTGACAAATCTCCATCATGACTTCTTCTGTGCACTGGTCGTCGCTGACGTTGAAGTAAGAGAATTGCTCCCTGAAGACCCTCCACGAATGTGGCCTCCTGTTGAGTGTCCTGCTCCTCCTCCTGCTCCTCCTCCCTCTTCTAGCAGCTTGTCCTGCTCTGCGTGGCCTCCCTTCATTCTCCCAGTCATGTTCAATTCCCAGAGGAAGCCCTACCAGGCCACCCATGTCTGAAAGCAACTTTTTTGAGCACAATATTTTAAATGCCGCTAAAAGTACTGCAAGACCAGCCAGATCATTCACTTAATTAGCCAAGTATAGGAAACCTCCAAAAGCGTGTACAATTGCACCAGCAGCCAAAATAAATAATCCAGCAACTAACCTGTAAGTACATCGTGATCCCTTTAAATAGCGCCGGTGTTGGCTCCTTCACGCCATTTAACGTCGTATTCAGCTGTGCGAGTTTAAGACAGGGCGTTGGCTGGAGTTCCAAAATAGCAGCGGTGCCTTTAAATCAGCGTTGCACACTGTTTCATATCATAATCTCCCTACTCTGCATGTTGCTGGCGGTCGTTAGAAACCCCTTTACCAAGATGGCGTCCTGTGTGCTTCCCGTCAGAAGTGTGCATGCGCACCTCGGACCAGATTTTTGAGGATTAGTTGTCCACGTGGCACCTAAAAAAAAATTGAGCACTACACGGCCCAATTTTACCCCCACTACCTCCTCATCTACTTTGAGCTCCTGACATGCCTTCAAGAGAAACTGCAAACCAAAAAACTCGTACCACCCTGCAGGGAAGAAGGAAGCAGTAAAAACTATTAGTCAGATGCAGGCAGCTCACTTGAAACCATCAGGGGAGCGGTTAGACTGTCTCATTGTCAGAGAGATGGCAGCTGCTTGAATAGGGTATGATACCCAGGGTGAGAGAAGGACTAAAAGAGTAGAATATCACTGAAACATGGAGCAATTTTATGCCAGTCTGAGGATTTACCAGGGGAAAACCTTGGTACGTGACACCCCTGATATTGTAAGTAAATTATAAATCGTCAGAAGAGACTATCATCAACTGAAGAGAGATGACTGGAGTGTACAGTCTCAGCTAACGAGTTCAGCTCTGTTTCTATGGCAACCATGTCCTGAGAGTTAAGTGCTGCACATTGCTTGTAATCTCTAGTTCCTTTGAGACTATTTGTGAAAAAAAAATTCAAATGACACACAAAAGCACTTACGATATGGAGAATATTTCTTTCAATTCCATCCTGTGCACAAAATATTCTTGGCTAATACAACACAGTTCCAGAGGGAGGGAGGAAGTTCTCAGGAAGCACTCCAGCAATGAACGAAGCACCTTACTCCTCATTTGCTATTTTGCAATTAATTGGTCAACTAGTAGGGGACTAGGGTTGCAGTGGGTTTCACACTGCCTTTTAACCTGTGAAATCTGAGATTGAATCCAGCCCAGACTGATGGGATGAATGTCCCCTCTCTTTGACAACTGTATGGGTTCTACGTTACATGGATTTGGGGCAGTCTCAATCCAACTCCTTAGGGGTATGATTCCACATCCCAGAAAGCTCATAATTCAACACCATTTGTTTTGGCAGTCTCAATCCAATTCTGTTGAAAATGGATTTTAGCCGTTTACACTTTTACTCTGGGGGTTCCACCAAACTCCCGTTGAAGAACCTCTGTGAAATTCCAGGCAGCGCTGCCTATTGCTCTTTCCCAATACGGAAGGTGCTTTGAGCAGAATCGCTTTTGCACATGGACCAGACATCTAACGGGCCTGGTGTTTCTGCTGAGGTTCTCTGGTGAGAGATCAGTGGAATAATGGCGTAAATGGCTAAAGCAGCCATTTCTCCTGGGGTTCCACTGATCTGCCAAAGTTATGGTAGGAGATTGGAGAACCCTATGGAAATTCAGGGCCATAGTGTTTAATTTGGCTGCATATGGTGACACCTTTATTCCCGGCCAGAATGGAGATGATTGGGTAATTCCCCCATCAATCACGCCTGGACACCGCACTGCTGTAAGTGACTGGGAATGATTTTACGCACATAATTTGTATGTAACTATCCTCCACTCGCTGCATTTTGCTGGAGTAATCATCTTGCTTTTATTGGGAGATGTTGCTGCAGTTTCGGTCATGTGTTGTGTTTGCTGTAGTTTGCAGTGACTCTTTTAAAATAGACTCTGTAGATTGTTTGCAGTAGTGTGATGTTTAAACAGACTCTGTTTGCTGAGTAAATGGACTTTGTTTGTTATGAAATAGACTGTTTGCTGTGAGTCTTGCCGTAAGTCCTGCCCCGCCTCCAACTCATTGGCTGACACAGTGTTGTCAATAGACGCTCTGGTTTAATTTGCTGATTTGATCTTCATGGTTAAACACAGATGAGCATTTCAAAGGAGCACTTTTACTTGCATAGAGCATCCCTGTGTGTGTTTGCCCCAGGACAGAGAGCTGATTAAGCACTGGGCGCAGCTCTTTCTACAGACCTTTGCCCTCGTCCAGCATTAAACACACTGGGATGTTCATTATGAAAACAAATTATTGGATATAGTTAAGTTCTGATTTTCATTTTGCACTATGGCATTTTCCCCCATTCTAGGAGTGTTAGGATTTATGTACATTAATCAAGTTCTCATGGTCTGCCAGATTACTCCCTTTATAATCATTTACTGACATAGTTTAATAATTCTTAATGCTACTGCATTATTTTGGTTATTTTTATTTTTTCCACATGAAGTGTACTTACTTCAGCTACCTTCACTGGTTGAGAGGGCAGGCTGTTAATTTACTCCCAAGTCTCAGTCACCCTGTTATCAACTATCGCTGACTCCCTACTCCCTTTTCCCTGAGATAATGTACTTGGCCTCTACTCTTCACAGACCTGAAGCTGCATCTTGCCGTTCTGTAGAATATTTTGTTGGAGTCCTATGTGACTTCTTCAGGATCACAGACATGAGGATGCTGGAAATAAATGAGTCATTTTAGTGGGAAACTGCCGCAGAAGATCTTCATAGGGCTGCTGGGAGGTTATGAGAAATGATAGTTCATTTGTTTTTATTAATGACAGGGCATAGCTTAATAGATCATGGTATGTTACTGCTCATGGCAATGACAGGCCATGGCTTAATAGATCATGGTATGTTACTGCTCATGGCATACAAGTGGACATGGTACATCATATAGTATTATGGTGAGGGGATGTTACAGTGAAGATGTATTTACAGTTTCTATTAGTGAGGGAGCTGCAGACACTGATGCTGAGACACAAGCCACACTGTACTAGACATAAGGGAGTTATCCACTTTTTATTTGGTGTGTATTCTACAGACAATACAATACATGACCATTGTATGCTGTATTATTTAGGAGTTCACTACACTGATCTGGTTTCAGACAAATACTGATAATATAAACCACAGAGAGAAAATGACAAAAACACAGACAAATGCAAACACACAACCACTTGTGGATCACATGCTTGCACCCACTAAATACAAATTCACACCATGCATACAGAAGAGGTGTCAAATTTGGAGGTTTTAAAATTCAGACACTGAGAAAAATGTTTGAACATAATGTCAGTTTGTAGAGCCCCAGGATTTCCACAGGCAAAACCTGGTGAGAGTAGAGGTCACAGTCAGCTAATGGCAATAGCAAGAAAGGACATAAGAAAGAGATAGCAATTGAATCCATATCATAGAATCATAGAATGCTACAGCATAGAAGGAGTCCATTCGGCCCATCGTGCCTGTGACGGCTCTTTGAAAGAGCTATCTAATTAGTCCCACTCCCCTGCTCTTTTCCCATAGTAATGTAATGTTTTTCCCTTCAAGTATTTATCCAATTCCCTTTTGAAAGTTACTATTGAATCAGCTTCCACTGCCCTTTCAGGCAGTGCATTCCAAATCATTACAACTCGCTGAGTTTAAAAAAAAATGTCCTCATAAATATTTTACTGTAACTCTAAAGGCTGCGATGCTACTGGTAAGTCAGAAGACCGGGAGTGTAACATCATACATGGAATGCAACAGTGTACATTGGGGGGAGAATTTCTGTAGGGATTCTCCTGATTTATTGCCATAACTTTGGTGGAACCCCCGAAGAATCAGCATAAACAACTAAAAAAGGTCATTAATGCTGTTTCTCTAGGGTTTCGCAGATCTTCCGCCAAAGTTATGGCAGAAGATTGGGAGAACACCACGGAAATTCTCCCCCAATGTCAGAGCTACATAATTACAGGAAATGATTTACATGTTGGGGTGGAAATAATTTTAACCTAAAGATAAGAAAAAGAAGGAATGAAAGCAAATGTCATTGTACTAAAAGAAATAAAAATAAAGCAGGATTAATGAAAAATAAGAGCATATTAAATTGACTATATAGCAATGTACAAAACACAGCAACAAAATGGGGAATTGGAGGCAGTAATTAGAAGAGAGGAAATAACTGTAATAGGGATAATGGAAACATAGCTGCAGACAGGATAGGATTGGCAGTTAAATATTGCAGGCTATAATGTATGTGGAAAAGATAGGGAAGGAAGGGTGGTGGGTTAGATGTATTAACCAGAAGTGGCTTAATGGCAATAACGAGAAAGGATATAAGAAAAAGATAGCAATTGAATCCATATCATAGTATCATAGAATGATACAGCACAGAAGAAGGCCATTCGGCCCATCGTGCCTGTGACGGCTCTTTGAAAGAGCTATCCAATTAGTCCCACTCCCCTACTCTTTCCCCATAGCAATGTAATGTTTTTCCCTTCAAGTATTCTTCCAATTCCCTTTTGAAAGTTACTATTGAATCAGCTTCCAACACCTTTTCAGGCAGTGCATTCCAGATCGTTAAACTCGCTGAGTAAAAAAAAAATGTCCTCATGTTGCCTCTGGTTCTTTTGCCAATTACCTTAATTCTGTGTCCTCTGGTTACTGACCCTTCTGCTACTGGAAACAGTTTCTCTTTATTTACTCTATCAAAACTCTTTCATGATTATGAACACCTCTATCAAATTTTCTCTTCACCTTCTCTGCTCTAAGGAGAACAACCCCAGCTTCTGCAGTCTCTCCACATAACTGAAATCCCTCATCCCTGATAACATTCTAGTAAATCTCTTCTGCACCCTCTCTAAGGCCTTGACATCCTTCCTAAAGCATGGTGCTTAGAATTGAACACAATACTCCAGCTGAGGCCTAACCAGCATTATATAAAGATTTAGCACAACTTCCTTGCTTTTGTTCTCTATTAATAAAGCCAAGGATCCCATATGCTTTTTTAACAGCCTTCTCAACTTGTCCTGCCACCTCCAAAGATTTGTGTACATACACACCCAGGTATCTCTGTTCCTGCACCCCCTTTAAAATTGTACCATTTAATTTATATTGCCTTTCCTCATTCTTCCTACCAAAATGTATCACTTCAAACTTCTCTGCATTAAATTTCATCTGCCTGGTGTCTGCCCACTTCATCAGTCTGTCTATGTCCTCCTGAAGTCTGTTACTATCCTCATTGTTTACTACGTTTCCAAATTTCGTGTCACCTGCAAATTTGAAATTGTGCCTGTATACCCAGGTCCAGGTCCTTTTTAATATTTATCAAAAAGAGTAGTGGTCCTAATACTCACCCCTGGGGAACACCACTGTATACATCCCTCCAGCCTGAAAAACAACAGTTCACCACTACTCTCTGCTTTCTGTCCCTTAGCCAATTTTGTATCCACGCTGCCACTGTCCCTTTAATCATTTAATTTTGCTTACACTTCAGTTATGTGGTACTTTATCGAACGCCTTTTGTAAGTCCATATACACAACATCAATTGCACTACCCTCATCAACATAAAATGGAACCCAAATGTCCATGGAAGTATACAGTGGTGTTCCCCAGGAGTCAGTATTAGGACCATTGGTCTTTTTGATACATATTAACGACCTGGACTTGGGTATACAGGGAATAATTTCAAATTTGCAGATGACACAAAACTCGGGAATGTAGTAAACAATATGAAGGATAGCAATAGCCTTCAGGAGGACATAGACAGACTGGTGAAAAGGGCAGACACACGGCTGATGAAATTTCATGCAGAGAAGTATGAAGTGATATATTTTGTTAGGAAGAATGAGGAAAGGCAATATAAACTAAATGGTGCAATTTTAAAGGGGGTATAAGAACAGAGAGATGTGGGGGTGTCTGTGCATAAATCTTTGAAGGTGGCAGAACAAGTTGAGAAGGCTGTTAAAAAAGCATATGGGATCCTGGGCTTTATTAATAGAGGCATAGAGTACAAAAGCAAGGAAGTTATGTTGAACCTTTATAAAACACTGGTTAGGCCTCAGCTGGATTGTGTTCAATTCTGGTCACCACACTTTAGGAAGGTTGTCAAGGCCTTAGAGAGGGTGCAGAAGAGATTTACTAGAATGGTACCAGGGATGAGGGACTTCAGTTATGTGGAGAGACTGTAGAAGCTAGGGTTGTTCTCCTTAGAGCAGGGAAGGTTAAGATGAGATTTAATAGAGGTGTTCAAGATCATGAACGGTTTTGATAGAGTAAATAAGGAGAAACTGTTTCCAGTGGCAGAAGACACAGATTTAAAGTGATTGGCAAAAGAACGAGAGGCGACATGAGGAAACATTTTTTATGCAGCGATTGTAATGATTGGAATGCACTGCCTGAAAGGGTGGTGGAAGCAGATTCAATAGTAACTTTCAAAAGGGAATTAGATAAATACTTGAAGGGAAAACATTTACAGGGCTACGGGGAAAGAGCAGGGGAATGGGACTAATTAGATAGCTCTTTCGAAGAGTCAGCACAGGCATGATGGGCTGAATGGCCTCCTCCAATGCTGTACCTATTATAATGTGGAGATGCCGGTGATGGACTGGGGTTGACAATTGTAAACAATTTTACAACACCAAGTTATAGTCCAGCAATTTTATTTTAAATTCACAAGCTTTCGGAGGCTACCTCCTTCCTCAGGTGAACGATGTGGAAATGAAATCCTCGAAATGAAGTCGCATTTATAATTCACAGAACAATGCTTGGTGATAACAGACAGTTTTTTCAACTGCCTGTTGCCAAGGCAATCAGTGTGCAGACAGACAGGTGTTACCTGCCAGGTCTCAGAATATACAAATCACCAAAAAAAACAACAAACAAAAAAAAAACAGAGATAGAGAGGTAGAAACATAGAAAAGACAGCAACTGACCCGTTATATTAAAAACAGATAACATTTGTTCGCTGGTGGGGTAACGTGTAGCGTGACATGAACCCAAGATCCCGGTTGAGGCCGTCCTCATGGGTGCGGAACTTGGCTATCAATTTCTGCTCGACGATTTTGCGTTGTCGTGTGTCTCGAAGGCCGCCTTGGAGTACGCTTACCCGAAGGTCGGTGGCTGAATGTCCTTGACTGCTGAAGTGTTCCCCGACTGGGAGGGAACCCTCCTGTTTGGCGATTGTTGCGCGGTGTCCGTTCATCCGTTGTCGCAGTGTCTGCATGGTCTCGCCAATGTACCATGCTCTGGGGCATCCTTTCCTGCAACGTATGAGGTAGACAACGTTGGCCGAGTCACAGGAGTATGAACCATGCACCTGGTGGGTGGTGTCCTCTCGTGTGATGGTGGTATCTGTGTCGATGATCTGGCATGTCTTGCAGAGGTTACCGCGGCAGGGTTGTGTGGTGTCGTGGACGCTGTTCTCTTGAAAGCTAGGTAATTTGCTGCGAACGATGGTCTGTTTGAGGTTGGGTGGCTGTTTAAAGGCGAGTAGTGGAGGTGTGGGGATGGCCATAGCGAGGTGTTCGTCGTCATTGATGACATGTTGAAGGCTGCGGAGAACATGGCGTAGTTTCTCCGCTCCGGGGAAGTACTGGACGACAAAGGGTACTCTGTTGGTTGCGTCCCGTGTTAGTCTCCTGAGGAGGTCTATGCGATTTTTTGCTGTGGCCCGTCGGAACTGTCGATCGATGAGTCGAGCGTCATATCCCGTTCTTACTAGGGCGTCTTTCAGCGTCTGTAGGTGTCCATCGCGTTCCTCCTCGTCTGAGCAGACCCTGTGTATTCGCAGGGCCTGTCCATACCTATTATAATACAATGAATATTGTCTCTAAAAGTTTCTCCACCACTGGTGTTAGGCTGACTGGGCAGTAATTGTTGGGTTTATCCTTTTCCCTTTTCTTGAACAGAGGTGTAACATTTACAGTCCTCCTCTGGCACCACCCCCATATCTGTTTTTATCCTATCCAATATCGCACCTACCTCCTCCTTTACTGCTACATTGGCAGCATCCTTGTCTCTAGTGAAGACAGATGCAAAGTACTAGTACTTCAGCCATGCCCTCTGCCTCCACAAGATGATCTCCTTTTTGATTCTTTTGGCCCCACCCTTCCTTTGACTATCCTTTTACTATTTCTATGTTTATAAAAGACTTTTGGGTTCCATTTTATGTTAACTGCTAATCTATTCTCATACTCTCTCTTTGCTCCTCTTATTCCCTTTTTTAGATCTCCTCTCTACATTCTGTATTCAGCTTGGTTCTCTACTGTATTATGAACCTTACATTTGTCATAAGCCTTCTTTTTCTGTTTCATTTTAATATCTATGTCTTTAGTCATCCAGGGAGCTCTAGCTTTAGACGCTCTACCTTTCCCCCTCGTGGGAATGTGTACCCGAACTATCTCTTTGACGGCCTCCCATTATTCAATTACTGTTTTGCCCACCAGTTTTTGATTCCAATGCACCTGGGCCAGATAACTTTTTAACTCACTGAATTTAGCCCTCCTCCAGTTTTTTTTATGCCTGATTGTTTCTTGTCCTTTTCCATAACTATTCTAAACCTGATGATATTATGATCACTGTTCCCCAAAAGCTCTCCCCTTGAGATAAAGGATAGGAAGGGATCGGTCACACTGTTAACTACAGTCTACGAATAGTGGAAAGGATTGGAGGAAATAAATGTAGGCAAATATATAAAATGAGGAAAAAGCACAGAATCATAATCGTCGGAAATTTCAACTACCCCCAAATAAACTGGCAGGGAGAGCGAATGAAAGAGGAGAAGGGGATGGAGTTTTTACAGTGTGTATCAGACTCCTTTCTAACCCAATATACAAAAAGCTAAACAAGGGAGGAAGCCTTGCTAGATCTAGTAATGGGAAATGACCCGGAGCAGATAGGAGACCTAAATGTGGGGGAACAGCTAGGGAGTAGAGATCATAGTATAATAAAAGTTTAAGGTAATGATTGAGAGAGAAATAAAGACCAAAGTAATAGATTGGAACAAAGCCTGGGATTTGGGAACGAGGATGGAGCTAAGGAAGGTAAACTAGTGAAAAATATTGACGAACAAAGAGGTAGAACAACAGTGGGTAATATTTAAAGGAAAGATGAATAGAGTTGAGGGGAAATATATTTCATTTAAAAAATAAGAAGAAACTGCACAAGAATGAGACCCTGTGGATAAATAAAGTGATGAGGATAAAATTGAATCTAAAGAAAAAGGCGTATGACTCATGATAAAGGTCAAAGCGTGTGGAGTCAGAGGCCAGGTAGCAGAATAAATTGAAAGATGGCTACAAAACAGAAAACATAGCGTAGGAGTTAACGATAGTTTCGCAGACTGGCAGAAACTAGGAAATGGTGTCCCGCAGGGATTACACACTGCCCAATATTACTTTCCATTAAGTGGCCAATCAGTCTTCCACTGGGCGGATTAGATTAACTTTACACCACTGGTCTCCATACTACAAAAAGGATATTGAAGCACTGGAGAAAGTGCAGAAAAGATTTACAAGGATGCTACCAGAATTGAGAGGATGCATCTATCAGGAAAGATTGAGCAAGTTGGGGCTCTTTTCTCTGGAAAAGAGAAGACTTAGAAGAGACCTGATGGAGGTCTTTAAATCATTAAGTGGTTTGATAGGGTGGACATGGAGAAACTGTTTCCACTCGTGGGTGAGTCCAGAAGTGAACATAAATATAAGATAGCCACTGATGGATCAAATGAAGAATTTAGGTAGAATTTCTTTACACAGAGAATGTTGAGAGTATGAAACCTGCTGCCATATGGAGTGGCTGAAGCAGATAGCAATTACACATTTAACAGGTGGCTTGATGCATAAATGAGGGAGAAGGGAATAGAGGGATATGGGGGCAGGGTGGGAAGAGGCAATTAGAGTGAAAAGAGGTTTGTGTGGAGTATACACACCAGCATAGACCCGTTGGGCTGAATGGGCTGTTTCTGTGGTGTAGATCTATGTCGTTCTGTGTTCTGTCATAATGTGCATTTTACAGGTGGTCATGAGTAATGGGGGGAGGTGCTTGTATGTGTGCAGTAGGTTGGCAACTTAATGCCATGAAAGAGTGGAATGTGATGATGTGCCCACAAATGGGGTCCATGTGAGTTGCTGGGCTTTGCTGAGCACTTAATTGGTTAAAACACTTCCTGACTGAGGGAGATGAATAATCAGCAAGTGGATCAGTTGGTAGGGAATGTCCCAGCCGCCTGGGTGAAAAGTGGTAAAAATTTAGAAGGTGAGCACCTGCAAACTCCATTGTGGCAACTGTACGTGGCACGGAACAGGAGGGCAATCGGTTAATTTGTGCTGGGCAATCTAAATTCAGCCTGTGAAATTGATTTCACTTGTGAATAGGAAAATAGGACTGTGATGTCCTAATACCACTGCTGGAGGAGTAAACTTTATTCAGATGCTGAAATCTGGTTGATGCAGAAATTCAATCTATCTCAAAGAGCAGTGCAAATTTGCTCAGATGTTTGCTCTTTAATCTACCAGCTTTCATATTATTATACTGTAATGTCCAGTATCTATGGCACTTTTGCACAAGCTAGTTCACTAGTACAACATTTACCAATTTGGCTAAAAAATATGAAAAGCTGTATTTGTGTATAAGTTGCACCCTTATAGTCAGCTGACATAAAACTAAGTATGTGACTTATATACAAGACTTAATTACTACTTAAGCTGTAAAGGTGAACCACATCCCCAGTTTGGATTTCAGCCAGCAGAGAAAATTATTTTAAGACTCCAGACCATCTATGATGTACTTTGACTTAGGGAGATCCTACCCCTGCTGGGACTCTACTGCCTCACTATAGGGATCAAAGAAAAGAAAAGACTTGCATTTATATAGCTACTTTCTCAACCTCAGGATGTTCCAAAATGCTTTACAATCCAATGAAGTACTTTTTGAAGTATAGTCACTGTTGTAATGTAGGAAACGCAGCAGCCAATTTGCACACAGCAAGGTCCCACAAACAGCAATGTGATAATGATCAAATAATCTGTTTTTTGATGACGTTGGTTGAGGGATAAATAGTGGCCAGGAGATCTTCTCTGCTCTTCTTCGAAATAGTGCCATGGGATCTTTTACATCCACCTAGAGGGCAGATGGGGCCTTAGTTTAATATCTTATCTGAAAGACAGCACCTCTGACAGTGCAGTACTCCTTCCATGGAGTGGGACTTGCTCCCACAACCTTCTGACTCAGAAGTGAGAGAGCTACCCACTGAGCCACAGCTGACACCATTTGATCGCTATAGTGGGGCAGTACAACACAGGAAACCCTGACCCTGCTGGGACTCTACTGCCTCATTATAGTGATCAAAGGAAATTCTGACCCTGCTGGGACTCTACTACCTCATTATAGTGATCAAAGGAAATTCTGACCCTGCTGGGACTCTACAACCTCATTATAGTGATCAAAGGAAATCCTGACCCTGCTGGGACTCTACAACCTCATTATATTGATCAAAGCAAATTCTGACCCTGCTGGGTCTCAACTGCCTCATTATATTGATCAAAGGAAACCCTGACCCTGCTGGGACTCAACTACTTCAGTAAAGTGATCAAAGATCCTGACCCTATCAGAGCTTTACTCCCTCACTATTGTGACCTGATGCAACTGCATTCCTTGCCTCCTCCCCCCCCTCCCCCGCACAACATAGAATCATAGAATGGCTACAGCACAGAAGGAGGCCATTCAGCCCATCGAGCCTGTGCTGGCTCTTTGTAAGAGCAATCCAGTTAGTCCCATTCCCCCGTTGGTGAATGTTCCATGGCATCTCAATCAGCCGATTCAGCCAAACTGTTCCAGTACAGTTACAACACTGGCATCTACCCGACAATGTGGAAAATTGCCCAGGTATGTCCTGTCCACAAAAAGCAGGACAAATCCAATCCGGCCAATTACTGCCCCATCAGTCTACTCTCAATCATCAGCAAAATGATGGAAGGTGTCGTTGACAGTGCTATCAAGCGGCACTTACTCACCAATAACCTGCTCACCGATGCTCAGTTTGGTTCCGCCAGGACCACTTGGCTCCAGACCTCAATGCAGCTTTGGTCCAAACATGGACAAAAGAGCTGAATTCCAGAGGTGAGGTGAGAGTAACTGCCCTTGACATCAAGGCAACATTTGACCGAGTGTGGCACCAAGGAGCCCTAGTAAAATTGAAGTCAATGGGAATCAGGGGGAAAACTCTCCAGTGGCTGGACTCATACCTAGCACAAAAGAAGATGGTAGTGGTTGTTGGAGGCCAATCTTCTCAGCCCCAGGACATTGCTGTAGGAGTTCCTCAGGGCAGTGTCCTAGGCCCAACCATCTTCAGCTGCTTCATCAAGACCTTCCCTCCATCATAAGGTCAGAAATGGGAATGTTCGCTGATGATTGCACAGTGTTCAGTTCCATTCGCAACCCCTCAGATAATGAAGCAGTGCGTGCCTGCATGCAGCAAGACCTGGACAACATCCAGTCTTGGACTCATAAGTGGCAAGTTACATTCGTGCCAGAGAAGTGCCAGGCAATGACCATCTCCAACAAGAGAGAGTCTAACCACTTCCCCTTGACATTCAACAGCATTACCATCGCCGAATCCCCCACCATCAACATCCTGAGGGTCACCATTGACCAGAAACTTAACTGGACCAGCCATATAAATACTGTGGCTACAAGAGAAGGTCAGAGGCTGGGTATTCTGCGGCAAGTGACTCACCTCCTGACTCCCCAAAGCCTTTCCACCATCTACAAGGCACAAGTTAGGAGTGTGATGGAATACTCTCCACTTGCCTGGATGAGTGCAGCTCCAACAACACTCAAGAAGTTCGACACCATCCAGGACAAAGCCGCCTGCTTGATTGGCACCCCATCCACCACCCTAGACATTCACTCCCTTCACCATTGGCACACTGTGGCTGCAGTGTGTACCATCCACAGGATGCACTGCAGCAACTTGCCAAGGCTTCTTCGACAGCACCTCCCAAACCCGCGACCTCTATCACCTAGAAGGACAAGGGCAGCAGGAACATGGGAAAAACACCACCTGCACATTCCCCTCCAAGTCACACACCATCCCGACTTGGAAATATATTGCCGTTCCTTCATCGTTGCTGGGTCAAAATCCTGGAACTCCCTTCCTAACAGCACTGTGGGAAAACCTTCACCAAACGGACTGCAGCGGTTCTGAAGCCGGCTCACCACCACCTTCTCAAGGGCAATTAGGGATGGGCAATAATTGCTGGCCTCATCAGTGATGCCCACATCCCATGAACGAATGAAAAAAACCACATTTCCTGAGTTCATCAGGATGTTGGGATGATGGTCAACCAACCCAGCAATCTATTTTTAAAAATCGCACTGCGGCAAAGATAGACAGCTGAGTCCCAGCTCCCAGAGCAACCATTCGTTCTGATTCAGAACATATATAGAGGGAATACTCCTCAGGTTGCATGAAGCCTTGAAAACTCAACATTATACTTAAAGGGTTTGAGCGATATGGAGAAAAGAAACTTCTTCCTTCTTCCTTATCTGGACTAGATTCGACTGCAGGTCCCAGATTTGAAAGATTAAAATTCTAACAATTATTGAAGGTAGACAGAGTTGCTAAAAATGAGGAAGGGGAAGAGATGAATTTGGCCATGAAAATTCTTACTTATGGTGGAATTTGAGTCTGACCTACAGTATTTCTGAAAGTAGCAATACTTTTGTGAAGCAGTGATGATTCTTTTAATATGTTTCTGGAATTTGGACTGTATTCATCAGTGAGGATTTGGAGAATGACGACAAAAACTGTGTTAATATCAGAATTGAAAGTTCAATATTGTGAAAAATTATATTGAAGGAAACCCTGTACACACCTTATACAATTAACCGCTGAATTACTAACAATGAAGTATTCAGCAGGTTTGGATAATCAAAAGTGAATTTTTCAGGATGTTAGAGAACCAAGCTAGTCAAGGAAACTTGGGGGTTAATTTTAACCCCAAAGAACGGGTGGGTTGGGGGCGGGTGGGAGGTTAAAATAACAGCTTTTGAAAGCGTGACTGCAACCCGGTTCCAATGCACCCACTTCCAAGTTTAACCCAGGCACTTTTGGATGCACGCGTGCATCCGAAACCCAGTAGTCTCATCTCCACTTAATTGTTAAAGGGGCAATTTACCTCATTGAAATATTTCAGGTACTTAATTTTTTGTTGATTTTAAGTCTGAAACTAATTTAACCTCACCTGCATGGGTTTCCCATGGCTTCCAAATCTTGTCAGGTGAAAGGAGGCGAGAAGGGCCAGGTCCGTACGGTGAGTGCCTTTATTGCACTGCTTGTGGGCCAGGAGGAGCAGGAATGCTTCATCCAGGTCCAACAGCTAACCTGGCATGATCGGACCCCCGCGATCGGCCGACCCACCCCCCGATGGTAGACCGCCCCCCCCGATGATAGACCCCCCCTCCCCATGGTAGACCCACGATAGCAGACCCCCACTGAAGGTAGACCCCCCTGATGGTAGACCCCCCGATGGTAGACCTCCCCCGATGGTAGACCCCCCCGATGGTAGACCCCCCCGACCTACCTCCGACTCCTCCAGACCTCCGATTTTCTGCTGACCTCCGATCTCCTCCATGGTACAGAAGATGAATCTGATGTTTAATGTTCTGATACTTACAGCTGACGTGTCTACAAGTTCACATGTGCTTCTTGATGATTTTTCACATTCATGACCCAGTTTCAGCTTTGCTGTGACAACACCGATCTTCCTAATCAAAGCTTTTTTACAAACTGCAAAGCTGGGCTTAAAAGTAGTTTTCAGCCAAAGTATACCCTTTGGTGGCTTCTAGGATTGCATTCCAAGTTGTCACTTTAAGCAACTCTTTAAAATAATTCCTGGGTCAGATTTTTCTGTTGGGTTCTAAACACATTCGTAAGTCGCCATACGTAGCCTGAGGCTCCTGAAGTTAAGTTCTGAAAACCGTGCCACAGAATCCTCTCTTCCCCCTGCTGCCCCCTCCTCCAATTTCCTCCACGTCCCACGATCTCACCCTTCCGTCCTCCCTCGTCTCTGATCTCCAGCCTTCCTGCCCTACAGTCTGTCAGTCAGGCTGGCTGCCGGGCGTGAAAGCCGGAAGTAAAATTTATCGCCTTCATTTTGCCAACTCTACATCTGGGATTTGAGTCCGATTACCTCCCCCCACCATCCGCTCTCTTCCCGACTCCATGTAAAAATAATGTTCCTGAAGTTTAGAATTATGGTTTGGTCCACAAGAAATTTACTGAAGCCATAACCAAATACTTAAGTAGTTAATAATGATGGTTATTGCCTGGGTTATGAATGCAATCAAGCCAAAAACAGCAGCTGACTTTGTCATCTGAAAGACATAAGGAGGCTCTTACACTGGAAATGCTCATTCGGACATCAGCATCTTTGATTAAGCTCCATCTAGATAACACTGATGATCCTACAATTCTGATAAGGTTATTATTTTCTATTTGCTTGACCAAAATAAATGTTTATAAAGAAAATAGGCTTGAAACCAGCAATCCCGCTCCGCTGTTTTAACAATGGTGGAGCAGGACTTCTGTTGTGCTGGTGACCTTATTGTCTGACGCAGTCAGATTTCCTGGCATCAGACAATTAGCATAATGTTGGTGGGTGTCCATATGAGTATTAGTGCAGCGGGGGCACCTGCTAGATGGGGTGGAATGGAAATATTTGGCACAGCTTGGGGGCAGATATCAGTCAATAATAAAAATCAACCCCTGAAGCAGTTCCATGAGCTCCACTTCTGCCATTTTGAGCCATTATATGCCTTCTTCTTGCAGGTTATAACACATCGAGGGCATTGGAGGTGGGACGAGCAGGGGGTGGCGACATCATCTCACAAGTCCCATCTCCATTTCTGACATCAGGCTGCAAGGGGGCGGATGCAAGAACCACGTACACCCTCCCCTAGGAAATGCCAGCACATTGTCGGACAGGGTGGAGACCTGGCATAATCAGGTCCCACCCCAATTTCTGCCCCCGCTAGTCTCTGCCAGCCCCACATGCACCCCAAATCTGCTGAAAACTTTGCAGATTTAAGTGGCTGATGTTTCTTGTTTTACCTTTCTGGTACTTTAAGTAGCTGAGGAGAAGTGTTGGACTGCTGGAAATAGAGGCATAGAGTACAAAAGCAAGGAAGTCATGATGAATCTTCATAAAACACTGGTTCAACCATAACTGGAGTATTATGTCCAGTTCTGTACACTGCACTTTAGGAAGGATGTGAAGGCCTTGGAGAGGGTGCAGAGGAGATTTACTAGGATAATTCCAGGGATGAGGGACTTAAATTACGTGGATAGACTGGAGAAGCTGGGATTGTTCTCCTTGGAACAGAGACGGTTGAGAGGAGATTTGATAGGGGTGTTCAAAATCATGAAGGGTCTAGACAGAGTGGATAGAGAGAAACTGTTCCCATTGGCGGAAGGGTCAAGAACCAGAGGATGTAGATTTAAGGTGATTGGCAAAAAAACCAAAGGTGATATGAGGAAAACGTTTTTATACAGCGAGTGGTTAGGATCTGGAACGCACCGTTCGAGGGAATGGTGGAGGCAGATTCAATCATGGCCTTCTAAAGGGAACTGGATAAGTACTTGAAACTAAAAAATGTGCAGGGCTACAGGGATAGGGCGGGGGAGTGGGATTAGCTGGATTGCTAATGTATAGAGCCGGCGAAGACCCGATCGGCCGAATGGCCTCCTTCCGCGTTGTAACCGTCTTTGATTCTATGATTCCATGACTTTGTTTGAAACAAACTTTATTTACAAAACCTGCCATCTTACTCTCTGCTCCCCAGTTTCCACAGTGACTAGTGCTCTATGTATGTTATACACATGGATAATTTTTCAGCCTATGTTTCGGTTGGCTCTGTACTCAGAGTCAATATCTAAGCTAACTGCTAGCCTCTCTATATTTCTTAGAGTGAATTTTCATGCTCATCTAAGGAAGGGATGCCATTACTGAGAGTGGAATGTTTTTGTTCTTTGCACCAGTCGGTGCATCAAGCATTCCCAGGCCAGGTAATTCAAGATTTTTTTGTAAGCCCAATAAGTGCTTCAAATTGCTGCCTCTGTGGGGCGTCACAGTCCTCTGAGATGGTGCACTCCAATTAGTAATTTGGCATAGTTTGGAATAAAAAGCCAAAAATTGCTCTAATTATCAGGAAGCAAAATTTTAAACTGACTGCATCATCTAAAAATAGCAGGGATAAGTTTAACTGCTTGTGACATTTGAGTCAAGAACTTTTCAGCAATCGCATCATATCTTATCCGTAGTAAAGGGAAAGCCAGGTTTTTACTAATCATATCAGTATGCTCAGTTTCCAAAATTCATGTAGTTTCCATTACAGATAGAGAGATCTCAGTAGAGAGATTCAGAAATGCACCTTACCACAACAGATCTACATGGTCAGTGTTTTTCATTGACTGGCATGCAATGACAGCTAGGGAGCTCAGGCCGAGTGAAGCGACCAATTGGAGCCCGGGGCCTCACTGGATAGCAGAAACTGAGAATCCCACCAAACTTATAAGAACATAAGAAATAGGAGCAGGAGTAGGCCAATCGGCCCTTCGAGCCTGCTCCGTCATTTAATAAGATCATGGCTGATCTGATCCTAACCTCAAATCTAAATTCATGTCCAATTTCCTGCCCGCTCCCCGTAACCCCTAATTCCCTTTACTAGTCCCACTAGACCCATCTTGAATGCTTCAAATAGTAAAATTGCTTTGGGGAACTAGTTGTATGGAAAAGTTGATGCAAGATGGCAGCTGCACTGGGACATCTCTGCCTGGTGCTGCACACTGCCGATTTGCAATCAGCATCACTCTAAGCATTTAAGATGGGTCTAATGGGACTAATGTATTTCTCTGTGCTTCCAGGCCTGGACTCCATTGTTTTCATGTCATAAGTTTGGTGGGATTCTCAGTTTCTGCTATCCAGTGAGGCCCTGGGCTCCAATTGGTTGCTTCTCTAGGCCTGAGCTCCCTAGCTCTCATTACATGCCAGTCAATGAAGAACACTGACCATGTAGATCTGTTATGGTAAGGTGCATTTCTGAATCTCTCTACTGAGATCTCTCTATCTGTAATGGAAACCATCTGAATGTGGAGCTCATTTTCTAGAAGGCGAACCGGATCCTTGATGGCCTCAAATCTGCCACTGCCTGAGTTCAAGGCTGTGCAAGGAGATTGAGGTGATCCTACTAGAGGTTATGATCCTGCCATTAAGGAGTAGCAATCTCACCTGCAGGAAAGTAATAAAGGTTTTGTAAAATTTTGCTGTGAGCTGAATAAGTAAAGCTATCGCTTTGCATTTAAATGCAAATGGATGCACTTGAGCTACAGAGTTATGGTAGAAACTGTGAGGCTTTCTGCCAGAGTGACACAAGTGCAGGGCACAAAATCATGATTTTCTTTCAACTTTCAACTCTAAAGCACCAAACAAAACCTTGACATACTGCGTCATTCCCATTTCTATCTACCCTGCATCCCAGATGTACTGCTATCCTGCTGTCTTCCCAAGCCCTTGTCTGTCCTGGGACAGGCCTATAATTTCCCTTTGCTGTAATGTAAGTATCCTCCTCCACACACAATGTAGCATATGGCACTGACTCTGTCCAAGCACCTGAACTGCTCATCAGATAATGAAGCAGTCCGTGCCCGCATGCAGCAAGACCTGGACAACATCCAGGCTTGGGCTGATAACTGGCAAGTAACATTTGTGCCAGACAAGTGCCAGGCAATGACCATCTCCAGCAAGAGAAAGTCTAACCACCTCCCCTTGACATTCAACAGCATTACCATTGCCAAATCCCCCACCATCACCATCCTGGGGGTCACTATTGACCAGAAACTTAACTGGACCAGCCATATAAATACTGTGGCTACAAAAGCAGGTCAGAGGCTGGGTATTCTGCGGCGAGTGACTCACCTCCTGACTCCCCAAAGCCTTTCCACCATCTACAAGGCACAAGTCAGGAGTGTGATGGAATACTCTCCACTTGCCTGGATGAGTGCAGCTCCAACAACACTCAAGAAGCTCAACACCATCCAGGCCGCCCGCTTGATTGGCACCCCATCCACCACCCTAAACATTCACTGCCTTCACCACCAGCGCACTGTGGCTGCAATGTGTACCATCCACAGGATGCACTGCAGCAACTCGCCAAGGCTTCTTCGACAGCACCTCCCAAACCCACGACCTCTATCACCTAGAAGGACAAGGGCAGCAGGCACATGGGAACAACACCACCTGCGCGTTCCCCTCCAAGTCACACACCATCCCGACTTGGAAATATATTGCCGTTCCTTCATCGTCGCTGGGTCAAAATCCTGGAACTCCCTACCTAACAACACTGTGGCAGAACCTTCACCACACGGATTGCAGCGGTTCAAGAAGGCGGCTCACCACTACCTTCTCAAGGGCAATTAGGGATGGGCAATAAATGCTGGCCTCGCCAGTGACGCCCACATCCCATGAACGAATAAAAAAAATTTTGCTTACCCGAGCCGCTATTCTCCCTGTAATTTCTACAACCTTCTCCCCACACCCTTCTACACCCCATATTCCTCCAATCCCCCCATGTGAGTCTTCTTATACTCCATCTAACAACTTCCCACCCTGTATCCCCCCTCCCCACCCTGCTCCCAGTGAATCTCTAGCATTCATGATAATTTTTGAAAATTTGCAAAAGCTGATGAACTGCTTGAAAAAAGCTGACACTGCCCCCAAAGAGCTAACACCTCAAAAACAACTGATAAGTCAAATACAGCTCCAAATACATGCCAATGGCTAGGGCCACTGTTTTATGGTGACTGAATAAGTTTTTATTACATAGGATTCCACATTTTTTTCCAGTGAGTTTTAGTGAGTTCAGTTGCAATTCAGTCCAATTTTCTGTGAAAATTGAAACCTGAAAGCCTTGCCTGTGACATGTGAAGCATGTAATTACACCAAGAGTGCAGTGGGATATGGGGTTGTCATAACCTGTGCTGCAGGTATGCCCAATAGGTCTGATTTTGCAGCTTAGGCTTTTCTGTCTAGTTGTTGGTGCAAAGCTAGCCAATAGGGCAGTGAACTGATGCTCCTAGTCTTGCAGGTTCAGCCTATTTGAATAATTATTCATAGCTGCTTGATCAGCTTTGGCCTTGTACAGGATGAATTGCCAGTAAGAAAATAAATAAATCCCTTTACAGAGGAAGTTGGAGAGGATTGCATGGGATCTCCAGTTAAGGGAGATCTGGATGTATACGTCTGGTGGTTAGGCACTGCAGTTTCTGACAGCATAGGGCAGGCATGTGCCCAAGATCCACCCACAGTGGCACGGGTACATTCTGGTCCCTTACAGAGGAGATGCTCTCCTACTGACTCAGCAAACTTCAGCAGGGTCAGTGCTGGAGGGCACTGGCAGGCATAATCTCAGCATAACTGCTGATCTTACACATTTTTGGGGTTAGAATGTCTGCTTAAAAAGTAAAAGAAGTCATAACCAAGAGGAAAGCTCACTTTGCACAGCATGGTACTCATATATGGTTATATGATGTGGAGATGCCGGTGATGGACTGGGGTGGACAAATGTAAGGAATCTTACAACACCAGGTTATAGTCCAACAAATTTATTTTAAAATCACAAGCTTTCGGAGATTATCTCCTTCGTCAGATGAATGAATGAAAAGGTTCTCAAATCGCATATCTTATACTATGTTGGGACAGCATCACACCAATCAAAAGGTGTCGTTGTTATTCAAACAGGCCAGTCACGGAGAACAGCACGTCCCAGTACACTAGATATACATTGTGTCTATTACACAGGCAGGCAGAAAGAAACTCAAAATGGCAGAGAGAGAGAGAGAGAGAGAATTAAAAAAAATATATAAATTTTTTCCCCCTTTTTGCTGGTGGGGTTACGTGTAGCGTGACATGAACCCAAGATCCCGGTTGAGGCCGTCCTCATGGGTGCGGAACTTGGCTATCAATTTCTGCTCGACGATTTTGCGTTGTCGTGTGTCTCGAAGGCCGCCTTGGAGAACGCTTACCCGAAGATCGGTGGCTGAATGTCCTTGACTGCTAAAGTGTTCCCCGACTGGGAGGGAACCCTCCTGTTTGGCGATTGTTGCGCGGTGTCCGTTCATCCGTTGTCGCAGCGTCTGCATGGTCTCGCCAATGTACCATGCTCCGGGGCATCCTTTCCTGCAACGTATGAGGTAAACAACGTTGGCCGAGTCACAGGAGTATGAACCATGTACCTGGTGGGTGGTGTCCTCTCATGGGATGGTGGTATCCGTGTCGATGATCTGGCATGTCTTGCAGAGGTTGCCGTGGCAGGGTTGTGTGGTGTTGTGGACGCTGTTCTCCTGAAAGCTGGGTAACTTGCTGCGAACGATGGTCTGTTTGAGGTTGGGTGGCTGTTTAAAGGCGAGCAGTGGAGGCATGGGGATGGCCTTAGCGAGGTGTTCGTCGTCATCGATGACATGTTGAAGGCTGCGGAGAACATGGTGTAGTTTCTCCGCTCCAGGGAAGTACTGGACGACGAAGGGTACTCTGTTGGTTGCGTCCCGTGTTTGTCTTCTGAGGAGGTCTATGCGATTCTTCGCTGTGGCCCGTCGGAACTGTCGATCGACAAGTCGAGCGTCATATCCCGTTCTTACGAGGGCGTCTTTCAGCGTCTGTAGGTGTCCATCGCGTTCCTCCTCGTCTGAGCAGAAACTGGAAACACCTGGGGGAAAACAGAACCATCATCCCTTATTGATACACTTAGTTTCTCCAGTATAGTTTACATGCTCAGTCTTTGCAGTATTTCTCCCTCTGAAGGTTTGAAGTACTTGCATGCCACCAGGTGCCATTTCATCACATGAACCATGGTCTTTTTGATAGCAAATGCTGATGCTTTGCATGTGTGAGGTCTACAGGACAGCAAGAAGAATTATTTTTCATTTTCTCTCCTGCCGTTGGGTGCCAACCACAAGCCAGTACATGACTAATATTATCATGCAAGTTACACAAGCTCTGCTCGTGCTCAGAAGCGAATTGCGGGGAATCCTGAAGTGAACTCAGTAGAGGGCAAGAGGCAGTTTAGGAATCGCTAATTTTTATCAACACATGCTGACCCCATCATAGTAAACACTGACTTTCATTGTGAAACGCTGACGGTTTACATATATGGCAGTCCACAGCAGACAGTGCATTTACCGATTGAAATCCCAGTATATTTTAATAGATTCTTACACTGCTATTCACTGATGTTGATTAAACCACCTAACTACAAAAAGAAAATCACTGTATTTAGATCAGAAGGTTAAGAATAATTACCATTCAGAATAAAGCCACCAATTTTGGATATATTATTTAACAAACACTTACTTTTGTAGTAACTTTAGAGTGCAACCTAATTTGATATGGCCATATATAGAGCTAGAAGTCATCGGGGTAATTTTGACTTTAGGTGATAGTGTAAAATGGATGATATTTAATTAGCCACCCATTATACATCCTGCCCGATTTTCTGTTCCATTGGAATTAATGGAAACCAAAATCAGGAGGGATGTCTAATGGGCGGCCAACTCATATTGGCCAGTTTACACTACCGCCCCAAGTTAAAATGACCCCCGTGTGTTTAGAAACTCAGAAATGGAGTGTTACCCGAATGGTGGCAAGAGGATTTAACAGCTCAAACAGTGTAGTTTCAAATGCAGAAAAGTGTATACCAGGAATTTTTAGCTGTGATATATGTATGTAATTTTTTTTAAGTCATCGATGGAGTTAAAAGCAATAAAACCCAATCTTCATGGTCAAGAAATATTTGTAAACTGTTCATGCTTTTAGTTTGTGGATAATGACATTACCTACCCTCCCACTCATCCATCACTGAGTGTTGGCGCTGCTTTTAAGTACCCCCAAGGCGCAGTTTAAATGTAATTTTATTCCTTGGTAGTAAAGGTTCGCTAATGGTGGTATCTGTCACCAGCAAATGTACACCACTAGCAAAATGTTACTTGAAGGAACCTTTTACAATCTGAATGATGCTTGAGCTATCTACATCCTGTATAATTTCTCTTTCCTCTATTATCTCTTTATGTTCTGAATTATAGACTTGTTTCTATGTTATTCTGTATCTAACAATCCCACTTGACTTGCCTTCTAATTTTTCTTCCCTCCACATGCGAAAGTGATTGGCCTCTATTCCATGATCGGACCTAAAGCTACAACAGGGATTGGGACCCTCTTTGTGGGGCATTATGACCATAAATTTGTGTTCTACTATTCTGTGCCTTGAATGTTTTAAATCTGACTAATAGCATGGTGCTCCTACAGGTTAATGTTCCAGGGTATCCCACAATTCCCTACGAACCAAACAACTGATCTAAGCCATGCGATCGGGGGATGTGCTGAATGGAGATGGAAGATTTCCATAAAGAGAAGGAAGAAAAGCGGAAAGGCAGGTTATCCCTGGGTGATCTCACACACCAATATTGATAGTTTTGGTTTTGAAGGTGTGGTTGAATAACAATAATGTCCGAAAGTGGGGAATGGATGGTAGCTTGGTTGATTGAAGGAACTGAGCTGTAGTTCTGTGGTGTTTTCTGCAACCCTATCTTCAATTCCTGTTATGGTACATGTGTTCCTATATTATCAATCAAATGAATTGTATATCACTGAAATATATATATTGTTAGGAAGCAGAATGTAGTTGTAAAGGGAGCTCGACTACAATGGGAAGAGGTATTGAGTGGGGTTCCCCAGGGTCCATGTTGGGACCCCTCCTGATTATGATGTACGTAAGTTACCTGGAATCACAGCCTTAACGTAAGGTAGTTACGTTCACAGATGACTCCAAGCTAGGGGGTACTGTCAACTCAAAGCAAGCAGCCATGATACTCCAAAGAGAGCTCAACACCTGAGCCGATCATTTGCAAATAAAATGAAATAAGAAGAAGCACAAGGTACTGTATATTGGAGGCATATGTACTCCATAGGTGGAATAAAACTTGCCAAGGAAAGTTGAGAGAGACCTTGGGATGTTAGATGATTCATTGCTCACTACGTCTAAATAATGTGAGACAGCAATAAACAAAGTAAATAGGATGCTGGTTATTATTGCTAAACCAATTGATTTCAAATACCCAGATGTCATGCTGAAGTGGCCTGGGAGCACATGGAGAACATAGGAATGTACCGAACCAGAAAAAAAACATTTTGGTCCATTCGGCCAGCTGCAGAGTTCAAAGACTGAATTTATCTATATCCTTGAATTGATTATCTCTCCAAGTATCGTACTACCTCCCTTTTAATATTACTGATGTTATCAGCCTTGATCTGTCCATTCACCTTCCTGCTTTTCAGCGTCCTCCCATGACACTTTGTTGTCATTGTCAAGGCTACAGTAAACAGTTTCTCAGGTTTCATCTTGTCAATACCCTTAAGGAATGTGACTATCTCGATAAGATCCCCTTTGTCTTCTCCAGTGTAAACAAACTCAGCTTCTGTACTCTCTCCTTGTAGCTCAAGTGACTGATACCAAGTATCAGGTGGATAAGCTTTGCTGCATCTTTTCCAGTGCCATGATGTCCTTTCTGTGTTATGGTGACCACAACTGTACACAGTACTCCAGATGGTATTGAACCAATGCCCTGCATAGACTCAGTAACACATCCTGTGATGTTTTATTCCACACCTATATAACTCAAGATCCTATTTGACTTATTTACCGCTGCTGTACATTATGTACATGATTTCAACAACCTATCCTCCAATACCCCCAAATCCTTTTTCTATGCTGTATTCTGCAGACTAACACTATTTAATTTACATTACTTTGCGCTTGTCAACAATGAGTTTCATTTGCCATTTCTCAGATCAATTTTCCAATCTATCTAAATCCCTCTGCAGCTGATCAGCCTACTTGTCCCCCTCACATTAGTGCCCTTGGCAAATTTTTGGCAGTTTTGCCTCTATCTCCATTTCTAAGTCACTGATAGATAATGTGAAAAGTAAAGGTCCCAGCACTGATCTTGCCCCCTCCCCCCACTCTGACACAGCTCTATGCATAACCACCCTCTGACCATTTATGCCAGTGTTGTGCCCCTCAGCTGGAACCCACCGATGTCATTCAAGCTGATCCCACCATACTTTTTGAGGGCAGATCATTTGCATGTCTTTTGGTGGTTCAGTCGCACAAATCCTGTGTAACACGGGAACATTGCACTTGGGAAACTTGGAAATTAGCCGTGCATCCCTTTAAGAAAACAAGACTAGCTGAAGTTTGCAGCAGTAGCATCAGGGAAGTGGTAAACTGCTGGCCAGACTGAGATAACTGTCAGGTAAATGTGATAGAGGGCTCATCTGTGATCTTGTGCTATTGTTAAAGCATGTCTTCAAGTGGAGGGCCAGGCAGAGGCTCCCAAAGAAGCCAGCAGGATGGTGCAGAGAGGCATAGAAGAAAGTTAATTATTTAAGGGGGGACAAGTCAGAACCAGGGAACTACAGACCTATTAGTTTGACTTCAGTTACAGGTAAGAAGCTCGAAGGGAGCATAGGGATGCTCAATATGATCATCTAGACAGTAATGGAGTCTTAATTCAAGGTCGCTGAATCCAAATTATCCTATAATTATCAAAAAATTCAAATTGAAATTGTGCAAAGATTGTCTCCTATGCTGTTTATTAAAATTACTTAATTCCATTTTTTTCAAGCAAAAATGACTTTAAATTAACAGAAGTTGACTATATGATACTTCTCGTTAATTTCCGGTAGATTAAAATCCCCCACGACAATTGTATTCCTGCTCAAACATATCTGCCTAGTCTGTTTGCATAATTCAACATCTGTAGCCTCATTCTGACTCAATGATGTGTTATAGATGTTAACAACTAGCTTCTTCCCCTTGGTATCCCTTGCCTCAATCCATAATGCCTCTACCTTTTCCATACTGAATACAGGTTTAATTATTTCTCTTACCTTCATATCTTCTTTCACATAAAAAGCAACACCCCCTCCTGGCTTATTCTTTCTATCCTTATGCATCAATCCATATGCTATGAGATGTACTTCACTCTGCAGCCTTATTAGGCCATGATTCTATAATATCTAGAATATCATAATCCTTGTCACAAGCATAGAGCTCCAGATTACCTAGTTTATTCTTCACACTGCTTGCATTTGTATACATTACTTTAAGACACTTACCACCACTCCCTGATGCAGTCCTCCTTTGCTTTCCTTCTCCTCCATCCTTAGTCTACTCTAAATGAGTCTGATCCCCTGGTGGAGAAGGAAGAGCTACGAGGGATGACTTGATAATCTTTGGCTTTGAAAAATGATGTGTTAGAGAGCATCTTATAGAGGCACATAAGATACTTAATCGAATAACGAAGTAAACCCAGCACAATATTTTCAGATATCCAAGACAGCAGGACAGGACTGCACAAGTTCATGCTTTGAAAAGCAAATTTGAAACAGAGGTAAAGAACTATTTCTTTTCACGGCAAGTGGAGGAATGCATGCTTAATTAAACCTTGCTGCTAATTTCTCAAACTCGGTCAACCTGTAGTGGGGAGATGCCTAAAAAGTGGTCAGGATCCTCCAACAGGGGGGCAGGGAGTGGGGGGATCAGAGTGTGATCTGATCTGTGCTTCCTAATATCCACTTTAAGACAGCATTGGCCTGGAGCAGATTGCTACTTCACCCTTCCTTCCCCCTCAAATATAGGTAGTTTGGAGAATTGGGGAGGGACAATAGAGAAATTTAATATGCTCATAAAAGATTTTGAAAAACTGTTAGAAAAGCTGGGTATTTGTTACACGTGGAAGCCACATGGACCCACCAACAAATGAAGGCACTTTATTGCTTGTAAAGGTGGTATACCAGCCCATATGGTACAACATGGTGTTAAAATTCCTGTCTCTGGAACTGAATCATGATTTTCTGTAAATTTCTTGAATGGTGATTTTAATATTTCTTCTGTGACCCAAAACATTGTTTCCCTAGCAGTAGCTCATTTTCAACGTGCTGTGGTTCTCTGCTTAACTGACAAATTACATTATAAAATTGAAGGAACACAGAGTTAAATGATAGATTAACTGGCGTATTACTATGTGCTGTTGACAGAGTTCCACATCCTCATCCCAGTTTGTTGCTGAGCTCTTGTTCTATACAAGATTGTTTCCACTAGTGCTGTCACAGCAAGCCAAGCCATTAAAGTGTGTGTTTAGTCCCTGATTCATCAGCTAGAGCCCACTCAAACCACTTCCTAATAAACTGTGTCTTCAGCATTCTGCATTCATAATGTGCTGTCTTCCTGCTGAGCATGCCTCAGTTCCAAGTATCAACTTACTCATGTCAGTAGTCCATTGGGTGTTTGATCACTAACAGGATCAGCAGATGCAGCCATAGATAAGATTATAATGGTATTAAAATTGTTAATCGTTTATGGTCCTCCCACGGCAAATTTCATGTAATATATTAAGGTTAATGGATGGGAGTGCTTTACATAGAAGCAGAGGTTATGTAAAAGAGGATAGCCAATGCTCAGGAATGTGCTACATGGAGGATAACAAATAGTGAGGAGTCTGTAAGAACAGGATACACCTGGAGACAACTTTGATAAGTAGAGTTGTAACACTTGTGTTCATAGCAAATTAATGGTTTTCATAAGTGGACTAATTCTCATGAACTGAAACCTACTCCCTTATTATTTGCCATGATTGGGATAGCACGTCCAGGTTTAACAATTACCCCCAATTGCAATACTAACCACTGGAGATTATGTGGGGTGCCCGCCAGGTTCTCTTGAAAGTGGAGTTGAGGTAAAAATCAGATCAGCCATGATCTCTTGAATGGCAGAGCAGGTTTGAGGGGCTGAATGGCCCACTCCTGCACCTATCTCTTATGGTCTTATGGTCTTGACTAGTTCTTATTTTTCAGACCTTCTGAATAATGCCTGCGGCTTTGCAGCTCTCTGTAAGAATTTATGTTCCATTTTAATATCAAAGGTCTAATTTATTTAACTTTAATTTGTTTTTAGTGCACAACATAATATGGTAATATATTTCGCACAACTCCATGTTTGAATCCGTCCAATCAGGTTTCTGTTCCTGCCATAGTACTGAAACGGCCCTTATCAAAGTCACAAATGACATCCTATATGATTGTGACTGTGGTAAACTATACCTCCTCATCCTTCTTAACCTGTCTGCAGCCTTTGACAAGGTTGACCACACCATCCTCCTCTAATGCCTTTCCTCCGTCGTCCAGCTAGGTGGGACTGTCCTCGCCTGGTTCCATTCTTACCTATCCAGTCATAGCCAGAGAATCACCTGCAATGGCTTCTCTTCCTGCTCCCGCACTGTTATCTCTGGAATCCGCCAAGGATCTATCTTTGGCTCCCTCCTATTTGTCATCTATATACTGCCGCTCGGCGACATCGCCCGAAAACACATCAGGTTCTACATGTAGGCTGACGATACCCAGCTCTACCTCACCACCGCCTCTCTCAACCCCTCTAATGACTCTGATTTGTCACACTGCTTCTCTGATATCCAGTACTGGATGAGCAGATATTTCCTCCAACTAAATATTGGGAAGACCAAAGCCGTTGTCATCGGTCCTCACCACAAATACCGTTCCCTAGCCACTGACTTTATCTCGCTTCCTGGCCACTGTCTGAGGCTGAACCAGACCATTCGGAACCTTGGCATCATATTTGACCGTGAGATGAGCTTCCAACCACATATCCGCTCCAACACCAAGACCGCCTACTTCCAACTCCGTAATATCGCCCGTCTCCGCCCCTGCCTCAGCTCATCTGCTGCTGAAACCCTCATCCATACCTTTGTTACATGACTATTGAAATGCTCTCCTGGCCGACCCCCCATCTTACATCCTCCATAAACTTGAGCTCATCCAAAACTCTGCTGCTCGTATCCTAACTCGCACCAAGTCCCATTCACCCATCACTCTTGTGCTCGCTGACCTAAATTGGCTCCCGGTCCGTCAACACCTTGATTTTAAAATTCTCATCCTTGTTTTCAAATCCATCGTGGCCTCACCCCTCCCTATCTCTATGACCTTCTCCAGCCCTACAACCCTTTGAGATCTCATTGCTCTTCCAATGCTGGCCTCTTGCACATCCCCGATTTGAATCACTCCATCATTGGTGGTCATGCCTTCAGCTGCCTAGGCCCTAAGCTCTGGAATTCCCTGCCTAAACCTTTTCATCCCCCGACCTCTCTCTCCTGTTTTAAGGCGCTCCTTAAAACCTACCTCTGTGACCAAGCTGTCCTAATATTTTATGTGGCTCGGTGTCAAATTTTGTTTGATAATGCTTCTGTGAAGTGCCTTGGGACGTTTTACTCTGTTAAAGGCATTATATAAATATAATTTTTTGTTGTTGTTGTTGTTGTTGTAGAAACTTATCCACAGCGGTTATTGATTTTGCTAGGAGTCCAAAGCATCCCATGGAGTCAAGCAGAGGAAGCCAGATCCTTGAATTTTTTTTCACTGGTGCAGTAAATGATTACAGTATGTAATATGCAGAAAAACATCAGTCCTCTCTGTCAGAGTGAACCTGTGAGTATCTATTAGCTGGTGGCTTGAAGCCAGTGGTAACAGAATGGGTTTCACAGTGAAGGAGGAAAGCATCATGCTTACGTCTGTAACTCTTTATGAAGTCTTGTTTGACAAAGGGAAAAAATATTCAGCCATCATTGTACTTCTTTTCCTTCAGTTTTCTCCCCACCTGTCTTGAAAGCTCGAACCCGTGCTCTATGGGTGCCCACGACCCTCCGGTACCTTGCCACATGGCCATTCTTCATCTGTGACCCAAGATATTGTCAGCTATCTTGATCACGGGGGGCAACAGAATTGTGCCCTCACACAACCCACTTGTAGGGGTCACCAGATAACAATGTGAAATGGGAAACTTGACTGATTTTTAAAAAATAAAATAGCCATGCCCCAGCCTGGGGCGCCCCCACCAGCCCTAGTTGAGATCAGTGAACATGAACCTTCCTGGTCTGTATTACTCATTGTCCAACCAGTCCAGGGTCTCCCTCTCATATTGAATGTTATATCCAGAGGGAGTGTTCCAGAGAGTCTGGAATAAAAGTAGTCAATACATTACCACACCAACTTGAGTGTTTATCGGACATAACGATTTGTCTCATTACTGTTTGTGGGATCTTGCTGTGTGCAAATTCGCTGCTACTTTTGCCTACAAAACAACAGTGACTAGACTTCAAAAGTAATTTGTTATCTGTAATTCATTTTGGGACATCCTGAGGATGTAAGAGGTGCTCTATCGATGCAAGTTCTTTCTTTGTGTTTGTATCTACAACTGTGGATGAGTTAAAGGGAGCAGCACTGGTGTTAACTAAGTCCGGGGCTTGGTGTGAAGGGATGCTGGAGACACTGTCGTCTATTAGGGGTTGCTGCCTGAGAGTTTCCTAGTTGCTGGCCTTCTGCGGAGAGTACACTCAATGGAGTGGGTGTGGCATGCTCAGACTCAGCATTTGGAAGGACTGTTTGTGATTGCTTCAAGGTGAACTAACCAATCCCTGACAATAAAATTCCCTCTTCCTCCCAGAACAGGGCTCTAGCTGAATGAGATGAATATTTTGAATGAGAAGTGCTCATTTCTGAGGAATATATAAAAATAATAGTAAGATAGACAGTGTTGCTGGCTCTCTGATGTAATGTGCATGTGTGTGGGCTTGAGACTAGGGCAGCTTCAGTTATGAAGCCTCATGTGATGAAATAGTCTACAAACACTCACTGCCTGGGTTCACATTTAAAGAATGGCCACTTGGGTGGAATACCAGAGAGCTTCCAGCATCTGAGGAGTTATCCCCCAACACGATTAGGTGGCCTAGAATTTCCATTGGGGTTCTCCTGATCTCCCACCATAACTTTGGCAGAAATCCTAGAGAAATGGTGTAAATGGCCATTTATGCTGTCTCCCTGGGGTATATGCCAATCTTTTGCTGATGTTGCAAGAGAACCCCTGCAGGAATTCTACCCATGTGCCCTTAGGGCCAAGAAAAGGGGAGGAAATTGGAAAAGGAAAGATACCACCACAATACTCGTATCAGATTTATACTGCAAATGTTAGAGTACTATATACACAATAAATTCTTAAATATGATAGTATTGTATGCATAATGCATTCATAAAGTAAATAATAGCACTATATACATAACAGATTCATAAAGTAAATAATAGCACTATATACATAACGGATTCATAGAGGAAATATCACCACTATATAAACAAATTCATAAAGGTAATATTACTGTATGATTCATAAAGGAAATATTACAGCTGTATATACATAACAAATTCATAAAGGAAATATTACAGTAAGATTGATAAAGGAAATATCACAGCACTATATACATAACAGATTCATAAAGGATGTATTTACAGTATGATTTATAAAGAAAATATCACAGCACTATATCCATAACAGATTCATAAATGCCACCTTTTTTTCCTGAATGGAAATAAATCCATTTCGTGAATGTGTTCTGCATAAATGATGCATAGTTCTTGCTTAAATAAGTGGTTTCAGATTCTTCAGCCAGGCAACTGTTCCTATTGCCATTTGCTCTGATAGCTCCGGTCGATGTGCAAAAGCATATCTGAAATTCACTCGTGATGGATTTCTCATTGCAGAGTGCTCACTATACTGATGCAGGGAATAGATGATTGTTCTGAATGCTGCTCCCATTTTGAATTTTTGTGTTGAGCCATCTCATCTGGCAGTGAATTTCCAGTGACTTTCCAATCATTCTACTGTACATTTACTCCGATAAAGCAAGTCTTGTCCATTTGTCATGGATCCTTCAACTGATGTGCAGTTGTTCTTAAATGTGGCTCAAAATACCCCAAACCTCTCTGATTATTTTTAAAATTTGCACATTACATGCTGTTTTTCTGTTTTGATATGCAGTTTTGTGTTTTGTAACTTTGTAATTTAATTTTACCCACTAATATAAAAAAATCAAGGGCAATTTGCTTTACAAAATAATTATATAGAAACTTATTTTTGTAAATAAAAATTCATTTTACAAATTTGGCAGCTATGATTTTAACTCTGATTCCAATGCCCAGATATTTTCAGTTAGAATTCCAATTTAAAAAAAAAACAAAAAAAATGTTAATATACATAATGGACAACTAGTTGAATCAGGATTTTCTTCATCTCAGCTGATGCATTGCCCTAAACATTATGGAGGAGTGATCTCCCTGCATTTCCGATAGTCATCTATTGCTTCTTTGTTAAATGCTTTAAAACTTTATTTGGACATTGCCTGGGAGCAGATTCTTTTATGGGGATCACTTTAAATGGTGGTTGCTGCCTTATTGGCAAAATCTCTGAGACTGCAACAATTTACTTTTACTATCTCACAAACTGCAGTGACTTTTCCAATACAGAGTATGGTGGAAAATGTTTACAATAAGAAGCAAGACAGTTGATATAAACATCCATTTTGTTTCTTTTTATTGTGTAAGTTTTTAGAAGATCATGCGATAATTACAGCTGAAGAAAGCTATTTGGCCCATCTTAATTCATCCATCCAAAGAGATCCTAACGTCCCCCATTGTAACATCCAATTGTTTCTTAAATGATTCTGGAGTTTTTGCCCCCCACCACTCTATTTGGAAGTTTATTGCACATGTTGATCATCCTTTTTGTGAAGAAGAATTTATTGCTCAGTCCTAAAATAACCTTTTATTAATTTGAACCTGTGTCCCCTAGTTCTGCTCCTGCAGTTTAATTTAAAGTAATATTCTGGGTTAACTTTTTCTATACCCGTAATATCTTGTATACCTTTGTAAGATCACCTCTCACATGACTTCTTTCTAGGCTGAAAAGACCAAGTTTCTCCAGTCTTTCCTTATAACTCAGACCCCTGACACAAGGATCAGTGTAGTGGCTCTTTACATTATCTCCACTGCTTGAATGTCTCCCTTGTTTCTTGGCAAGCAGAACTGGATGCAATATTCAAGGTGAGATCTGCCCAAATGATTATAAAGTTTCATCATTACTTCCTCTGTTAGGTTGACTGAAATCTTCGATTAAAATAGCTTTCTTGTTCGCACATAGCCTACATATCTCTTCATGGAGCAATTCGTCCTCCTTCTTATGTTGATCCGGTGGTCTGTAGCATACCCCTAGTATCAGTTTGGATTCGAGATGCCTAAATAACGTAGTTTATTTTGTAGTTTTCTATTTCTCACAGGATCAACTTCTCTGGATCGACTTCTTATTCTTCCACGGTGTCAGTCTTTGCTCAGTGATAGCACACTCGTCTCTGAGTCAGAATGTTGTGGGTTCAAACTCCAATCCAGAGAGTTGAGTATATAATCCAGACTGACACTCCGTACTAAGGGAGTGCTGCACTGTCAGAGGTGCCATCTTTTGGATAAGCTGTTAAACCGAGGTCCCATCTGCCCTCTCAGGTGGACGTAAAAGATCCTATGGCACTATTCAAAGAAGATCAGGGGAATTCTCCCAGTGATCAGCATTTATCCCTCAACTGACACCACTAAAACAGATTATCTGGTCATTTATTTCATTGCTGTTTGTGGTACCTTGCTGTGTGCAAAATTGGCTGCTTTGTTTCCCTATATTATAACAGTGACTACACTCAAAAAGTACTTAATCGGCTGTAAAGTGCTTTGGGAATCCTGAGGTTGTGAAAGGTGCTATATGAATCCAAATACTTTCTTTACCTCCCAAGTGTCCCTGACATATAGGGCTACACTACCTCCTTTCCCATCCACCCTGTCTTTTCTAAACACTCTAAACCTCTGAGATGTTAAATTTAGTTCCATCCTCTGGAATTAGCCACGTTTCTGATATTCCCACTACATCGTAGTTCCCAACTGTCACCGCAGCCTCCAGTTCTTATATTTTGGGGGTAACTTTAACCCCAAATAACAGGTTTCCACATCGTTCACCTGAGGAAGGAGGTAGCCTCCGAAAGCTTGTGAATTTAAAATAAAATTGCTGGACTATAACTTGGTGTTGTAAAATTGTTTACAATTGTCAACCCCAGTCCATCACCGGCATCTCCACATCCCAAATAACAGGTGGGTTAGGAGCGGGTGGGAGGTAAAAATTACAGTTTTTTGAAGTGGGACTGCAACACGGCTCCAACGTGCCCTCTTCCGGGTTTAACCCAGGCATTTGGATGTGCGCACGCATCGGAAAGCCAGAAGCCCGGTCCCCACTTAATGACGGCGGGTGGTTTGTTAAAAGGGCAATGTGCCTCATTGTGATAACTGAGGCTCTTAATTTTTTGTGTATTATGAAGGTGACACGAATTTAACCTCACCAGCATGGGTCTCCCATCGCTTTTGATTCAGGTCAGGTGAAAGCAAGTGAGAAGGGCCGGATCCATGAGGTGAGTGCCTTTATTGCACTGCCTGTGGGCCACGAGGAGTAGGAGTGCTTCATTGAGGCCCAACAAGCTCACCTAGCACGATTGGACCCCCGCGATCATCCAACTTCCCTCCCCGCAATGGTAAAACCCCCACCCCTCACCATCGACTCTTCACCCGACCTCCAATCTCTTCTCCCGAACTGCGACCTCTTCACCTGACCTCCGATCTCTTCACCCGACCTCCGATCTCTTCTCCCAGACTGCAACCTCTTCACCTGACCTCCAATCTCTTCTCCCAAACTGCGACCTTTTCATCTGACCTCCAATCTCTTCTCCCGAACTGCGACCTCTTCACCTGACCTCCGATCTCTTCACCCGACCTCCGATTTCTTCTCCCAGACTGCAACCTCTTCACCTGACCTCCGATCTCTTCACCCGACCTCCGATCTCTTCTCCCAGACTGCAACCTCTTCACCTGACCTCCAATCTCTTCTCCCAAACTGCGACCTTTTCATCTGACCTCCAATCTCTTCTCCCGAACTGCGACCTCTTCACCTGACCTCCGATCTCTTCACCCGACCTCCGATTTCTTCTCCCAGACTGCAACCTCTTCACCTGACCTCCGATCTCTTCTCCCAAACTGCGACTTCTTCACCTGACTTCCAATCTCTTCTCCTGATCTACGACATCTTCACCTGACCTCCGATCTTTTCTCCCAAACTGCGACTTCTTCACCTGACTTCCGATCTCTTCTCCTGATCTACGACCTCTTCACCTGATCTCCAACCTCTTCTCCCTAACTGCAATCTCTTCACCTGATATCTGATCTCTTCTCCCGATCTCTGACCTCCGACTCTTCTCCAGAAGATTTGACAACAGGTTTGACTGAGCGGATTTGTTTTGATTATGGGATGGAACTATTATATAGGAAGGTTGAGGGAGGAGTTGTGTCATTTGATATCGGCTCTGAAGAAAGTATCTTCATCAGCTGTCAAGACGGCTTATAGTTGTTGCTCTTCATTTGCCTTCGATCTCCTCCCGGCATCAGGCCCCCGATGTCCACCTCCGGCATCAGACCACCCCGCCCCACCACGTCCTCCACGGCCCACAATCCCTCCCTGCATCTTCTCCTATCCCCAGCCTTCCCGCCTGACAGCCAGCCTGCCTGTCAATCTGGCTGGCTGCCGCTTGTGAAATCCGGAAGCGAAGATAATGGCCTGCAATCGAGTTATGATCGCTGATTTAAATGCATACACTTGACTTCCAGGTTCCCCATCTGCAAATCCACGCAGCTGCTAAGTTCCCGGCTCCAAGTTAAAATCCAGGCCCTTATTTCTAATGCTTCCAGTGTTCATATTTTTGTAAGTTATTTTTTTTTTCTAGTCTCTTGGTGTCACACAGCATCTGAGAACACGAAGGCAGGCGGTGTTAAAATTGGATAGCCATGTGATGAAGAATACTAGAGCTTAGTCTTTAGTTGCTTCTAAGCCTTTATTTACAGAGATTGCCCTTACCCATACACCACTCCCTAGCTAAACTCTCCTATAAAAAGGATACAAGAGAGTCCCCAATTAATATGCTCCACCTGAATACAATTAACACTAATTGATATAAATCATACAATTAACAGGCGGGAAAGTAGATATTGATATTCACTGGCAGGGTAATCTGGCGAATCATCTGCCTGTGATAGAACCTGCCAGATTTTCATTCCATTGAAATCAGTGGAATGAAAGTCAGGCGGGTTTAATAATGCGCAGGCAGACCACTCCGCCAGATTAATATCCACAAAGACTATCATCTACCCTAGATAACCTACTTTCAGACCTCTTTCAGTAATGCAGCTGCTAGGAGGTAGGTAAGAGCCATATAGGGACATATCTTTCCACAGACAGATCTAGGCACAACTCTAAAAGGTACAGGAACAGAGAGATCTGGGGGTGTTGTGCTGGCCTGTCCAATGACAGACAGGGGGAATTTGCAGACTAGTAAACTCTAAGATCAACAGGACAATTTAGAAACAGGGCACAAGCTCTCAGGCTGGAATTGAGTTTCAGAAGAGTCCATTTTCTAAGGTTGGTAGAAGGAAATGGAACGTGGGAAATGAAATTTAACGCAGAAAAATGAGGAGAGGCAATACAAACTAAAGGGCACAATTCTAAAAGGGGTACAGGAACAGAGAGATCTGGGGATATATGTGCACAAATCGTTGAAGGTGGCAGGGCAGGTTGAGAAAGTGGTTAAAAAAGCATATGGGAACCTGGGCTTTATAAATAGAGGCATAGAGTACGAAAGTATGGAAGCCATGATGAACCTTTATAAAACACTGGTTTGGCCACAACTGGAGTATTGTGTCCAGTTCTGGGCACTGCACTTCAGGAAAGATGTGAAGGCCTTAGAGAGGGTGCAGAAGAGATTTACTGGAATGATTCCAGGGATGACGGACTTTAGTTACTTGGATAGACTGGAGAAACTGGGGTTGTTCCCCTTGGAACAGAGACAGTTGCGAGGAGATTTGATAGAGGTGTTCAAAATCATGAAGGGTCTAGACAGAGTAGATAGAGAGAAACTGTTTCCATTGGCGGAACCAGAGGACATAGATTTAAGGTGATTGGCAAAAGAACCAAAGGTGACATGAGGAAATACTTTTTTACACTGCGAGTGGTTAGGATCTGGAATGCACTGCCCGAGGGGGTGGTGGAGGCAGATTCAATCATGGCCTTCAAAAGGGAACTGGATGAGTACTTGAACGGAAAAAATTTGCAGGGCTACGGGGAAAGGGCGGGGGAGTGGGACTAGCTGGATTGCTCTTGCATAGAGCCGGCCCGGACTTGATGGGCCGAATGATCTCCTTCCATGCTATAACCTTTCTATGATTGTATGATTCTAATTTTACTGCTGAGGCGGGGATGCACCTGACCTCTGCTCAGCTTCTCTCTGCAGAATGGAAGCTCAACAAGCCACATCCCAGCACGCTGTGGCGCAGCATGTCGATGTTCTCCATCACATAAATCTCTCCTCGAAAACATGTTTTCTGTTTTTGAGTAAATGCTTTGCTTATCGAGAACAGTTGGAGCAGTTTGCAAAAGAATGATCTAGTTTAAAACTGTGAAGTATGTACCTAAAGATGACAGGTCCACAAAAATCTGATGTTCTTTTTAATAATATTTAAGCGGCAATGTCTTTTAAGTGGATAACCCTGCAGCACAAGTGGGCACAATATATATTTAAACATTAGAAGAGTAGCCCAACTCTCACCTTTGCCAATGATGATTGTTAATTTAACACTCAAATGCTTTATTTAATGGCTTTTTAATCGACAGCCATTTGCTTCAAGCCTTGTTTGATTGCGAGCTATATAAACTGGTCTGTCGCTGTGATTGTAAAAACAGGATTTATTTTCAACAAACACATTTTTGTATTTTAAATGTCCTTGGTGTGGAGTCCCAGTCTCATATATTTGATAGGTGCAACAATACAATACAAATGCAAAACTCAAAGGTACAAAGATTTAGGAAAACAATGGAACAGGCCACACTGACATTTTTCTCTCAAGACGCCAGACCTAATTGATTCTTTGTTTTAGCCTGTACTGTATTTTTACACATTACAATTTTTTTCTTTTCAATTTTTTGGTGACTGTTTGTGCTGATCAAGCTGCAGATTGGAATTTTTAATTTTTAGCCCCAAATACTCCTAGGTCAAGTAAAGCACAGGCTAGATACAAAGTAAAGCTCCCGCTACTCTGTCCTAACAATATGCCTCAACTCCAACTCCAAATCTTTAAATTTGGTATGTGCGGTGTGCGTTTCATGGAGAACTTCAATGTCAACCATGGCTATAGAGAAACAAATTATAAATACCTACAATTCCTGTTACGCTTGCAGGTGGCACTGTAATAGGTAGTTTTAAAGTTAAAAGTGTCACGGCTGCTCGTCACAGGATCACTCAAGCCTGCTGTCACGCAATAGCTGCTATTTTATAATGAAAGTAGTTTTCATCTAGTGGTGTCCCACAGGAATCTGTGTTGGGGCCTCAACTATTCACTGTATTTATTAACAACTTGGATGACGGGATAGAGAGCAACATATCCAAGTTTGCTGATGACACAAAGATAGGCAGCATTGTAAACAGTGTAGATGGAAGCATAAAATTACAGAGAGATAGTAATAGATTAAGTGAATGGGCAAAACTGTGGCAAATGGATTTCAATGTATGCGAGTGTGAGGTCATGCACTTTGGACCTAAAAAGGATAGATCAGAGTACTTTCTAAATGGTGAAAAGCTTGAAACAGTGGAGGTTCAAATCTTTTCCCAAAGGTAGGGGAGTCTATAACAAGGGGGCATAGATTTAAGGTGAGAGGGGAGAGATACAAAAGGGTCCAGAGGGGCAATTTTTTCACTCAAAGGGTGGTGAGTGTCTGGAACGAGCTGCCAGAGGCAGTAGTAGAGGCGGGTACAATTTTGTCTTTTAAAAAGCATTTGGACAGTTACATGGGTAAGATGGGTATAGAGGGATATGGGCCAAGTGCAGGCAATTGGGACTAGTTTAGTGGTATAAACTGGGCGACATGGACATGTTGGGCCGAAGGGCCTGTTTTCATGTTGTAAACTTCTATGATTCTATACTTAGGGGTCCATGTACATAGATCATTAAAATGTTATGAACAGGTACAGAAAATAATCAAAAAGGCTGATGGAATGCTGGCCTTTATATCTAGAGGACTAGAATACAAGGGGGGTAGAAGATATGCGACGGCTATACAAAGCCCTGGTTAGACCACACCTGGAGTACTGTGAGCAGTTCTGGGCACCGGACCTTAGGAAGAATATATTGGCCTTGGAGGGAGTGCAATGTAGATTTACTGGAATGATACCTGGACTCCAAGGGTTAAGTTACAAGTAGAGATTACACAAACTAGGGTTGTATTCCTTGGAATTTAAAAGATTAAGGGGTAATTTGATTAAAGTTTTCAAGATATTAAGAGGAACTAATAGAATAGATAGAGAGAAACTATTTCTGCTGGTTGGGGAGTTTAGGACTAGGGGACATAGCTTTAAAATTAGAGCCAGGACTTGCAGGAGTGAAGTTAGGAAACTTTTCTACATGCAAAGGGTGGCAGAAGTTTGGAACTCTCTTCCACAAATGGCAGTTAATGCTAGCTCAATTGTTAATTTTAAATCTGAGATTGATAGATTTTTGTTAACCAAAGGTATTAAGGGATATGGGGCTAAGGCGGGAATATGGAGTTAGGTCACAGATCAGTCATGATCTCATTGCATGGTCGAACAGGCTCGAGGGGCTAAATGGCCTACTCATGTTCCTATCTGAAAATGTTTGATTTGCCATTTTTTCTCAGTAACTGAAATTTCTACTGTCCAACATATGGATTTAAACAATAAAAAAAACACATTTCACAATAATATGGTTACATTTATTCTTGAATTTCCTTTGTGCCTGAAAAGCCTACATTAAATTTTTACTCAAAGGCATCGGCCTCTCTGAAAAGCTTGGGCGTGGACTGGATACTTTTGCCTAGAGTTGTAATGTTATGAGCTGAATATTTATTGTGCAGTCTGAGTGTATGCAGTATACCTAATTTCCTAAGCTGATCACTACCATTCAGCAGAATGTTTTTCTTAAGCTTCTAGCAGTCCCACCTCAGTTGTTTTTCAAAATTATTTGAAGACAAGCTAGAGGATAAATTTCAAAAGTTTTATTCAGATAAAAGTTATATTGAGTTTATTTTTAAACATGATGTGGAGATGCCGGTGATGGACTGGGGTTGACAAATGTAAACAATTTTACAACACCAAGTTATAGTCCAGCAATTTTATTTTAAATTCACAAGCTTTCGGAGGCTTCCTCCTTCCTCAGGTGAACGAAATGATTTCATTTCGTTCACCTGAGGAAGGAGGAAGCCTCCGAAAGCTTGTGAATTTAAAATAAAATTGCTGGACTATAACTTGGTGTTGTAAAATTGTTTACAATTATTTTTAAACAGGCTGTGGAAATGTGTCTGCGTGTGCCAGAGAGTGAAGAAATGACAGTGCACTAATTAAACACCTGGTGTAGCTTTCATTTTATGTTCTATAAACTTCAGTCAGTGTATTAAGCTGAGGGGAAAATGGCTGAGGTGAGTGGGAGGGAGCAAGACAGAAAAAGTAAGGGTATCTTTCTTCATTTCAAAAAAATAACCAGTTGAATTTTGAAGCCAACTAATTAGCTCACCTTTCATTAATTTATTAATTATCTCACCTGTTTGTTTGTTGTCAACAGACAGACGTAGAATATGTTTTTCATTCTAACTTAATTTATTTCCTAAAAAAAATTAGTTGAATTTCAAAAGGAAAGAAAGCATCTTTGAGGGAAACAGATAGGAAGAGAGGGTTAGGAGCAGTGGGAGGATGGAAACAGGCTGAGGGTAAGGGAGCCTATCTGGCTTCTCGCTAACTGCTGGAATTCTCTCCCTCTCTCTCCTCCTTTAAGACGCTCCTTAAAACCTATCTCTTTGACCAAGCTTTTGGTCACCTGTCCTAATATCTCCTTATGAGTAGCTCGGTGTCAAATTTTGTTTGATAACGCTCCTGTGAAGCGCCTTGGGATGTTTTACTACGGTAAAGGCGCTTTCTAAGTGCAGATTGTTGTTGTTGCTCTTGGATCAAGGGATAGTGAATGGACAGTTGAAACGAGTGGCAGTGGAGTGAGTGGGAGGGGAGGATACAAGTGTTGAGCAGGAAGTTTGAAGGGAAAGACATAGGGGTACTGAGGAGTTGGTAGGAAGGGGATAGAGGTAATGGGAAGGTTAAGGCATAGGAGACATGATGGAAGTAAGGGGTGGGGTGAAGCATTAGTTATTGGAGGTAGGGTTGGGAATTGAGCCACTGAGGGCCGCACTTTCCCTGTAAACCCCACCACAAATGCAGCCTGTGGTCATTGACAGCTCCTTTTCCCGCCACATCACAGAAGGAGAAGTAGGAGAGCAGACAGAGAAATAAAAAGAGTTAGAGAGAAAGAGGTGACCAAGATGTGATAGAAGCAGAAAAGGAGAGAAAGCAACACAAAGACAGTAGGTGTCACTAATTCATTTAGCAAATGTATTATTCACATTCCCAAAACAGGTAAAGACATCTAGTGATAGGTAATAATTATTATAACTTTCTTTTCAACTTGAACTCCTTGAATATTATGGAAAGATTTCTGTAGTTTGCTATTTATGGCAAAATTGTAAACACATTTATAAAGTAATTTGTTCTTAATTTTGAGGATTATTTTTACCTGCCTATGGATAGTCAGAATATTAAATAAAACTGAAGGAAAAGAGGGAGTGTGGGTATTCCTTTAATAAGTTGTACTTACTTTAAACTACATCATTACAGTGTGCATGAAACAGATCAGGCAGGAGATATCCAGCCTCAAGGGGATGTAACAGTTTTCATGTATGAAGTCCATTACAGACATTGGACTTGTGTGTTGATGAGGTTCATCAGGCTCAATCAGGTGGAAAGAAAAGAAAGAACTTGTCTTTATAGTGTCATTCATGTTCTCAGGACATCCCAAAGTGTTTCACAGCCAAGTAAGTACTTTTGAAATGCAGTTACTGTTGCCACCTGGGGAATTTGCACACAGCAAGGTCCCACAAACAGCAAAAGAACTAATGGCCAATTAATCTGTCCTAATGATGCTGATTGAGGGACAAGTGTTGGCCAGGACACTGGGAGAACTTCCCTGCTTGTTTTTAAATATTGCTATGTGATCTTTTACACTTAGCAGAACAGGCATATGGGGCCTCAGTTTAACACCTCATCTGAAAGTCAGTACCTCCAACTCCCTCAGTACTGCACTGAAATGTCAGCCTAGTTTATTTGCTCAAATCTCTGGAGTGGAGCTTCAATCCATGACCTTCTGACTCAGGTGAGTGCTACCACTGAACCAAGCTGGCATATTTAGTAAAATTTAACTGAATGTTTCTATTTTTTGTTAGTACATTTCACTCTTGTGGGTATAATGGGAAAATAGATTTTTTTTTCTAGTCTACGGAGACCAACAAATACATTTTCAGAGATGATTCAGTCCGAGGGTCTTTTGGGGACAGTGCATTAGCTAACACATAAACACAACTGCAGTAGACCACTTCTTGGCAAGAGGCTCAGAAATAGCAGTAACTACCAGGAAAATCAGCAGTAATATCACAACCAAGAGTAGTAATGGGATTTGGATTTGTACCTGCTATTACGCACAGAGAGCATTTGGGAGAGGTAGTATGAAGAGACAGAGGAAAAAATATCAGAGGGCGAGCCAGTACAAGCTGTTCTGCTGCATTGCCTGGTAATTGATTAAACAGTGAGATTGGTAAAAGCCCTCCGTGCAGGTTGTCAGTCTGCGCCCCTTGCTGGAGAAAAGCAGAGAAGGACCTTGAGAGGGGATAAGCAAATAATTAGTCATGCACATAGCCTATCACATCACTGCAGCTCCCTTCACTAATCCTCGTAACTGTTCAGTTATTTATCATATGGCACAATCCCAACCTTTCTCTGTGCCCTCTTACTGTTTAATTAGAATATCACAACACTGCACCTCTTCTATTAGTGGAGCACATGCCTGAGCAGACTGGTAAAGATTTAGAAATATTCTGCTGCAAATGTCAATCACATATACATATCCAGATTATTCTGCCCTGCTCCTGCATGCAAGTCCCTTCCTCCTCCCCATAGTTATTTTCTGCAGTTGTGTCACCCTTGCTGTCCAAATAAAATCTGAGAAGCAAACGGGGACTTGCCCCATTCATTTAACAATTATCTTAGGTGCCACCAGAGAAAGTGGCATCATAGAGTTGGTACTAATATATAAGGGGTGTGTCACCCAAATTCAATCCTAACCTGCCAGAAAACTAGTGCTAGCTTTGTAGAATGAGTGCACATATCATTTTTTCATATGGTACTGAGATTTTGGAAATGGTGCAGAGAAGGGCTGGGAGATTAATTCCCAGATGAGAGCATCTTAGTTACCAAGATAGGCTCAGAGAGCTGGGTCTCTACACTTTATAAAAGCATAGATTTAGGGAAGATTTGATGAAGGTTTTTAAGATGATGAAGGGATTAGATTGTGTTTTTGTAGGCAAATTGTTTCAACTAAATAGGTTAGGGAGGACCAGGAGTCACAATCTCAGGTTATGCAAAGGCAGAACTAGGTTAAATGTCAGTAGGTGGTTCTTTTTCCAGAGAATAGTGGACCTGTGGAACAGGCTGCTGGCGCGTGTAGTGAATGCTGATTTGCTGAACAACTTCAAGCGAGAGCTGGCCCTGTTTCTGGGCAGGGTGGAGATCACCACTTACAACAGAGAGATACCGTATAACATTAATCAGGGTCAGAATGGTTTCCTTGACTAATTTTGATCGCCTAAGGGGGTCGGAGAGAAATTTTCCAGATTTGTTTCCCCAATTGGCCTGGGTTTTAATTTTTTTTGCCTCTCCCTGGAGGTTACTTGACTTCCGGATGGGGTGGGGAGTGTATGTATTGTGATACACAAAGCATCACAATTATATGGGACAGGCTGGATGGACCAGTAGGTCTTTTACATTCCGTCATTTTACGCATGTTTATCCAACCTCTCAGGTACATAAATTTGCTTACCATTTTTAACCCCCGCTATTATCATAGAATGGTTACAGCACAGAAGGAGGCCATTCAGTCCATCGAGTCCATGCCGGCTGTCTGCAAGAGCAATTCAGCTAGTCCCACTCCCCTGCCCTTTCCCTGTAACCCGGCAAATTTTCTACTTTCAAATACTTATCCAATTTTGAAAGCCATGATTGAATCTGCCTCTACCATTCCCTCAGGCAGTGAACTCCAGATCATAACCATTCACTGTGTAAAAAAAGTTTTTCCTCATGTCGCCTTTGATTCTTTTGCCAAACACCTTAAATCTATGTCCTCTGGTTCTTGACCCTTCCGCCAATGGGAACATAGAGTTTCTCTCTATCTACTCTGTCTAGACCCTTCATGATTTTGAATACATCTATCAAATCTCCTCTTAATCTTCTCTGCCCTAAGGAGAACAACCCCAGCTTCTCCAGTCTATTCAAGTAATTGGAGTCTTTAATCCCTGGAACCATTCTAGTAAATTTCTTTTGCGCCCTCTCTTAGGCCTTCACATCCTTCCTAAAGTGCAGTGCTCAGAATTGGACACAATACTCCAGTTGTGGCCGAACCAGTGTTTTATAAAGGTTCATCATAACCACCTTGCTTTTGTACTCTGTGCCTCTATTTATAAAGCCCAGGATCCTGTATGCCTTTTTAACTGCTTTCTCAACCTGCCCTGCTACCTTCAACGATTTGTGCATCTATATTCACAGATCTCTGTTCCTGCACCCCTTTTAGAATTGTACCCTTTAGTTTATGTTGCCACTCCTCGTTCTTCCTACCAAAATGTATTACTTCGCACTTCTCCGTGGTAAATTTCATCTGCCCATTCCACCAGCCTGCCTATGTCCTCTTGAAGTCTATCACTATCCTCCTCACTGTTCACTACACTTCCAAGTTTTGTGTCATCTGCAAATTTTGCAATTGTGCCCTGTACACCCAAGTCCAAGTCATTAATATATGTTAATGTTCACTTTTGCAGTCTTCCTTTATCCTGTGATTGTCCATGAGTTAATGTTGGTCTTTGGGCCCCCACTTCTTTTCTCCTTCAGCTAGTCATGTGATCCAGTGAGAAGCTTTTTGATGGACTATGGAACTATTCTAGAGGAGGAAACATATATCATGAGATGTGAAAAATAGAATCTTTGAAGCTAGTCTCCAGTCAATGCTTCTGTATGAAAAAAGTATAGAAGCAGAATTTGGATACTTTTAGAATGCACTGTGGCAGGAGGAAGTTGGATACAGCTGGGAGGATAGAGTGACCATTTTTGAAGTAATGAGAAGTGACCTTTGTGCGGGAGCACAGCATGTTATGGCAAGAAGATTTTGATGGCCAAGGCTTGTGTGCCACATGCTTGAAGATCTGAACTCTCAGAAAGTGGTGGAATGAGTTCCACTTTGGAAAGGATTTCACAGAAAGCCAAAACTGAGATAATAGTACTGTGTACAAGAAAACCTGAATGGAAGAATGACAAACATGTAGATAGGTGCCAGAGTTGATAGAAGGAGAGTATGGGTGAAGTCTAATCTTATCTTGTCTCTGACTATGGTTGACAAATGACTGACTGACTGATACCCTGTGTTGAGTACAGTCCAGGTCTTTAGAGATTTTGTCATTTGCAAGGTATCCCTCTACCCCTGGATTGTCGTGTAAATTATAAAACACATTGTTGGCCTAGAAATTGGATTGTGCTCAAATCGGGGAGTGATCCTGGGGGCGGGGAGTGGGGGGAGAGGCAATCGGGATGGGGCGAACAGTGGCTGCCATCGGCCTGTGATTTTAATGTGGAGCCTCAGATGTGAGAGCTGTGTTTACGTGTTGGATGAACTCAGGCTTAAATGTTAAGAGATATTGTGGGAAAAGAAGCCTTTTGCAAGAAACAGGAAACCAAACTTTGTGGAGGCAGCTTTTGCAATGCAGGAGATATGGAGCTTTATTTGAGATTAGATAAATAAAGATGCCAAGAATGTTAATAGATGAAAAAGTACCAAAGCTGAAGCTATCACAGGTAAGAGAAGATATTTACTGTTTGGACTTGAGAGAGATGTCTTTGAAGAATTGAAAGAAGCAAAATGTTGATTGCCCCATTGAAGGGCATGGAGGAGATCAAGATATAGTGAAGCAGGAATTGCAGTGTAGAGGAATGAAGGCTGTACACTTTGGTGGCATGCAATCGAAAGAGGATAATAGCATTAGAGCAAAATCATTAATTTATGCAAATCTGAATCCTGGTTAGACCACATCTGGAATATTGTGTATAGTTCTGGGCACCACACCTTAGAAAGGATATATTGGCCTTGTAAAGAGTGCAGTGCAGACTCACCAGAATGTTACCAGGCTCCAAGGGTTAAATTTTGAGGAGAGATTACATAAACTGGCCTAGTACTCCCTGGAATATAGAAGGTTAAGGTGTGATTTGATTGAGGTTTTTAGGATTTTGAAAGGAATTGATAGGGTAGATAGTGAGAAACTTTTTCCACTGGTGGGGGAGTCTAGGACAAGGGGACATAATCTTAAAATCAGAGCCAGGCCATTCAGGAGAGAAGTTAGGAAACACTTCTTCACACAAAGGGTGGTAGAAATGTGGAACTGTCTCCCACAAAAAGCATTAGATGCTAGCTCAATTAATAATTTCAAATCTGAAACCGATAGATTTTAGCTAGTCAAGGGTATTAAGGGATATGGAGCCAAGGTGGGTAAATGGAGTTAGGATACAGATCAGCCATGATCTCATTGAATGGTAGAACAGGCTCAAGGGGCTGAATGGCTTACTCCTGTTCCTGTGTTTCTATATGTTAATTCAACTCTCACACTGTCAGGCCCAATAATTCTCCAGGTTAATGACTGTACCTCTGCTGATGTTGGTTTAGCTCCTTCACAGCTAGGCTCAGTGACTCCTCCACGCCAGTTTTCCTTGATGCCTCAGGACTCACAGTTTAAGCAAAAATACACATACATTTTTGAACAATCAAGTGAAACCTGAAAAAACACATTAAGGTTTTTGAGAATTCTTCGTAGCTGTTTGATTTTTTTTTAAAGGATGGTACGATTCCTCTTTAAAAAAGAGGATCCAATGGTGATTATTCCTCTTTTAAACAGGCTTTGGTGGTGAGACTTCCTTTTTACACTTTTTGTTGTTGGTGTTCAAATTGATCTGCTGAACGAATGGTTAAATTGGCTGTGATCCACATATTTGCAAATTGACTATTTTTAACTGCAATTTATAAACATCCTGCTTCAAATTTAACATTTCTTTGTGAAGTTGTTATGTGTTTATCAGCAATGGACTCTTTCTGAAAGAAGCTTATATTAAGTATGCATTTCACATGATAGGTTGAAGAGGAGGTAATTGATCTGTAGCTTAGTCACAGGCTCCCCAATTGATTGCACTGGATGGAAGACATAGTGAAGCAGCTGCCATATAAACAGGTTGCTGGGTAACAGCATTGGCACACTGTTACATGCAGGGAATTTCAGAAACACCTTGAAGTGTTCACTGATGACCAGTGATGCTTACTGTTACTTCAATATAAAAAGCCCTCCCATGGTCCAGTGGAACATAGGAACATAGGAACAGGAGTAGGCCATTCAGCCCCTTGAGCCCACTCCGCCATTTGATAAGATCACGGCTGATCTGTGATCTAACTCCATTTACCTGCCTTTGGCCCATATCCCTTAATACCTTTGGTTGCCAAAAAGCTATCTATCTCAGATTTAAATTTAGCAATTGAGCGAGCATCAATTGCTGTTTGCGGAAGAGAGTTCCAAACTTCTACCACCCTTTGTGTGTAGAAGTGTTTTCTAATCTCACTCCTGAAAGGTCTGGCTCTAATTTTTAGACTGTGCTCCCTACTCCTAGAATCCCCAACCAGTGGAAATAGTTTCTATCTATCCACCCTATCCGCTCCCCTTAATATTTTATAAACTTCGATCAGATCATTCCTAAACCTTCTAAACTCTAGAGAATACAACCCCAATTTGTGTAATCTCTCCTCGTAACTTAACCCTTGAAGTCTGGGTATCAATACTAGTAAACCTATGCTGCACTCCCTCCAAGGCCAACTGTGTACAGTTCTGGTCACCCTATTATAGAAAGGATATTATTAAACTAGAAAGAGTGCAGAAAAGATTTACTAGGATGCTACCGGGACTTGATGGTTTGACTTATAGGGAGAGGTTAGATAGACTGGGACTTTTTTCCCTGGAGAGTAGGAGGTTAAGGGGTGATCTTATAGAGGTCTATAAAATAATGAGGGGCATAGATAAGGTAGATAGTCAAAATCTTTTCCCAAAGGTAGGGGAGTCTATAATGAGGGGACATAGATTTAAGGTGAGAGGGGAGAGATACAAAAGGGTCCAAAGGGGCAATTTTTTCACTCAAAGGGTGGTGAGTGTCTGGAACGAGCTGCCAGAGGCAGTAGTAGAGGCGGGTACAATTTTGTCTTTTAAAAAGCATTTGGACAATTACATGGGTAAGATGGGTATAGAGGGATATGGGCCAAGTGCAGGCAATTGGGACGAGCTTAGTGGTATAAACTGGGCGACATGGACATGTTGGGCCGAAGGGCCTGTTTCCATGTTGTAAACTTCTATGATTCCTTGTCTTTGCACAGGTGCCCAGAACTGCTCACAGTACTCCAGGTGCGGTCTAACCAGGGTTTTGTATAGCTGCAGCATAACATCTGCTCCCTTGTACTCCAGTCCTCTAGATATAAAGGCCAGCATTTCATTAACCTTATTGATTATTTTCTGCACCTGTTCATGATACTTCAATGATCTATGTACCTGAACCCCTAAGTCCCTTTGGACATCCACTGTTTTTAACTTTTTACCATTTAGAAAGTACCCTGTTCTATCCTTTTTTGGTCCAAATTGGATGACCTCACATTTGTCTACATTGAATTCCATTTGCCACAGTTTTGCCCATTCACCTAATCTATCAATATCCCTTTGTAATTTTGTTTTCATCTACACTGCTTACAATGCCACCAATCTTTGTGTCATCGGTAAACTTAGATATGAGACTTTCGATACCTTCATCTAAGTCGTTAATAAATATTATGAATAATTGAGGCCACAAGACAGATCCCTGCGGGACTCCACTAGTCACATCCTGCCAATGTGAGTACCTACCCATTATTCCTACTCTCTGTTGCCTTTCGCTCAGCCAACTTCCTAACCAAGTCCGTACTTTTCCCTCGATTCCATGGGCTTCTGTCTTAGCTAACGGTCTCTTATGTGGGTCTTTATCAAATGCCTTCTGGAAATCCATATAAATAACATCCATTGACATTCCCCTGTCCACTACTTTAGTCTCCTCTTCAAAAAATTCAATCTGGTTTGTCAGGCACGACCTACCTTTCACAAATCCATGCTGGCTCTCTCTGATTAACTGAAAATTTTCGAGGTGTTCAGTCACCCTATCCTTAATTATAGACTCCAGCATTTTCCCCACAACTGATGTTAGGCTAACTGGTCTATAATTCCTTGGTTTCCCTCTCCTTTCTTAAAAAGCGGAGTGACATGTGAAATTTTCCAATCTAGAGAGACGGTTGCTGAATCTAGAGAACTTTGAAAGATTATAATTGGGGCATCTGCAATGTGCTCACCTACTTCCTTTAAAACCCTGGGATGTAAACCATCTGGTCCTGGGGATTTGTCACTCTTTAGCGCTATTATTTTCTTCATTACTGTTGCTTTACTTATGTTAATTTTATCGAGTCCCTGTCCCCGATTCAATATTAGTTTTCTTGGGATTTCCGGCATGCTATCCTCTTTTTCTACTGTAAATACTAACGCAAAGTAATTATTCAACATGTCCACCATTTCCCCATTGTCAGTGACAATATCCCCACTTTCAGTTTTTAAGGGGCCAACACTGCTCCTGACTACCCTCTTTTTCCTAATATAACTATAAAAGTTCTTCGTATTGGTTTTGATATCCCTTGCAAGTTTCTTTTCATACTCTCTTTTTGTAGCTCTTACTATCTGTTTTGTGACCCTTTGTTGATCTTTGTATCTTTCCCATTCGCTGTAACAGACACATACCTTGGGAAGCAGGCAGCTCCCGCCTATATTTCACTGCCGAGTTTCCAGACCCTTGGGAAAACTCGGCAGCAGCAGTTAATTTCAAATCAGGCTCCCATTTGCACTGTAGTTAGGAGCCCAATTTAAATATGTTAATTAGTGTCCTGCCTCTTCGTGTGAGACACTCGGACACCCCGATATCCGCCGCTGTTAAAATGGCGGTGGGCACGTGTGCAGCAGTTTGGGGTCATGTTGCGGCATTTCACTTTTTAACCCCTCCCGACCCTCTCCAGCCCGTCGGGAGTTAATATCGAAGCCCAATCGATTTGACAGGCTGGTGGTTGTGGTCTGATGAGGATTTTAATTGATGTGCTTATGGAGCTGTGAGATGAAAGCGAACTCAGTCCGAGTAGGAAGCTTGTATTGACTCAGCATTGGGTTCAAAAAGCAATATTGAAAATCAGATTGTAAACACAGAGGATGTGATTGAACGGTGGCAATGGACGTGTGCAGTGCGTCATTAAACTGTTCTTAAGGACAGGCAGCAATTAAGGATGGCAGCTCGATTGGAGGCAATGACCTGTGGCTTTGTCCATCAGTCAGGTTGGTGATCCTCAGTTACAGATTACTACATTTCTGCTTGTCCATCACCACATAGCTATTTTAGGGAAGCTAGAAATTCAAACCAAGATACAGGAGGGCCTAAAGTTCCATTTTTATAAAAGCAGTTAATTTAGAAAATCTAGACACAAGATTCAGTCTTTATTTCTAGTTTCTCCAGAAATACTCCTAGTCTGCCATTTGTTTGCCCTCCTAAATCCTATTTCTCCTTGTGAAAATATTTATCTTTGTAATGGTGCTAATTTACAGCTAGGTGTTTGCTCTTGCTTTGGCTTCTTATCATTTTGGGAAGTGTTACATATTAACCAAGAAAACTAGCAAAAGCTGACACAGGCCGAAAAATTGACAACTGAGGAAAGGCCCTGAGTATAAGCCAATGACATGTGAAAACAAGGAGTCACACAGGCTTTTTAATTGAAGCAGTGGGTCAATTTTGAATCTGGAGCGACTGCCGGCGGTGCGTGCCGCTCGCTCACGCTCGAAGCGAAGAAGCGGCAATGGTCTTGGGCCGCAGTTTCTTTAACATTGGGGTGGCGAGCTGCGGGGTGCCTGATGGACATCCCACTGCAGCTCACCGGATTGAGGCCTACCAATATCGGGTTGACCCAGCCGGCAGAAAGGTAAGTATGGGGCCGGGGGGGGTCTCAGACCGGCTGCGGCCCAGATTATTTTGGCAGGTGTGCTCCTCTGGGCCCCACAAAAATATCAAACCTACCTTTGCTGGGTCTCTTCTCCTCTAGCACCTGTGGAATGACCAGAGCGTGCGTCTGACCATTCCCTACCTAAAATTGCACGGGGGTGGGGGGAGGGGGGTGTGTGGGTGGGGGGAGGGGGTACTAGAATGCCGATTTTTGCATATTGAAATGGGCCTACTGCCTGAAACAGGCGGGTGCTTTGAGTGCCTGGCGACAGCCCGTTTCAAAATGGCGCTGGACACATTTTGAAGTTTAGGGGGCAGTAAGGCTACCAACCCCATTGTGAGGCCATTACTGCCACTTTAACACCAGGTGATGCAAGTTAAATTTGACCCTAGTATGTGAAGACCAACATTCCTTCACTTATATGGGAGGAAACATAAGGAAATGAAAGTCTGAGGAGAAAAATCCAAATGTTGAAGGTACAAGACTAGTGGCAAATCTCTAAGGTGGTCCAGTGTATGATCCCCAGGAAAAAAATGAATTTTACATCAAAATTTTAAGCACTTTAACCTTCACAATTGATAGATTTTTAATCTAAGGAAAGGAAAAAAACAAAGCGAATTATTTTTATTTTCAACACACCGAACAGATCATTCCTTCCCCATAAGTTACCCCATACCTGAGATCACAGAAACACTCTACCTCATCCAGCTCCACCACTTTCGCAGAGACACTCTCTACCCCTCCAACTCTCCCAGTTCAAATTGGCAGTCTTCTCTCTCTCTCTCTCCCTCCCTCCCTGTATCTGTAGAGAGAGAAACAGAGTTAATGTTACAGGTCGATGACCTTTCATCAGAACTCTCTGAATGTGATCGATCTGAAATGTTAAACTTTGATTCTCTCTCCACAGATGCTGCCTGACCTGCTGAGTATTTTCCATCATTTGCTGTTTTTATTGCAGATTTCCAGCATTCGCAGTATTTTGCTTTTGTCCTAATATCTACTTATTTGGTTTGATGTTCATTTATTCCTTACACCTCTGGAAACACTTTAGGATATTTTTCTTCGTTCAAAGCATTATATAAATGCAAGTTGTTGTTATTGACGACAAGACACAGAGTGGGCCGTCCAAATGCTGAGTGTCAGAATGAAATGATGATTGATGTGTATATTTTCTTTGCTGTATTTTCCACCCTTACAGATTCTGAATCCCTGAAGCCATACTGTTTGTATTGAAGTGATTTAGTAGCAAATTGAGAACAAAACTTAAAATTAAAAGAGAAAATAAGAAAAAGAAAAGGAGGATTTGGTCCTAAAATAGGTGGGAGTTCATAGCCTGCTGTAAGGAGATGTTCCAGCCAGCAGCATAACCTGATTAATGACTCCGCACAGGAGCTGACTGAATAGGTCATGAGTGACAGTCAGGAGCTAGTTAAGATTCTCTCTTGGCTGGTGATATTTATCAGTCATATGATTGATCATGACGTTTTATTTTCAACAATTTGTGCCTGTTTTTTGTCTGGTCCAAGCCGGCCTGTTGAAGTTGGTTTGTGACTGTAGCACCATATCTATAAGCAGAAAATTGTTAAGCATTTTCTCCCCCTTTTATTTGGTCCAATCTGTGCTATTTACCATACAGAGGACATGCAAGTAGATAACCTACTCCAAAGTCCCGTGTGGTGCAGAGCTTCACCGCTGTAGGTAGAGCTGGAAAATCTTATGCGCAATTTATGGTTCGCCCGATTATTGTCATGGCCAATCTGGGTGCCTGTGGTATTAGTAGAAGAAGTTAATCCACCAAGCAAACCTGACAATGTAACACACAGGTACCTTTTTTTAAGTGGGTATTTTATAACTTGAGTCCCCATTGTGCTCTCTTTTCATTTCCAGAGTATAGTACGTGCCTTGTTGTGGCCTCAGTGCTTTGAATTATACAATTATACACTAGAGGTTTGTTAAAAAGTGGCAGACTTACTGGTGGAGTGGTTTGAAACTTTCTCTATTCCACTTAAACAATGTGCCTTAACACTGACCTGGGAAAGAGCACCTTCTAGTGCATCAATATGACATTCCCATTTCTCCCATCAGCAAACCTTATGGCTTCTCTGAGAGAAACAGACAAATTAGGGGCTACACCAACTAAAAGCTGATTCCGACTGCCCAAACTTACTTCACCTAGAACAGAGGTTAGACTTTCACCCCATAAGATTTGAATCAGGCGAAACCTAATGCATCATCTAGTCCCTCAGATTGTATTTCTTTAACTATCAAACAGCAATGATTTGTAAACTCTTACTGTCCTATAAATGCACCTCAGCAACCTACTTGTCTTTATTTTCTTCTAATAATACACCAGGAATGAGATTAATTTCTATTTTTTTCATTTTCTTCTACAGAAATGAGAATGTTTTACATCAGTTCTGTTGCCCAGCAGCTGATGCTGATCAGAAGCTCCCCTCTAGTAATCATTCTTCCAGGTACGTGTAGAGATTTTATATTTGCCGATATGTGTATGGCTGCCAGGAGATAAAGTAAAAGAAGAAGGAGAAGCAGGTGATGTGACTTGTCATTCACTGTGGAGTATCTTGCTGCACTTAGTCATTAATAAATCAATCTATGTTCTCGGCTGCTACCCTGAGTGGTATTCAGGCAGGATCATGTCAGGCTGGTTCTGAAAACTCAACTCAAAATATCGTCACATGTTACTGTAACAGTAGTCTCGTGCTACGACTGGTCGCAATGCTGGGGCAGTGTATGGTGATGATGTCACTGACCCTGCCTCAGCTCCGGTAAGAGCTGTTAATGTCATGACAACACACTGTTAGTTTTAGAATTAAATGGATGTATCTGTCACTTTAACAGCAGGTAATGCGAGGTACCATTTTGGAATCAGGACTCTTGAGCATTGTATCCTCCACCTTATACAGCACTGCAGTCAACATTAATTGTCTACTAATGGCTCAGCTGGTTAAATGGGTGTGTAATTGATCTATACAGACCAGGAAGGTCCCAGGTCTGAGCCCTGGTCTGTGCTGAATTACTGAGCTCAGTTGGCATGTGCCCCTCGGTTATAGAGAGGAAAATCAGACAAAATTCCTGATTCCTACCCAATGATTCCTGGTGCAAGTGTGTACATTGGATATTGTGTGAGTACAGGACTGGACTAGCTGTGATGCTCACCATAATCAAATAGCAAGCTAACATTGTGCCTAGGCTCACACATAAAGAATGGCCATTTATGGAAGGTACTGGAGAAAGCCCAGCACTCTTTGAACCCAACAAGAAGTCAATGGCTTCAGAAAAGGAGGAAGGGAAGTGAGAAAATTGGCAGAAAGAGGTTTTTTTATTAAAAGGCTTGTAGAATTGTTTACAAAATGGATCCTGTTGCTTGAAATTGGTAAGTACAAAGATTCCAGTGACTCCTTCAGATAAAAGGGCTTTAGTTAAGTTGCATTTATTACTTGGAGTTTGTTTTAATAAGGAATAGAACTCTGTTACATGTCAAAGTGAATGGGATGACTAAAGGTTCAATTTTCCAAGGCTTTGCCCACAGGATGGAGTCCAGCTTTGGGCAGGCTCACATCAGAAAAATGGCCGCTCAACTTCCCACAACCAACCTCCAGGGCACCTCATTTTCCGACAAGTGATTTGGGGACAAAAAAATTAGGCAATGCTACCAGCAAGTGTGGGTCTCATTTCAATATTAAAATGATGTTTGGAAAGGTCCCATGTGGAATGTTCTGACTTCAGGGGAGGCCCCGCCCACAGAGTACACTTCACCTTTCTATAAACTGAGCACGTGGAAATTTTGGGCCTTGTTTTTTTATGTATTTATATGCTCCATGCATTCCCTGGTTTTGCTGGATAATCTTTTAATTAGAACCAACCTTCTTTGGTGCAGCTCCTACAGCAGAATCTCCAAGCCTTCAGCAGCAAAAGTAAAGTTGTTGCCCAAATGTCCTCAATGTAGAACTGTGAACATTTAGACAACTTTTCTGCCACCACCACAACTTCCACTTAAATGTCCTTTCAAGAGGCACGGCTTTGCCTGATTTACTGCTCCTCAGCCAAATCTGCTACCGACCAAGATCTTTGAACGAGCTTTTTATGTGCTGGTAGCCTATTGAAATTATGGGGAGGGATTCCTGTTGGGAAATTTGGTGCAGCCAGCTTTCTGAGTTGCTGGTGTAGGTAAGCCTGCATCATAGGTTAGCTCACCCCGTTTTCTTCCGCCAGACTTGGAAAATTAGGGATAAAATGTCCAGAGGATTTTCAAACCTTCTGTTCTCATTTTTTTATGGTATATGATATTTTGTGAAGATTTGAGAATGAAGGAATCAAGAAATGAAAGATTAAAAGACTTATGATGTGGTGATATGCAGTGTTAGAGCCCTGTTACGCTACTCCATGGAGTTACTGAAAATCAGCCATGATTCTCCTCTTTTTGAGTTCTCACTCTGAGTTGTGGCAGTGTGAGAGGGTGCTAAGTAAAGCCAAAGAGCTGTCCTGTGCATCTCTAGTGACTGGTTTTAAGGTGATGTGGAGATGCCGGTGATGGACTGGGGTTGACAATTGTAAACAATTTTACAACACCAAGTTATAGTCCAACAATTTTATTTGAAATTCACAAGCTTTTGGAGGCTTCCTCCTTCCTCATTCACCTGAGGAAGGAGGAAGCCTCCGAAAGCTTGTGAATTTCAAATAAAATTGTTGGACTATAACTTGGTGTTGTAAAATTGTTCACAATGGTTTTAAGGTGGCATTGGTGAAGGGCCAGGAGCAGGTCATTCACTGTGCTCTCAGTGGGAAAGATCTGTGTATGAAGAGGGAAAAAACAAAAACTCCAGAATGAAAAGCCTCGGGACTGAGATTAAACAATAAAAGGAATTGTACAATAATTATACAATTAATCTAACAACACAATATTATTCACATCGGGCTCAATTTTCACAGCCCCCGCCGGGCAGAAATGGGCAGTGCCGCTCTGATAATCACAGGGCTGAACTTAACACCCCATTCCTGCTCCTCATCCAACTGTTGCCATTTATTTTGGGGCCTTCACAAGGGCGGCCTAGTCGCCCACCTGTTTCAGGCAGGAGCCTACTTGTAATATGTAAATCAGAATCCCGAATCGTACATCGGACCCCAACACAATCTTGAAGTGATCATGGGTGGAGCATGCGCTTGCCATCCTCCGCCCATTGGTACAAACCCGCAATCTTTAAAGGGACAGCTGCAGGCCGCTGATAAAAATAGGAAAGGTTTGTTTTTATAAAGATTTTTATGGGGCCAGAAGGAGTTTGAATTTTCCCCACCCGTTGCTGGCCTCTGTGCCCCCCTCCCGCAATTGCCTTCCTCCATTTTAACTCATTACCTCTGGCTCGGCTCAGCGTAGGAGCCACTGGATTTCCTGTCCCTCCCTGGGTGACGAGCTGCCTGTGAGTGCTGGTTCAGTGCTCGCAGCCCCCCGTATATATTGAAATGAGAACCAACCATTAAAACTGTGACGCCTCTCGGCGAGGACATTGGACAGGTGGCTAGATTGCACATCCCGCTGTTTGCCCGCTGTCCGCCCAAAGTTAAAATTAGTCTCATACTATATCTCTGTAAGGTTCTATCATTTTTATTTTAAATGCCTGACAATCCAGCCTAATCCATTCTAACTTTCCCACTCCCACTCCCAGGCTTAAGCAGTCCTACACAAATGTTTTCCGTCTTGAAGCGACCAGCATAATCAAAATCTCAGCCAAGCCAGAGTAGGAGTTCGGGCACAAAGTGCCTGCATTTATTGCATGGTGATTTTATAGTAAAGTGATTCATTATAGTGGAGTTAAGCCCCTTTGTTGCTTCTGCAATTAATGTCAATGCCTTTTTTCTGTCTGGGAGATTCTAAGGGAGAATAAAACTGCCTCATCACTGCACAACCAAGCAATCAACTGCCAGCTAAGCAAAGGCAATATTAAATGGCCCCTGAAGGAACCTCTTTCATCTCTCCAACTCTTGACCATCTGTAACTGGGGGACGAGTCAGTTGAAGCTGAGGATAGCAGGGCAATCCTCTGACTGAGCCGCTTACTAAACAGGAGGATGGATCAGCAGGAGAAAAAGAGAAATGGTAGTAACACACGGCAGTAATTTTCACAGTGTATGTCCAGCCACCTCTAGCTTTTTAATGCACTAATGTGTAATGTATTGTTCAGTCCACATTATATTCGCAGGTATAATGCATTGATCAGTCTCTACAGCTTCTATTTTTTATACACTGATCGGTTCCAACATGCCAGATGTCAGTGTTTCAATTCAGGTTAGCCTGTTAGCATTTCACAAGAAAAATCAGCTTTTTCTCCGGGATTGGAGGTTGTCAGCACCAACAATCAGATCAACTGAAGGGCAGGATGGAGCATTCAAAGCCAACTAGATTGGATGTAGGGTGGGACTGAAGAGATCAGATTGGGTAGAGGGCGGGATGTGAGTCTTTCAGGCTAATTAATCATCTGTTGCTTTTTTCCACAAGTTTCAATTAGAAAAGTTTTAAGATGCACAGACGTTTTCTCCATGTCAGTTACAGATGTGTTTAATTAGTGTTCGTCCCCCTCCACACCCAAAAATAAGTTATATATAACAAATAAATTCCAGCTTTTAAAACCGTTTCATTTTCCTCAAAGGACCATTCTGGTGATATCCAGCTATTTTCTTATGTGAAATGTTATTTTTTTCAAGACTAGTTGCAGCTGTATTTTGGATATAAGGATATTGTAGGAACGACAGTGGAAGTACAACCCGAAGAACGGCTTCAAGAGCCATTGATATCGGTGGGATTCCAGTTAGTTTTCAGGCTTGCTTGGATCCCCTTCCTGTGGATAGAAGCAACAAATTGTGCTGTAGTACACTGAGGGTATGTGAATCAAACTGATACCCTCATAGGACCCAGCTTCAAGATGAGTTGATGGTTTTTTAAGAAAGGAGAGAGAGGAAAACCAGGGAATTATAGACCAGTTAGCCTAACATCTGTTGTGGGGAAAATGCTGGAGTCTATAATTAAGGATAGGGTGACTGAACACCTCGAGAATTTTCAGTTAATCAGAGAGAGCCAGCATGGATTTGTGAAAGGTAGGTCATGCCTGACAAACCTGATTGAATTTTTTGAGTAAAGTAGTGGACAGGGGAATGTCAATGGATGTTATTTATAAGGACTTTCAGAAGGCATTTGATAAGGTCCCACATAAGAGACTGTTAGCTAAGATGGAAGCCCATGGAATCGAGGGAAAAGTATGGACTTGGTTAGGAAGTTGGCTGAGCGAAAGGCGACAGAGAGTAGGGATAATGGGTAGGTACTCACATTGGCAGGATGTGACACGTGGAGTCCCACAGGGATCTGTCTTGGGGCCTCAATTATTCACAATATTTATTAATGACTTAGATGAAGGCATAGAAAGTCTCATATCTAAGTTTGCCGATGACACAAAGATTGGTGGCATTGTAAGCAGTGTAGATGAAAACAAAAATTACAAAGCGATATTGATAGATTAGATGAATGGGCAAAACTGTGGCAAATGGAATTCAATGAAGACAAATGTGAGGTCATCCCCTTTGGATCAAAAAAGGATAGAACAGGGTACTTTCTAAATGGTAAAAAGTTAAAAACAGTGGATGTCCACAGGGACTTTGGGGTTCAGGTACATAGGTCATTGAAGTATCGTGAACAGGTGCAGAAAATAATCAATAAGGCTATTGGAATGCTGGCCTTTATATCTAGAGGACTAGAGTAGAAGGGGGCAGAAGTTATGCTGCAGCTACACAAAACCCTGGTTAGACTGCACCTGGAGTACTGTGAGCAGTTCTGGGCACCGCACCTTCGGAAGGACATATTGGCCTTGGAGGGAGTGCAGCGTAGGTTTACTAGAATGATACCCGGACTTCAAGGGTTAAGTTACAAGGAGAGATTACACAAATTGGGGTTGTATTCTCTAGAGTTTCGAAGGATAAGGGGTGATCTGATCGAAGTTTATAAAATATTAAGGGGAACAGATAGGGTGGATAGAGAGAAACTATTTCCGCTGGTTGTGGATTCTTGGAGTAGGGGGCACAGTCTAAAAATTAGAGCCAGATCTTTCAGGAGCAAGATTAGAAAACATTTCTACACACAAAGGGTGGTAGAAGTTTGGAACTCTCTTCCGCAAACAGCAATTGATACTAGCTCAATTGCTAAATTTAAATCTGAGATAGATAGCTTTTTGGCAACCAAAGGTATTAAGGGATATGGGCCAAAGGCAGGTATATGGAGTTAGATCACAGATCAGCCATGATCTTATCAAATGGCGGAGCAGGCACGAGGGGCTGAATGGCCTACTCCTGTTCCTATGTTCCTACGTTTCTGCCATTCTTCCCCAAGACCATTGCCGTTCACACCACCTACAGCAGCATTCACACTTTGATGGTTGACGTGTTTGCTGGTGTACCATACGATTGTGCGTAACTCACATTTTTTGCTACATTTTCTAATATCATACTTGGGAACCAATTAGAGTTCACCACTGCAACTCACATTGAAAACAAGCTAAGAAAATGTTTAGATTTTACTGTGGTCACACATGGAATATTGCAATCCTCAACAGGGAGTTTGAGTTCTTGGAAATGCTTCGTTGATTGATTGAGGATGGAAAGTAAACTGATATTCGAATTGAGTTGGGTGAACTGACTGGCAGTCGGCACTGTTGAGTCAGTCCAAAGTCTGTTGCTGCATTTAATGGTGGGCACCTTTAAGTGCAGCTATACAGATCTATATTAATGCATTAATGCTGGCTTAACTAAATTTTAAAATTGCTGAGATGCTTACATTTAGCTTTTCCCTAAAGTTAGGTACAAAATCTTGCCACAAACACACATTAAACCAATTTATTTTCTCCCAAGAATAGGTGAACAGGGATACATCCATATGAAGAGTGGATGTTTGGTAACTATGGTGTTGCACAGTTGCTGGCTTTAAAAATGCATTACAGGATTTAAACATCCTTTACCTACAACAATGATTCATTTATCTCTTAGACATAACTAAACTGAGATCATGACCTTCTGGCTCCTGATGGGGAAGAACTCGGATGCTTCAAAACATCCCGGGGAGGTTTTAAAATGAAAAGTGTAAACTTACTTGCCTGTCTTTGGTCCTTCCCTGGGACCGTGTGGACGCCCCCCACCCCAACCCCGGTCGGTGGTGGTCTGCGGGAAGACTATAGACCAAGTTTCAAAGTGTTGGGCCACCCAATGAGGAAAATGAGGCAGGCAGCCAGGAATGCCCCTCCAGCCTCATTTAAATCCTAACTCGGGGCTTAAAGAGATCTAGGATTGATAGTAGACTCAACACTGACCATGTTCAGTCATTTAAGAGCAGTGATCAACAAAGCAAACAGAATGCTGTGCTGCGCTATCAAATCTCCTTCTGAGGCCATCATCTAAAGCCGTGTAGTGCCGTGGTCAGGCTGCACCTTGAATACTACATTCAGTTCCAGCCACGGAGGCACACAGAAACATTCAAGACCTCGAGGCAGCACAAAGAAGGCTGATCCCTAGTGTCAGAGAATTGGGGCTCAATTTTCAAATGGAGCCTGGAACGGGGTGGGGGGGGGGTTATTTTGAGGTCAGGAAACCCATTAGTATGGGTTTCCCGGACGTCCTGACGAGTTTGATGTAAGGAAGTCTTATTTTTGTCGGATTCCCGTTCGACTGATCGGCTGATTGACAGGCTGGTTTCAGTTTGACGGGAGACCAGCCAGGGAAAGGTCGTCTGCAGTTAAGTCTTTGTTTGCATGGGTGGGGGGGGGGGGGGGGGGGGGTAGAAACGGGGGGCATTGGTGGACAAGGGGCATAGGTGGACATGGGGGTCGCGTGTCATGGGGGATGTGATCGGGGGTCAGTCACGGGGGGCCGGGATGGATGGGATCATCGTGGGGGTCCACGATCATTGAGGGGGAGGGTCGGAGAATTTGGATCGGATGATCGGGGTCGGGGGTCCATGATCGGGGGGGGGGGAGGTGGTGGGTCCAGGATCGGGGGTGGGGGCGAGTCGGTGCAGGTAGGCTTATTGGGCTTGGGGGAAGCACTTTTGCTCCTCCGGGCCCACAAGCTGTGCCTTTCTAGGCACTTACCTGCAGTCTCGGGCCTTCTTGCTTCCTTTCACGAGGCGTAAAACAGAAGGCCCGGGAATCTCGGTCCCCTCGGGTTGAAATGGAGGTGTGAGGCCTTCTTGAAAGTTTTTAAGGCCCTACCCACCTCCTGGGAGCGGGTTGGCCACCCGCCCATTGTCCGCCCCCGTGAAAACCGGAAATGGGCGGGTTGGGGGCGGGTCTGAAATGGTGGCAATTTTCAGTGCCCCCCCCGCCCTCAACCCATCCATTTTTTTCTTTTAAAATTGAGCCTTTGAGGTATGGGAAAAGGTTGGAAAACTTCAGCCTTGAAAGGAGGCAACTGAGAGGTGGTCTTACGGGATGGACTAGAGAAGGTTAATTTTGAGCACTATTTTAAATTAAACCACAACTGCAGGGCAAGAAGACAAAGGTACTAATTGTTAAAGGACAAGTTCAGGACTGATTGTTGGGAAGTAATTCATACAATGATTAATACCTGGAATTCGTAGGGCACTGGAGGCGAAAATCCTGGACTCAAGCAAGAGGAAGTTTGATGCTGTGATGGGGGAATGTAAGATTCTATAGATGAATGAGCTACAGGGGTCAAATGGACCCTGCATCTGTACTTAGCTTTGTAATCTTTGCGATATGGTGATTGATGTCGGGGCATAAATGGCATATTAGCTGGAGTGGCACTCTGGAACGAGAAGCAGCTCAAGATGAAACTGGTAGCAAACCCAATAAAAGATAAGGAAAGATAGGTGAGCGGAAGGTTGGGAGAGGGTTTGATTAGAAACAATAAAAGGACCTGATTCCACAATGCTAAGTGGGTAAATTTATTGATCCTGTATTATTGAGTCACACAGACTTGGAAAATCCCAGGTTCCATCGTTGCACTATCCCGAATGAGCACATTTCCGCTGGGACAGCAGTCGGGGGGGTGGGGGGCTAAAATTGGTCAAGGTGTCCTCAGGCTGGAGAAGGGATAAATCAGCAAGGGTTTTCACTCATGTTCGTTATCCATTGACTCTTGCTGGACCATGTGTGTGTGTGCGTGGGGGGGGGCGGGGTGGTATTGGATGACGATGGGATTGGTTTGCTCTGTCATATTCCTATGATTATATAGCCTGCTGACACTCATTGTCTGGGTGCACATGTAAAGAATGACTGCTTTTTGGGGTACTGCCTTCAGGAAAGGAGGGGAGAAAATTGAGAAAAATATTGAAAAAAAAACTGAGAGTTGCTGAGAAGGAGAAAAAAAGATTATGAATGATTTCCTTGCAATGGGTGAAGCAGTCAAAGAATGATTGACCTTAATATGGGTAGGACTGTGATGATTATAAATCTGTAGGAACTTTCTGTAAAATTATCATAACAATATTTGAAAAATTAAATGAAAATCTTAGAGAATAAGAAATCCCATTACTAATAGCATCTCAAGTAAAACAAATCAGCAAGAATAAAGAGAACTTCATTCAATTCAGCCTTTAAATACTATTGAGATTACAACAGTTGTTAAAACTTCTCTGAAAACTGCAATGACTGCCAGACAGCTCAAAGTCTTTGACCCCTCCTCTCTACTACTCTCTCAGCAGTCCCTGAGATAATTGTACCCTGTTGCTGTGAGTATGAAACATCACATTGTAATTAAAGAGACATCTACTGAGGTACCTCTTGTGGCGTCAGATGGGCATCTTATTACGAGTGTAATTTTGTGTTTGAATACATGGTCATTAGCGATGAAAATATTGTTGGCTTGCACTTGACTGATTTAAATGATGACATACCATTTTTAATACTGCAGGGGTCCTGGGTTCCATCAGACTGTCAAACTATCAAACTGAATGCTGCAATTTGGAAAGTGAAGTGTAATGTGTGGTTTCGTCAAAGGCTGCAAAAACATTCCCAGATCTAAACTGGGATCAATTGGAATCTTTCTTCCATTTTCTCCCATTTCTTCCTGAAGATGGTGACTTATGCTGCAGTTTGGTTCCATGAGCACCAGATCCCTCAGTACATTGCTTAAGTAGCCATTTTTATGTGTGCATGTAGACAGCAAAAGTTGGCAGGCTATAGGATCATGGGAGTCATTACAAACCAGCTTGAACCTGTTCTCATCTGACGTTTTTCAGCCATGATCACTGGATATTGATCAGGAGAGTGAGTCCTGACTGATTTTCTCTTTCATAGCCCAGGGATACTGAGTTAAATTGTAGCATCCCAGCGCTTTCTTGGCTAAGATCAGACAACTGAGCATAGACCAGTGATGCACCTAAGATCACTGGTCTGTTTGGCTTAGCAATATAACTATTACCACTTTGGGAGCTGAAGCAAATGTACCCCCCCAACCCCATTTTTTGGCATAAGTTATGCACCCCTCCCCCACTCCAAGTCCTGGTCATGCCCCTGATGTGCCCCTCTCCCCCAACCAATGTGTTGATGTGTCTGCTTATAGCCACACTAGTTAGGGTCTTGCTGATTTTTTGAGAAAGTTTGACAGAAATCGGCTCATCCAAAATAAAATGGAATTTTGCTTATTCCAGGTAAGTACAACATTAAGCATTTGGATGAAGAAATTATACTAAAAGTAATGTGCCTATACCAGTGAATTAACATTGTGATGGATCCATCCATTACACCACTACCGTAGCTTTTTCTTGAAACCATGGCAACAGGAATGGTTTAATATTTCCGATGATGTGGAGATGCCGGTGATGGACTGGGGTTGACAATTGTAAACAATTTTACAACACCAAATTATAGTCCAACAATTTAATTTGAAATTCACAAGCTTATGGAGGCTTCCTCCTTCCTCAGGTGAATGTTGTGGAAATGAAATCCTCGAATCCTTCGCATTTATAAATCACAGAACAATGCCTGGTGATTACAGATAGTCTTTCCAACTGCCCATTGCCACGGCAATCACAGTGTGCAGACAGAGAGGTGTTACTTAAAAGGCCACCGAATATACAAACCACCAAAAAAAAATCAGAGAGAGAGAGAGGCAGAAACAAACATAGAAAAGACAGCAAATGACTCGTTATATTAAAAACAGATAACATTTGTTTGCTGGTGGGGTTACGTGTAGCGTGACATGAACCCAAGATCCCGGTTGAGGCCGTCCTCATGGGTGCGGAACTTGGCTATCAATTTCTGCTCGACGATTTTGCGTTGTCGTGTGTCTTGAAGGCTGCCTTGGAGTATGCTTACCCGAAGGTCGGTGGCTGAATGTCCTTGACTGCTGAAGTGTTCCCCGACTGGGAGGGGAACCCTCCTGTCTGGCGATTGTTGCACGGTGTCCGTTCATCCGTTGTCGCAGCGTCTGCATGGTCTCACCAATGTACCATGCTCTGGGGCATCTTTTCCTGCAACGTATGAGGTAGACAACGTTGGCCGAGTCACAGGAGTATGAACCATGCACCTGGTGGGTGGTGTCCTCTCGTGTGATGGTGGCATCTGTGTCGATGATCTGGCATGTCTTGCAGAGGTTACCGTGGCAGGGTTGTGTAGTGTCGTGGACGCTGTTCTCCTGAAAGCTGGGTAATTTGCTGCGAACGATGATCTGTTTGAGGTTGGGTGGCTGTTTAAAGGCGAGTAGTGGAGGTGTGGGGATGGCCATAGCGAGGTGTTCGTCATCATTGATGACATGTTGAAGGCTGCGGAGAACATGGCGCAGTTTCTCCGCTCCGGGGAAGTACTGGACGACGAAGGGTACTCTGTTGGTTGCGTCCCGTGTTAGTCTTCTGAGGAGGTCGATGCGATTTTTCGCTGTGGCCCGTCGGAACTGTCGATCGATGAGTCGAGCGACATATCCCGTTCTTACTAGGGCATCTTTCAGCGTCTGTAGGTGTCCATCACGTTCCTCCTCGTCTGAGCAGACCCTGTGTATTCGCAGAGCCTGTCCATAGGGGATGGCCTCTTTGACGTGGTTAGGGTGGAAGCTGGAAAAGTGGAGCATTGTGAGGTTGTCCGTGGGTTTGCGGTAGAGTGAGGTGCTGAGGTGCCCGTCTTTGATGGAGATTCGTGTGTCCAAGAAAGAAACTGATTCTGAGGAGTAGTCCATGGTGAGCTTGATGGTGGGATGGAACTTGTTGATGTTATCGTGTAGTCTCTTCAGTGATTCTTCGCCGTGGGTCCATAGAAAGAAAATGTCGTCGATATATCTGGTGTATAGTGTTGGTTGGAGGTCCTGTGCAGTGAAGAAGTCCTGCTCGAACTTGTGCATGAAAATGTTGGTTATTGGGGTGCGAATTTGGTCCCCATGGCTGTTCCGTGTGTTTGGGTAAAGAACTGGTTATCGAAGGTGAAGACATTGTGATCCAGGATGAAGCGGATGAGTTGTAGGATGGCGTCTGGAGATTGGCTGTTGGTGTTGAGTATTGATGCTGTTGCAGCGATGCCGTCATCGTGGGGGATACTGGTGGAGAGTGCCGAGACGTCTATCGTGGTGAGAAGTGTTCCTGGTTCAACTGGTCCGTGGGTGCTGAGTTTTTGTAGGAAGTCTGTAGTGTCGCGACAGAAGCTGGGGGTTCCCTGTACGATGGGTTTCAGGATGCCTTCGATGTACCCAGAGAGGTTCTCCCACAGGGTTCCGTTGCCTGATACGATAGGACATCCGGGTGTGTTGGCTTTGTGTATCTTTGGGAGGCAGTCGAAGTCTCCCACGCGGGGAGTACGTGGGATGAGAGCGCGTAGGATGCTTTGAAGGTCTGGATCGAAGGTCTTGATCAGTTTGTTGAGCTGGTGGGTGTGTTCTTTGATCGGATCTGCGGTTAACCATCTGTAGTGCTCCTGGTTGTCCAGTTGTCGGTATGCTTCTTTGCAATAGTCCGTTCTGTTATGTATGACGATGGCTCCTCCTTTGTCCATTGGTTTGATGACGATGTTGCGGTTGGTCTTGAGAGCGTTGATGGCATTGCGTTGTGCTCGGGTGACATTCTGGACTGTCTTCTGAGTGCGGCTAATGAATCTGGCATTGACGCATTTCCTGACAGCTTGAGCATACATGTCAAGCTGAGGGCAGCGATCCTACGCGCTCTCATCCCACGTATTCCCCGCGTGGGAGACTTCTACTGCCTCCCAAAGATACACAAAGCCAACACACCCGGACGTCCTATCGTATCAGGCAACGGAACCCTGTGTGAGAACCTCTCTGGATACATAGAGGGCATCATGAAACCCATCGTACAGGGAACCCCCAGCTTCTGTCTCGACACTCCAGACTTCCTACAAAAACTCAGTACCCACGGACCAGTTGAACCAGGAACACTTCTCACCACAATGGACGTCTCGGCACTCTGCACCAGTATCCCCCACGATGATTGCATCGCTGCGACAGCATCAATACTCAACACCAACAACAGCCAATCTCCAGATGCCATCCTACAACTCATCCGCTTCATCCTGGATTACAATGTCTTCACCTTCGATAACCAGTTCTTTACCCAAACACACGGAACAGCCATGGGGACCAAATTTGCACCCAAATACGCCAACATTTTCATGCACAAGTTCGAGCAGGACTTCTTCACTGCACAGGACCTCCAACCAACACTATACACCAGATACATCGACGACATTTTCTTTCTATGGACCCATGGTGAGGAATCACTGAAGAGACTACACGATAACATCAACAAGTTCCATCCCACCATCAAGCTCACCATGGACTACTCCTCAGAATCGGTTTCTTTCTTGGACACACGAATCTCCATCAAAGACAGGCACCTCAGCACCTCACTCTACCGCAAGCCCACGGACAACCTCACAATGCTCCACTTTTCCAGCTTCCACCCTAACCACGTCAAAGAGGCCATCCCCTATGGACAGGCCCTGCGAATACACAGGGTCTGCTCAGACGAGGAGGAACGTGATGGACACCTACAGACGCTGAAAGATGCCCTAGTAAGATCGGGATATGACGCTCGACTCATCGATCGACAGTTCCGACGGGCCACAGCGAAAAATCGCATAGACATCCTCAGAAGACTAACACAGGACGCAACCAACAGAGTACCCTTCGTCGTCCAGTACTTCCCCGGAGCGGAGAAACTGCGCCATGTTCTCCGCAGCCTTCAACATGTCATCAATGATGACGAACACCTCGCTATGGCCATCCCCACACCTCCACTACTCGCCTTCAAACAGCCACCCAACCTCAAACAGACCATCGTTCGCAGCAAATTACCCAGCTTTCAGGAGAACAGCGTCCACGACACCACACAACCCTGCCACGGTAACCTCTGCAAGACATGCCAGATCATCGACACAGATACCACCATCACACGAGAGGACACCACCCACCAGGTGCATGGTTCATACTCCTGTGACTCGGCCAACGTTGTCTACCTCATACGTTGCAGGAAAAGATGCCCCAGAGCATGGTACATTGGCGAGACCATGCAGACGCTGCGACAACGGATGAACGGACACCGTGCAACAATCGCCAGACAGGAGGGTTCCCTCCCAGTCAGGGAACACTTCAGCAGTCAAGGACATTCAGCCACCGACCTTCGGGTAAGCATACTCCAAGGCAGCCTTCGAGACACACGACAACGCAAAATCGTCGAGCAGAAATTGATAGCCAAGTTCCGCACCCATGAGGACGGCCTCAACTGGGATCTTGGGTTCATGTCACGCTGCACGTAACCCCACCAGCAAACAAATGTTATCTGTTTTTAATAGAACGGGTCATTTGCTGTCTTTTCTATGTTTGTTTCTGCCTCTCTTTTTTTTGGTGGTTTGTATATTCGGTGGCCTTTTAGGTAATACCTCTCTGCACACTGTGATTGCCGTGGCAACGGGCAGTTGAAAAGACTATCTGTAATCATCAGGCATTGTTCTGTGATTTATAAATGTGAAGGATTCGAGGATTTCATTTCCACAACATTCACCTGAGGAAGGAAGAAGTCTCCGAAAGCTTGTGAATTTCAAATAAAATTGTTGGACTATAACTTGGTGTTGTAAAATTGTTTACAATTAATATTTCCTAAATCACTTGCTTGTAATAAGTGTGCTTCTTCTTCTTCTTTGTTTAGAACATTATTTATTTACTTTTTAAAGTAACAACCTTATTGCTGATGTCAAGCTCTTTAACCTTTGTGTGTAGGGGTGTATGATGAACCTTCCCCTGCCTTGACAAACCTCTTGCCAGCTCGCCTCCAACTTTACCCTCTCCTACAGACTCTCTTAGATGTGTACCTCTTAATTCCAATGCCTCCTCTTCCTGTGGACTCAAGGCTTTCAGCATGGGCGTCTTCCCCCGGTTATCCTTCTGTGGCACTGATTGTACACCATTATTTCCTTTGATGGGAGAGAAGACAATGTGAGTGTCATGGAGACTTCCCCAGTATGAGGTCATGCATGTCATGATGATCAAAGGTGAAAGTGCCTTGTCCTTTGAAAAGAGGTGTCCTTGAGGACTAGTAGAAGCCCTTGTGGCAGACGTAGGGAGTTGAGAGGATGGTTTTCAGTGAAGAAGGTACTTGAGTGCTGGGAAAAGTTTCTCTTTGTAGCAGTGAGTTTGTACCTGTGTCTCTGCATGTGTGTGTGGCTTTGTATTTGTGTCTGCATGTGGTCAATGTGGTGTGTGAGAGACTGTACTGTTTTGAAATCATTGGTTGATTATGATGTGACAGTGATTTATTGTTAAGTATGTATTCATGGGGCTGTACCTTTGCAGCCAATTTGAAAAAAAGTCAAAACATAATTGCCATTGGAATAGAGAGGTATTACACAGCACTCCACTGGGCTCTCACTGGAGATCCTGCTATTTATACATTGGGATTTGTAGTCTAACTCATCAATTCATGATTCTTCATTATCACACTGCAGCTCCCAGTGTTCAGATTTCTACAGAACCAAGAGTTCTGACATGAAAATTCTGATAAAATATTAAGAAGGTTTTATATCCTTTAGCCTAAATAAACACCCTCTCCATCACAGACACACCAGGGCTGCAGTGTATATTATCTACAGAATGCACTACAGCAACTCACCAAGGCTTCTTTGGCAGCACCCCCCAAACTTGCGACTTCTACTACCTAGAAGGATAAGGACAGCAGGTGTATGGAACACCATCACCTCCAAGTTCCCTTCCAAGTCACACACCATCTTGACTTGGACGTATATTGCCATCCATTCATCATCGCTGGGTTAAAATCCTGGTACTCCCTACCTAACAGCACTGTGGGAGCACCTTCACCACATGGACTGTAGCTGTTCTAGAAGAAGGCCCACCACCTCCTTCTCAAGGGAACCTAGGGATAGGCAATAAATGCCAGCCTTGCCAGCAATGGTCACATCCCAAGAATGAAAAAAAAATGATTCAGAAAAGTTAAAACTAATGGATAAATTCACCAGCCTTGCTCTCCCAGCGAGGAGCTGCTCTGAAAGGGTACATGAGTTGGAGGTAGGACTATAAACACTGTCAGGCTGATTCTTCTACCTGTGCTCCCTTCGAGCATGGTTGTCCACTAGGACTGCAGGGCTGCTGAATTTGCTTTTAAATGTGCACAACATTATATATACAGCCATTGCTGTGTGTCACTGAAAAGTGGCTAATAGGAATTCTGGAACTACATGAGCTTTCACCAATCTGGTGAAAGTTTAAAAAAAAGTGATCATATCCATCCCTGATAGGTTTGTTCCGTTTGGCTGTCGTGTGACGCATCTATTATTCCAGACAAGGCTCGCTGCTGTGCTGGCTTTCCCACATTGCCTAGTTTTTGCAATATTCCTGAATAATGTCTTGTGCAATATAAATGTTCTGACAAAAGCCGTAAGAAATCCCATCCTGTGTAGTTTAGTATATCTCTGACTATGCCATTATTTCCACTCAAAGGACAAATCCTACTACTGCTCCAACATCATCCTAGAATACAAAAATGATCCCAAGCTCTCTTTATCACTGCAAATTACTTCCTCAAACTTCCCCTCTATCTTTATCTGACATTATATGGGTGGAAAATTGTGTCAGAGGGAGAGTTCGAGTGACGGGGGAAATACAAGGTAGATCTGAGTCAAAAGGGCATAGACTTGCACGCCTGTACAAGGGCTGTAGGAAATTGCTAAAATAAGACAAGAGTAAGGTCATGGGGGATTTGTAAAGGAGGCAAAGTATTGTGAAGTCATGTGAAGGGAGATGGGGAGGCTGTGGCGGTTAAAGGGGATCATAGTGAGAGATGAGTGGGACTTAATGGAAGGTAGAATGTGGCCTGTCAAAGATTGAATAAGTTGGAATTTGTATAGGATGAAGCTTGGGAAGTGGTGAGGAGAGCTGGAGCTGTGAACCCTGGTGATAAGGGTTTCAGTGGCACTGCTGTGAGGTAGGGATGAAAGTGGATAATTATTACAGTATGTTACAAAATATTGGTGTAACCTTCTGATGCCTTAGAGGTGGTGCAAACAAGGCTGCCTATTAGGAGTTGGAAATAATATTTATTTTTATAGAATTGGGTTTAAAAATTGATATAAGCCAAAGAACAGCGAAAGGAAGGATGAAGCAGCGGCTGACTGATGACCTGAGTGTTGGAGGAGATGTAGTTCATTAGCTCTTCAGATTTAAGGGCTGATTTTCTAAGTGTGCATTCCAGGTGAATCTCACCCACTGGGAGTACATATCAAGAAATTGAAGGCATGCTTCCTGCAATTTCCCCACCCGTATGGTGTCAGAGTGAAGGTGGAGGTTATAAGAGGAGAGGTCTGAGGAGGTGGTTGGCAGTGGTGAAGAGGAGTTTGGGACCATTTTTGTGTTCTAGGATGACCCTAGAATAGTAGGAGGATTTGTCCATAGAGAGGGAATAGCGGCATTGCTTTTGGTACAGCTGAGATCGACAATAGTGCTCTCCTCTAACTCAGCACAAAGCAAGAATTGAACCCAGAAGCTTCCTGCTCTTTAGCTCATTACCACTCACACACTTAGCCATTCAGGCTACACTTGAAGAGTAAATAGCTTAATTAGGATTGCCAATTTTTGCTGGGCCTAAAGCTATATAGGTGTGGGATGCATTTGGAGCAAGGTGTGGGATTGTGGCTGAATTTTATGTTTCTTTTGCTGATGGTGAAAATAATCCTTAAAGAAAGAAAGAACTCTCATCTTTCAGAACCTCAGGACCTCCCAAAGCACTTTACAGCCGATGAAATACTTTTGAAGTGTAGTCACTGTTGTAACATAAATGCTTTAGAGGTGGTTAGTAATTAATGCCTCTACAATACAAGGGACAGAAGGAGTGGAAGAAAATGGACTCTTTAAAAAAAATTTAATAAAGGATCTTTGTAGTTGGGTTTATATTTTAGAAATTTCAATACAGCCTACTCAAAAATTGGATGTCCACTCCAAACTAGAAGGCAAGCATACTTAAACATAATCTTCAAGCAAAAGTACACGCAATTGAAATTGGTCTCTTCAGGGCATTACCTCCTCACTCTCACTAAGTGACTCAGTATATCTGATGCTGAATTAGTCCACTGTAAAATACATTTGTAAAATAAAAAAACAACAATACAAGCTGATTTAATTGCTAACCTTTGGAAAATATTAATCTCTGTTCTTGAAGTGAGATGGTATGTCTTTTCTAACCTTTTGTGAACAAGTTATTAACAAAATTCTGAGGAATTAGTAAAATGGCTTCAGGCTGTTAATGGGTGAAAGACCACTTTAATTCACTCTAGGGTACTGTAGCTTTTGTCTATTAATATTCAGTATTGTGAGTCCATAGAAAAAAATAATTTTAACAGATGTCATGTGGCAGAACATGTGTCGGCTTCTGCACAAACAAATACAGGGTGAGCAAAGCTAAGCTCCAGCCATCTGATCGTTTGACTCTCATTATTTTGTGCTAATGAAAACTGGATTATACCCTGATTATAGATGTTCAAATTGGGATCTCAGATGGGGTCATGGGGCTCCAAAGGTCATCAAATTTCTGTTCCTCTGGGGTCGGGCATACTACAAGCAGCAATCACAGAGTTATATTCTAATTTTTTCTGTTTTTTTCTCTGTTTGTTGACTGACAAGGTCATGATTTCTGTTGCTTTAATCAATAAAAACTTCCTATAATGACAGCACTGTTTTCCTTTGGGCAGCTATTACCGATCCCGAAGTAGTGCTCCTAGGAGGGGACTTCCACTCGCTGATCACTCTAGCAGGGTCGGCTTATTTAAATCCACCTATCGTTCCTTGAGTCTAACTCCTGTGTGATTCTTATAGCTGTAAGGTTCAGGTCCAGCCTTTAAAAAGCAGGAATAACTTGAAGATTTCAGTAGTAGGCAGGGAGAGCCACAGGTACGTAATTAACCCTATGCAAGAGTGAATTTAATGTCAGTTAGTGGTAGTAAATGGCTCACCTGAGATTTAATGACATGTTTTCCCACATGCGACATGGAGGGAGATGGCAGTTACATTGAGAGTCATGTCTCTTGAGCACAAAATCTAGGCTGACACTTCAGTGCAGTACTGAGGGAGTGCTGCACTGTTGGAGATGTCTTTTAAGATCCCTATAATTCTCTCAACCTTTGGATGAGAAGTTAAACCGAGGCCTCGTCTGTCTTCTCAGGTGGACATAAAAGATCCCACGGCACTATTTTGAAGAAGAGCAGGGGAGTTCTCCGCAGTGTCTTGGCCAATATTTATCCCTCAACCAACATCACTAAAACAGATTATCTGGTCGTTTATCGCATTGCTGTTCGTGGGATCTTGCTGAGCACAATTGGCTGCCTCATTTCCTGCGGTACAACAGTGACTACACTTCAAAAGTACTTCATTGGCTGTAAAGCGCTTTGGGACATCCTGAGGTCGTGAAAGGTGCTATATAAATGCACGTCTTTCTCTCTCTCAACCCCAGAAATGCAGACCAATGCTGCAAAAGATTCAGTGGCCTGGCGAGGGCAGGCAAGGTAACACACGGGCCACACTCCCTATTGTTCCATGGGCACTAACACACATTTCACTCTCTGATATTACTTGCTGGACAAGTCTTCCTTCACAGTGTGCTGTGGTTCAGAGGTTCACTAACTCTTTGACTTGCATTATGCGTTTCCATCTCCCCTTACAATAATTACTTACGTGCACCAGCTTAGAGGCACTGCCTCAACTTTAACGGGGTGCTACCTGCACATGTATAACATCAGCTATTTGATGCCACTTGGGAGACACACTTCATATGTTAACTTTCATCTAATGCACTACATCTTGTTCAGAGGAAACTTGTGCACAATGCCTGTGAAAGGCATGTGACTGGAATGCCCATACCAGATGTCAGATAGCTAAGCCCTATGAGGACCGGGCCATAGAGCTGGTAGGGAGATACTCTGCTGCAGATGGCAAAGTTGTGCAGGGCACAGCAAGCTACCATTATGTGGGATACACACGTGGGAGAATATTGGTGAACCTCTCCTGATCTATCCAGGCAGCAAAAGTACATCTTTAATACCCCTATAATTCTCTCAACAACTTTGTGCCTTGTTCTTGCAACTCACAGAGGGGTTCTTATTCATGGTAGATAGGAGTATGCTTCATCACTCACAATCTTCCTTGAAGAGATCAGAAAAGGCAGAATTCCTGAGGATGTAGATGTCACGACAACTTTCGGCGAATTTGGCATTGACGTAGAGAAGTCTTTGCATTTGGTCACACACAATCTGAATATTCAGTGAGTGGAAGCCTGTTCCATTCATAATGTCCAGGTGGGTTTCGCAGCAGCTTGCCATGCAACTTGCATACCAGGTATTATACCCTGCACTGGCTGCCCCTATTATGCTCCTGCCTTGCTGTCATGCAGAATTGGATTGAAATCCAATTGATGTCAGTTACCCGATTAATGTGTGCCTGGATGGAACCCTGGGTGATGCTACACAGGCTCCGTGTGGCTGATTGAAATGAGCTGGTAGCATGGAAATTGAATCTGGTGGTAACTTTAACTGCCACAAGTACTGGCCGGATAATCTTGGCTGCAGTTCTTCACGTGAAAGCTGGTTCAGCTCTCCTATAGACTCGTTTGTAAAGCACACTCTTGTCATGCTCTCGCTCTCCTCACTGAGATTTTCATAAGATCTGCCTGGTCTGTGAAGTCTTTGGGGGGCAGATAATATCTTGTGGGGAAATGGTCCTCAAATGCTGCCTCACTCTCCTTTCCTCCATCCTGTATTGCTCCTCTTCCTCCTCCATTAAAATAGTAAACAAGGGAATGCCCATTGGGAATCCTATTCTGCTTACTCATAATTTCTTGCTTTGGAGGTGGGGTGGGGGGAGGGTAGAATTTCCCAGTGGTCCCACAAGCCCCTAGGCTATCAGAGATAAAGCAAATGCTATCCAGGTGCACGGCAAAAAAAGAATGCTGCCAAAGCTCTCTTCTAACTCCAGCAATCACTGTTTAAAGCTTCTGCATGCTGCAGGCAACAAAGTAGAAGGATTTCCGCCAATATCAGTTGGAAACAGATGCACTTGATTTATTTTGTGATGTATTCGGAGTTTAAATCACAGGTTTTGGATGCTCCTATGCCATTGCCCATCATTACCATGTAGTGTAATGAGTTCCCAGCAGCATTAGCACGGCCAATAATAGAGGGCCCCAAATCCCATTCGGAAATAGCAACGCAGCCATTATGGGGCAGAAACCCATCATAAAGGGGCCCATTCCAATTTGCAGGTCTTATAAAGAAAAAATACCATTTCAGCGCCAATGATGCACTGGAAATGTTGAGTAAGTTAAGGGCCCTTTGGATGTAATGAGGAATAGGAGCATACCTTTCAGCCCCTCCAACCTCTTCTACCATTCAATTAGATCACGGCTGATCCAATTTAGGACATGTATCCCCTGGTGTTTGTCATTATTTTAGGGGGTTCCTAGGATTGTGTGAGCGTTTAAAGGGGTCTGAAATAATTTTAAAACCTTTACTTTAACATCTTAACTTATCTGTGAAGACCCCCTTCCCCTTTAGGTACTACAATGTCTAATCGGGCAACTGGATTGTTGGTTTTCATTGGTTGATCAACTATTCAAATTTAAACTTTCCAATCAGATATTTTCACACACCTACTGTCAGAGACAATTGCATTCAATCCCAGTGATGCACAACATCCCTTTCTGTCTTTTTTACTCTGCAGGTCTGACTCTCTGGGGACAATTTTAACTGTAATCGTCCAGTGGAAACTTACCTTTCCAAATTTTAACCTGCTCTACTGAATTTGGCAAGGACACTCACCCAAAGTTGGCAGGATTCTTCTTTACATATGCATGTCAGATCCCAAAGAAGTCATCATGATGCGACTGCAATTTTAACTGGTGGCCTGAGCGGAGAAGCTGCTCTAGCTTTCGCTCCTGGTGAAGACAGTGGGATGAAGAGCCAGAAGAGGGCCAAACACATGTTTTTTTTACTTTCCTTGTGAGTCCAGAAGGAGCAGGAGTATTCCTCCAGATCTCACAAGGAAAGCTTAGGCGTCCCCTGCTCCGGACTTCTTCCTCCTCCCTAACGCCCGTTCCCCGTGAGATGGTCTCCGCAGCCAATCCTGTCACCTACCTGATATCAGCGGGTGGACTCCGAGCTGCACAATTCTCCGCCGTGTTCCACCGACTTCCCATTCGGAATGGGTGGGAAGTTAGCTGGCGGGATTTAAACTTAAAATAAGCTGGGTCGCATTCTGCTACTGGAAGGTGGGAAATTAACTCGCCAGCGCGGTTTCCTGCCGGAAATCCACTGACAGTTAAAATCCAGGCCAGATCTGTGTCTGTTTCTTTGGCTCCATCTTTATTTCTGTCCCCCGAGCTCTGTGTCTGCCTCTCTGCAGCTGCCTCTATATATGTGTCTGCATATCTGAATCTATCTCCATCTCTTTCTGTGTCTTTCTTTATCTCAGTATTTATCTCTCTGTTTCTATCTGTGTACAGTTCTGGTCACCCTACTATAGAAAGGATATTATTAAACTAGAAAGAGTGCAGAAAAGATTTACTAGGATGCTACCGGGACTTGATGGTTTGACTTATAGGGAGAGGTTAGACAGACTGGGACTTTTTTCCCTGGAGAGTAGGAGGTTAAGGGGTGATCTTATAGAAGTCTATAAAATAATGAGGGGCATAGATAAGGTAGATAGTCAAAATCTTTTCCCAAAGGTAGGGGAGTCTATAACGAGGGGGCATAGATTTAAGGTGAGAGGGGAGAGATACAAAAGGGTCCAGAGGGGCAATTTTTTCACTCAAAGGGTGGTGAGTGTCTGGAACGAGCTGCCAGAGGCAGTAGTAGAGGCGGGTACAATTTTGTCTTTTAAAAAGCATTTGGGACAGTTACATGGGTAAGATGGCTTTGGGATAGGGGCCAAGTGCAGGCAATTGGGACTAGCTTAGTGGTATAAACTGGGCGACATGGACATGTTGGGCCGAAGGGCCTGTTTCCATGTTGTAAACTTCTATGATTCTATGATTCTATCTCTGATTCTATCTTTGTGCCTATATCTGTCTCTCTAATACCAAACTCAGAAGAGCAGGCACTGAGACATTTCCATTTCCTACACTAGTTGGTGCCAAATTATGCACAGTTTTGTGCTGTGGGCCTACACTCACTAGGTTGAGACTGCTTCAACCTCCTTTCACATATTACCTTTACAGATGGCCGAGAGGGAAGACTTTCATCCCGTCAGTCTGGGCTGGATTCCAACCCAAGTCCCAGAGATTAAAGGACAATATGCTAACCAGCTTTATACTGTATCGTTATGAATCTTTTGAATTTGAGTTTCAATGAACTCTATACAAAATGTGGACATTTCTCTCAGATAACCAATTAATATTCAAATTTCAAAAAGGATGGGATAACTAAGAATAGTCATCATGGATTTGTAAAGGGCAGTTTGTGCTTGACTAATTTAACTGAATTATTGAGGAATCATACAGTGTATAGATAAAAGGAATACTGATAGAATTTTCAAACGTATTTGAAAGGGTGCCACATAAGCTCATTATAAAAATTAAATCATATAGTATCAAAAGATGGCTAGGCAACAGAAAGCAATGAGCAGGAGTAAATAGGTGTTTTTTGGATTGGCAGGCTGTGGGCAGTGTTGTGCCCTATGGGTCTGTGCAAAGACTTCTTTTGTTTTCCATTTATATAAATGATTTGGACATGGGCACAAGAGAAATGCTTGCTGATTATATCAAATAAGGGGGCATAGCAAACTGTGAGGAAGAATGAAGGAGGCCATAGATAGGTTAGTGATGTAGGCAGATAGATGGCAGATAAAGTTCAATGCAGAGACATGTGAAATTATACATTTTGGGACGAAGAAGAGTGAAAGGAAGTATACCCTTAACAGTAAGACTCTTAACAGACTTAACAGTCTCTTTCTCGCTTAACAGAGAAACCTTCAAAGCTGAAAGTGCAGGTAGAAAAGACCATTGAATATAAAAGCAAGGAAGTGATGTTGAATTTGTACAAGATGACATCAGTTAGGACACAGTTAAGTCTAGGCACCCCATTATAGGAATGGTATTAAAGCCATGGAAGGGGTACTGGAACAGAGAAAGTTAATGGAGATCTAGCAAGAGTTTTCAAGATTATGAAAGGTTTGAGAAAGTAAAATGTGAAAGATTGTTTCCATTGATTGGCAAATCAGTAACATGGGTATAAATTTAGGATTATCACCTGAAGAATGAAGGGGGAAGTTAGGAAACTGTTTTCACAAAGAGGGATAATTAAAATATGGAATGCTTTAACACGAGTGTCTATTGAGTCAGAGACTATAATATCATTTAAAGGGGAATTGGATGAGGGTTTGAAAAGGAATATGAAAGGATACAAAGAAAGGGCAGATAGCTCTGGTTAAAGAGATAGCACCAGGACAGGCATGATGGCCCAAATGGTTTCCTTCTGTGCTATAAGTTATATTATTCTATGATTCTATGATTACACCTCATATCGTGGACTGGATAACACAACTTAACACCTGTGGGACAACTGCTTTAAAATCTAGTGATGTAGGGCTAGTGGCAGGGTTTCCACTAGGAGTGTGTCAGGACTGCACTTCCATCTGCCAGTTGGACTCCGTTGTGACTTTGTTCTACTTTCCTGGGTTAACCTTATTTTAATATTTTGGGTTGACTCCCAGTGCTATTTGTGTCCTCTATAGAGAATTTGCCTCTGGGGTGAAGGGAGATCTGGTGCCCCAGCACCATTATAGCTCTAAAATGTCTGAGGCTGGTGGATTGTCAGAGCAATGAGCCCCCAAGGTTTTAGACTCTTCAGGTGAGGCATTGTTGGCTGAAATCTGGCAAAGGAGAACCCAGGGTTTTGGCACTGAAGGAAGGAAGCCTATGAATGGTTGAAGGCTGAAGCGTTTGCAACCATCTTCAGCCAGAAGTGCCGAGTGGTTGATCCATCTCGGCCTCCTCCCGATATCCCCACCATCACAGAAGCCAGTCTTCAGCCAATTCGATTCACTCCATGTGATATCAAGAAACGGCTGAGTGCACTGGATACAGCAAAGGCTATAGTGCAAAAGACTTGTGCTCCAGAACTAGCTGCGCCTCGAGCCAAGCTGTTCCAGTACAGCTACAACACTGGCATCTACCCGACAATGTGGAAAATTGCCCAGGTATGTCCTGTCCACAAAAAGCAGGACAAATCCAATCCGGCCAATTACTGACCCATCAGTCTACTCTCAATCATCAGCAAAGTGATGGAAGGTGTCGTCGACAGTGCTATCAAGCGACACTTACTCACCAATAACCTGCTCACCGATGCTCAGTTTGGGTTCCGCCAGGACCATTCGGCTCCAGACCTCATTACAGCCTTGGTCCAAACATGGACAAAAGAGCTGAATTCCAGAGGTGAGGTGAGAGTGACTGCCCTTGACATCAAGGCAGCATTTGACCGAGTGTGGCACCAAGGAGCCCTAGTAAAATTGAAGTCAATGGGAATCAGGGGGAAAACTCTCCAGTGGCTGGAGTCACATCTAGCAAAAAGGAAAGTGGTAGTGGTTGTTGGAGGCCAATCATCTCAGCCCTAGGACATTGCTGCAGGAGTTCCCCAGGGCAATGTCCTGGGCCCAATCATCTTCAGCTGCTTCATCAATGACCTTCTCTCCATCATAAGGTCAGAAATGGGGATGTTCGCTGATGATTGCACAGTGTTCAGTTCCATTCGCAACCCCTCAGATAATGAAGCAGTCTGTGCCCACATGCAGCAAGACCTGGACAACATCCAGGCTTGGGCTGATAAGTGGCAAGTAACATTCGTGCCAGACAAGTGTCAGGCAATGACCATCTCCAACAAGAGAGAGTCTAACCACCTCCCCATGACATTTAACGGCATTACCATCACCGAATCCCCCACCATCAACATCCTGGGGGTCACCATTGACTAGAAGCTTAACTGGACCAGCCATATTAATACTGTGGCTACAAGAGCAGGTCAGAGGCTGGGTATTCTGCGGTGAGTGACTCATTTCCTGACTCCCCATAGCCTTTCCACCATCTACAAGGCACAAGTCAGGAGTGTGATGGCATACTCTCCACTTGCCTGGATGAGTGCAGCTCCAACATCGCTCAAGAAGCTCAACACCATTCGGGACAAAGCAGCCCGCTTGATTGGCACCCCATCCACCACCCTAAACATTCACTCCATTCACCACCATCCACAGGATGCATTGCAGCAACTCGCCAAGGCTTTTTCGACAGCACCTCCCAAACCCGCGACCTCTACCACCTAGAAGGACAAGAGCAGCAGGCACATGGGAAAAACACCACCTGCCGTTCCCCTCCAAGTCACACACCATCCCGACTTGGAAATATATCGCCGTTCCTTCATGGTCGCTGGGTCAAAATCCTGGAACTCCCTTCCTAACAGCACTGTGTGAGAACGTTCACTACACGGACTGCAGCAGTTCAAGAAGGCGGCTCACCACCACCTTCTCAAAGGCAATTAGAGATGGGCAATAAATGCTGGCCTTGCCAGCGATGCCCACATCCCATGAACGAATTTTTAAAAAAAGGCAAGATCCAGGCCCAGTGGATAGAGGTGGCCTTGACTTTGAGTGCCACCTCTGGAAGCCCCTGAATGGCTACTCAATGTTGGAAGAAGTTCAATGACCTCATAAATAACCAAGAGGGGGCTGTCACAACTTGAACCAATACAATACACGTGTGGTTCATTTTTCCACCCACCTTGCCTTCCTTCTCTTGAACACCATGTACTACTTCCCTTGAGGGACCACAAGACCTTTTGCTACACCCATCTTCTTTCCTACAAGCATCGCTTCACTCACAACCTAACGTACTAAAGCCTAACACGTGCACGATTTAATACAATTTGATGTGCACACTGTACATTTTTGTTTGTTTCTATTACTCTCTGTGAGCACATTTAATCATCTCCCGTGCCCACCACCAAAATTTCTGGCTCTGAGAATTTGGCCCATGGAACAGGGAGATTCTTCAAATTTTCTTCTGATTTCTTCCTTTATCAGTTCTAATTCATTACCAGTACATCTGCACTAGTGACAGTTGTGTTCCTGTTCTTCTTGTTTCATTGCTGGCCTGTAATTGTCTGAATAATGATGCAATTCACCCTGGACATGTTAAGTTGTAATTTCTAATTGTGATGAAAGTGCAGAGCTATTTTTTTTGAAACGGTGTTTTCTGTGCTCCATCTCTCTTGGGTCTCCCTGTCACTGTCTATGAGTTGCATGACCCTTCAAATATGACAACATCCTTGTAAATATTCTCTGCACTTTCTCCAGATCTTCAGTATCCTTTATGTATTATGGAGACCAGAACTGCACACAGTATTCCAAGTGCAGAATAACCAAGTTTCTATATAAATTTAACATTGCCTCTCTGCTTTTTGTATTCAATTCCTCTAGAAAAGAACCCCCAATACTTTGCACTCTTTATGGCCTAATCAACTTGTGTTGCTACTTCTAGCAATTTATGCATTCCCAGTTCTCTTTTACTCTACCCCATTTAGTTTCTTACCTTTTAAGGAATAAGTGGCCTCCTTATTCATCCTACCAAAATGAACAATCTCACACTTCGCTACATTGATTTTCATTTGCCATTTATCCGTCCATCCTGCAAACCTGTTTGTTTTCCTGTATTTTGGTGCAGTCCTCCACATTATTAGCTACACCCCCAATTTCATATTTATCTGTAAATTTTGACACCATACCCCCAATTCTTTGAATCCAAATCATTTATGTATATGGTGAACAACAATGGTCCCAGCACAGATCTCTGCGGGATACCAGTTCCCATTTTCTGCAGCCAGAAAAAGTTCCCTTAACTCCTACCCTCTTTTTTTGTTTTGTAGCCATCTTTCAATCCATTCTGCTACCTAGCCCCTGACTCCACACACCCTGACCTTTGTCATGAGTCTTTGATGTTGCACTTTATCGAAGGCCTTCTGAAAGTCCATGTATACCATATACACTGTATTACTCTTGTCTACTCTAACTATTACTTCTTCAAATAATTAAATAAGGTTGGCTAAACATAACCTTCATTTTAGAAATCCATGATGACTTTTTTATTATATTCTCCATCTCTAGGTGTTTTGTTATCTGATCTTTTAGTAATGATTCTAGTATCTTTCCTACCACTGACATTAAGCTAACTGGTCTCTAGTTCCCTCTATTAGTTCTATCTCCCTTTTTGAAGATAGGAATTACAATTGCTGTTTGTCAGTTCTCTGGCACTATTCCTTTTTTTTATTGAATGTTTGTATACGGATACTGGTGCCTCTACTGTCTCCTCCCTAGTTTCTTTGAGTATCTGTGGGTACAATCCATCTGGTCCCAGGGCTTTCTCCTCAAGTTTGTCTAGTATCTCCTTTCTTTCTATCTATCATTAATGATGTAATATCCCTCTTGACTTCTGCTTTTGTCATTTCCTCCTTGTTGACCTCTACAGTGAAAACTGAAGCAATTATCTATTCAGTATCCCTGCCATTTCTGTATAATCTCCTGTGAATTTAGCATACTCATCCTTTAGAGAGCCTATCCCTGTCTTAATTCTCCTTTTGTTACTTGTGTGCCTATAGGATACTTTACTATTTCTTTTTATATTCTTTGATATTTTAATTTCGTATTTTCTCTTTGCCTTCCTAATTCTCTTTTAACCTCTTTCCTAAGCTCATCATATTCCCTTTTGTAATTCTCTCATTTATTGCTTATGTACTTTGCATATGCTTTTTCTTCAGATTCAATTTTACCCTCACCTCTTTATGTATCCATGGCATCTCAATCTTGGCTAGTTTGTTATTTTTTATTGGAATATATTTCTCCTGAATTCTATTGAGATCTCCTTTAAATATTGCCCATTGTTCTATCTCTTTGTCAGTCAGTGTTTACTTCCCTCAGCTCCATCTTCATTGTTGTTTTTCCAATCTATTACTTTGGTCGTGGTACTGTCTATATATCTCTCAATCATTATTTTAAACCTTATTATATTGTGATCTCCACTCCCCACATGTTCTCCCATGCTTGCTTCTCTTATTTACTCCGGTTTACTTCCCATTACTAGGCTTAGCAGTACTTCCTCTTTTTTTGGGCTTCTTCCATATTGGGTTAGAAAGGAGTCTTGTACACACAGTAAAAACTCCATCCCCTTCTTCCCTTTCATTCCCTCTCCCTACCAGATTATTTGGGCTAGTTGAAATCTCCTGTGATTATGATTCTGTGCTTTTATTACCCATTTCATATATTTGCCTACATATTTCTCCTTCCACTCCTTTCTACTATTTGATGGTCTGTAGTATACCCCTAATTGTGCGACCAATCCCTTCCTATCCTTATGGATTCTGTTTCTATCTGCTTGTTAGTTGTGTCCTTTCTTGCTATTGCCATTATTTCTGATTAATACAGCTACCCCATCAGCCCTCCTTCCTTCCTGATCTTTTCTAAATACATTATAGCCTGCAATATATAACTGCCCTTCCTATCCTGTCTGCAGCCATGTTTCTGTTATTCCAATTACAGCTATTTCCTCGTTTATATTATTGCCTCCAAAATCTCCCATTTTGTTGCTGATGTTCTGTACATTGCTATACAGTCAATTTAATATGCTCTTATTTTTCATTATATCTGCTTCATTTTTACAAGGTATTATACTATTACTTCCTATAAGCTTTTCTGTTCCCTGAATATTTATATTACTTTTTACCTGTGCACGGTTCTGGTCTTCATATTACTAAAAGAATATAGAGGCACTGGAGAAGGTGCAAAAAATATTTACAAAAATGCTACCTGTACCTAGAGCTTATCATTATCAGGAAAGACTGAACAGGTTGGGGCTCTTTTTTTCTCTAGAAAAGAGAAGGCTGAGGGGTGAACTAATAGTGGTCTTTAAAATTATGAAGAGATTCGATACGGTAGACGTAGAGAAGAAAATATCGATCAGGTCATTGTGAAGTCTATAGTGGGAATTTTAACTCCAGGGTGGAAAGCCAGGGAGAGGTGCCAGACCTCTTGCCTGGGAGTTGCTGTGCGAGGCGCGGTAAATTTTAATGGCTGAGCCTCATTAACATTTAGCCGGCGAGCTGCCCACCTGAAACAGGCATAAAGAGGGGGCTGGCTGGCACCCTGCGAATACCGGGCGGCCGGCATACAGATAAGTCACGGTGGGGTGGGGGGGGGGGATTCAGGAGGGTTTCGTAGGTGAGGGGGGGATTTGGGTGGGTTTTGTAAGTGATGGAGGGATGGGGGTTCGGGTGGGTTTCGTAGGTGAGGGTGGGGTGGAAAAGCTCAGGACATCAGAGGACCAAACGTTCTTTGTGGGGCCCAGAGGGGCTTCTCCTGGCCCCAGAAAGATAAGCTTTATACTTGCCTTTTGGGGCCGCCGTTTCTACAGCAAGATTTACTGATTGGAGCCTCCACTGCGGACCCCATTGGGCCGTTCAAATTGCCTTGGGATCCTAAGTGAGTGTTAGGAGCCTGATATTCGTATATTTATGAGTCAGGCAGTTCCCATCGCCGCCAGGCATTAAAACAGCCACAGGGTGATATCTATGCGGCAATAGAATCACACGATTTTATTACCTGTAAATCGGCTAATGGGAGTTCAAATCCCCCTTATATGTTTAAATGGCCATTTACATTGTTTCTCCGGGGTTCCCGCCAATCTCCTTCCAAAGTTACGGTGGGAGATTGGGAGACATCCCCCTCGTGGAAATTACGAGCATAGTATTTTTGTGTACTTTTTGCTTACTCTCATGTGCATTCCAGTTCTCATGATATTGTCATCATTGGATTCTAGATGCTCCCCTATAACCATACCTGGATCATTACTAAAGATTAAGAGGGTTAATTTCCTATCAATCCCTACATCGGTGCAACTTCAGTGAGGCGGGACATCCACCCTTGTCTGCATCCCTGAGCCCTGTGATTTTCCAGGGTGGGTGTTAGGCTGATGTCAGTATTTTCGGCAGGCTCACAATGGGAGAGCTGCCTGTGCTGTGGGAGTCCATAACCAGGGGTCAGTCTCAGGATACGGGGTATGCCATTCAGAACCGAGATGAGGAGAAATTTCTTCTCTCAGAGGTGGTGAACCTGTGGAATTCTCTACCACACAAGGCAGTGGAGGCCAAGTCATTAGATGCATTCAAGAAGGAGATAGATATATTTCTTAATGCTAAAGGGATCAAGGGATATGGGGAAAAAGCAGGAACATGGTACTGAGTTAGACGATCAGCCATGATCATTTTGAATGGCCGATCAAGCCCGAAGGGCCGAATGGCCCACTCTTGCTCCTATTTTCTATGTTTCTATGCTGGATATGCCATTTTCGATCAGGAAGGGACATCGCTGTTTCAGCCCTCAGGGGGAGCCCAGGTTTTATCTTATGATAAATTTTAAAAAGATTGGGGCAGAGAAAACATAATCATTTCCTTTTCAGGACCGCTAGTTAGGCCACTGTAGAACTGCATGCTCTGCCTAATTTTTCACAAATTTTGCAGAAGGGTCATGAAACAGGCACAGGCCCCTTCTTTGCGTATGAATTGATCCAACGCTGCTGTCAGGCATCTACCAGGGATGCTGAATAACAGCTAAGACCAAAATGGTGTCAGCCAGTGCAGATTGGGTGCAGGACCTCACGCCCAAAAATTGGTACATGTTGTGCCTGTTTTATGCCTGAAAAATTGGCAAGACTCATACCAATTTGTACCCCAATATCTCTATTGTTTAATTATATAAACAATAGAGATATTGGGGTACAAATTGGTATGATTTTTTTTGTTTTATAGTCAGGAATATTTTCACTTTAATATTTCTACATTGAAGAAGGCAAGGGCATTAATAGCAATCTGTAAAGCATAATCTAAAAAGTTTGAACAGAAAATAATTTGCATCTTGTACAAGTTAATTAAATGAAAATTCATTCTGATTAGCCTTATTTAAACACCTGTGAGTAATTGATCTTTCAAACAAAGTGAAGGATTACATTCAGACCTGCAGGGAATAAGAATCAAGGTGGGCTATTCAGATATTCAAATGTATTTTATGTAGGCATTTTAATTAGATCATTTACATAATATGTGGGATTAGTTATATTTCTAAACACACTGTCACCTGTATGAGTTAATAAACTGATTCTGCTCTTCGCAGTTTTGCTTATCCTGAGATGTATGCAGTCTATTTGAGATGTATGATGTAGGCAATTATTTGTGCACCTGTTTTTAGTTTTAACCCACTTAGGGTGGATGTCACTAGACCTCAATGTATGCACTGAGAGTATTGGCAATTTCAACATGTCAGGATTTTCCATCTTTGTCTTCCTCTTTGTATGTCTCAAACTTTGTACTGGTTCATTTTTTTTGCAAAATCTTCAATAGTTGTCATCTTCCAAAATTATATGGATTCTGGGATGGTTCCTGCAGATTGAAGAGTAGCAAATGTAACCCCACTATTTTAGAAAGGAGGAAGAGAGAAAACAGGGAACTACAGACCTGTTAGCCTGACATCAGTAGTGGGGAAAATGCTAGAATCTATTATAAAGGATGTGATAACAGGATACTTAGAAAATAATAATAGGATTTGCAGAGTCAACGTGGATTTATGAAAGGGAAATCATGTTTGAAAAACCTATTGGTGTTCTTTGAGGATGTAACTAGTAGAATAGGTAAGTGGGAACAAGTGGATGTGGTGTATATGGATTTTCAGAAGGCTTGCGATAAGGTCCCACACAGGAGGTTGGTGAACAAGGTTAGAGCACGTGGAATTGGGGGTAATATACTGGCATGGATTGAGAAGTGGTTAACAGACAGAAAACAGAGAGTGGGAATAAACGGGTCTTTTTCAGGTTGGCAGACTGTGACTAGTGGGGTACCGCAGGGATCGGTACTTGGGCCCCAGCTATTCACAATCTATATCAATGATTTGGATGAGGGTACCAAATGTAATATTTCCAAGTTTGCTGATGACACAAAACTAGGTGGGAATGTAAGTTGTGAGGAGGATGCAAAGAGGCTTCAAGGGATATAGACAGGCTAAGTGAGTGGGCAAGAACATGGCAGATGGAATATAATGTGGAAAAATGTGAAGTTATCCACTTTGGTAGGAAAAACAGAAATGCAGAGTATTTTTTAAATGGTGAGAGATTGGGAAATGTTAATGTTCAAAGGGACCTGGGTGTCCTTGTACATGAGTCACTGAAAGCTAACATGCAGGTGCAGCAAGCAATTTGGAAGGCAAATGTTGGCCTTTATTACAAGAGGATTTGAGTACAGGAGTAAAGATGTCTTATTGCAATTATATAGGGCCTTGGTGAGACCTCACCTGAAGTATTGTGTACAGTTTTGGTCTCCTTACCTAAGAAAGGATATACTTACCATAGAGGGAGTGCAATGAAGGTTCACCAGACTGATTCCTGGGATGGTGGGATTGTCGTATGAGGAGAGATTGAGTAGACTAGGCCTGTATTCTCTAGGGTGTAGAAGAATGAGAGGTGATCTCTTTGAAGCATACAAAATTCTTACAAGGCTCGACAGGGTAGATGCAGGGAGGATGTTTCCCCTGGCTGGAGAGTCTAGAACCAGGGGTCACAGTCTCAGAATAAGGGGTAGGCCATATAGGACTGAGATGAGGAGAAATTTCTTCCCTCAGAGGGTGGTGAATCTTTGGAATTCTCCACCCCAAGCAAAGGCTGTGGAGGCTCAGTCATTGAGTACATTCAAAACAAAGATCGATAGATTTCTCGATATTAAAGGCATCAAGGGATATTGGGATAGTGCAGGAAAATGACGTTGAGGTAGAAGATCAGCCATGATCTTGTTGAATGGTGGAGCAGGCTCGAGGGGCTGGATGGCCTACTCCTGCTCCTATCTCTTATGTTCTAGAGGTGGTTTACATGTGGAGTTGATATTTAAGTTTTGTGGAATAAATGGCACTGTCTGCCATCTTTTATAGAAAGCTCTCAGCTTGACATCAACGATTGATAATAGCACCTTTCCCTATAGGAGATTCCTTTAGGTTATGATATGTTCATACCCAGTCAAAATTTTCCGAATTATCACCAAAATCGTTTGGCTATTTGGCTAAGGAACTGCATGGATTTGCTTCCAACAACAACTTTCATTTATATAGCGCATTGAACATACAATCCTATGAAGCACCTTAGGATGTTACTGTAATATGACAAAAATTGACACTGAGCCGAATAAGGAGATATTAGGACAGGCGACTAAAAGCTTGGTCAAAGAGGGTCTTAAAGGAAGAGAGATACGTGGAGAGATGGAGAGGTTTAGGAAGGGAATTCCAAAGCTTAGGGCCTAGACGGCTGAAGGCACAACCACTAATGGTGGGGCAAAGATAATGGGGGATACACAAGGGTTCAGAGTTGGAGGAATGTAGAGTTCTGGGAGGGTTGTAGGACTGGAGGAGGTTACAGAGATAGGGAGGGGTGAGGCCATGGAGGGATTTGAACACAACAATGAGAATTTTAAAATTGAGCTGTTGGTGAACCAGGAGCCAGTGTATGTCAGTTGGAGCCAGTGATGGGTGAGCGGGACTTAGTGCGGGTTAAAATATGGGCAACAGAGTTTTGGTTGAGCTCAAGTTTATGGATGGGGGAAGAAGGGCGGCCGGCCAAGAGAACTTTGGAATAGTCATGTCTGGATGTAACAAAAGCATGGATGAGGGTTTCAGCAGCAAATGGTCTGAGGCAGAAGCGGAGACTGGCGATATTATGGAGATGGAAGTAGGCGGTCTTTGTGATGGAGAGGATATGGGGTCAGAAGCTCAGTTCAGGGTCAAGTAAGGTGCCAAGGATGTGAACAGTCTGATTCAGCCCAAGGCAGCGGACAGGAAGGGGGATGGAATCGGTGACGAGGGAACAGAATTTATGATGGGGCCAAAGACAATGGTTTCAGTCTTCCCAGTGCTTAATTGGAGGAAATTGTGGCTCATCCAGGTCTGGATGTCGAACAAGCAGCCTGACAACACAGAGGCAACGGAGGGGTCGAGAGAGGTGGTGGGTCCAATACTGAGATGATGTATTAGCTTAACTAGTCAAATTTTTCAGTAGCAAATGCACCTCTTGTAATTACTTCATTATAGTTTCCCTCCTGTGAGTGCGCCTTGCTAATTAACATTAAAGGTATTTCATTGTTGCAGTTCTTGTATGAGTTCTTGATGTTATGGGGAAGACTCCCTACACTATTCTCGAGTGTCTCCAGCAGTCCTTGGAACCAAATTCCCTGCTGGCTCTGGGAGGGCTTTGAAGAGTGCAGGGAAGAAGGGCAGAAAATAAAGTAACTTAAAAAAGGGAACTGCGCATTTATCCCACGAACTTCTGTTAGGATAGACGTTCTGGATCCATTATTAGTGCTGTTTGGTAGCGGGCTGCTGCAGTGGTATCATCACACAGGAAATCTAGCACATAGAAACAATTAATTTTTTTCTCCCCTTCATCAGCAAGGAATTTACCCAGGACAACGGAGTTGCAAATGTTTCTAATCTGAATATTTGCCCTTCTTCTTTGGAATTCCCATCATTTCCTGACAAGTACTCCTCCTATTAGGAATTCCTGTCAGAAAAGCCCAAACGACCAATGTTACTTTTCTTTTTTATTTGTCGCGAAAAATCCTCCTGACCTTTTCATACTTCTTTTGTTTGAACGAGTGCAGCTTGCCAATAGCACTTATCCGCTTGTCTTTCAAACAAACATACTATTATTATTATTCTTTGATGTCACAAAATTGCATCTATAAAAAATGCATGCACTCAGTTTAGTAATTGTCAAGATGGATGTGCATATGTTTAAAGTCACCCCATTCAAACATTCTGAAAGTAGTTCATTGTGCTTGTCAGTGGGGTACTCATTATTATGCAAATAACCTGTTATTTATGCTATTCAGAAAAATTAACAATCAAGCATCATGTGTATTTTTGGTGTATTTCTATTCTATTGTATACTTTGGAATTTAGTTTTTCTATATCTTCAGTTGTGTTATCACATACAACAAAATATTATGACATATTCAGATGGAATTAACTCATTAATATGCACTGATTGGTTCTGCATATTAAGACAATCTATATCCCACCTCATAATAGATTTAATATAATGATGTAATATGATAAAACAGGATTTTAATGGATAAACAGGACTAAATATACAAATCTAAAATGCGTCCTCGCGTTATTGTAACAAATTCATAACTTTATTTTCATAGAACAAAACGCTTGTAAAAAACACTTAACGTGCTGTATGCATCACCACTTTTTGTCCCCTTGTCAGTTTTTTTTCCCCCTTCCTCTTCTAAAAGTGTTGCCTCCTTCCTGGGGTACAGTTCAACGGTGCTGACTGTCCTTAGTATCTCATGCAAGTGTCACATGCGTGAGCCTTGATAGGCAGGCTATTTGACTTTGGAGGCACTGTATCCGAGTCCAATTTTTTGTCATCTCTTGACACAATTTCTAACAAGGGTCACTGGATAATAACTGGGAGAAAGTTTCTCACCTGATTTTTTTCCTGGAGTGTGTATTGACACCGCTGTGTCAGCTAATGAGTTGGAGGCAGGACTGGACTTACGGCCAAACCAGTGTGTTTTGCAGCAAACAAAGCAAACAGTAAAACAGGCAAAGTCTATTTACAGAGCCTATTTAAAATGAGTCTCTACCAACTGCAGAGAACTGAACTCATGAGTAAAATTAATCCCTGTCACTTACAGCAGTGCTGTCTCCAGATGTGATTTGATGGGGGAATTACCTGATCATTTCCATTCTGGGTGGGAACCCACTGGGGTCCAAATATAGTACTCCCACTCTCTGGGGGTTGACTATAACATTCCCACCAATGGGGCCCAGTTGTAGTGTTCCCACCTCGGGCCTGACTGTAGCATTTCCACCGATGGGGCCTTATTGTAGTATTCTAACTGCCAGGGTCCAACTGTAGAGTGTCTGTTGCTGGGATGCAAATTCCTACCTCCGAGGTCCAACTGTATCATTCCCAATGCTGGGGGCTGACTATAACATTCCCATTGCTGGGGGCTGACTATAGCGTTCCCACTGCTGGGGGCTGACTATAGCGTTCCCACTGCTGGGGGCTGACTATAGCGTTCCCACTGCTGGGGGCTGACTATAGCATTCCCACTGCTGGGGGCTGACTATAGCATTCCCACTGCTGGGGGCTGACTATAGCATTCCCACTGCTGGGGGCTGACTATAGCATTCCCACTGCTGGGGGCTGACTATAGCATTCCCACTGCTGGGGGCTGACTATAGCGTTCCCACTGCTGGGGGCTGACTATAGCGTTCCCACTGCTGGGGGCTGACTAAAGTGTTCCCACTGCTGTTCAACCTGGGATCAACTCACTCAGTGCAATACCACCATTTAAATATCAAACTGTTACAAAGAACTATGACTAATATTCTTTTCGCTTCTATCCTGTCATTTTCTTTAATCACTGAATTCTGATGACATCGTGGAGGGGGGCCTTGTTTGGAGATATTCCTTAGCCTGACAATGCAAGGGAGTGAAATTAACATGTATAGTTGAAACTACACAAGCACTGAAGCATCCTGGATAAGTGACATTGATGCTAATTAAACTCACATTGTCTGGATATCTAACTGTTCCAAGTTGCTCTAAGATGTAATTGTTATTTAACAAAGACTATTTAAACAATGATGTTTGATATATGCAGTGAAGTGAAGGAAAGTTACTACTACCCACTAGCCTCTTGCTCTCCTGCTACTTTAACCATTCCCACTGTAAATCAACTTGCTCTTCTGGCCAGATTCTTCTAAAGTAACTGAATTGGCCATTGTCTTCAGTCCCCACCATAAACTTCGTTCCCTAGCCACCAATATTATCCCCCTCTCTGGTCACTGTCTGAGGCTTAACCAGACTTTTCGCAACCTCGGCATTCTGTTTGACCCTGAGCTGATCTTCCGATCCCATAATCCTCTCCATCACCATGACTTCCACCTCTGTAATATCACCTGTCTCCGCCCCTACCTCAGCCTATCTGCTGTTGAAACCCTCATCCCGTCTTTTGTTACCATCAAAAACCTTTTCTGCTGGCATCCTAACTCGCATCAAGTACCGTTCACCCATCAACCTTGTGCTCGCTGACCTACATTGGCTCCCAGTCTGACAAAGCCTTGAATTTAAAATTCTCATCCCAGTGTTCAAATCCCTCCATAGCCTGGCCCGCCCATCCTTGTAACCTCCTACAACCCTCCGAGATCTCTGCGTTCCTCCAATTCTGAACTCTACTCTTTGGAATTCTCTACTCCAGAGGGTTGTGGATGCACAGTTGTTGAGTAGATTTTTGGACACTAAGGGAATCAAGGGATATGAGGATCAGGCGGGAAAGTGGAGTTGAGGTAAAAGATCAGCCATGATCTTCTTGAATGGTGGAGCAGGCTCGTTTGGCCATATGGCCTACTCCTGCTCCTATTTCTTATGTTCTTATGTTCTTCTGCATCCCCGATTTCCTTCGCCCTACCATTGATGGCCGTGCCTTCAGCTACCAAGGCCCTTGGCTCTGAAATTCCCTCCCTAAACCTCTCTGTCACTTTATCTCTCTATCCTCCTTTAAGATGCTCCTTAAAATCTACCTCTGTGACCAACCTGTCCTAATATCCCTTAATAAGCTCAGTGTCAAATTTTGTCTGATAACGCTCCTGTGAAGCATTTTGGGACGTTTTACTACTTTAAAGGCGCCATATAAATGCAAGTTGCTGTTGTAGTGTTTCCAATTCCTACTTGAAACAGCTGTAACAGGGCATTAAGTGAAGAACCTGTGCCAAAGTGAGATAATTTCTCTCTCTCTGCAGATGTAAGGGTGAGGGTGATGACCGGAGGGGATGGAGCTTATCTTGGGCAACTGGACAGGTTCACAGGTCATATTCTTCTTCTGAACACACCAGCCTGGAAAATGGCCATTGGCCAAAGGGCTGGGGAGAAAAAAAAGATTATCAACGACTGGCACAAAAGCTCATAAAACCTTAAGCACCAACTGGAAATAAAGCGAAAAAATGAGAAAAAGATTCAGATATGGTCCAAAGACACTTAGCTGAACCACTGTGTCCCCTTTAAAGGCTCTTCTACCAGAATGGACTGCCTAGAGGTTTCCTGGGCATGCTAAGAACTTGATGTCTTGCACACGTTCAGCCACAAAATGGAGACCCTTCTCAGCCTCGTTTTGAATATTCAAAAGATGCTGCAACTTGCTTTGGATGAGACATTCCATCTACCCAAGCCAACTGGAATTGGTGTGGATCCGGAATTAGGTGGCAATCTAGTGGAATTGATTGCTGCCTGATTTTGCAATCCAGTACATCCTATCTGTGCCCATAAATGGGTGTAGATGGGCATACGGACATTAAAATCCTCTTGAACAAATTTACAGAAAGGCCACAAGCCCAGAAGAAGAAACTCATTAGTGTGTGGCAGTCATGACACCTCAGTATTCTCTATTACCCACATCACTTGAAGCAGGTACCAGTTCAGATGCACACTTTGGAGACAATTGGAGTAACTTTAACTTTTATCGTCGAGCGAAAGACAGGTGATTTTCAGGGAAATGAAAATCGAGCGAGTGTCAAACCGGCTGGCGATTTGCTATCACCTGGTTTTCCCCCTGCGATAAAAGTTACATTTATCCCCATTAGTGAATTTATCAATGCAACACAGGGTTGATTGATCACAAAATGAGGAAGGAACAGAGATAATCAGTGACGAAGAACTAAAAATGCTGGAAACACGCAGCAGGTCAGGCAGCAACTGTAAAGAAAGGAAGAAAGCTCATGTTTCAGGTATAACCCTTTGTCAGAACTGAGAGATATTATGGATGATCAGCTTATATGAAGGAACAGAGCAAGGGAAAGGGGGAAAATACATACACAAGAAAAGGAAAAGAATGAGCTGTAAAGTGATTAGGTGGGGAACAGGAGATGGTTAAATGACAGAAGTGAGAATAGTGTAAGACAAAAGAAGGCATGATGAGAGAAATGAAAGACATATACGAGACCCAGTAAATGTGTGAATAGTTAAAGTAGGTTAGTTAACTGGGAGACGGAAGCACGAAAACCTGGCAAAGTGGAGCAGGCTCCAGTGGCCCAGGAATCTGTGCTTTCAGCATTTTCTATTTTTGTTTTGGATTTCCAGCAACTGCTATATCTTGTTTTTTTTGTTTTTGGTGGGTGTAGAAAGTCTGTCTGACATGACTCAGGGTCTGCTGAGTAATTTTGTGATTTTGATCTCACGGGGCCACCAATGAAATGCAGCATCTTTCACTAATGCAAACTGTTGAGCAAGTCATTTGCCTCATTGCACGAGATGATGCAAACAGATCCTGATGAAGCTGCAGATTCCACCACCTAGTTAGGCAGTGTGATGCAGCAAGGGCTATCTGCTCTGCAGCCTGCATTTGAGTAGCTTACAGGGGCTTTCAGGGCAGCTGCAGGGGAGATCTCAACCACAAAAGCAATGACACGGTTGAAACATCTCTAGGAGATGCTCCCACTAATGATCTGAGTCAATGAAGCCCACAGTTCATCATAAGATAAAGGCTGATTCTAGTATGCTTGGAAACACACTAGGGACAGCCACTAAAGAAGGATTCAGAGACCTCACAGCAATACAACAATCTCTGTACACAAATCACTGGTCACAGTCAGAATGCAGCCTCCAGTAGCTAGAGCACAGGGACAGGTAGCTAGCTCTCAAGTCACTGCCAGTCCCTTGCCAATACCTGCCTTTGGGCAAGCAATATTAAGAGCCTGTCAAAGTATGAAGGCTTTACAACTGGAAAAAGACAGGACCATCTGGATCTGTAAGGCGTAGAGATGGGAACTCCATGGAATTACATGGAGGTCCTCTGAGGCCTTCCACACCTATTGCTTTCAAAAGGGCCTCAGTTAGCAGTAGTACGCACAAAAGAATACAGTGCATTAGATCACAAAGAACAATGGGAAAGCACACCCATCCTTTACACTAAACAAATTAGGGGTGATTTTACAAGTCTGTGATTCTGGTGGGGAATCTTATCAGCAGGCAGCACATATTGGAAATCCAAGTGCGCAATGCCTGCAATTTTCCGACTGTTAAAAATGAATGGTCATAAAATCACGGGCTGTGTGCAGCCAAGCTTCCAATTCGTACTGACAGTAGATGAGGCTCCCCGCTGGCAGCGTAGACTCAAAATTATTCCCATTACACACTTACATTTGTATGCACTCTTACATTAGTAAAACCAAATGGACCCTGCAAATTTAGAAGTTAATACTTTTTTCATGCAAAATTAATGTAAATAAAAGGCAAAAAAAGAAACACTGGGGTCAATGTCAAGCCTTGCCTGGATTCTGCATGGGTGAAGCACATCTGAAGTGCGCTCCACCTGTCCAGATCTTAGAATGCCTAAATTTTATGGGGCGTGTCATCATTATGACCTGATCATACCACCTGGCAGAAGTTTACGCTGGAAAATATGGGTGGAAACAGAAGTGAGAAGCCTGCAGCTGCAGGATTGGCTGCCGACTTTGGGGCCTCTGGCAGCTGTTGAAGAACAGCAGCCAAAGATCTGAAAGGTCCCTGCAAAAAAAACAAGATCAATCGCCATAAAAAAGGCAAACCAAACACTGGGGTTCATTTCTAGAGGGATAGAATTGAAAAGCAGAGAAGTTATGTTAAATTTGTATGGATCCTTGGTTAGACCACACTTGGAGTACTGTGAACAGTTCTGGTCTCCATTTTATAAAAAGGATATAGAGGCACTGGAGAAGGTGCAAAAAAGATTTACTAGGATGATACCAGAACTGAGAGGTTATACCTATCAGGAAAGATTGAACAGGCTGGGGCTATTTTCTCCAGAAAAGGGAAGTCTTTAAGATTATGAAAGGGTTTGATTGGATAGACGTAGAGAAGATGTTATCACTTGCGGGGGGAGACCAGAACTAGGGGCCATAAATATAAGATAGTCACTAATAAATCTAATTCAGGGGAAACTTTTTTACCCAGAGAGTGGTTAGAATGTGGAACTCGCTATCCCAAGGAATAGTTGAGGCGACTAACATAGATGCATTTAAGGGGAAGTTAGATAAACACGTGAGTGACAAAGGAATAGAAGGATATGTTGATGGGGCTAGATGAAGAAGGGTGTGAGGAGCATAAACACTGGCATCGACCTGTTGGGCTGAATGGCCTGCTTCTGTGCTGTACGTTCTATATAATTCTATGTAAAATTGCCTTTTTTTTGAGCCGCCTTTGCTTTGCTGCCTGGCCCTCTCAGACCCTTTAACCCGAGGGGATCCCAGGTGCAAGTCCAACGCCGGCTTCTTTGGGAGTCCCGCAACTGGGTGTCTTTTTCCAGTAGGAAGAGAAAAGTGAGGTAAGAAGACGAGAAACAGCACCTCCTGCCTCATTTTCATGGACGCTCTTGGCCTGCACCTGTTGTGGGAATAAGCCCAGGTTTGCCACTCTAGGGAAGTTGCACATTGGTCTCCACCCATATCTCCTGTCAGTAACTGGGGAATAAGTATTCTGTGGGTGTCACTAACAGGAAATTTGGCAGAGTTCACTCAAAGGCTTATCCTTCACACTGTACCTTCTGTTCTGCTGGCCACTGGAACTTTGCCAGCTCCTCCTACTATTTTGACATAAAATTTAAATAGGAGAAATTAATGTGATGTGGGATTGAAGTAAATTTTGTCTAAATTTGCATGATTCACATTAATTACCATTTAACAAGAAAAAAAGTGCTAAGGCCATCTCTGTGCATTATTGTACATTAGAAATATGAGTGCTGAAATTCCTCAGCATTTTCAATGCAAAAACCATGCAATGTGGGTGGGAGGAATTTGGACTGAAGCCTGGCTTCACTGGGGTATCCGCCCCTTTGGGCTATGATCTATAATCATGGGTGTTGGGGGAGGGGGTCTGGGCATTTCTTGTGTCCAGACTCCTTCCATTATGATATTGAAAGAGGTGGGACTGGTGGTATGATGTCTCTGCCAGAAATTTGTTTAGTACCACCTCTTTTGCCTCCGATGCAAAGTATACCTGCATGCCAGGAGGACTGGAAGAAAAGTATCAGTTTAAGTTGGGTTGTATCAAGTGCTGGGTTGAATTGGGGAAGGAGAAGCAAAAGGCTGCCAATGTGAAGTAGGAAGATTGGAAGAGGAGTGAGTGGGTGCGATTTTCTACTTGCACCCAAAACTGGCACAAAATGGGCAGGGATTTGTGATGCCCACTTGATGATATGGATGAGGTTTGTGCATCATTATAATATGATGGACGAGCTACCAGCTATTCATACTGGTTATTGGTAGCTCGCCCATGGGAGGGGGAAATCTGGTTGGACTCCTACTATTAAAGGCCGTCTGCAGCAAGCTGTTTCAGTACCACACGCAAAGTGTGCCTTGCAGCTTTATTGTTATAAACTGTAAAAGTTTTCAGTACAGAATAAGATGATTTGGCCAATTGTATTTGTGCTGGCTCTTTGCTGGAACAATCTAAAATTAATCTCATTGCCCTGTTCTCTCCCCTATCCTTGTATCTTCCTCTACTTCAAAGATTTCTCCAAATCACCCTTAAAAGATGCAGTGATCTCTGTTACAACCACAAAGTATTCTATGCTCCAACAACCCTCTGTGTGAAGACTTTTCTTCTAACCTCTCTCTTTTTATCTCAGTGACAATTTGAAATTGATAACATTTCATCATGGACTCTGCTACCAGAACTTACCCTATTAAAACCCTTCACCATTTGAAAAACCCTCGATTAGATTTCCTCCTAGTCTCCTCTGCTCCAGTGGAAATAGCCTCAGTGTCTCAAGTCTCTCCTCATAACTATAGTTCCTCCTGGTAAATCTATATTGTACACTATGGCTTTATTGTGGTAATTGTAAACAATTTTACAACACCAAGTTATAGTCCAGCAATTTTATTTTAACTTCACAAGCTTTCGGAGGCTTCCTCCTTCCTCAGGTAAATGTTCAGGAGCTCCTTGAAGCCTACGCATTTATACATATAGAACAATACATGGGGTTTACAGAATGCCCCTGCAACTGCCCGTTGCCAAGGCAATCACCGTGTTCAGACAGAGAGGTGTCACCTGCAGAACCCCCGAATACACATTCACTGTGGTAGAAATTGCTTGGAACCAACAGTACTCGCCGCTCCATAAATTTATACTAACCCACAAACTTACCGCAGTCTTTTCTGTGGGCACTTCCTTGATTAGGTAGCGGAGAAGAGCCCAGCGTCAATTCAAGCGAAGTTAGGATCCTGGGAGAAGTGGGAGGATCAATCTCTCCCCTCGACCAATCAGATTGCAGCATTTTTGGCACGCTGTGTAACTCTCTGCGGGTTTGGAAACCAGGAAGTGAAAGATACAATATTAAAATCATTGCAAAAACAGTTACTGACAGCTAAAAAAAGAGAGGGTAAGAAATAATTGAATTAAATAAAAGAGACGGAAGGGAAAAGTAAAAAAAAAATTTAAATTTAAAAACTTTTTTTTAATGACCAAAAACTATTAAAATAAGGGTCAATGAGACTCCACATTTAATTTAACAAAGTTAATTTTTAGTTGTTTGGCAGTCATTAAGACTTGCCGTGCTGTTAAAACGTAGTTTAGACCTGGTATTTTTAAGCATACCTGTTTTGTGGCGTAATTAGTCACTTTCCAGCTGGGCAGATAAGCAAGTTGGTGCTTTTTCAATGATTTTCCTGATTGCAGCATGCGATATACCTTTAATTCGAAGCTGTCATATGGCTGGCGAACCAGGAGGAGCAAGTTCCAGATTTCCGTGTTTCACTGCACATGTGCGAATGCTGGAACTTGCTCCTCCATTTCGCCACTAATAACAGTGAGCACTGTTGAGTTCACCGTTATTTTGCAACCAATTTCTGCCCCAATGTCTCTTCTATAATGGGATGCCTCTTACTGCATCCAATACTCTAACTGTGGCCTAACCATTATCTTGTTCATTACTTCTTTACTCTTCTGTGACAATTTATAAAACTCAAAATGCTATTGGCCATTTTATAGCTTTATCTACCCGCGCTGTCATTGTCAAGTTATTATGAACATAATTTTGAGTTTGTGTGAGTGTAAAATGGCTGACAGTGAATTAGCATTGAAGTCAATGGAAATAAAAATCGTGAGAGATGCAAAATGGGCTGCCGATTCACTATCACCCGTTTTATACTATTGTCCCAACTCAAAATTACTCCCTATGATTTTGACCTTCCAGCTCACTGTTCATCCACATTTTTCAGGGTTTTTCCATTCCTCATTTTTCCTTCCAAAATGCATCAACTCATTTCTCAGCATTAAATTGCATTTGCCACCTGACTGCCCAATCCACTAACCAGTCTATGTCCTCCTCAAGGTTTGCTAAGACTCCTACTTTTTTTCTCATAAGCAAATTTAAGTATCCTGTAGCCAGTTATAAGATGCTGACCCTAGAGCTTCTGAAGCCTTATTTGGGAACAATGTGTCAAGAGACTTCCCTTCCTTAAAGAAGCAATCCAAGAGCATTGTGACATGCCCAAGTCCAAATTGTTTATATATATATCCTTGTCCAATCTAAACAATACTGGTTAACCCTCGTTTCCTTCTGATACCTGAAAATTTTCTGCGCATTTGCCTGCATATCCTTTGGGCCTGGGAGGTTGCATTCACTTTCTCTACCCTGTTTTCACAGGGTTGGTACCAGCTCCAAAGACTGGCACCCTCATCTGCTTCTCCTCCTTGCAGCCGGACTTTTAAGTTATCATTATGAAAAGGAGAAGTATTCCCTATATCTCTGCTTCGAGACACTACGGTCAGTGTAGCTGTGTAATTCGGGTGGGTGGGGGCATAAACCCACACGGGGATTGCTGTAGCAATCATTTACAAAACCTGAAGCACGACGCAGGGTTGGCAAAGTGATTTACAATTTATCAGACTAATGGACATAACCAATCACCCTTCACCAACATGTTGTTTCTCCTTTGTGCCTTGTTTCTCCACCCACTTCTAACTTTGTGAGTCTTACGGATGTTCCCCCTGTGCCTAAAGGTGGTGAGGTGGCTTTTTTTTTAATGCGTTCATGGGATGTGGGCGTCGCCAGCAAGGCCAGCATTTATTGCCCATCTCTAATTGCCCTTGAGAAGGTGGTGGTGAGCCACCTTCTTAAACCGCTGCAGTCGGTGTGGTGAAGGTTCTCCCACAGTGCTGTTAGGAAGGGAGTTCCAGGATTTTGACCCAGCGACGATGAAGGAACGACGATATATTTCCAAGTTGGGATGGTGTATGATTTGGACGGGAATGTGCAGTTGATGTTGTTCCCATGTGCCTGCTGCCCTTGTCCTTCGAGGTGCAGAGGTCGCCGGTTTGGGAGGTGCTGTCGAAGAAGTCTTGGCGAGTTGCTGCTGTGCATCCTGTAGATGGTTCACATCTGCTCACCAATGCTCAGGTTGGGTTCCGCCAGGACCACTCGGCTCCAGACCTCATTACAGCCTTGGTTCAAATGTGGACAAAAGAGCTGAATTCCAGAGGTGAGAGTGACTGCCCTTGACATCAAGGCAGCATTTGACCGAGTGAGGCACCAAGGAGCCCTAGTAAAATTGAAGTCACTGGGAATCAGGGGGAAAACTCTCCAGTGGCTGGAGTCATACCTAGCACAAAGGAAGATGGTAATGGTTGTTTGAGGCCAATCATCTCAGCTCCAAGACATTGCTGCAGGAGTTCCTCAAGGCAGTGTCCTAGGCCCAACCATCTTCAGCTGCTTCATCAATGACCTTCCCTCCATCATAAGGACAGAAATGGGGATGTTCGCTGATGATTGCACAGTGTTCAGTTCCATTCGCAACCCCTCAGATAATGAAGCAGTCCGAGCCCGCATGCAGCAAGACCTGGACAACACCCAGGTTTGGGCTGATAAGTGGCAAGTAACATTAGTGCCAGGCAATGATCATCTCCAGCAAGAGAGAGTCTAACCACCTCCCCTTGACATTCAACGGCATTATCATCGCCGAATCCCCCACCATCAACATCCTGGGGGTCACCATTGACCAGAAACTTAACTGGACCAGCCATATAAATACTGTGGCTACAAGAGCAGGTCAGAGGCTGTGTATTCTGCAGCGAGTGACTCACCTCCTGACTCCCCAAAGCCTTTCCACCATCTACAAGGCACAAGTCAGGAGTGTAATGGAATACTCTCCACTTGCCTGGATGAGTGCAGCTCCAACAACACTCAAGAAGCTCGACACCATCCAAGATAAAGCAGCCCGCTTGATTGGCACCCCATCCACCACCCTAAACATTCACTCCCTTCACCACCGGCGCACTGTGGCTGCAGTGTGTACCATCCACAGGATGCACTGCAGCAACTCGCCAAGGCTTCTTCGACAGCACCTCACAAACTCGCGACCTCTACCACCTAGAAGGACAAGAGCAGCAGGCACATGGGAACAACACCACTTGCACGTTCCCCTCCAAATCACACACCATCCAGACTTGGAAATATATCGCCATTCCTTCATCGTTGCTGGGTCAAAATCCTGGAACTCCCTTCCTAACAGCACTGTGGGAGAACCTTCACCACACGGACTGCAATGGTTCAAGAAGGCGGCTCACCACCACCTTCTCAAGGACAATTAGGGATGGGCAATAAATGCTGGCCTTGCCAGGGACGCCCACATCGCATGAACGAATAAACAAAAACATTGCAGCCACGGTGCGCCGGTGGTGAAGGGAGTGAATGTTTAGGGTGGTGGATGGGGTGCCAATCAAGTGGGCTGCTTTGTCCTGGATGGTGTTGAGCTTCTTGAGTGTTGTTGGAGCTGCACTCATCCAGGCAAGTGGAGAGTACTCCATCACACTCTAGACTTGTGCCTTGTAGATGGTGGAAAGGCTTTGGGTAGTCAGGAGGTGAGTCACTTGCCGCAGAATACCCAGCCTCTGACCTGCTCTTGTAGCTGCAGTATTTATGTGGCTGGCCCAGTTAAGTTTCTGGTCAATGGTGGTCTCCAGGATGTTGATGTTGGGAGATTCGACGATGGTAATGTCGTTGAATGTCAAGGGGAGGTGATTAGACACTCTCTTTTTGGCGATGGTCATTGCCTGGCACTTGTCTGGCGCGAATGTTACTTGCCACTTATGAGCCCAAGCCTGGATGTTGTCCAGGTCTTGCTGCATGCAGGCTCGGACTGCTTCATTATTTGAGGGGTTGCGAATGAAACTGAACACTGTGCAATCATCAGCGAACATCCCCATTTCTGACCTTATGATGGAGGGAAGGTCATTGATGAAGCAGCTGAAGATGGTTGGGCCTAGGACACTGCCCTGTGGAACTCCTACAGCAATGTCCTGGGGCTGAAATGATTGGCCTCAAACAACCATTATCATCTTCCTTTGTGCTAGGTATGACTCCAGCCACTGGAGCGTTTTCCCCCTGATTCCCATTGACTTCAATTTTACTAGGGCTCCTTGGTGCCACACTCGGTCAGATGTTGCCTTGATGTCAAGGGCAGTCACTCTCACCTCTGGAATTCAGCTCTTTTGTCCATGTTTGGACCAAAGCTGTAATGAGGTCTGGAGCCGAGTGGTCCTGGCGGAACCCAAACTGAACATCGGTGAGCAGGTTATTGGTGAGTAAGTGCCGCTTGAAAGCACTGTCGACGACACCTTCCATCACTTTGCTGATGATTGAGAGTAGACTGATGGGGCAGTAATTGGCCGGCTGGTTGTCCTATGCATTGCGAGCCTTTTGGGCCTGTAGTGACCTTCCTCTCATGTCACCTATGTCTTGTGAGAGATCAGCTGCAGCTCTTCTGTCTGGGTAATTTGGCTCTGCTGTGACAATGTCACCTGTAAATGAACCTGCAGTGACTAAACAGGTGTCTTGCTTGTTATACTATCCTGAGAGACATCACAATCAACCGGTTATCTCCCTGAAACTTCACTGGCTCCTGGCACTGCCTTTACGAGGCCAGTGAATGAAGGTCGCACTGGTCCTTGAGAGTTTAATGAAGCCATGGCTGATGGCTCACTGCAGCCTGTCACTGACTTCCGATACGCCTGTGGAATCAGCGTTCTCTACCTGGTCACCCACAATCTGCATGGCAGCAGTAAGGTTTGCCACACAGCATCCTGCTCCTGCTTCTTGAGCCTTTTGAATAGGGATGTCCTTTGCAGGAATACTGGAAGTAGCCACTTGCTCAAGGAATGCCTGCGGTGCTCTGAATCCCTCACTCATGGTCAGACACGTGTTGGCTGTGGACTCCTCAAGCTAACTCGAGAAGTGCTGAATATGGTGGGAGACCGACCATAAGCCTCCATGTAGGTTTGATGCTCTGAAAACGTCCGTCTGTTGAAGCAGTGCCCATAAGACTTGTGTCAATGATTCCTGAGCCCAGAGCTACTTGACCCTACAATCAGGAACTGTAGTATCCTTTTCCTCCATGTTTCCCTCCTCCTGACAACTAGTGCTTGGTGTATCATACAGTGGCACGCTCTGTTGCATTTAGGGGCCGTCAGGTAGTTTGTATGTCTCTGGGCTGATGTTTGGTAAGGATAGAGTGCATGATGGTGGTAGTGGCAGGCAAAATTTATGTTGTCCCTGGCTCGTCATCATCCTCCTCCTCCTCCTCTTTGTCTCTGCTGCCTCTTATGACTCCAGGTGACCTAGGATAAGGAAAGGGGAAATAAGAAAGATAATGTGACATGGAGACAATCTCCTAACTTGCATAGTAGGACAGAGCCCAATGCTGCTGTGAAGTTTGCTTTTTGTTTCTTTATAAGCAGCATCAGACGGAAAGTCAGTAAATAGTTGGACAGTGGAGGGCAAATTTTATTGAGTTAAAAAGGGATCATGCCCAGGTGGATTGGAATCATAAATTGGTAGGCAAAACAGTAATTGAACATTGGGAAGCCTTCAAGGAGGGGTTGGTTCGGGTACAGTGTAGACACATCCCTACGAGGGGGAAAGGAAGGGCTTCCAAAACTAGGGCTCCCTGAATGACTAAAGATATAGAGATTAAAATGACATATAAAAAGGAGGCTTATGACAAATGTAAGGTTCATAATACAGTAACTAGGCTGAATACAGAAATTACACAGGCGATCTAAAAAGAGAATAAGTGGGGGGCAAGGAGAGAGTATGAGAATAGATTAGCAACTAACATAAAAGGGAACCCAAAAGTCTTTTATAAACATATAAATAGTAAAAAGGTAGTCAAAGGAAGGGACAAAAAAGATCATCTGAGTAGGCAGAGGACATGGCTGAAGCACTAAATGAATACTTTGCATCCGTCTTCACTAGAGAAGAGGATGCTGCCAATGTCACAGTAAAGGAGGAGGTAGTAGAGAAATTGGATAGGATAAAATTAGATAAAGAGGAGGTACTTAAAAGATTGGCAGTACTCAAAGTAGAAAAGTCACTCAGTCCAGATGGAATGCATCCTCGATTACTGAGGGAAGTAACAATGGAAATTACTGAGGCTCTGGCCACAATCTTCCAATCCTCCTTAGATATGGGGATGGTGCCGGAGGACTGGAGGATTACAAATGTTGCACCCTGGTTCGAAAACGGGGAGAGGGATAAACTCTGCAATTACAGCCCCGTCAGCCTAATGTCGGTGGTGGGAAACTTTTAGAGACAAAATTAATTGGCACTTTAAAAAGTATGGGCTAATAAATGAAAGTCAGCACGGAGTTGCTAAAGGAAAATCATGTTTGACTAACTCGATTGAGTTCTTTGCTGAAGTAACGGAAAGGGTAGTGCGGTTGATGTTGTGTATGTGGACTTTCAAAAGGCATTTGATAAAGTGCCACATAATAGACTTGTTCGCAAAATTAAAGCCCATGGGATTAAAGGGACAGTGGCAGCGTGGATACAAAATTGGCTAAGGGACAGAAAGCAGAGAGTAGTGGTGAACGGTTGTTTTTGACTGGAGGGAAAAATATAGTGGTATTCCCCAGGGGTCGTTATTAGGACCACTGCTCTTTTTGATCTATATTAATGACCTGGACTTGGGTATAGAGGGTATAATTTCTAAGTTTGCAGATGACACGAAACTCGGAAGTGTGATGGAATACTCTCCACTTGCCTGGATGAGTGCAGCTCCAATAACACTCAAGAAGCTCGACACCATCCAGGACAAAGCAGCCCACTTGATTGGCACCCCATCCACCACACTAAACATTCACTCCCTTCACCATTGGCACACTGTGGCTGCAGTGTGCACCATCCACAGGATGCACTGCAGCAACTCGTCACGGCTTCTTCGACAGCACCTCCCAAACCCGTGACCTCTGCCACCTAGAAGGACAAGGGCAGCAGGTACATGGGAACAACACCACCTGCATGTTCCCCTCCAAGTCACACACCATCCCGACTTGGAAATATATCGCCGTACCTTCATCGTCGCTGGGTCAAAATCCTGGAACTTCCTTCCTAACAGCACTGTGGGAGAACAGTCACCACACGGACTGCAGCGGTTCAAGAAGGCGGCTCACCACCACCTTCTCAAGGGCAATTAGGGATGGGGAATAAATGCCGGCCTCGCCAGCGACGCCCACATCCCATTAATGAATAAAAAAAAAATTCTGGGCACCACACTTTAGGAAGCATGTCAAGGCCTTAGAGAGGGTGGAGAAGAGATTTACCAGAATTTTGTCCAGGAATGAGGGACTTCAGTTACGTGGATAGACTGGAGAAGCTGGGATTGTTCTCCTTAGAACAGAGAAGGTTAAGTGGAGATTCGATAGAGGTGTTCAAAATCATGAATGGTTTTGACAGAGTAAATAAGGAGAAACTGTTTCCAGTGGCAGAAGGTTCGGTAAACAGAGGACACAGATTTAAGGTGATCAGCAAAAGAGCCAGAGGTGACACGAGGCAACATTTTTTTGCGCAGTGAGTTATAATGATCTGGAATGCACTGCCTGAAAGGGTGGTAGAAGCAGATTTACTCGTAATTTTCAAAAGGGAATTGGATAAATACTTGAAGGGAAAAAATTTACAGGTCTATGTGGAAAGAGCTGGGGAATGGGACTAATTGGATAGCCCTTTGAAAGAGCCGGCACAGGCATGATGGGCTGAATGGCCTCCTGCTGTACTGTACCTACTATGATACTACAAATCCTTCAACTGGTACTTACCCTTCCAATTCGCTATCTCCTATATCTTCAACCACAAGCATCTGAGTATTGCTATGGCTTCCTGCTCGGTGGGGGCAGAGGTTAGAGTCTGTTGGTTCGCTCATCTACCCCATTAGCCCCCAATTACCCTGTGATTGTGGGTCATCTTTTTTCTTGTTCGGGTATTATGGGAAGTGTGAGAGACATGATGGTATTTTATCCTATTATACTTCAATGTTGGACATGCTAATCATTTAAGTGAGTGATTAAGGATGCTTGTAATCAGTAAGTCAAGACAATTTCATGTTGGAGCACAGAGATAGGCCTGTGATACAATTGGCTTGCGCTGAGTGGTGGCTAATTCAATGGGCAACTTCGAAAAGCATTGAGGATTCTTCAAGATTCTCCAATAGATTTGAGGTTCTTGCAACCCTTGTGGACAAGTGCGGGGACTGCGGGGAGGACGAGCAAACTGACCATGGCACCGTGGTACAGGAAGCCATTCAAGTGGGGTGAGCAATAAGGAAGGTGGTTGTAGTAGGCGACAGTATAGTTAGGGGGATTGACACTGTTCTCTGCAGCCAGGAGCATGAGTCCCGAAGGCTATGTTGCCTACCCGGTGCCAGGGTTAAGGACATCTCCTCCGGGCTGGAGAAGAACTTGGAGTGGGAGGGGGAGGATCCAGTTGTCGTGGTCCATGTAGATACCAACGACATAGGTAGGGCTAAGAAAAAGATTCTGCTGAGAGACTTTGAGCAGCTAGGAACTAAATTAAAAAGCAGAACCACAAAGGTAATAATCTTTGGATTATTACCTGAGCTACGAGCAAATTGGCATAGGGTCAATAGGATCAGGGAGATGAATGCGTGGCTCAAAGATTGGTGTGGAAGTGGGTTTCGATTCGTGGGGCACTGGCACCAGTACTGGGGAAAGAGAGAGCTGTTCCGTTGGGACGGACTACACCTGAACCACGCTGGGACAAGAGTTCTAGCAAATCGAATAACTAGGGAGGTAGATAGGGCTTTAAACTAAATAATGGGGGGGGAGGGTCCCGGTGGAGAGAAATCTAGAATGCTAAAGAGAAAAGACAAAGAAGCAGTACAGGAAAGTGATTGGGGTAAGGATAACCAGCTTGTGTCAGGAAGGGACAGAGCAAACAAACAAAAGTCAACAAATAGGGTCCAGGTGAGAAAAAAATGGCAATAAGACAAATAGGGCCATAGTACAAAAAAATGTTAAGGTGTCTAAAAATGTTAAAAAGACAAATCTAAAAGCACTGAATCTGAATGCACGAAGCATTCGTAATAAGGTAGATGAATTAACAGCGCAAATAGATGTAAATGGATATGATATAATAGCAATTACAGAGACATGGCTGCAGGGTGACCAAGGCTGGAAGCTGAATATCCAAGGGTATTCGATATTTAGGAAGGACAGGCAAAAAGGATGAAATCAGAGCAATAGTGAGAAAGGATATTGGTTCAGAAAATCAATATGTAGAATCAGTCTGGGTGGAGTTAAGAAGCACCAAGGGGCAGAAAACATTGGTGGGAGTTGTCTATAGGCCTCCAAACAGTAGTGGTAATGTAGGGGATAGGATCAAACAAGAAATTAGAAATGCATGTAACAAGGGTATTACAGTAATCATGGGTGACTTTAATCTGCATGTAGACTGGCCAAACCAAATTAGCAATAATACTGTGGAGGATGAATTCCTGGAGTGTGTACGAGATGGTTTTTTAGACCAGTACATTGAGGACCGAACCAGGGAACAGGCTATCCTAGATTGGGTATTGTGCAATGAGAAGGGGGGGGGTCTTTGCGGGGGCCTTTAGGGAAGAGCGAACACAACATGATAGAATTCTTCATTGAGATGGAAAGTGAAGTTGTCCAATCCGAAACTAGGGTCCTAAATCTAAACAAAGGAAATTACTAAGGTATGAGGAGTGAGTTGGCTATGATAGATTGGGAAGCTTCATTAAAAGGCATGATGGTGGATAGGCAATGGCTAACATTTAAGGAACGAATGCATGAATTGCAACAATTATACATTCCTTTCTGGCGCAAAAACACAAAAGGAAAAGTGGCCCAACCATGGCTAACAAAAGAAATTAAGGATAATATTAGATTCAAAGAGGAATCATATAAAGTTGCCAGAAAAAGTAGTTAGCCTGAGGATTGGGAGCAGTTTAGAATTCAGCAAAAAAGGACCAAGAGATTGATTAAGAGGGGAAAAATAATGTATGAGAGTAAACTTGCAAGGAACATAAAAGTGGACTGTAAAAGTTCTACAAGTATGTAAAAAGAAAAAGATTAGTGAAGACAAATGTAGGTCCCTTACAGTCAGAAAAGGGAGAATTTATAATGGGGAACAAGGAAATGGCAGAGCAATTAAACAAATACTTTGGTTCTGTCTTCACAGAAGAGTAAGGAATCTTACAACACCAGGTTATAGTCCAACTGTTTTATTTGAAAATCACAAGCTTTCGGAGGCTTTCTCCTTCGTCAGGTGACCTGACGCTCACCTGACGCTCACCTGACGAAGGAGAAAGCCTCCGAAAGCTTGTGATTTTCAAATAAAACAGTTGGACTATAACCTGGTGTTGTAAGATTCCTTACATTTGTCAACCCCAGTCCATCACCGGCATCTCCACATCTTCACAGAAGAGGACACAAAAAGCTTCCCAGAAATGCCAGGGAACCAAGGGACGAGTGAGAAGGAGGAATTAAAGGAAATTAGTATTAGTAAAACAATAGTACTGGAGAAATTAATGGGACTGAAAGCCGATAAATCCCCAGGGCCTGATAATCTGCGTCCCAGAGTACTAAAAGAGGTAGCCATGGAAATAGTGGATGCATTAATTGTCGCCTTCCAAAATTCTATAGATTATGAAACAGTTCCTGCAGATTGGAGAGTGGCAAATGTAACCCCACTATTTTAAAAAGGAGGGAGAGAGAAAACAGGGAACGACAGATCGGTTAGCCTAACATCAATAGTAGGGAAAATGCTGGAATCTTTTTTTATTATTCGTTCATGGGATGTGGGCGTCGCTGGCGAGGCCGGCATTTATTCCCCATCCCTAATTGCCCTTGAGAAGGTGGTGGTGAGCCGCCTTCTTGAACCGCTGCAGTCCGTGTGGTGACTGTTCTCCCACAGTGCTGTTAGGAAGGGAGTTCCAGGATTTTGACCCAGCGACCATGAAGGAACGGCGATATATTTCCAAGTCGGGATGGTGTGTGACTTGGAGGGGAACGTGCAGATGGTGTTGCTCCCATGTGCCTGCTGCTCTTGTCCTTCTAGGTGGTAGAGGTCGCGGGTTTGGGAGGTGCTGTCGAAGAAGCCTTGGCGAGTTGCTGCAGTGTATCCTGTGGAAAGTACACACTGCAGCCACAGTGCGCCGGTGGTGAAGGGAGTGAATGTTTAGGATGGTGGATGGGGTGCCAATCAAGTGGGCTGCTTTATCTTGGATGGTGTCGAGCTTCTTGAGTGTTGTTGGAGCTGCACTCATCCAAGCAAGTGGAGGGTTTTCCATCACACTCCTGACTTGTGCCTTGTAGATGGTGGAAAGGCTTTGGGGAGTCAGGAGGTGAGTCACTCGCTGCAGAATACCCAGCCTCTGACCTGCTCTCGTAGACACAGTATTTATATGGCTGGTCCAGTTCAGTTTCTGGTCAATGGTGACCCCCAGGATGTTGATGGTGGGGGATTCGGCGATGATAATGCCGTTGAATGTCAAGGGGAGGTGGTTAGACTCTCTCTTGTTGGAGATGGTCATTGCCTGGCACTTGTCTGGCGCGAATGTTACTTGCCACTTATGAGCCCAAGCCTGGATGTTATCCAGGTCTTGCTGCATGCGGGCTCGGACTGCTTCATTATTTGAGGGGTTGCGAATGGAACTGAACACTGTGCAATCATCAGCGAACATCCCCATTTCTGACCTTATGATGGAGGGAAGATCATTGATGAAGCAGCTGAAGATGGTTGGGCCTAGGACACTGCCCCGAGGAGCTCCTGCAGCAATGTCCTGGGGTTGAGAGGATTGGCCTCCAACAACCACTACCATCTTCCTTTGCGCTAGGTAAGACTCCAGCCACTGGAGAGTTTTCCTCCTGATTCCCATTGACTTCAATTTTACTAGGGCTCCTTGGTGCCACACTCGGTCAAATGCTGCCTTGATGTCAAGGGCAGTCACTCTCACCTCACCTCTGGAATTCAGCTCTTTTGTCCACGTTTGGACCAAGGCTGTAATGAGGTCTGGAGCCGAGTGGTCCTGACGGAACCGAAACTGAGCATCGGTGAGCAGGTTATTGGTGAGTAAGTGCCGCTTGATAGCACTGTCGACGACACCTTCCATCACTTTGCTGATGATTGAGAGTGGGCTGATAGGGCAGTAATTGGCTGGATTGGATTTGTCCTGCTTTTTGTGGACAGGACAAACCTGGGCAATTTTCCACATTGTCGGGTAGATGCCAGTGTTGTAGCTGTACTGGAACAGCTTGGCTGTTCTATTATAAAGGATGTGATAACAGGACATTTAGAAAATATCAACGGGATTCGACAAAGTCAACATGGATTTATGAAAGGGAAATCATGTTTGACAAACCTACTGGAGTTTTGTGAGGATGTAACTGGTAGAATAGATAAGGGGGAACCAGTGGATGTGGTTTATTTGGATTTTCAGAAGGCCTTTGATAAAGTCCCACATAAGAGGTTAGTGTGCAAAATTAAAGCACATGGGATTGGGGGTAATATACTGGCATGGATTGAACATTGGTTACAGACAGGAAACAGAGAGTAGGAATAAGTGGGTCTTTTTCGAGGTGGCAGGCGGTGACTAGTGGGGTACCGCAGGGATCGGTGCTTGGGCCCCAGCTATTCTCAATATATATCAATGAATTGGATGAGGGAACCAAATGTAATATTTCCAAGTTTGCTGATGACACAAAACTAGGTGGGATTGTGAGTTGTGAGGAGGATGCAAAGAGGCTTCAAGGCGATTTAGACAAGTTGAGCGAGTGGGCAAATACATGGCAGATGCAGCATAATGTGGATAAATGTGAAGTTATCCACTTCGGAAGGAAAAACAGAAAGGCAGAGTATTATTTAAATGGTGATAGATTGGGGAGTGTTGATGTACAAAGGGACCTGGGCCTCCTTGTACACCAATCACTGAAAGCAAACATGCAGATGCATCAAGCAGTTAGGAAGGCAAATGGTATGGTGGCCTTCATTGTAAGAGGATTTGAGTACAGGAGCAAGGATGTCTTACTGCAGTTATACAGGGCCTTGGTGAGACCACACCTGGAGTATTGTGTGCAGTTTTGGTCTCCTTTGCTGAGAAAGGATATACTTGCCATGGAGGGAGTGCAGCAAAGGTTCACCAGACTGATTCCTGGGATGGCAGGACTGTCGTACGAGGAGAGATTGGGTCGACTTGGCCTGTTTTCACTCGAGTTTAGAAGAATGAGAGGGGATCTCTGAAACATATAAAATTCTGACAAGGCTAGACAGACTGGATGCAGGGAGGATGTTTCCCCTGGCTGGGGGATCCAGAACAAGGGGCCACAGTCTCAGGATATGGGGTAGGACATTTAGGACTGAGATGAGGAGAAATTTCTTCATTCAGAGTGTGGTGAACCTGTGGAATTCGCTACCACAGAAGACTGCGGAGACCAAGTCACTGAATATATTTAAGAAGGAGATAGATAGATTTCTGGAACAAAAGGCATTAAGGGGTATGGGGAGAGAGCGGGAATATGGTATTTAGATAAAGGATCAGCCATGATCCTATTGAATGGCAAAGCAGGCTCGAAGGGCCGAATGGCCTACTCCTGCTCCTATTTTCTATGTTAAGAGGCCTGAAATGTCCAGTGGCAGTGTAGTGGGGAATCTACACACACAATGGCCAATGTTTATTTTGAGCTACAAGTGGCCAGTCTTACATTGCCCATCCTCTTTGGGTGATTAAATTGTTTGTGGCACTGAACTGTTGACCATGGTGGTACTCCTGGCCAGTGACATCTCCCTCCACCGTATGGCACCACCAATCTCAAGGAACCTCTTACCCTGTTCCTCCAAAAAGGGTTTCCCTCCTGTCCTGACTTCCTAAAGGAGCACCTCCAGCTCCTCTTCAGTGAACTTGGCTGAGTAACATTCCATTTGTGTCTTTGACACCACTCCTTAAAAGCGCCAAATACTTTCCTGCTCTTTTCCTTCTCCACAGATTACTCATTGAACTCCTATTCAGCACAGTCTAATTATGGCTTCTCCTCCTCCTTCTTCTTTTTGTTCCTCTTCCTTCAACTTCAGCCACAAATTTTCAACAAACTCCACTGATAATGGAGCCAGGAGGAACGGCAGGACTTTAAATCTGTTTATCAGAAGGGAAATACTTCCAAGGATTAGTGGTCTAGTGTTGTAAGCAGCAATAAAAGCAGGAAAAGGAGGCCATTTGATCCAATTTACTGTCCTGATTTCTGAGGCTTTGGCCATCTGGTTTTTCAGTGTTAGGATGCTTCAAACCACAGAAGCTGTACTGCCTTTTTTTTTAAATTTCAAAGTAATAAACAAAATTGAGTTTTAACCCCATTCTATCTAACGGATTTGCTCATTTTTTAATACATAATCAATCTGAATCTGAATGGAATAAATTACTGATTGTATAATAGAAAGCAAAAATATAATAGAGTAGTCAGCACGGATTTCAGAAGGGAAAGTCATGCTTGTCTAACCTTAATGAATTCTTTGAAGAAGTAACATAAAGAGTAGACACAAGTAATGTAGTAGATGCAATATATTTCGATTTGTCAAAAGGCCTTCGATAAAGTACTTCTTTGTAGACTCATGACTAAGGTCAGAGCACGAGGAGTGGAGAGCAAGCTGGCTACAAAACAGAAAACAGAGAGTAGGGGTTAAGGGTAGTTACTCAGACTGGCAATAGGTTGGACGTGGTGTTCCAAAGGGATCGGTGCTGGGACCACAATTTGTTGACAATTTACATTGACGATTTGGACTTGGGAATCAGAAGCACACTTGATCTCAGTCTTGAATATACTCAACGACTGAGCATCCACAGCCCTCTGGGGTAGAGAATTCTAAAGATTCACAACCCTCTGAGTGAAGAAATCTTTCCTCATTTCGGTCCTAAATGGCCGACCCCTTATCTTGAGACTATAACCCCTAGTTCTATACTCTCCAGCCAGGGGAAACAGCCTCTCATCATCTACCCTGCCAAGCCCTCTAAGAATTTTATAAGTTTCAATGCGATCACCTCTCATTCTTCTAAACTCCAGAGAATATAGGCCCATTCTACTCAATCTCTCCTCATAGGACCTTGCAGCCTGCCAACATGGAAATGACCCATGTATTCCTACTCTCAGTTTTCTGACTGTTAAGCAATCCTCTATCCATGCTAGTATTTAACACTCAACCCCATGAGCCCTTATCTTGTGTAACAACCTTTTGTGTGGCACTTTAACAAATGCCTTTTGAAAATTCAAATACACAGTATCCACTGGTTCCCCCTTATCTACCCTGCTAGTTGCACCCTCAAAAAACTCTAATAGATTTGTCAGACACAATTTCCCTTTCATAAAACCGTGTTGACTCTGCCTAATCATATTATGATGTTCTATATGCCCTGTTACTACATCCTTAATTATAAATTCCAGCATTTTCCCTACAACTGATGTCAGGCTAACTGGCCTATAGTTCCCTGTTTTCTCTCTCCCTCCTTTCTTGAACAGTGGGGTTACATTTGCTACCTTCCAATCCATGGGGACCATTCTAGAATCTAGGGAATTCTGGGAGATCAAAACCAATGCATTCACTATCTTTGCAGCAACCTCTTTTAAAACCCTAGGATGTAGGCCATTAGGTCCAGGGGATTTGTCTGCTTTTAATTCCATTAATTTCTCCATTACTTTTTCTTTACTAATCTTAATTACTTTAAGTTCCTCACTCTCATTAGACTCTTGGTTCCCCATTATTTCTGGTATGGTTTTTGTGTCTTCTACTGTGAAGATAGATACAAAATATTTGTTTAACGTCTCTGCTATTTTCTTACTCCCCATTATAATTTCTCCTGTCTCAGCCACTAATGGAGCCACATTACTTTTGCTAATCTCTTCCTTTTTACATACTTGTAGAAGTTCTTACAATCTGTTTTTATATTTCTTTCTAATTTACTCTCATATTCAATTTTGTTCCTCTTTATCAATTTCTTGGTCATCTTTTGCCGATTTCTAAAACCCTCCCAATCCTCAGGATTACTATTTTTGGCAACCTTGTAAGCCTCTTCTTTTAATCTAATACTATCCTTAACTTCTCTAGTTAGCCATGGTTGGATCATTTTTCCCGTGGAGTTTTTATTCCTCAAGGAAATATGTTGAGAATTATGAATTATTTCTTTAAATGTTCACCATTGCTTATCTACCGTCATACCTTTTAATCTAATTTCCCAATCTACCTTAGCCAACTCACTGCTCTTACCTACGTAATTAGCTTTGTTTAAATTTAAGACTCTAGTTTCGGACTTAACTACATCACTCTCAAACTTAATATGAAATTCTATCATATTCTGATCACTCTACCCCAGAGGACCCTTAACTAAAAGATTACTAATTAACCCTGTCTTATTAGACAATACTAGGTATAAAATAGCCTGTTCCCTGGTTGGTTCCTTGACATATTGTTCTAGAAAACTGTCTTGAATGCATTCCATGAACTCATCCTCCAAATTATTTTTGCCAATTTGGTTTGCCCAGTCTATATGAAGATTAAAGTCCCCTACAATTATTGCATTACCTTTGTTACATGTTCCCCCAATTTCCTGATTTATACTCTGTCCAACACTGTGCCTACTGTTAGGGGGCCTATAAACTACTCCTACCAATGTTTTCGGTCCCTTGTTCTTTCTTAGCTACACCCATGCTGATTCTATATCCTGATTTTCTGAGCAAAGATCCTTTCTCACGACTGTCTTTACCTTGTCCTTTGTTATCAGGGCTATTTTCATTTTCCATTTTGTCTGTCTTTTCTAAAAGTCAAGTACCCTGGAATATTTCGTTCCCAGCCTTGGTCACCTTGAAATCACGTCTCATTAATGGCTACTAGATCAAACCCATTTATCTTTATTTGTGCCATTAATTCATCTATCTTGTTACGAATGCTTCGTGCATTCAGATATAGTGTCTTTAATTTTAACTTGTTACTCTTTTTCCCTGATGTGATCTTAGTCACTAATGCCCTATTACCTTTGTTAAACTTGGGGTATGGATACACATTACTAAACGTAGTGATGTAGGTTAATAAGGCCATAAAAAAGGCAAACCAAGCACTGGAGTTCATTTCTAGAGGGATAGAATTGAAAAGCAGAGAAGTTTTATGTTAAACTTGCATTGAACCTTGGTTAGACTACACGTGGAGTACTGTGCACCGTTCTGGTCTCTATATTATAAAAAGGGTGTAGAGGCATTGGAGAAGGTGCAAAAAAGATGTACTAGGATGAGAGGATATGCTTATCAGGAAAGACTAAACAGGCTGGAGCTCTTTTCTCTCGAAAAGAGAAGGCTGAGGGGTGACCTGATAGAGGTCTTTGAGATAATGAAAGGATTTGATAGGGTCGACGCAGAGAAAATGTTTCCACTTGTGGCGGAGTTCAAAACTAGAGGGCATCAAAATAAGATAGTCACTAATAAATCCAATAGGGAATCCAGGAGAAACTTCTTTACCCAAAGAGTGGTAAGTGGAACTACAAGGAGTAGTTGAGGCAAATAGCATAGTGCATTTTAGGGGAACCCAAATAAGCACATGAGGGAGAAAGGAATAGAAGGGTATGCTGATAGGGGTAGATGAAGTAGGGAGGGAGGAAGCTCGTGTGGAGCATAAATGCCGGCATAGACCAGTTGGACCAAATGGCCTGTTTCTTTGTTGTGGACTCAATGTAACTCAATAATTGGAACTATGAGTGGAGTTAACTGTTATAGTAATTGATCTGGTCTCAATTACAGATAATGATTGATCTGGTCTCAATTACAGATAATGATTGATCTGGTCTCAATTACAGATAATGATTGATCTGGTCTCAATTACAGATAATGATTGATCTGGTCTCAATTACAGATAATGGTGTCAGCTGTGGCTCAGTGGGTAGCACTCTTACCTCTGAGTTCAAAAGTTGTGGGTTCAAGTCCCACTCCAGAGACTTGAGCATAAAATCTAGGCTGACGTTTCAGTATAGTACTGAGGGAGTGTTGAAGGTGCCACCTTTCAGGTGATATTTTAAAAAAAGAAAAATTACAGATGATGATTGATCTGATCTCAATTACAGATGATGATTGATTGCACATAGTAATGGATCTGAATTATGACTATCGTCTGTTATCCAAGGTGATTTCATATGAACCGTGGAATCAGTCACTGATGGTGATTGAATTGAACTGTGGCTGGAGTCCATCATTGATTGTAATTGATCTGGACTGTGAAGATGATATTGGCTGTTTATCTGAGTGAAGCAATTATGTGGAAAGTTGTTTCTTTACCAGGGCCATTATCACCTGTACAAAGTGTTGGAAATTTTTCCACTTTTATAAACATCATGAAAAATTGATATCATCGCACTAATGCTTTGTGTTACTTGCATGTAGCTATTGAACATGGTGCAGGCTACCTTTGTGACTTGTTCAGCAGTATTATCCCCTTTAATAGTGAATATGGCAAAAACAAGGCCAGGGCAGGGGTAGTTAAAATGGAGCCGGAGACTTTCTCCTTTCCCGCTGGGATCTGCAATTGCAATTGGCAAGGACATCTACCCCAAGCTGCCGGGGTACTATTACATATACAGATCAGGCTCTGATGATATCAATCTGCTATTTTAACCCGAGGCCTGAGTACTCCTCCTGGGCCCACGGGGAAACCTTGGGATTCCCCTGCCCCAGGCTTTCCCCTCTCCACTCCTCCTCAAACCAGGATTCCCCTCCCAGAGTACTTACATTGAGGCAGGGACAGTTCCTTTGTGTCCCCGGCAGCGACCTCCTGTTGCCTGATTGTAATGGCTTCCCGCTGACCTCCCAGTTGTTTGGTCGGGAAGTCGGCAAGCGGCATGCCTGGCCTGGCCTGGCCATTAAAATCAGCTGCACCTGCCTGCTAATACTCTTGGATGGGACTGATGCTCGCTAGGCCCCATTCCGGCCCAGAGCTAAAATTGAGCCTTATGTGTGTGATGGTTTAATTCTTAAAGTGCCAGTACTTGTTTTGCTCACCGTCTGGATTTAGCAGGTTAAGGATCAGACAATGGTGGCGTTTTTGCAATTAAGATCCTTAATTGGCTGAAAATTCAATCTTGGAAGGCCAATTGCCTACGATGTGGTTCTCCCCCTCCAAAATGGACAGTGGGGCTTTCAATTGTTAAACTTAAAAAAAGTAGAAAACAAGATACAGGCAAGTTGGAATAGACAATATTAGAAGTAAAGTTAAATAATAAAAATAGAGAGAGAGAGAGAGAGAGAGAGTGGGGAAAAAGAAGGCACAGCCAGATGAAGCATTTTAAAATTATTCATTAAATTCTATTTTGTATTTATTTTAGATGTGAGGTGTTAATATCACAGTAATAAAGCTGCCCCTGATGTCTGAGTTGCTTTATTACTGTAATTTTAAAGTTTGTTTCAGTGTCACAATATTTGAGCTGACACTTAAAATGCCTGACTGGCACAGGGAGACTGGAATTCTCTGGAGCTGCTGACAGTCGAAGGGTTAAGTTAATTGAATGTAATTTAAAGGATTTTTTTTCCAAACCACGGTTGACTGCAGACGATTCCTCTTACATAGCTAAAAGCCAGCCCTGGAGGATTACATAAGTGTTATTTTGAGGACAGTTCCATCATACGCTGTTTGAATCAGTGGACCATGGAATGACGATGTCACCAGTATATTGTCGTTGTGCTCAGAGCAGCAGAAGTCAGTGTTGAGAGTGTCAATGCAGGTTAATTTCACCAACTCGATTGGGTAGACTGAGTTAGCATTGTAGGAGGTCAGCAAGCACAGCTAAAATCAGCAGGAAGCAATGTGTAATAACTGCTGATCAAGTCTCTGCATCTATTTCTATCTCCATAAATAGAAAGAAAGAAATAAAGAAAGACTTGCATTTATATAGCTCTTTTCATGACCGCAGGACGTCCCAAAGCGCTTTACAACCAATTAAATACTTTTGAAATGAATTCACTATTGTAATGTAGGAAACGCGACAGCCAATTTGCGCACAGCAAGGTCCCACAAACAGCATAAAATAAATGACCAGATAATCTGTTTTTTTTTTAGTGATGTTGGTTGAGGGATAAATATTCACCAGGAGAACTCTGCTCTTCTTTGAATAGTGCTGTGAGATTTTTTACATCCACCTGAGAGGGCAGATCTCTTTGTATGTCTCCACTCCTCCCTGAGATTGGCCCATTGGGTGAACCTGCCACTGTACTGACAATCTTGCGTAGACCCTTGCAAAGTGCAATGATCTGTTTTTCTGTAATTCTCAGTCTGACTGCTTCTTTCTATCTCTCTGCCCCCAATGTCTTCCTCTTATCACAGATGAGGGTTCTGTCAGCTAAGACTTGCCAGCTCAACTGGTGCAATCTATCATAAACCATTGAGGTTGATGTCAATGTGGGCTGAGTGCAGGCCAGACAGACATCAAGGAGGCTATTAGGCACTCCCTACTCAGCTATTGCACAAACCTCCTAGTGCTTTCCAGATACATTGAAAATTATTCGTTCTGATTTAATCTTGGGGATAACTGCTTCTTTCTAATTATTGCATATTAAATGATAACCATTGATTTTACTTAGACTTGTATAGAATTTACTGCACAGAAACAGGCCTTTCAGCCCAACTTTTCTATGCCGGTGTTTATGCTCCACATGAGCCTCATCCTACCCTCCTTCATCTAACCCTATCAACATAACCCTCTATTCTTTTCTCCCTTGTACTTATCTAGCTTCCCTTTAAATGCATCTATGCAATTTGCCTCAACTGCTCCATGTGGTAGCAAGTTCCACATTCTAACCAGTCTCTAGGTAAAGAAGTTTCTCCTGAGTTCCTTATTGGATTTATTGGTGACTATCTTATATTTATGTTCCCTAGTTTTGGACTCCCCCACGTTTGTAATCAAAATACAAAAATAAGGATAGAATGTATGGGGCAAAAATTGGATAGGGCCTGTTTTTGGCCAAGGGTAGCGTGATCCGCTATTACCCCGCGCCCGATGGCCCCTGCGCAGGCAGGACGAGGCTTTTGTCAGGTCTGAGGACTTAACTGCAATCTGCGTGCAAATCAGCGTTGAATGAGGATTCCATGCAATTTGCACTTTCCAATCTCTTAAAGGCAGGCTGTCTGTTAGAAATCTCCTAAAAGTAGCTGGTACCTGTTAGTTGCTGAAAATAACAGTCTGCTGTCTGCATGGAATCTGAATGGAGATCGGACATCGCACACGTAAAGCACAGATGCAGGTCCCATTCCTATCTTTACACACTGATGAGTTATGTTAAAACATTGAATAAAGGTTGCACGTCACTAAATCCCACATCCTCCAATCTGCATGTCAGACATCACCAACCTGCCAATCTGAGTTTGTACCAGGCCTGCGAGAGTGTGTGCACCAAGGTTCTCTGCTGATGCACTAGACGCCTTGGTGCAAGAGATGGACAGAAGGAGGAACATCTTATATCCGCGGGGGGGGCAAGCGGCCCTCCAGACGTATACCCAAAAGGTAGTGGGAGATGAAGTCAATGCCAGGCGCACAGCATCATGAACATGGAAGCAATGCAGGAAGAAGTTCAATGCTTTGACATGAGTGGTCAAGGTGAGTGAGGTCAACTGTCAAGTGGCGTCTCCTGCCAACTACACCACACACTACACCCCCATCACCTACATACCAACAAACTCTTTCCATCAGTACTCAACTCTTCCAATCAGATGCTTCCTCTCACCTTTACACAATACCACTGTTGCAAGCCGCCCATCCACAACTCACAGGCCACACACACTGGCAGCTATTCATCCACGACAGGTACATCACCCAGACACACGTCCCGCTTTCTTGCAGGAGAAGGTGGCGCATATCAGGAGGCAGCAAATGGTAGTGGCAATTAGCCCCTCGAGCCTGTTCTGCCATTCAATGAGATCATGGTTGATCTGTGACCTAACTCCATATACCTGCCTTAGCCCCATATCCCTTAATATCCTTGGTTCACAGAAATCTATCAATCTCAGATCTAGAATTCACAATTGAGCTAGCATCAACTGCCGTTTGCAGAAGAGCATTCCAAACTTCTCCCATCCTTTGCATGTAGAAGCAGTTCTTAACTTGACTCCTGCATGTCTTGGCTCTAAATGTTAGGCTATGTCCCCGCATCCTAGTATTCAAGTATAGGAGACCTCCAAAAACTGTTATAAATGTCTCGGCAGCCAGAAGCAATAATCCAGCCACTAACCTGTAAATCCTCCATTTTCTTTTGTAAATAGTGCTGGTGGGGGTCCTCCGGGCACTCTAGGACATGTTCAGATGGTCGGGGTTAAGACTGTGCGTTGAGTTGAACGTTAAGTCCCAAAATGGTGTCTATCACTTTAAATCAGCATTGCACACTGATTGTATCCATTTTCTCCTCACTTTACATGCTTCCGGCATTCGTTACCTGCACCTGCGCTAACTCCTATACCAAGATGGCGTCCAGCGCACGTCACTCTGGAAACGTGCGTGCGCAGCCAAGACACCATCTTGGCACTTTCGGAGGCCGAATAGCACCGAAACAACGGGCGCTACACGGCCCAATTTAGCACCCATGGACTTTAAAATAGAGACTGAATTACGTCTGCACATCCTGGTTCAATACCCCTCCCTCTTACCCCCTTTTCCCTGAAGATTACACTTGGTTTTTACTCTCCGTGTGCAATGCCCTGGGAGATCAACCAGTATGTTATTAAAAATCTTGCATGGAGCATTCGCTTTCTCTCCACGAACCTCAGCCTTCTGTTATCATGATTTCTGATGATGCTTTTGTGTCAACATTTACCATTATAAATTGCCATATCAACATTTCCCATTCCTTTTTGTTATCCCAACTATTATGATGTAGTTCAGGCTCTGGCCACAAAGATGGGCCAAAGGAGCAAATTTCTGAAGTTTCTCTACATCTTGTATATATAAAAAAATCTTTATCAACGTACTGTGAGCCTTCCCACGGGCAATTTACTATTTTCAAAAAATCATGTTTTGATTTCTTGCATTACCATGAACAAGGAGGATGTGATAGATCTGTCAGGGTTTACATAATGTAAGCTTTTCTTGAGTTGAAGTCACCATGGAAATTTGTTTTAACATAAAAAATGTTAATTTTCAGATTGGTTTACGTGATATACAGCTAGCAACAAAATAATGTTCCTGTGAAATTGTACATTTTGCACATTGAGTTGCAATTGTGCAATCTCTAAATTGCTATAAATGCCTGAAGGTGGGAAGATTACATTGGACTGGTAGCGAGCGGGACTTAACAATTGTTTATTATTGTTTCATTGACAATCATTCATCAGAATTAAGAGAAAAATTAATGCCTTTATTCATCCTATTTAATTTTGCATCTCTTTTAGTGCCTGGACTCAGTAACGTTTTGCTTTAATTCCTTATATGCATCATGTAGGTCTTTGCCTGCTATCCTGGCAGCTGCCATGTGGCAGAATCCCACACGCATTGGTAATGGACTCCTCCACACTCTCCGACATACTGTGAAAGATCCCTGGCAGGTAGTCTAATGCATTGTGCAATTGGTGGTGCACAGAAAGCATTCTTCTTTTATAGGCTTGGCCCTTGAACTCTTCCTCTCTGTCCTCTTCAGCAGAGCTAAGACGCAAGCTTGCCCTCCGATGAGCTGTTTCCTGGGCCACCCATTCCACTTGCACTTGTTCTTTCTCACTTATGCTCGGTGATTCATCCAATGCAGACCCTTCTAATCCACTATTTAAAGTACCCGGAGATGCTAATTTCTGTGCTGATGCTTAAAAGGGTGAGAACGAGTCATGGTGCATCTTCGGGAGGATTTTCCTTCTCAGGTCCTGCTGCAGATTTACCTGAGATGTCTGGTGTGTTAATTGTATCCATGTGATTTATATCAATTAGTGTTAATTGTATTCAGGTGGTGCATATCAATTGGGAACTCTTGTATCCATTTATGAGAGGGCTGATCTAGGGTGTCATGTGGGTGCACTTTGGCAGGAAAAATCAGAGAGCAAGTTATTATCTTGATGGCAAGAGACTGGAAAGTACTGCAGTACAAAGGGATCTGGGGGTCCTAGTGCAAGAAAATCAAAAAGTTAGTATGCAGGTGCAGCAGGTGATCAAGAAGGCCAACGGAATGTTGGCGTTTATCGCTAGGGGGATAGAATATAAAAACAGGGAGGTATTGCTGCAGTTATATAAGGTATTGGTGAGACCGCACCTGGAATACTGCATACAGTTTTGGTCTCCATACTTAAGAAAAGACATACTTGCTCTCGAGGCAGTACAAAGAAGGTTCACTTGGTTAATCCTGGGGATGAGGGGGCGGACATATGAGGAGAGGTTGAGTAGATTGGGACTCTACTCATTGGAAATCAGAAGAATGAGAGGCGATCTTATTGAAACATATAAGATTGTGAAGGGGCTTGATCGGGTGGGTGCGGTAAGGATGTTCCCAAGGATGAGTGAAACTAGAACTAGGGGGCATAATCTTAGAATAAGGGGCTGCTCTTTCAAAACTGAGAGGAGGAGAAACTTCTTCACTCAGAGGGTAGTAGGTCTGTGGAATTTGCTGCCCCAGGAAGCTGTGGAACCTACATCATTAAATAAATTTAAAACAGAAATAGACAGTTTCCTAGAAGTGAAGGGAATTAGGGGTTACGGGGAGCGGGCAGGAAATTGGACATGAATTTAGATTTGAGGTTAGGATCATATCAGCCATGATCTTATTAAATGGCGGAGCAGGCTCGAAGGGCCGATTGGCCTACTCCTGCTCCTATTTCTTATGTTCTTAATGTAGAGCTCCGTGAATAAAGAGTTGGAAGCAACTGAAGGCTAGGCCCTAGTATTCTATCCTTCACCACCTGGCTGTCCAATTTATAACATGATGGACCTAGAAAGAGGGGAGAGGGACAAGGGTTAACACGTAGTGGCAAGGGTAATCAGTAGAAGATGGTGGTGCAGGCTTTAACTAACGGCAGCTCCGCCAGATTTGCTGCCGTCCCAATGGGCAAGCTGCTAACGCATTTAGCTCACCCTGAATTATTAAAATGAGGCCTGACCATGAAAATGGATTGGGTCTCACACCGATGTCATTGGGCCAGTGTAGTGGACCCCCTGCCTGCCGATTTACAGAATAGTCCAAAATCACCCCCATTATTTCTAAAGCGGAGATCCTTTTTATTTTCTTATCACTTCCGTTCTGAAGGAAATGGCACCAAACCTTTGGTAAATTCCTCAAGTGACTATTCTTTCATTGTTAATCTGGATAGTGTGTGTTAGTGGGCTATTCAATTGCAGGCCACTACAGCTAGGCTTATTCCTTTCTTCACCTGATAGTTACATGTGTCCTTTCAGCTGAGGTCACTAGACAGCAATTAAGAATGAGAATTCTGATTGACTTTTGTGCTCCTTCGCCTGGAAATGTTCAGACCAATCATAATGTCTCATTACCAACCCAACCAAAATCAGCTAACTCGGAGCATGAAACAGATATTGAACTCGGGGCCTTCCTGGTCTACGTGGCTTAATACTACATCACTTGGTGCATTTACCTGCTGGACCATTGAGGAGCAGGGCTTCCTGAGGTTGTTAACTGTGACTTTATATATAGCATCACTGGAATTAAATGATTGGAAATGAGGATATGAAGGCTCCAAATTGAAGAGTGTATTTTAAGCAGTGTCTTAAAATAAATTTATTCATGTTCATTAAGTTCAAGGAAAGATTATACTGTTGCTATATTCAGTCTTTTATTTCCAATTTTTCGTAGAGATTTCAAAAAGGTATTAGAAACCTTCATCTGTGATGCTGTCCATGCTGAAAATTAAATAAGAAATCTGATTCTAATTTAGATATTCAAATGTGGCTGTTGTACCATTAGAACAGAGGATATAGCTGCAGGAGGTTATCACTGTTAAAGTACAAATGAGGAGGTGCTGTGCCTATTCATCTGAAAGTCCATATAATCCTTCATATTGTAAAGAAATTCTCTCAATTTCCCTCTGTTTCTGTGATTGATGCTTCAAAAGAGATTGGAGCTCTTTGAAAAGAGTTCGGCAAATCATTTTTATCCAGGTGTTAAACACACTGTGATTTTCATTGAAACGTGTCACAGATGTGAAAACTCATCACATTCATTATCATAATCTCCCTCCCCAAAACAGCATTTGATTTCAATTTAACACCATTGCTCAGAGGTAGCCTCAAGACAGTCATTTCTGTGCAGTTTCCTTTCACTGATATTGAGAAGTTCTTTTGAATGGAAACCAACAGTCAACAGATTACTACTCTGTGGGGAAAAAAATCTCCTAATCTTTCTCAGTTTTGCACTCATGTTCTTAACCTTGCAATTACATTCTAAGTTTGATAGCTTGTTCCTCTATAGTTCAGAGGAAATACTGGACACAAGTCCTACCTTCACACTCATCACAACCCCTTTTCCCCTTCGTTACCAAGTGTGGATGAAGTTGGATATAAACAGAAACAGTTCACTGAGATACAAGAAGAGTAAATTATTGCTGGCTTACAGCCCAGAACTCATGTTGCAGAATAAACTGATGGACTATGCTGGGCACCATCCTGACCATTCAGATAATCAAGCTTTGCTGGTATGCAGGTTTGCAATGCGGTCTGAATCAAGTAATTGCCTCAGCCATATGTGTCGTACATCAACAGTCATGAAGAGACATGATGATATAGGACAGAAGGTACACGTTGCTGAAGCTGGTTATCGATACACATCCCTCAGGCCACAAGGCATCACATTCAGTGAGAAGAGAGAGAAGAAGAATGAGTGAGAGAATGTGCACAAAAATAGTTTTGAACGAGGTCAGAGAGCACAAGAGTATGTTTAAAAAAGCTTTAAAAAAAAATTGCGCTTTTTTTTCTCTTCCTCTCCTATGATGTTACAGTCCAAGGGGTCAATTTTCAGTTGTGATACTAGATAGTGAGTGCTGGCAGGCTGTTCAACTATGTGGGACATCACAGCTGAGCTACATGTATACCTGTGCATTTTTCAACAACACTCACCAGATACTAATTGGGAGTAGGAACCCTGGCTAACTTTTCCCCTCCTTAGCACCGTGACACTGAGATTTATTTATTTTTATTCATTCATGGGATGTGGGCGTCACTGGCGAGGTCAGCATTTATTGCCCATCCCTAATTGCCCTTGAGAAGTTGGTGGTGAGCCGCCTTCTTGGGCGGCTGCAGTCTGTGTGGTGAAGGTTCTCCCACAGCGCTGTTAGGAAGGGAGTTCCAGGATTTTGACCCAGCGACGATGAAGGAACGGCGATATATTTCCAAGTCAGGATGGTGTGTGACTTGGAGGGGAACGTGCATGTGGTGTTGTTCCCACGTGCCTGCTGTCCTTGTCCTTCTAGGTGGTAGAGGTCGTGGGTTTGGGAGGTGCTGTTGAAGAAGTCTTGGCGAGTTGCTGCAGTGCATCCTGTGGATGGTGCACACTGCAGCCACAGTGCACCGATGGTGGAGGGAGTGAATGTTTAATGTGGTGGATGGGGTGCCAATCAAGCGGGCTGCTTTGTCCTGGATGGTGTTGAGCTTCTTGAGTGTTGTTGGAGCTGCACTCATCCAGGCAAGTGGAGAGTATTCCATCACACTCCTGACTTGTGCCTTGTAGATGGTGGAAAGGCTTTGGGGAGTCAGGAGGTGAGTCACTCGCCACAGAATACCCAGCCTCTGACCTGCTCTTGTAGCCACAGTATGTATGTGGCTGGTCCAGTTAAGTTTCTGGTCAATGGTGACCCCCCGGATGTTGATGGAGGGGGATTCGGCGATGGTAATGCCATTGAATGTCAAGGGGAGGTGGTTAGACTCTCTCTTGTTGGAGATGGTCATTGCCTGGCACTTGTCTGGCGCGAATGATACTTGCCACTTATGAGCCCAAGCCTGGATGTTGTCCAGGTCTTGCTGCATGCGGGCATGGACTGCTTCATTATCTGAGGGGTTGCAAATGGAACTGAACACTGTGCAATCATCAGCAAACATCCCCATTTCTGACCTTATGATGGAGTGATGGTCATTGATAAAGCAGCTGAAGGTGGTTGGACTCCAGAGGAACTCCTACAGCAATGTCCTGGGGCTGAGATGATTGGCCTCAAACAACCACTACCATCTTCCTTTGTGCTAGGTATGACTCCAGCCACTGGAGAGTTTTCCCCGATTCCCATTGACTTCAATTTTACTCGGGCTTCTTGGTGCCAAACTTGGTCAAATGCTGCCTTGATGTCAAGGGCAGTCGCTTTCACCTCACCTCTGGAATTCAGCTCTTTTGTCCATGTTTGGACCAAGACTGTAATGAGGTCTGGAGCCGAGTGGTCCTGGCGGAACCAAACTGAGCATCGGTGAGCAGGTTATTGGTGGGTAAGTGCTGCTTGATAGCACTGTCGACGACACCTTCCATCGCTTTGCTGATGATTGAGAGTAGACTGATGGGGCGGTAATTGGCCGGATTGGATTTGTCCTGTTCCTTGTGGACAGGACATACCTGGGCAATTTTCCACATTGTCGGGTAGTTGCCAGTGTTTTAGCTGTACTGGAACAGTTTGGCTAGAGGCGTGGCTAGTTCTGGAGTACAAGTCTTCAGCACTACAGTCAGGATGTTGTCGTGGCACATAGCCTTTGCTGTATCCAGTGTACTCAGCCGTTTCTTGATATCACGTGGAGTGAATTGAATTTGCTGAAGATTGGCTTCTGTGATGGTGTGGATATCGGCAGGCCGAGATGGATCATCCACTCTGCACTTCTGGCTGAAGACGGTTGCAAATGCTTCAGTCTTGTCTTTTGCACTCACGTGCTGGACTCCGCCATCATTGAGGATGGGGATGTTTACAGAGTCTCCTCCTCCCGTAAGTTGTTTAATTGTCCACCACCATTCACGACTGGATGTGGCAGGACTGCAGAGCTTTGATCTGATCCGTTGGTTGTGGAATCGCTTAGCTCTGTCTGTAGCATGTTGCTTCCACTGTTTAGCATGCATGTAGTCCTGAGTTGTAGCTTCACCAGGTGGCACCTCATTTTTAGGTACACCTGGTGCTGCTCGTGGCATGCTCTTCTACACTCCTCATTGAACCAGGGTTGATCCCCTGGCTTGTTGGTAATGGTAGAGTGAGGAATATGCTAGGCCATGAGGTTACAGATTTTGCTGGAATACAGTTCTGCTGCTGCTGATGGCCCACAGTGTCTCATGGATGCCCAGTTTTGAGCTGCTGGATATGTTCTGAATCTGTCCCATTTAGCATGGTGATAGTGCCACACAACACGTTGGATGGTGTCCTCGGTGCGAAGATGGGACTTTGTCTCCACGAGGACTGTGTGGTGGTCACTCCTACCAATACTGTCCGTGGACAGATGCATCTGCGACAGGTAGATTGGTGAGGACGAGGTTAAGTAGTTTTTTCCCTCGTGTTGGTTCACTCACCACCTGCTGCAGGCCCAGTCTGGCAGGTATGTCCTTCAGGACTCTGCCAGCTCAGTCATTAGAGGGGCTACCGAGCCACTCTTGGTGATGGACATTGAAGTCCCCCACCCAGAGTACATTCTGTACCCTTGCTACCTTCAGTGCTCAATATGAAGGAGGACTGATTCATCAGCTGAGGGAGGACGGTAGGTGGTAATCAGCAGGAGGTTTCCTTGCCCATGTTTGACCTGATGCCATGAGATTTTATGGGGTTCGGAGTCAATGTTGAGGACTCCCAAGGCCACTCCCTCCTGACTGTATATCACTGTACTGCCACCTCTGGTTGGTCTGTCTTGCCGGTGGGACAGGACATACCCAGGGATGGTGATGGAAGAGTCTGGGACACTGGCTGAAAGGTATGATTCTGTGAGCATGGCTATGTCAGGCTGTTGCTTGATTAGTCTGTGGGACAGCTCTCCCAATTTTAGCACAAGTCCCCAGATGTTCGTGAGGAGGAGTTTGCAGGGTCGACTGTAGTGCCATATTGCCATTCTACCTGAGATCAGTTAACTCAACACAGGTGAAAGCTCAAATCTGAGACCTTCCTGAACTGTATGGCTCAGTGTAGCGCCAGGTGGCATATTTACTCAGCTGAACCTTTGAGGAATGCTGCCACCTACTTTTTAATAACCTGACTCAGGGTGGAGATGTCATAAGATATGTTACCGTAGCTCTTTAACTTTGAATTTCATATTCGTATAATACCAGTATGCAGGTTTGCATTGTTCCTGGCATTGTTTTTGATCTTACCTGCATTTTTCTTGCCCAATATTCTGCAGTAATGGAAACCCTCCAAGTGAAGCATAAGGCAATCACTCAATTTTGCTGATGATAGGTATTTAGTAAAATTTTTCCTCAACATAGGAAACTTCGATAGAAAATAAAAATACTGATGGACACTAGCTGGTTGTGGTTGGATGCTTTATGAGTGTGCCAGGGATATTGTCAAAAGGGGGTAGGGAGCAGATGTAGGAGTGTGCCAGGGACATTGTCAAAAGAGGTAGCGAGGAGATGTAGGAGTGTGCCAGGGACATTGTCAAAGGAGGTAGCGAGGAGATGTAGGAGTGTGCCAGGGACATTGTCAAAGGAGGTAGGGAGGAGATGTAGGAGTGTGCCAGGGACATTGTCAAAGGAAGTAGCGAGGAGATGTAGGAGTGTGCCAGGGACATTGTCAAAGGAGGTAGGGAGGAGATGTAGGAGTGTGCCAGGGACATTGTCAAAGGAAGTAGCGAGGAGATGTAGGAGTGTGCCAGCGACATTGTCAAAAAGAAACAGGAAGGAGATATAAGTAGTAAAGAAGCTAAACATACCTCTAGTCAAAAAAAGTTATTGAGAAACTAGGACTTGTCACAATAGTGAGCAGTGAGTAGAAAGCCAGATGCCAGTTTAAAAAATACCAAATGTTGTTCAGTAGCCTAAGTCTGAGAAATCTTGATCAACCATATGGGATCTGATTTAGAAGCCTGAGGTAAATGCTTCCATCATTGATCTTCCAGAACAAACAGAAACTTGGCTAATTGGAATGCATGGACATCATTTGCAGGAGAGAAGTCGCTACAGTCTGGTATGTGGTTATGGTCCTAAACCCAAGATGAATCAGCAGTGAAAATCTATGTTATCCTCACCAAACTTAAGGATTTACTGTGAATAAAGAAAGGTGTTGACCCTGAGAATGCTTAGGGAGCCAAAGTTGCTTACAAAATTAGATGCCAGTACAGAATTCTGCCAGAAGCAGTGACCAAACTAATCAGTTTATAACTTCATTTGGTAGATATTATTTGAAAAGAAGCCCTATGGAATTTAATTGTTACTTCAGAATTTCTGAAACTGAATGTCTGCAATACTTGAAGGCAAATAAGGCATAATATGTCCACGGATGACATTTGAAATGATCTATGCAATCACCAAAGCAAGCAAGTGGGTAGGTTGTTGCACAGTACAAGATTCTGGAGTCATTTCAAACCTAGATGTATGTGAGTCTAGGAAAGATAAACTGATGTTTCTAGGTCATAGTCATTCAACTGAAGGAATATAGACTGACTTAGAGAAAACTAAAGCCATCCAGAAGAAGAGTACACTTGAGTTCACAGATTTATTATTTTACGATTGATGCCCTTGTCCCCAGCAAAATCTTTACTCTCTCACTCCCTGGTTGTTTGCCCTGGTACAGTCCCCATCTTAGCTCCATTAAGTCCAAGGGACTCAGACTTGAACATATATGCTGTGCAACAGGTTTAGCCATTCATTGCCATATCTGTCTGGACCACCTAAAGCACTATCGGGCCCTGCTGTCCTTTCCCAAAACTGCACACTACTCCAAGATCATCCTGGAATGCAAAGATAACCCCCGGCTTCTTTTCTCCACTACCAACCATCTCCTTAAGCCCCTCTCCCCTGCCCCCTCCACCCTCACCTCCAACAAGTACAAGCAGCTCGTGGACTTTGTCTCTAAGATTGAGGCCATTCGTTAAGCTGCCTCTGCTGCATTCCTCCGGTCTCTTCTCCCACTAAACCACGGTTTCCGCTACGGTTCCATCCTGCCCTAGTCCTGAACCCTCATCTTTCTCTAGTTTCTCTCCTATCTCCCCCTTGATGTTGGGGGTAATATATTAGCATGGATAGAGGATTGGTTAACGGACAGAAAACAGAGTGTAGGAATAAACGGGTCATTTTCAGGTTGGCAGGCTATAGCTAGTGGGGTGCCTCAAGGATCAGTGCTTGGGCCTCAATTAGTTACAGTCTATATTAATGACTTAGATGAAGGTACCAAGTGTAATGTATCCAAGTTTGCTGATGATACAAAGCTAGGTGGAAAAGTAAGCTGTGAGGAGGACACAAAGAGTCTGCAAAGGGATTATAGACAAGTTAAATGAATGGGCAAGAAGGTGGCAGATGGAGTATAATGTGGGGAAATGTGAGGTTATTCACTTTGGTAGGAAGAATAGAAATACAGAATATTTTTTAAATGGTGAGAAACTATTAAATGTTGGTGTCCAGAGAGACTTGGGTGTCCTTGTACAAGAAACTCAAAAAGTTAGCATGCAGGTACAGCAAGCAATTAGGAAGGCAAATGGTATGTTGGCCTTTATTGCAAGGGGGTTGGAGTACAAGAGTAAGGAAGTCTTGCTGCAATTGTACAGGGTTTTGGTGAGACCTCACCTGGAGTACTGCGTACAGTTTTGGTCTTTTTACCTAAGGAAGGATATACTTGCCTTAGAGGTGGTGCAATGAAGGTTCACTAGATTTCTGGGATAAGAGGGTTGTCCTATGAGGAGAGATTGAGTGGAAGGGGCCTATAATCTCTGGAGTTTAGAAGAATGAGAGGTGATCTCATTGAAACATTTAAGAGTCTGAGAGGGCATGACAGGGTAGATGCTAAGAGGCTGTTTCCCCTGGATGGGGGCATAGTCTCAGGTTAAGGGGTCGGCCATTTAGGACTGAGATGAGAAGAAATTTCTTCACTCAGAGGGTTCTGAATCTTTGGAATTCTCTACTCCATAAGGCTGTGGATGCTCAGTCGTTGAATATATTCAAGACTGAGATCGATAGATTTTTGGACGATATGGGGAGCGGGCGGGAGAGTGGAGTTGAGGTCGATTTGGAGTTGAGATCAGCCATGATCTTATTGAATGATGGAGCAGGCTCAAGGGGCAGTATGGCCTACTCCTGCCCCTATTTCTTATGTTCTTATGCCCTCTCTGAGCTCATCTTGTCCATGAGACCCACCACCTACTGTCTTGACCCTATTCCCATTGAACTGCTGACCACCGAACTTCCCTCCCTGGCCCTATGCTTGTTGACATTATAAGTGGTTTCCTTCTCTCAGGTACTGTCCATCTCCATTTCAAAACTGCAGTCATCACTGCCTCTTCAAAAAATCCACCCTTGAGCCCTCTGTCCTTGCAAACTACCGCCCATCTCCAATCTCCCTTTCCTCTCAAGTCCTTGAATGCGTTGTTGCCTCCTAAATCCGTGTCCACCTTTCCTGCAACTACATATTTGAACCAATGCAATCAGGTTTCCGCCCCTGGCACAGCAATGAAACGGTCCTAATCCAGGTCACAAATGAAATTCTCTGTGACTGTGACCATGGTGCATTATCCCTCATCCTTCTCGACATCTGCAGCCTTTGACACGGTTGGCCACACCATTCTCCTCCAATGCCTCTCCTTCATTGTCCAGCTGCATGGGACTGTTCTTGCCTGGTTCCACTCTTATGTATCCAGTTGTAGACAGAGAATCTCCTGCAACAGCTTCTCTTCTCACCCCAACAATGTTGCCTCTGGTGTCCCCCACGGATCTATCCTTGGACCCCTCCTATTTCTCATTTACATGTTGCCCCTACATCATCCGAATACATGATGTTAGGTTCCACATGTATGTTGACGTCACGCAGCTCTACCTCATCACACCTCTCTCGACCCCGCCACTGCATCTATGTTGTCAGACTGCTTTTCTGACATCCAGTCTTGGATGAGCCCGAAGTTCCTCCAATTAAACATTGGGAAGACCAAAGCCATTGTCTTTGGCCCCACTGCAAACTCTGTTCCTTTGCCTACGATTATATCTGCCTCCCTGGCTCGTGCTGAACCAAACTGTTCGCAACCTCGGCATCCTATTTGAACCTGAGCTGAGCTTTCGACCCCATATCCCCTCCCTCACAAGACTGCCTACTTCCACCTCTGTAGCATCGCCCATCTCCACCCCTGCCTCAGCTTATCTGCTGATGAAACCCTCATCCATGCTTTTGTTATGTCCAGACTCGATAATTCTAATTCTCTCCTGTCTGGCCTCCCATCTTCCACCTTCCATAAACTTGAGCTCATCCAAAACTCTGCTACAAATATTCTAACCTGCACCAACTCCCACTCACCTATTACTCCTGTGCTCGCTTACCTACATTGGCTCCCGGTAAATCAATGATTCAATTCTGTGTTCCTCCAACTCTGGACTATTGTGCATCCCCCACTCCCTTCGCCCTACCATTGGTGGCCGTGCTTTCAGCCATCTAGGCCCTAAGCTCTGGAATTCCCTCCTTAAACCTTTCTGTCTCTCTACCTCTCTCTCCTCCTTTGAGCCGCTCCTTAAAACTTGCTTCTTTGACCATGCTTATTGTCACCTATCCTAATATCTGCTTCTTTGGCGCGGTGTCAATTTTTGTCTTATTATGTTCCTGTGAAGCGCCATGGAATATTTTCCTATATTAAAGGCACTATATAAATGCAAGTTATTGTTGTGGGAAGAATAATCACATCTACTGAGGAGGAAGGCAAGATACAAGTTGACCTTGAACAAGCCCATATCACAGCTCATCCACAGTGGGTGAATTGTGATTTGGATTGGGAGCCATTCTGCTGCGGGAACATGGAGGTGACTGAAAACTGAACATGTTTGCACCAGGAGCCTTATCAACCTCTGAATATTATTGTGCACAAATAGAAGAGGAATTACCAGGGATAGAGTGGACTTATGAGAAGAGTAATAACTATTTCGTTGGCACCAATTCCACATGGATTGAAGACAGATAATAGGAAAGGAGAAACACTAGTCCTCGCCTCATCAATGAGAGAGGATATCGTGGGCAATATAGCGACCAACGAGTGGTCAAAGCAGAAAATATGATTGCCAGTCCTCAGCCAATGAATTAACAGAATGCCCTGTACTTCAACAATTCTGTGAAAGAATAATTTTTGTGGAAGAATATAATCATTTAAAGCTGTGACTTTGCCAGCAGGCTGAAGCTTGGAACAGAATGGTAGCAGATACATCCTACTACACTACTACTACAGAGATGTAGAAATAATAAAACTGTTTCTTATGGGATCAGCTGATATCATTGTCTACCATAGTAATTTTTTAAGCAATATAAGATTCCAGATTAATTCTGGACAGTTTATAACCTAAAGTTTGCTAGCATTGTTTTTGTTACATTTGCAGATGAGTGTGAAGGAAACTTACTGTTGTTTCCTGACTGCAGAACAAAGAGATTGATCGGACTCTGCAGGAGTTTGATTTGAGCGGGAACATTACAGGATCCACTTTCAGGTGGGGAGATGAGGGCCCGGATGCAGACAGTACATACAAAAACCTAAAAGTGAAAAGACAGTAGTTTGTCCTGTTATGAATAGTGGATAGCAGGCACAGAAAATAGAGGAGCTGAAGACTATCTCAGGGAGTGGGCTTCTGAAAGGCTTAGACACAAAGCTGATGAGTCTATTTCAGAGTAGACTATAAGGCAAGAGAAATGTAGTAGTGGACAATATGGGTCATAAACACCATTTACTGGAATGGTTCCACTAGAAAAGAGGTGTACCTTGATGATAGGAAATCCTTACTGAAGTGAGTGACTTTTAGAGCTTAGGTGAGGTGACTCAGAGCTGAGCTGACTCAGGCAGTCTGAAATACAAAGAGCTGAAGTGGCCTGACTTGTGGCTGAAATAGTGAAACTTTGCCAGACACATTTAAAGTCTACAGTAGAGTTTGGATCTTTGACATCTAATGATGCAGAGCAGAGGTTTCATGGCAGCAATGAGGGCATTGTTAGTTTACTACCATCCTAATTTGCTTGGAATCTCTTGGAAGATACCAGTAGTTCTTTTTAGACCTCTACAGGGCCTGCATGTATACTGACATTATGCCAGAGTTGAAAATTGTTTCCATCCAGCTATGGATTAACTTCTAACTGCTATGAGTTTGTATCAATTTAAATAACAGTGCAGTCCTCCCTGGAAAATTCCACATGACACAGTAGAATATAAATATACAACAAGGCGATTACAAAGCATATGTTGCATACTGTCTTTTAAGGGCTGTATAACATACTAGTTCTTTTTAACTCCATCCCATTAGTCTTCTTTGAGGTTGTCTGCTGACGAGACTGACTCTACAATGAGACAGACATTGCTGTCAGAATCCAACAATCTGAGTCCCATCATAATCAAAAGTCAAGCAGGCAGTTTCAAGTTGATAACATAACAAAAGCTGTGTCCTTCAGTTCAAATGTGTTCTTTTGGTTCTCTGCTTACAGTCAGGCAGAGAGCTCCATTGAGACCTGGGAATGGAAATTAAATTTTAATTGCTTCTCTTCTATTGCGCCATCATGTTCTCCATGGCTTGCTATGAAACTAATCTGTTGTGTTCAGGGAATCTGGCTGTTGTGATTAAGCTAACTGTTACTCAAGGGAGACCCCATCTATGGCAATGATATGGGCAGAAAGGGTTTCGAGGTTAGGTCTACAGATCATCATGTCTTCATTTAAATTCTGTATGTAATAGTACACCAGGCATCTGGGACATGATAAGAGTCTTTCTGGGACCTCCCCATCTCCTTCCCCACCCCCCCTTCTCTGCAGGACGTGGGGCCAAAATTACTCGGCGGGGGGGTGGGTGTGGGCGTGGGTGTGGAGGTGGGAAGGAGCGATAGTCTCCTGCTGGAGTTATGGCAGAAGACCAGCAAGTGGAATTTCATGGTCATTATGCACAAGCTATGCGCATCCAAGTGCGTGCACACACACACACGCACACACGCACACACACACACACACTATAACAGAACTGCACATTATTTGTAGAAGGGACATATACTGTTTGCACAAGAGTTACAATGACATTGATGTTACATCGAAACTACCGCACAGAAACAGGCCAATCGGCCCAACTGGTCTTTACCGGCATTTGTGCTCCACATGAGCATCCTCCCTCCCTACTTCGTCTAACCCTATCAACATACCCTTCTATTCCTTACTCCTACCTGTGCTTATCTAGCACCCCCTTCAATGTATCTATGCTATTTGCCACAATAACTCCATGTTGTAGCACGTTCCACATTCTTACCACTCTTTGGGTAAAGAAGTTTCTCCTGAATTCCCTATTGGATTTCTTAGCGACCATTTTATACTTATGACCATTAGTTTTGGACTGCCCGACAAGTGGAAACATTTTCTCTACGTCTATCCTATCAAACCCTTTCATAATCTTAAAGACCTCTATCAGGTCATCCCTCAGCCTTCTCTTTTCTAGAGAAAAGAGCCCCAGCCTGTTTAGTCTTTCCTGATAAGTATATCCTCTCAGTGATGTGTAACATTTGTATTGCTGCTGCATCAGAAATGTCAGACAAGTGAACAGTACTTCCTTCATCACCAACACAATTCACCCTGCTGTTACTTGCATCAAATTCTTCTGTGAATTTTGTGCTGATTAAGATGAAGGATATTAGTGCTGGAGAATGGAACTTTTCTTCCAGTTTAGGTGTTCTGTATCAGTGTCAAGTATTGTCAAGTCAAATATGATACAGTTAAGGCATAAAAGTAAAGCTCCTTCCACCCTTCCCCAGTGAAGTACACTAATGTCGATATCCGAAAAGCATTCCTGCTCCTCGTTTACAACACTTCTCCATACCAGCCTTTCCAATTTGTACTCATTTATGGATTCTTTTGTGCTGCAAATTTGCATCCTAGAATCATAGAATTGAATCATAGAATAGTTACAGCACAGAAGGAGACCATTTGGCCCATCCAGCTCGTGCCGGCTCTCTTCAAGAGCAATCCAGTTAGTCCCACACTCCCACCCTGTCCCCCTAGCCCTGCAGATTTTTTCCCTTCAAGTACATATCCAATTCCCTTTTGAAAGCCACGATTGAATCTGCCTCCACCACCCTTTCAGGCAGCGCATTCCAGATCATAACCACTCACTGCGTAAAAAGGTTTTTCCTCATGTTGCCTTTGGTTCTTTTGCCAATTATCTTAAATCTGTGTCCTCTGGTTCTCGACCCTTCCGCCAATGGAAAGAGTTTCTCTCTATCTACTCTTGTCTAGACCCCTCATGATTCTGTATGCCTCTATCAAATCTCCTCTCAACCTTCTCTGCTCTCAGGCGGACAACCCTAACTTCTCCAGTCTATCCACATAACTGAAGTCCTTCATCCCTGGAATCATTCTAGTAAATATTTTCTGTGCCCTCTCTAAGGCCTTTACATTCTTCCTAAAGTGCAGTGCCCAGAATTGGACACAATACTCCAGTTGTGGCAGAACCAGTGTTCTATAAAGGTTCATCTTGGAACTGGTTTGAGAGAATGCCCAAGCTCTCACCTGGCAGGGGAGGGGGCTAAAGATACAGATAGGGCATTATTCCGTCCAGCTCAACATTCCAGTCCACTTGTTTTCATTTTATGCAATTTTTATGTCTTGCCATTGCTTAAGCTCAGCCTGAAAGTCTTAGGATGTAAATAGGAAGTGCATTGAGATAGATGTATCAAGAATTTTGGTCTACAGAGCTGCCCTGTGGCTCAGTGGGTAAATGCTGGGTGGTGTGGTACTGAACCATATAGGTCAGGAAAGCCCTAAGTTCACTCCTTGGTCCTAGTTGATCTTAACTAGGACAAGGTTGGGAGTTGTACAGTTGCCCTTATGATTCTAATCGATAGATGAAGGAAAATTAATTGGAATTTCTGCTGCTGAAAATGACCCCAACTGGAAAATGCTTGTGTCTGGATGTCAAGTGAGAACAGGATCAGGCTTGGCTACGATGTCTGGTTAACTCTCACCACTGAAGATCAAATATGAAATTTACCATTTATTGAGGCAATGGCGGGTTGTCGTGAGTAGTTCTGGTACCCCAGGGTATTTAAAATAATTAAGGGATTTGATAGGGTAGATACAGAGAAACTATTTCCTCTGGTTGGGGAATCTAGAACAAGAGGGCATAATCTAAAAATTAGAGCTAGGCCATTCAGGAGTGAAAGTAAAGCACCTTGGGGCGCTTTACTATGTTAAAGATGCAATATAAATGTAAGTTATTTTTGTTGAAATCAGGAAGCACTTTTCACAAAGGATAGTGGAAATCTGGAACTCGCTCCTCAAAAGGCTGTGGATGCTGGTTCAATTGAAATTTTCAAGACTGATAGTGATAGATTTTTATTAGTTAAGGGTATCAAGGGATATGAAACCAAGGTGGGTAAATAGAGTTGAGGTACAGATCAGTCAGGATCTAAATGAATGGTGGAACAAGCTCAAGGGGCTGAATGGCCTACTCATGTTCCGAATATTTATGCTGATTCAGTATCTTCAGATGAGGCAAGAAAATTAGAGGGAGAAAAGTCCAGGGGCTAATGGAATGAAGTAATTTATCGACAGATATAAGGCTAATAATTTATTAGAAGCATTTCTATTGTGAATTTAACAAGAACTTTCTGAAATCTGCCATTTTAACATAGAGAAAGGGATGAATACATTGAGAGTTGGGAGCATATGTGGCACATTTGTAAAGAAACAAAGAAAAAAGGTTTGCAAACCACTTTTTCATAAAGACAGTGTCCTTTTAAGTATTGCTACTGTAGGATATAAACCTCCTCAGTTAGTTAATATTCTGGCTCCACCATAAACTTATTGTTTTGAGCCAGTTGTACTGATTTCACTCCCTTCCTCTCACGTTATCAATCCTGGCACTGTTCAGTGCTCTGAGCACTTTGATTAAAGACTGAAAGGACTTGTTGCTGGAATGTTCCTCACCATCTGTCAGAGAATAACCGGGTCTACGATAGAAACTGATTACAGCGGCATTGTTTCGCCCACATGGGTGGAATTCAGTAGAGTTTTGGAGTGTTGCAAAATTAATTTGCTATTATCCTTTTCAATATTGAATTTCATTTATTTCCCCTAATATTCATTCTAAAGATCCTTTCTGTGAATATCTGCGAAGTCCAGCGATATCATCTTCAGTTTGAATTATTTCATTTTTTCCACTGATAAACATGCACGTTGCCACCTTTTGAGGAGGTATGTTTTACCGCAAGGCACAAATTTGTGAAAATTTAAAAACAAATAAAACTGGATTTTTCTTCTCTGCCACTTGATTTTAAGCATTGTGCACAATTTCCAAGCAAATCATTTCAGAGTCTGGGTGAGGGGACTGCATATCACAGTGAATTAGAACACTCTCCTTTTGCCTCCAGGATCTGGGTTTTAATCCAGCTCCCGCTGATGGGATGAAAGATTCCTCTTTCTGCTGTTTCAGAGGGAAAACTTACCTCGTGGGATGGGTTATCCCCAGAACCTGATGATATTCTTTGAGTCAGTTGTGGGATATAGTTAGTACTGGGCAGGACTGCAACAACATACAAGAAGACGTTAATAAACTTGCAGAATGGGCTTGTAATTGGCAAATGAATTTCAATATAGATAAGTGTGAGGTGGTACATTTTGGTAGGAAGAATAAGGAGGCCACATACTGCTTAGATAACAAGAGTCTAAATGGGGTAGAGGAGCAGAGGGATCTGGGGGTACAGATACAGAATCACTAAAAGTGGCGACACAGGTTAATAAGGCCATAAAAAAAGCAAGCCAAGCACTGGGGTTCATTTCTAGAGGGATAGAATTGAAAAGCAGCGAAGTTATTTTAAAATTGTATAGAACCTTGGTAAGATAATACTTAGAGTACTGTGAACAGCTCTGGTCTCCATATTATAAAAAGGATATAGAAGCACTGGAGAAGATACAAAAAAGATTTACTAGGATAATACCGGAACTGAGAGGTTATACCTATCAAGAAAGATTGAGCAGGCTGGAGCTCTTTTCTCTAGTAAAGAGAAGACTGAGGGGTGGCCTGATAGAGGTCTTTAAGATTATAATGGGGTTTGATAGGGTAGACGTAGAGAAGATGTTTCCACTTGCGGGGGAGACCAGAACTAGGGGCCATAAATATAAGATAGTCACTAATAAATCCAATAGGGAATTTAGGAGAAACTTCTTTACCCAGAGAGTGGTTAGCATGTGGAACTCGTTACCACAAGGAGTAGTTAAGGCAACTAGCATAGATGCATTTAGGGGGAAGCTAGATAAACACGTGAGGGAGAAAGGAATAGAAAGATATGCTTATAGGGTTAGATGAAGTAGGGAGGGAGGAAGCTCGTGTAGAACATCATAAACACCGGCATGGACCTGTTGGGCCGACTGGCCTGTTTCTGTGCCGTACATTCTATGCAATTCTCCCCTCTGAGTTAGAAAGTTGTGAGTTCAAGCCCCACTTCAGGATATGAGCACATAATCTTGGCTGACACGTCAGTACAGTACTGAGGGAGTACTATATAGGCAGAGATACTGTCTTTTGGATGAGACATTAAATCGAGTCACTGCCTGCCTGCTCTGGTGGATGTAAAAGATTCCATAATACTACTCAAAGAACAGGGAGGTGTTTCTGGTATCCTGGCCAATATCTCCCTCAACAAATATCACTAAAAATAGGTTAACTTGTCATTTACTTTGTGAATCATCGGCTCTTACTGTGTGTAAATTGGTTACGTTTGTTTACATAACAACAGTTCCTGCACTTCAAAAAAGTAATTAATTGTGAAGCACTTTGGGATGTCCTGAGGACATAATGAGGTACAACATAAATGCAAGTTCTTCTTTCTTATACAGTGCAAGTCGAATGTTAAAAGTTTTTTTTATCTGCTTTAGACATTCTCTCACATAAAGTGGTGCTGGTGACTCCTGCAAGCAACTTCAGCGCCTTACTTTCAGGAGTGAGCCTGAAGGACCTCCTTGTGATCTGAACTGGATATTGTGGGGGAAAAATTGGATAAGAGTCCATTTCAGGCAGGGATAGCATGATACGCTAGTACCCTGCGCCCGATGGACCCTATGCAGGCAGGACGCAAGTTTCGACCCACCCGAGGACTTACTTGCAACCAGCGTTCCTTTCCAGGTCTTGCACGTGAAATCAACGCAATTTGCACTTTCCACCACCAGAGGGAGCTCAATATCCTAAAGGGAGAATGTTTCTTAGAAATCTCTTAAAGGTAGCTGGTACCTGTTATTTGATGAAAATAACAGTCTACTGTCTGCACGGAGATCAGACATCGCACACGTAAAACACAGATGCAGGTCCCATCCCTATGTTTACATACTGATGAGTTATGTTAAAACATTGAATAAAGGTTGCACACTATTAAATCCCACAATCCTCCAATCTGCACGCCAGACCTCACCAATCTGCTGATCTGAGTTGGTACCAGGCCTACGAGAGTTCATGCACCAAGGTTCTCTGCTGATGCACTCGAGACCTTGGATGTAAGAGGAGGACAGAAGGAGGGACATTCTATATCCGCAGTGGGGGGTGCAAGAGGCCCTCCAGACATATATTCAAAAGGCAGTGGGAGACAGCGGGGGACGAAGTCAAAGCCAGGCGCACAGCATCATGAACATGGATGCAGTGCAGTAAGAAGTTCAATGTTTTGACATGAGTGGTCAAGGGGAGTGAGGTCAACTGTCAAGTGGTGTCTCCTACCAACTGCACCACGCACTACACCCCCATCCTCCACATACCAACAAACTCTTTCCATCAGTACTCAACTCTTCCAATCAGATGCTTCCTCTCACCCTTACACATTACCACCGTTTCAAGCCGCCCAGCCAAAACTCACAGGCCACACACACTGGCAGCTATTCAAACATGACAGGCACATCACCCAGACACATGTCCTGCTTTCTTGCAGGAGAAGGTGGCGCATATCAGGAGGCATCTATCAATCTCAGATTTAACATTCACAAGTGAGCTAGCATCAACTACCGTCTGCAGAAGAGCGTTCCAAACGTCTCTCACGCTTTGCATGTAGAAGCATTTTCTAACTTCACTCCTGCACATCCTGGCTCTAAATGTTAGGCTATGTCCCCACCTCCTATTGTTGCAGTCTAGGGGACCTCCAAAAACAGTTACAAATGTCTCGGCAGCAAGAAGCAATAATCCAGCCACTAACCTGTAAATCCTGCATGATCCCTTTAATTAGCGCTGGGGGGGGGTCCGCCAGGCACTCTAAGACATTATCAGATGGTTGGGGTTAAGACTGTGCTTTGAGTTGAGCGTTAAGTCCTAAAATGGTGTCTATCACTTTAAATCAGCGTTGCACACTGATTGAAGCCATATTCTCCCTACTTTACATGATTCTAACATTCGTTATCTGCGCCTGCACTAACTCCTATACCAAGATGGCGACTGGCGCACGTCACGCAGGAAACATGCGTGCGCATCCAAGACACCATCTTGGTTGTCGGAGAGGCCGTGTAATGCCGAAACAACGGGCGCTACACAGCCCAATTTAGCGCCCCCAGTCTTTCACATGAGCCTTCGTGCACTTCTTCCATCTGTCTGAAGACGGACTGAGAAACATAGTAAGACAAGGCCAGACACGAATCATTAAGCTGCTTTATTTTACAGACAACAATAAATGTGCAGAGTAAGCCCTGAATTTTCCCTCCATGTTCCACCCCAAACCAGGCAAAACAGCAATAGAAACAGCAGGAACATCGGGCGGAGAGGCCTACCGCTGCCCCCCTGTCCTTACCTACATTTTCCTTCCCCCCGCCCCTGTGAGGTGGACTGCCAGCCACCCCTTCACTGCCCCATTGCATGTAAATGATGGCAGGGAAGCGGGACCTGGCAAACTAACCTACGTCCCTGCCTTCCACCGCTGATCTCACTGCCAGCAGAGTAGTGGTTGGGACAAGGCCTAAATGAAAAATTGAACGCTGATCTTCGGGCTCTTCTGCCTCCTTTCAATGGTCCCCTACGTAGGTGCTGAAGCAGTGATCCTGGCATTTTCTCCCGCGGTAGCAGTGGGCTCCCTCTTGCTGGTGGGGATACTGGCTGGGCTGACCCTACATAACCAATGACCCCATCCCAGGAAAATTAAACATGGTCATGGCGGGCTTGCTACAGTGGGTAGAAGTCCCACCTCAACCTTCCTGGGGTTTGTTGAGGAAAATCCAGGCCAACAGTCAAAGCAAACTCCATTTCACTCAATCTCACTTCTCACCTCAAAAAATGGGGGAAAGTAATAAACCACATGCCCTGTCACTTTTGTGGACTGACTTACTTGTTTTTGTCATTACCTTTGTTTTTAGACAACTTCTAACTGTAACAGCTGACCTCCGGCATTTTAACCAAACCTGAAGCTCAATCTCTTGTTTAAAAGCCTGACTGACTCCTATTCATAGGGTTTCCCTTTTTGTTAATTCTGACACTTGTGTTTTCCTCAGCAGAAACTTTATGCCAGTCCCACATGAATAGAATTGTCCTCAACAAATGGGTTTGAATATTTGTTGGCCATCTGAAATGAGATAATGAATTGCTTGCTGTCCTCAGTTATTGTGACGATCTCTCCAGTGCCATCTCAAGCTCCCTTCCACCTCAGCCTGTGGCTTTTTAAACCTGTGCGAATTCACTTTGTTTAGTTTTTTAAAACACAGCACTTAAACATAACTCAATCCCAAATCCATTCGTGAATAAATGGTCAAAACATGACAGCAAGGTTAGCTTATCTTGCAATGAATGGTTGTCTGCTCTATAGTGGTACAATGGGGAAGAGAGATAACTTACACTCTGGTGAGGAGTCTGGCTGACCCCTGGTGTTAAAGTAAGGAGCAGAGTAGCTCACCTTGTTGTTGTAAAGGGTGGAATACTATTGGAAATAATGATTAGTATGATGCCTAAATACTACTTTATCTTTTACAAATAGCTTTCATTGTTTTCAGAGAACAGCCACTAAGAACCAACTAGTGGCCAGTTCTGTCCAAGTGATACTGATACATAAATACATCTGAAGTATATTTAAATATTCATCTGAATAATTGCATATTGCAACACTACCCCCCAAAAAATTAGCAGCACAGCACTATGAGTTTCTTCTCGTCTGAATTAGCTTCAATAAATATAGCACAACTTGAATCTTGTCCCCAGTATGCTTTCCACATGAGATTGAGGATGTAATCTTATTGTTCATTCACACAAGCTGAATTTTCCCTTCTTTAAGCGATCAGATACTAAGACTGAAAGCTACAACCCAAGGTTTTAGTCTCGGAATTAGTCAGGTACCAGAATGTCCAGTTGAACGATGCCACATCATGTTGGCAGTGTAGTCCCAGTGTCACTACAACAAGAACCAGCACAAAGTACAAAGTCAGGATTCAGTTCCAAAGGCATAGCTGAAATTTATAACAGAGCAGTAAAACAGGGCCTACAACTACAACTTGCATTTAAATAGTGCCTTTGTAGGAAAATGTCTCTAGGTGCTTCACCAGAAGTGTAATCTGACAAAAAATGACACCAAGCCAAGGAAAGGAGGTATTAGGAGGGGTAACTAAATGCTTGGTCAGGTCAAAGAGGTGAGGTTTAAGGAGGGCCTTAAAGGAGGAGAGGGAGGTAGAGAAATTATGGGAGGGAATTCCAGAGCTCAAAGGCCTAGACGACTGAAGGTATGACCGCCAATGGTGGGGCAAAACGAATGGGGGATGTGAAAGAGGCCAGAGTTGGAGGAAAGCAAAGCTCAGAGTTTAGCAATTGAACAAATTTCCTCCCAACCCAAAAACTCTAGATACAATATTTAGGCTTGATTTTTTTATCAGGCTGAATTTTGCCATTGGTTTTGCCTGGCAAATGCCAGATTAAACCATTTTCTAGCTATTGCCTGTACTGGCGATACCCTTAAGTGCAGCCTGCTGAGAGGTCCATGGAACATCTTGGCTCTAAATTTCCACGCCCTTTCAGGCGCTTTCCCAAGCATTTTGTGGCAACTTCTCCTGCAAAGAGATGATATTGAGCCCATCCATTCAGCTGCCTCTGCCGCATCCCTCCCTTCCCCTAGCCCACCAAGCCAAACTTCCCCGAGATGGGCATTGGTAGAATGATAGCCCTTCCTGTTGAGAAAAGCTCCTGGCCCATCCTCTGGTGTCCTGATAGCTATATGCGTACAGTCAACGATGCCCTGTACACAAAGGAAGCTGCCACTGCTGCAAATCCCAGAGCTCTCTCATTCTGGCTGTTGGCATCCATGGGAAAGTAATGGGCTCTGGTTAAGAAGGCAAGAATCAAATATGCAAGTATCTCTGACTAAGAAGAAGTACAACAACAATGAACAGGACTGACTTGATCATTCAGGCTTGACTGTCAAGGTGTTTATATTAGCAGAAGAACTGCAAAACAAAGATAGCATAGAATATCTGCCGTAATTATGTATTGTCAGTAACAGAAACTATTTATGTAAATAAGCAGTTCCTATTGAAATGAATGATTGATTTATGAATTGAAAAGTGGACGTCTGGGAGTGATTACAAGGCTGTAATCTAAAAAGGTTTCAGTTGGTTTATATATTGATAACTTGGATAGATTATTACAAAACAGTAATCAATCTAATGGGTTCAAATCATTTATATATATGTGTATACATATATATCTGTCTAGATCTATCTCCATCTATGTATGTATCTCTATCTCTGTATGTATATATTTCTATCTCTATCTCTAAGTATTTATCTCTATCTCTGTATCAGTGTATCTCTATCTCTGTATCTATGTATCTCTACCTCTACATAAGTAACTATATCTCTATATCGATGTATGTATCTCTGTCTCTATATATTTATCTCTATCAATGTATCTCTATCTCTACATATGTAACTTTATCTCAGTATCTATGTATGTATGCATGAGAGAAAAATTTACAAGGCTTTGCCGGCAGCACAGAGTCTCTCAGGTGTGAGTCAGAAAATTAGGCCCTGACATCAAACGCATGAATTGCTGCACTCCGCACTTTGCAACACATGGTTTTGGGACTAGAAGGAGGCTGTGCAACTGCCAAGCAAGAGCCTCATTGATTTAAAATAACATTTAATGTTATGTCCTTCACAGAATTTCATGACTTTGGGCCCACAGTGCTCATCTCACATCATTAGGTTCCTTAAAGGGAGATTATTGTTTCATTTGCTCAAAATGTATTTTTATTTTGCATTGGCAATTATATTTTGTTGCATTTTACTTCATGTATTTCTTGGGTAGGTTAGTCTGCTATTTTTGCATTTTTGGGATTTTAAAAAATTCATTCATGGGATGTGGGCGTCGCTGGCGAGGCCAGCATTTATTGCCCATCCCTAATTGCCCTCGAGAAGGTGGTGGTGAGCCGCGTTCTTGAACCGCTGCAGTCCGTGTGGTGACAGTTCTCCCACAGTGCTGTTGGGAAGGGAGTTCCAGGATTTTGACCCAGCGACGTGAAGGAACGGCAATATATTTCCAAGTCGGGATGGTGTGTGACTTGGAGGGGAATGTGCAGGGGGTGTTGTTCCCATGTGCCTGCTGCCCTTGTCCTTCTAGGTGGTAGAGGTTGCGGGTTTGGGAGGTGCAGTCGAAGAAGCCTTGGCGAGTTGCTGCAGTGCATCCTGTGGATGGTACACACTGCAGCCACAGTGCGCCGGTGGTGAAGGGAGTGAATGTTTAGGGTGGTGGATGGGGTGCCAATCAAGCGGGCTGCTTTGTCCTGGATCGTTTCGAGCTTCTTGGGTGTTGTTGGAGCTGCACTCATCCAGGCAAGCGGAGAGTATTCCATTACACTCCTGACTTGTGCCTTGTGAATGGTGGAAAGGCTTTGGGGATTCAGGAGGTGAGTCACTCGCCGCAGAATACCCAGCCTCTGACCTGCTCTCGTAGCCACAGTATTTATATGGCTGGTCCAGTTACGTTTCTGGTCAATGGTGACGCCCAGGATGTTGATGGTGGGGGATTCGGCGATGGTAATGCCATTGAATGTCATGGGGAGGTGGTTGGACTCTCCCTTGTCATTTTTGTCTGTCAATACTTTCCTTCATTATTCTTGGTTGCTGATGCCATTTAAATAGCACTGAAACAATGAGGATAGGAATCCTTTGGGAGTTCACATGGTTTAAACGAGGAAAACAAGTTTATGTGGGAACAATAAATATAGATGCAATGACACCAGGAGGCATTATGCACCCATTATTATCTTGAGACCTGTGTTTATATACTCCTCCACACATACCTGGACATGTCAGAGGAGAACTGCCTTCACTGCTTCCATTTCACAAGACTGGCTGTCACAGAGTTGCACGATCTGCTGCAGGATGACCTGCAGAGAATATCTGGAGCAGAGATGAATCTTCCTGTAGAAGTGAAGGTTATCAAAGCATAAAGCTTTCGTGTTACCGGATCTTTCCAACACAGGGAACATCTCCCACATCAGGCAGTATGCACATGTATCAAGTAAGTGACAAATGCTATTTTTTCAAGAGGCAACGCGTGATTCTTTTTCTTGTGGAAAGGAAACACCAAATGGACAGGAGGCAGAGCTTTCACTCAAATAGGTCCAGCTTCCTTTGGTCTACCTCTAACTCTTCAGAACCAAAGGGAATATATCTGCACTGTGCCATTGTGAACACTTAGTCCATTTTTCTTCCACCACCACAATTTACCTTGTAATGCAAGTTGCAACCCTATAAGAGTTACTGCCTTGTAATAATTTGCACTCCCTAGCCAAGTGTGTTACAAGCTGGATTCTCTAAACAAGCCTTTCATGTACCAGCAACCTATCCAAATTAAAAAGCTGGATTCCCACCATAAAATCTGGCATCACCCGCCCACTACATTGCCGAAACTGGAAATCTTGTGCCACCACAACCCAATGTTACCATTTTCGCAACATGTCCTCACCAGTGTGGATGGAAAGTTGTGGACAGCTCATCTATAATTCTCCAATATGTATGGCCAGAAGGAAGATTCCCTGCCAGCAACACATCTTTGTAAAATTGGCTTTAGAGTCTCTCTCTCTCTGTCTCTTTATTCCTGTTGCTTCAACAAAGTCTTCCAGCTTCAACAGGTTCTTTCTCTCCAATACTCACAACAGTGTTTCTCTCCCTCTTTTCTCATCCTCTCCCCACTCAACAGGGTATCTCTATCTCTCTTGATCTTTCCCAGCCCTGAGTTGGGTCATTCTCTCTCTCTCTCTCTCTCTCTCTTCCACCTTTCAACTCAACATACTGCCAATCTCTCACTTTCTCTTTGCCCCCTCCACAGGCTCCATCTCCTTCTGTTCGCTTACCTTTTAAAGTGGCTTTTTTTCTTTCCTTTACTTCCTCGGAAAGGTCTCTTTCCCCTTCCCATTTCTCACTTTCTGCAGTACTCCCTGTTGCGCTATTCTCTTCTGTCCCCTTGACTACAACACTAAAATAAATGGAATAGGACATTTGTTTAGTGAAGATGGACTCCTACATGTCTGAATACCCCACGCTCTCCTCTTTCCTTCTTCGCTTCTTATTTCCTCACCTCCTTCACTTTCTTCCATCTCTCCTCCTTCACAGATCTTTTCACTTTCCCTTTCTCTTTTTTTACTCTTCCATTTTACCTCTCTCCTGTTTGTTTATGCGATACTTTCCCCCATTTCCTGCAATATTTGAACTGCCACATGGAGAAATTGGTAGTGAGGTGAGGGGATGGAGGTGAGGGAGTGGGCTACAGAAATTACACGGTGATATTAGGATTGAGCAAGTCATGGAAAATGCATGGAGAGATTGGGAGGGAACAGTTCATGTAAAGACGTGCCATGCTTTGCATATTTGTTAGTACCCTGGCCATGTGGTTGCTTTTGGAAATTAAAGTCTTGGTGGGGCCGCGCCTGGAAATTGTAGTCATCGGGATAAGAAAGCAGGTGGGTCAGATCCAATCAGGAGTAGGAGGGAAATTAGGAGAGCTGGCTGAAGACTTTGTTGAAGAGGTAGGTTTTAAGGAAGCTTCAAAGGGGTTTAAGAAATATTCCAGAATGTGGGGCAAGATGACTGAAATCTCTGCCACTAATGGAGAGCACAGGCAGTGAAGTATGCACAGTAGACCAGAGATGGAAGAACAGGGGTATGCACTGGGATTTAAGGTTAGGGGAGGTTGCAGAAGTAGGGATGAACAAAACCATGAGGGATTTGTAGATGAGGATGAGGTTGACCATTTTGAAGTTGATGTGTTGATGCACGAGGTTGGCAAGGACGATAAGTGAATGGAATGTGATTCAGATAGTGGGGCTTGATATGAGTTTGAGTTTGGGTAGGGTGAAGTTCAGAAAGGCAGTAAGGACAATGTTAGATAAGAGCACCTAGTTGCCAAATATATGAATGAGTATTGAAACAGTGGTGGTAGTGAGTTAGGTATGGAGTCCGATGATATTCCAGAGGTGGAAATAGGTATTCTTGATAATAGACTGGATGTGGGGTTTGAAGCTCAGCTCCAGGTGGAGGAGGACACTAAGGTTGTGTACCATCGGGCTGTGTTTGAGATGACATCCAGCAAGGGGGATGGAATCAGGGACTAGTGCATGGAGTTTCTGGCAGGGAGTGAACAGGATGGCTTTGGGTTTACTAGTGTTGAACTACAGAAATTTAACTTATGATGCAGAAAATTATTGACTGATGCTTCAACAGCCACGATGTTGATGACAGGCTCATCAACTTGATAGTTTTAACACAGACGAAAGATTTGATGTATGCTTGAGATGCAAGAAATTATAGAGGAGAAATTCAACTTACGGCTGCCCATTTTGTGCCCGGAAAATAGGCGATAGGGTTCTGAATTTCACGTTGTGATCTGTCATGCCCGATCTGGACCACAAGTTCAACGGACTGTGTGCAAAGGGCAATGGTTGTGCACAATGTCTAGAGTTAAACACTGACAGCTAACAGCTATCCAACTCACTTTCTTCCCCTAATGGGGTAATAGTTAGAAGGAACACATAATTAGGAGGTAGAAGATACACACCATATAGAGGCTAAAGGGGAAACACTGGGGAAAACACGCTGGGCACACTTGAACCATATCCTATAAGAGTCAATAAAAGATGAGATGACTGATAATTGTCATGTGACAGTTCTTTTGGTATGATTAAGATTGTTGGACAAAAGTGCTGTTGTGTTCATAGATTTTAGATGTGTGGCTGAGGCAAGTACGGGCATTGATTCATTGGCAGGACTAGTGTGCTTTTGTTGTTTCAGGCACTTACCTAAATAGGGAGCATTCTGTTATCTGGTATTGCCAGTAGAGACTGGCACTCGCAGGCAGCATGTGGGCGAATACCCTGTGATTTTTTTTCCCATTAGAATTAATGGTCAGAAAATCACAGGTTGTACACCCATAATTTCCCAAGATATGCTCCCTGTGAACAGTTGATTATTGAATCATCTTTGATGTGTCCTCTATAAGAGTCTGCATTATGGCTTTTGCTAAGTGAGTAGTTCCTCGAACTTTTGTTTCTGTTCAGGGTCCCCATTTGCCACTTGTTGCTGCTGCCTATCTTCTGTCTGTTCCACAGAAAGGCCCTCTTGACTAAGTGGCTGGGTTAACTGCTGCACTGTCCCTGATCAGTCCACGTATCTGAATCTTTACCAATAATCTGCTCTGAGAATGGCAGAATATACCTCATTATATCATTCTTCTGTTATTGTCCTTGAATATCTCAGTAGAGTAGGCAGCTACTGTGGCAGTGGATTGTCTTGGTTCCCCAATAGTCATCAATCCAATTTACCCAGGGCCTGAAATAATGGTGGCACTTTATTTGGCATAAAATAAAGGAATCATGGCAATTAGCTGGGTATGGGGCATTCACATGTATTGTTCTGTACCTATGATTGTAGACCTATTGGACATTCACAGAGTGGATCCCCTTTCTGTTCATGAAAGGAGCTGTATTGGGATAAGGGTTGGTATGGCCACATGTGCGCTACCAAGTCTCCTGTATTTTGTGGAATGTAGCCAGATGGTAAAATTGCAGGGCACTGTTGTGTTGCTGTCTTTTTTTCTATGGGGAAATTGATGAATTCACTGACTTAGGCAAACAAGGCATCTGTCATCTAACATGATGTAAATGTGAAATGCAGGCTGTGCAATTTGACAATCTCCTGCTGTTGCTTGGGAAGATCCACTAGCATAAAAATCCAAGGCAGTGATTACCTTGACAGGCAGTGATTACCTTGACAGGCACTGCCAAAGGTGTCCCTATCCTGGAATTGGTTTCCACTTCTGGCTGCAGGGAGTTTGCAAAGCCCTGCCACTGCCTCATTGGGGAATCATAGCCATGCATGCAAGTTTCTTTGCGCATCTCAAGTTACAATAGCCTAATCCTGTAATCATAGATGACAACATAAGAATGGTCCTGCTTAATTGTCAAAGATGCAAAGGCATCTGTCTTGTATGCTTCCTCTGATCCTCCTCCAGAACCTGCAAATAGAGAAGGATACCCAGAGGGATAGCCATAGCTCTTATATAGACAGCACACAATGACAGTTTCCTGGGGAAATAGTCTCAAATATCAAATGGGGTGCAGCTTTAAGAAGCTCTCAGAAATTTGATTTAAGCAAAACAACTGAACAGTAAAGAAGCAGTGAAATGGTTCAAAACAAAAGCAGCAGCTGTTTGCAACAAGATTAAAAAACATTGCAGCTACTTTAGGAGGCAGAGTCCCAGTATGAGGGAAGGGGCCTTCCATGTGCTGTTCAGACTTTCAGATTGCACATATAAAACCTTAATTAGACCTCAGTTACAATCTGTGTGGAGTATTGGACTCGACACTATACAAGTGATGTTGAGATTTTAGAGAGGGTGCAACATAGTTTCACTAGGATGCTACCGGGCAAGAGGAAATACAAGTACAAAGAAAGACATGGGGTACGATTTTAAAAGTGAAAAACAGGTGGGTTGAGGACGGGGCATTTGAAATTGCAACCATTTCAGGCCCGCCCACAACCCATCTCCAACCCGCCCATTTCTGGTTTTCACCAGGGCGGGACGAGGGGTGGGCTACCAACCTGCTCCCAGGAGGCAGGTCAGGACTTAAAACCTTTCATGGTGGCTTCAGGCCTCCATTTTCCGATAGTTTCCGGTTTCAACACTGGGGGACTGGGATTCTCGGGCCTTCTATCTCACGACTCATGAAAGGAGGTGAGGAGGCCCGAGACTAACAGGTAGGTTCCTTTCTGGCACAGCTTGTGGGCCCGGAGGAGCAGGAGTGCTTCTCCCAGGCCCAACAAGCCTACCTGCAACGACCTCCCCCAACGATCGCGGGCCCCCGACCCCGATCCCAACCCCCCACAACGATCACAGACCCCCGACCCTGATCCCCAATCGCAGACCCCCCGACCCCGATCCCCACCACCAATGATCGCAGACCCCTGACTCCGATTTCCACCCCCCCACGATCGCGGAGCCCCGCGATGACCCCCGATCCTGATACCTCCCCCATGATTGACCCCCGATCACTCCCCCCCCACATGACTGACACTCCCATGCCAATCCATGCCCCCCCATGCCCCTCCCATCCATACAAACAAAGACTTACCTGAAAACTTGCACTCCCTGGATGGTCTCCCGTCCGACTGAGGTCAGCCTGTCAATCAGGCCGTTCAGTCAGACTGCAAACCGACAAAAAAAAAAGTCGTCCTTACGTCAAAATTGTAAGGATGTCCGGGAAACCTGTACTTCCGGGTTCCCGACCGCAGTTTGACCCCCTCGCCCCCTTCCCGGCTCGGAGTCAAAATCATGCCCATGGCTTTTTTCATTAGAACAATGTAGATTATGATAGAAATGCTTAAAATTATGAAAGATCATGACACGCTAAATAGAAGCAGCCCGTTCCCAGTATTTGAGAAGTCAAAAGCGAGGGGCCATAAATACAAGATTAAATTTAAGGCTTTTATAACAGAGAGCGAGGGAAACTTCTTTACAAAAAGTGGTTGAGACAGAAAATATGTCAACATTTAACATCAGATTGGATCGGTTGATGAAGGAAAAGGGATTGAAGTGATATGGGAATAGGGTGGGTAAATGTGCTTAGAACTATTTGTTCACATGGAGGGTAAATGCCGACACGGACTGGTTGGGCCCAATGGCCTGTTTCTGGGTTGTAACTTCTATGTATTTTCTATGCATTTTGGGGCCTAGGCTTAATTTGCACCTTTTTTGGGAATGAGCCTGTGTAAACGTTCAGTGCCACAGGTGCATCCAGGTCACATTAAGCTCATGCTGAGCTGACCCAAGTCTCAGTGCCCCGAGTTTAGTTGCTGGCACCTGATGTGCAGCTTCACCATGGATGCCAAACATCACAAAATTGGTCTCCTTATTATAAAGATAATAGAAGCTGTGAGTGCTGAACTATAGTTATATAATTACAATGAAAGACAAACAAGACAGAATTTCAGTGAAAGATACAGAGTGAGAGAGACAGTGTAAATAGATCAACAGCAACAAACCTCCCCATACACTATCATTAGCTTTAGTTGTTAATAATTTCAAACTCCATTTGTCTCTGATCCTTCACTCAGACCGTGGGGGTAATTTTAACCTAACCTATCTGACGGGAAACTGGGATCGGATCAGCCTATTTTACCCCCGCCTGATTTTATTTTCCATTGATGTTGCTGGTAAGTAAAATCGGGCGGGTTGTAAAATGGGTGGCCAATCTGACCCCATCAGTTTCCCGCCACGTGAGTTAGGTTAAAATTACCCCCTGTGCAGTGTCACATGTTCAAACTTTGTGTTTGAGTTCGAATCTAACCTTTCTTCATTTGCCACTTCACGTTTTGCTGCTTTCCAACTGTCTGCTGTAATTATAAATTGATTTTTCTATGTAAATCAGTGCAGGAGATGGTAAAGAGACTGCAGCCTGCCACTAAATGATGCCTGTTGCTAACAGCATGTGTCTCACCTTATTTTTGCAGTAATGAAACCATCTCTCCTGGAGGCAAATCCATTAACTCTGAGGCAGACGGTCCTGTGAAGATCCCAGGTGAATGTGAAATCAACATTCCTACTGGAATCGATTCTGATGGATCTGGCGTGGATCCCGTTTCTTACCAAGTGAAATGCTCGTCAGCTGACGCCAAGGAGGGAAAGGCATGCCGCGTGATTCCTGTCTCCAACACGATGGTGCAGAAAGCAAGTCTGCACCACACTGCCTCCCCAATGAGAATGCAGCTTAACAAAGGGACAGCGGCATGCTCACATTTACCAGCCTCTGATTATGAGTTGTCATTGGATCTCAAAAATAAGCAGGTATTGCAAACATCTGGCACACTATACCTGTAATACAAAAATATGAAGGTGCATGGTGCCAGGATAAGAAGGTTTAAGCTGGGTACAAAGTAAAAATAAAATCCGATAATTAGAACGAACCCTGTGACTACCTTTGGCTTTTTCCAGACAAGCTTTGTTAGAAAAGTAAAAAAGACAAGAAACGTTTAAAAGAGGCACCGTTTTATAACAGTGTCTGGCAAAAGTTTCTTCTCCTGTTATTGCCAAACACTGTGACACGTCACAGTATCTTAAAGTTGAGCAAAGACATCACTGCGTCTCTTACACATTGTTATGGCAAAAATGACATGAGCTGTTCTTCTTCAGTGATGATGATGATGTCTTTTGAATTGGTGCCCTTTATTTCTGTGCTTTTGGTGATTTTGCTGAGTCATAGGATTTTATTTAATCTTTGATTCAGCTAAGGGCTTTCAAATAGAAATATTTCCAATTAGCTGCCTTTTGTTTGCCAAATAGAACCATATAAAGTGACCCCCCCAAATCACAGTCGGACCTTTCTAGTGCACTATGCATTTCTCTATAGGTTATAAGGTGAAATGAAGTAGTTTGAATTAGACTCCACCCATTTCCTGGCAGGGGTGAGACCACAGCACAAAACTATGCAGAATTACCAACAAATTAACAATAAACTAACACTCTCGCTCTGAAAGGCCAGGATGTGGCTGTTGTGGGAAATGGAACATGTCACTTTGGTGCGGTGGGGCGTTCTTCTGAGGCTGGGGTTCAGACACACTATTGAGACAGAGTAGGGGGAGCTTTAATCTGCAATTTGCCCATGCTATCCTGATCCGGGTGCTTGGTGTTGACAGAATGGAAAAAGTGAAAAAACATTAAATTTTCTCTCACTGGCGACTGTCACCTTGATGGGCACCAAAATTGCACTTAAAGAAAAGCCAGCACTTCCTGGATATCCCCTTTGATGATCACAAAAATATTTTAAAATTTTAAATGAAATTGATTAAAGGTCTAATCCTTGATTTGTCAATGTTCAAACTGGTGAGCTCCTGGTAAATATCTTCTGAAAACTGCTCATTAGTAATCTTAGAAAATGATAAGTGATTGGTGGAGTGTGAAAATACCTATTTGCATTCAACCAATAATAATTAGTTCTTAATTCATGAGGGATAGGCTTAGGCCGGTTATGCACCAGTTCATCTAATGTTATTCTAGATCTTGTGTATATTTTCTGTTTATTCTGATTTTGTTTTTAAAATATAACTTGTATAGTTTTTGCACTATATGATATACAGGTTGAGGGATTTCATGCCTGTCAGCTGTAATTATCTATTGCTAAATGATTCCACCCCATCAGTGACTGACAGGATTGTACTGCCTGTTAATGACCGCACCTACATTGTGCATTCAGTACAAAAACAGACATAAACTATATGACCCACTCTATAAACTTTAGTCATATATATATATTAGAAAAAGAACCTCTGAATTTCCTGTCTGCACAAAAGCTGGCACTGAGATATACACAAGCTGTTAGAGCACAGTGGGGGTGAAGGGAGTGGAGTCGGGGGGGGGGGAGAGGAGTACAAGAAGGCCAGTATTGGAGGAGCGCAGTGTTTTGAGGTTGTTGTAGGGCTGGAGGGGGCTTAAAAAAAAGAAACAAAAAAAAAGAAATAAAAAAAGAATGATACCCAGACTTCAAGGGTTAAGTTACAAGGAGAGATTACACAAATTGGGGTTGTATTCTCTGGAGTTTCGAAGGTTAAGGGGTGATCTGATCGAAGTTTATAAGATATTAAGGGGAACGGATAGGGTGGATAGAGAGAAACTATTTCCGCTGGTTGGGGATTTTAGGAGTAGGGGGCACAGACTGAAAATTAAAGCCAGACCTTTCAGGAGCGAGATTAGAAAACATTTCTACACACAAAGGGTGGTAGAAGTTTGGAACTCTCTTCCGCAAACGGCAATTGATACTAACTCAATTGCTAAATTTAAATCTGCGATAGATAGCTTTTTGGCAACCAAAGGTATTAAGGGATATGGGCCAAAGGCAGGTATATGGAGCTAGGTCACAGATCTTATCAAATAGCAGAGCAAGCACGAGGGGCTGAATGGCCTTCTCCTGTTCCTATGTTCTTAGAACATTTGACATATACAGGTAACCATGGATACTGTGCTACAGTGAAGTCACACCATTACCTGGGTACCATGCTATAGCAAGGTCTCACCTAGGTATTGTGCTATTGTGAGGTCATGGTGCTGTTAGGCTGTTATTGTGTTGGCAGTGCTATTCGTTAGAGAGCTGGGGATAGAATATAAAAACAGGGACGTATTGCTGCAGTTATATAAGGTATTGGTGAGACCGCACCTGGAATACTGCATACAGTTTTGGTCTCCATACTTAAGAAAAGACATACTTGCTCTCGAGGCAGTACAAAGAAGGTTCACTCGGTTAATCCCAGGGATGAGGGGGCGGACATATGAGGAGAGGTTGAGTAGATTGGGACTCTACTCATTGGAGTTCAGAAGAATGGGAGGCGATCTTATTGAAACATATAAGATTGTGAAGGGGCTTGATCGGGTGGATGCGGTAAGGATGTTCCCAAGGATGGGTGAAACTAGAACGAGGGGGCATAATTTTAGAATAAGGGGCTGCTCTTTCAAAACTGAGATGAGGAGAAACTTCTTCACTCAGAGGGTAGTAGATCTGTGGAATTTGCTGCCCCAGGAAGCTGTGGAAGAAATAGACAGTTTCCTAGAAGTAAAGAGAATTAGGGGTTACGGGGAGCGGGCAGGAAATTGGACATGAATTTAGATTTGAGATTAGGATCAGATCAGCCATGATCTTATTGAATGGCGGAGCAGGCTCGAGGGGCCGATTGGCCTACTCCTGCTCCTATTTCTTATGTTCTTATGTACACAGTTACTGCCCAGAGGAGTTTGTTTATGGTTGCAGTGCTGTAGGATTTCAGAGCTCCAGCACTACAGTGCTGTGCTGTGGTTGCAAAGCTGTGGTATCAGTAACATATGGTTGCAATGTTGTGGTATGGAAGGTTACAGTACTGCACAATTGCTGCCTTGAGCTATTGTTGGGTTGTGGAGTGATGGTACTGAGGAGCTGTGGTGCAATTGGAAATCTATTCCACAATATCCACTAGTCTGTGGTTGGGGTTGGGGGGTGTGGTGAGGGCTGTGAGTCACCTTGCTTATAAGCTTTGCACTTATGCCCTTTAAGTTAGGACTGTAATAGCCTCCAGGTACTGTGGACTAGATTAACATCTTCACTGTCTGGGCAGTAATCTGGTGGAGCGGATCGTCCACCCTTGAAAGACTCTGCCCCAGGTTCCCGGTCCATTTGCCTCCCATCCGTCAGCCCATCCCATTCATGGAAGTGATTCCATTCCTGCAGTTTTGGACAGGGTCCACAGCCTTGTGCATGGGTGGATGGGGTTCTGCTCCACCACACTTGTGCTGGCAGAATAGAACCCTGGAATCTCATGGCCCAAGTTAACAACGTAGCATCTTAATACCCCTCAGAATGGAACACCACAGTAATAGGTTTATCCATATAAATCTGAAGTTTGAGAATGATAATCTTCCAACAAATATTTAGAAATATCAATCAAAACAAGATAAAATTGTTCACTGGATCAGTGCTATTGTAATAGAAGCTGGACGAGAGAAAGTTACTCTTAATATAAAGGACCTCCTCTGCCGTTGCTACCAGTGAGTCAGAGGATACGCTATTTTTGATGACAGGAGTATTACACCATGTAACACATAGTGGCCCAAAAATTCTGCGGTGTTCTTCCACTCTTCCCCCTGATGTACCATTGCACGGCACACAGACAAAACATTATCCTGATGGTTTGGTCGGACATAAACCCAGCGGGTCTATCTGGAGGCCCCTCCCCAAGATAAAAACAGGGATTATGGTCAAACTCCAGACCCAATAATTTTAGCTCAGAAATCTATTACATATGTCAACTGCAGCAAAGCATGTGTTAAGATGAAACACAACTTATTACATATCAGCAGGATAGCTAGACCAGATGGCTTGCATCATGGAATCTTTAAATAAATGAGAGAGAAAGAAAGGTCAGACTCTAGTCAATATTTTTCCGAGTTCCATCAGCTCTGGAATCGGAGGATATCAATTTCTATCCTGATAGTGAACAAAGGAATGAAATATGGATCAGTTAACCATACAGCAGTTAGCCAAATGTATTTAGGAGGGAAATACAAGAAAGCATTTTATTTGGATTATATAAATATTTATCCAAAGGATTTAAAAGTACCAGATGGTGCCTCACTAATCAAAAGCAAAATACTGTGGATGCTGGAAATCTGAAATAAAAACAGAAAATGCTGGAAATACTCAGCAAGTCAGGCAGCATTTGTGTAGGATAAAACAGAGTTAACGTTTCAGGTCGATGACCTTTCATCAGGACTGGAAGAAGTTGAAGATTTAACAGTTTTTAAGCAAGTACAGAGCCAGGGAAAGGAGGGGGGTGGAGGAAGGGGAGGGGAGGAAAGAACAAAAGGGAATGTCTCTGATAGCGTGGAGGGCATGAGTGATTAAATGACAAAAGGGATGATGGTGCAAGGCAAGGAGGGTGGTAATGGGACAAGTAAAGAAACAAAAGATGGGTCTAGAGGAGCTGTAAATGGCACCAGCAGATCCATTACTAGCACCTGCTGTCCAAAAAAATGGGAGCAGTGGTTATGATCTGATGTTATTGAAATGAGTGTTGAGTTCGTAAGGTTGTAAAGTGTCTAATTGAAAGAGGAGGTGCTGTTCCCCGAGCTTTTGTTGAGCTTCATTGGAACACTGTGAGAGGCCGAGGTCAGAGTGGAAGTGGGTCGGAGAATTAAAATGGCAAGCAACTGGAAGTTCAGGGTCATGCTTGGGGACTGAGCAGAGATGTTCAGCAAAGCAATCACCCAATCTGCGACTGATCTCCCCAATATAGTGGAGACTGCATCGTGAGCAGTGAATACGGTATACTAAATTGAAAGAAGTACAAGTAAATTGTCCTTTCACCTGGAAGGAGAGTCTTCTGCGCTCGCACAGGAAGATGCTGTGGGAAGGAGATCAGGAGTTGAGGGTGATGGAAGAGTGGACCAGGGTGTCGCGGAGGGAACGATCCCTTCGGAATGCAGAAAGGGGAGGGGAGGGGAAGATTTGTTTGGTGGTGGCATCGCGCTTGAGGTGACGGAAATGGTGGAAGATGATACATTGCATGTGGAGGCTGCTGGGGTGGAAGGTGAGGACAAGGGGGACACTATCACGGTTCTGGGAGGGAGGGGAAGGGGTAAGGGCAGAAGTATGGGAAATGGGATGGACACAGTCGAGGGCCCTGTCATCTACTCTAGAGGAGAATCCTTGGTTGAGGAAAAAGGAAGACATATCGGAAGCACTGGTATGGAAGGTGGCATCGGCTGAACAGAGACTGAGAAACTGGGAGAAGGGAATAGAGTCTTTACAGGAAGCGGGGTGGGAGGAAGTGTAATCAAGTGGCCGTGGGAGTTGCTGGGCTTATAGTAGATATTGGTTGACAGCCTATCCCCAGAAATGGAGCGCGGAAGGGAAAGAAAGAGTCAGTGATGGACTATGTGAAGGTGAGGGAAGGGTGGAAATTGGAAGCAAATTTGTAGAAAATTTTCCAGTTCAGGGTGGGAGCAGGAAACGGCACCGATACAGTTGTCACTGGAAAAAGGGGTGAGGGAGGGGACCTGAGTAGGTGTTCCACGTATCCCACAAAAAGGCAGGCATCGCTGGGAAACCTTAAGGGTTCCCATAGTGACATCTTTTATTTGGAAGAAGTGAATGGAGTCAAAGGAGAAGTTGTTCAATGTAAGAACAAGTTCAGCCAGGTGGAGGAAGGTGGTGGTGGATGGGGACTGGTTGGGCCTCTGTTCAAGGAAGAAGCGGAGGCCATCCTGGTGGGGGATAGACGTGTAGAAGCACTGGACATCCATGGTGAAAAGGAGATGGCTAGGGGTGGGAACTGGAAAATGTTAAAGTGGTGGAGGGCGTCAGAAGAGTTGTGGATGTAGGTCGGAAGAGACTGGACAGAGGAGAAGAAATAGAGTCGAGATAGGAAGGAATAAGTTCCGTGGGGCAAGAACAGACTGAAACGATGGGTCTACCGGGGCGGTCCTGTTTGTGGATCTTGGGAAGGAGGTAGAAGCGGGCTGTGCGGGGGAGGGTCTATGAGGTTGGAGGCCGTGGAGGGAAGCTCTTCAGAGGAGATGAGGGCAGTGACGGTCTGGAATACTATGGCTTGATGTTTGGCAGTGGGGTCATGGTCCAGGGGGAGGTAGGAGGAGGTGTCGGAGAGTTGGCGTTCAGCCTCCGCAAGGTAGAGATCTGCTCGTGAAACAACAACAGCACCGACCTTGTCAGCAGGTTTAATGACAATGTCATGATTGGACCTGAGAGAATGAGTGTTGCAACCTTGAATTCTTTGCGGGGGTAATTAAATTAGTAGAAGTCAGACTAGCAGATGTAAATTATTTGGATTTTTCAAAGGTATTTGAGCAAGTTCCATATGTGAAGCTTATAAAGAACATTAAACTTCACGGAATTAATGTTTGAAAGTTGGCTTAGAAATTGTAAGCAAAAGGTATTGACAAATGAAAAATGCTGTGGCTGGGTAACAATGATTAATAGAATTCTATAGGAACATAGGAACAGGAGTAGGCATTTCATCCTGTTCCGCCATTCAATTAGATCATGGCTGATCAGTACCTCAACTCCATATACCTGCCTTTGTTCCATATCTTTTGATACCCTTACCTAACAAAAATCTATCGATCTCAATCTTGAAAATTTCAATTGACCCAGCGTCCACATATTCTGCTGACTTGCCAAATTACTTTCACAAACGATTACTGTCAATTCCAGCAGCCAAAACTCCCAAAATGCTCAAAAGCAGACCAAATAAACTAATCAGTGATTTACTGATGATCCCTTTAAATATCGATAGAAATGACATCCACCATGTAACTATATTCCCTTTAAAATGATGCATCTTATTTTTTGTGACAAGACTCTTATGAGGCACCTTATCATGATCTAAGTTTTTAAAAATTAAGATAGATGGATAATGTTGATGTAATCAGGCTATTTAACTTTGGACTGTGAATGTACAACCAGAGGGCCTGAGTATAAATCTCAAGCAAAACTAATTCAAATTTATTGTAAGATATAATTTTTTACAGAAGCAAGAACAAATCAAGTTAGATAGTGATACATAATGTAACTTTCACTCGTACATTAAGCTGCTTACTGAGTTCAACATGATAAACCACTTTGAAATTCTTAGCCCTTTTCCAGAGTTCTTTACTTGAAGCTGTAGGCCATATGTAGACTCTAAGCACCATAAAGTTCCAGGTCAACAGTGCAACATCAAACTAAATGGTTGAATCAGGTGAAGTAGAGCAATAGTGAAATCTGGTCATATTTATTTCCAGCCTGAGTTGCCTCTGGATACAGAACTGTCAGTCAAAGTCAGAACAAACACATAAGGGTAGAACGTGGTCACATGCCAGCTTGATTGGGTAGCCAGTTCACATCTTGTTCAGGTCTTGCATAGCCAATCAATGCTATGGCCTGCAGAATAAACCAAAGTAAATGGAAAGCGTAGGGGCAATGCACCCTTATTCCTGAAATGCGCTAGCAGTGTGCAAAGGAGTACTAAAGACAAACATTACCCAATTGTTTTATGGCCATTTATAAGAACACAAGGAATAGGAGCAGGAGTAGGCCATACGGCCCCTCAATCCTGCTCTGCCATTCAATAAGATCATGGTTGATCTTCTACCTCAACTCCACTTTCACGCCCTATCCCCTTAGTGTCCAAAAATCTATCGATCTCAGTCTTGAATATGCTCAATGACTGAGCATCCACAGCGTTCTGGGGTAGAGAATTCCAAAGATTTACAACCCTCTGAATGAAGAAATTTCTCCTCATCTTAGTCCTATGTGGCCAACCCTTTATCTTGCGATTATGATCCGTAGTTCAAGATTCTCCAGCCAGGGGAAACAGCCTCTCAGCATCTACCCTGTCAAGCCCTCTAAGAATTTTATATGTTCCAATGAGATCACCTCTCATTCTTCTAAACTCCAGAGAATATAGGCCCATTCTACTCAATCTCTCCTCACAGGACAACCCTCTCATCCCCGGAATCAATCTAATGAACCATCGTTGCACCCCCTCTAAGGCAAGTATATCCTTCCTTAGGTAAGGAGACCAAAACTGTACACAGTACTCTAGGTGTGGTCTCACCAGAGTCCTATATAATTGCAGCAAGATCTCCTTACTCTTACACTCCAACCCCCTTGCAATAAAGGCTAACCTACCATTTGCCTTCCTAATTGCCTGCTGTACCTGCATGTTAACTTTGTGATTCGTGTACATGGACACCCAAATCCCTCTGAATACCAACATTTCTTAGTCTCTCACCTTTTAAAAAATATTCTGCTTATCTATTCTTCCTACCAAAGTGGATAATTTGGCAAATTGGATTAAATCTTTTGCCTTTGAATATAAGGGGCCAATTTTGTTGCGCATCCCCCCCCCCTCCACAATCTGAACCCAACTTTGGTGGTGCATTGTGGGTAGCGCTTCTCCAAATGGACCTGAAATCACTCATATTTCTGGTTCAGATCTTTACCATGTCCTGGACATCCCCCTAGAGCATAGAATGCCCCTTAGAAAGGACATGCACCCAAAACCGGGGGAAACTTCAAACCTATCACAGCAGTCAGATGGTCTCCAGCCATGGTGACCTTCTGTACTGGCCCTGAAATTAAAAAAAATTCTCACCTGTTTGCAACTGAAAGGAGGTTGCTGATGGGACTTCTCAGATCCTCCACTTTGAGAGTGCTGAGTATAGTCATAAAGGCCCTCTTTCACTGGGTCTTCAAACAATTTTGTCTCCACCAAACATCACTCCTGGAAATGTATGTGGTGTAAAGTGGGGTGGGGTGGGTGGATGCCAACAGTAATGGATCTCCACCCTTTTTTCCCCTGCTTTTGTGCCAGGAAATAAGCATTCATAGGGTGCAAAGCAGATGGAAATCGGCACCAGCAAGTTTTGAAGAAGATTTTGTGGTTATTTTTAATCAAGTTGCATCGTATTTGGTAAGAAGTCAAAGCAAATTAAGATTGGTGAGCTGGTTTGTTATAAAAGGAGTTCGGATTAGTAGAGAATGTTTTGGATAATTGGGGCTGTTCCCTACTGTCTGTGGTGGTAGGGAATGAGGGCCATATTCTTTATCCCCGGAATATGTGCAGATATATTGCAGTGGTGCGAAGGCTGCAGGAACTGGAAACAATCAGCAGGTGTTTGTGGGTTGGACATATCAAGTGAGGTCACTGTCCTGCTGAGGCCCAATTTACAGAAAATTTGGAAGAAATCTGTTCTTTGTTTTGCGCAGGTTTATTGTGGCAACGAATGGAAAAATAATGGCATGTTGCGGGGGGGTGGGGGGGGGGGGAGGTTTTTATCTCTTGTTCTTGGATGCATGGATTATTATCAATGGAACTTAGTTGTTCCAACAGATTGTTGAAAAGCCTACGGCAAGGCTTTAGGTGGTTACCATATGGCAGCTCTAGTACTGAAGATATGTGTGCACAATGTGTTTGGTCATGCGTATATTTTGTCCTAAATAAATTCATGTCTGTTTAATTATGCCTTTTATTCCATCTGATCTTTGGAACTATTGAACATGAGTGCTAAATAATTAATTTAAAACTATCTATTTAACTTCCATTGCCGATTTACAATATTTCCTAATTTGACCTTCCTATATTGGCACAATCTTTTGTACTTTCACCATTTTCTTGACGTTGTTGACTGAACCATGTTATAAAATGAATAATTATTGCCTGAAATCTTTACTCACAGTCACATGATTCTTTTCCTCAGTCTTCCACTTTCTTTTGTCCTTTGATTCGCCATTTATTTTGTCTGAAGAACACTGCTGTTTCTGATTTACATTAATGACTGGATTCAGAAACCTGTCGCAAATTGGTTAATTCAGGGATGATACGAACTGGGGGAGGAAGGTGAGCAGTTGAATGTGAAAACAAAAACTTACAAAATAAACTTGTTCAAATCTGTAAGTAGATTAGTGGTGGATGAAATTCAAGGTGGATGTATAAAATATTGTGCTTTGGAAGAAGAAATCTTGGTCACATACATCCTCTATGAACAGTGTTGAAGTAGCTAGAGAAGTTGAAAGAGACCTAGGGGTGTTAGTAGGTTCAAAGCTTCACATATCCAGTCATTGTGGAGCAACAATCAGCAAAACAAATAGAATGATGCAAAGAGAATGTAAACTGGACAGTGCTCTGGTCAGACCACACCTTAAGAACTGTGTCCAGTTTTGGTTATCTAGACACAATGGAGACATTCAAGCAAAAGCAAAATATTGCGGATGCTGGAAATCTGAAATAAAAACAGAAAATGCTGGAAACACTCAGCAAGTCAGGCAGCATTTGTGGAGAAAGAAACAGTTAATGTTTCAGGTCAGTGACATTTCATGAGAACTGGAGGTTAGAGATTTAACAGTTTATAAGCAAATACAGAGCCAGGGAAAAAGGGAGGGGGCAGCATTAACAAAAGGGAAGGTCTGTGATAGGGTGGAGGGCAGGGGTTGAGCAAATGACAAAAGGGGTGATGGTGCAAGGCAAAAGGGGTGGTAATGGGACAAGTAAAGAAACACAAGATGGGGCCAGAGGAGGTGTAAATGGCAACAGCAGCACCATTACCAGCACCTGCTGTCTGAGAAAGTGGGAGCTGTGGTTATGATCTGAAGAATGGAGACAATTACGTCCTGGAGGCAGTGCAGAGAAGAGCCACAAGACAGATCCCTAAGAGCCGATTTTACGAAAATGCTTTACCAGCTGGGAGTCTTGCCTGCCAGCCACACATATTGGGCAATCATGGGGGCACTGTCCTAGATTTTTTTTTTTCCCAAAATAATGAACAGAAAATCATGGACGACGTGCCCAGGAATTCCTGATATCCTCAGATGGCGGGTGAGGCTCCTCGGCACGAGCACTCATTTGTAGAATCGGTCCTATAGTGTCAAAAGACTGAGCTGTATGCAAAGATTGAAGAAACTTGGGGTTAATTTTTCTTCCAGGGCGGTTTCCTCACACCCCGGCCAGCTGTGACCTCGATCCATTTTCCTTGCCCTGCCTCCCCACCTTCATTCACATGCAGTGGGTTGGTGTAGGCTTGTGTGACCTACTTCCCTGTGGCGGGGGAGGAAGGGAAATCCAGGTCAGCGGTGGTAAGGGTGGAGACCTGGCAGTGGGTCTCTCTGTCAATGTTCCTTTATTTTCCTCCTCTATACCGTTCAGTTTCAAGTAGTATAATGGAGGAAATTCCAGCTCTTGGCATCGTAAACCTTGAAAGTTGGTGGCCAACGTGGGTATTCATAATGGGATATAAATTAGCAAAGGGTACAGGAATGATAAATCGAGAACCTTACTTCAAGCTAAATCTGTAACTGGACAAGGTGGGCAAAAGTTCTAACTAGTAAAAGGTAAATTTGGGGTGATGTGAAGAATTTCATCACATAAAGAATCATCAATGTTAAAAACTGATTTTTAGTTAGAGTAGTGGAGGCAAAAACTCTAGAATCATTTAACAACAACAACAACAATTTGCATTTATGTGGTGCCTTTAACGTAGTAAAACGTCCAAAGGTGCGTCACAGGAGCGTTATCAAACAAAAATTGCCACTGAGCCACATAAGGAGCTATTAGGACAGATGACCAAAAGCTTGGTCAAAGAGGTAGGTTTTAAGGAGCGTCTTAAAGGAGGAGAGAGCGGATTAGGGAGGAAACTCCAGAGTTTATGATGGAGGCAGCTGAAGGCATGGCAGCCAATGGTGGATGCTATGATGGGGTACTATAGATTTTTTCTGGATCCATCTTGCGATCCATATCTCTCTTTTTATTCATTCATGGGATGTGGGCATCACTGGCAAGGCCAGCATTTATTGCCCATCCCTAATTGCCCTTAAGAAGGTGGTGGTGAGCCGCCTTCTTGAACCGCTGTAGTCCGTGTGGTTAAGGTACTCCCACAGTGCTGTTAGGTGGGGATTTCCAGGATTTTGACCCAGCGACGATGAAGGAACGGCGATATATTTCCAAGTCGGGATGGTGTGTGACTTGGAGGGGAACGTGCAGGTGGTGGTGTTCCCATGCACCTGCTGCCCTTGTCCTTCTAGGTAGTAGAGGTCGCGAGTTTAGAAGATGCTGTCGAAGAAGCCTTGGCGAGTTGCTGCTTTGCATCTTGTAGATGGTACACACTGCAGACACGGTGCGCCAGTGGTGGAGAGAATGAATGTTTAAGATATCTGGATCTTGTGACTCTCAGCCAGGACACCCAGAGTTTAAACTTGTTGCTTAAAATTTCAAAGGAGCTAATGGTACATATTGAGAACTTCAGCCGTAAGGCACTGCATAGGCAGGAGCCTTATTACGCCCACTCACTGACACTTTTGTGTTAGCTTGCAGTTAGCAATCTCTTATCAGCCGAACTGTAAAAAAAAACTTCAGAGCTGAGAGATAATATTGAAGTTCTAACCTCACTTTGTTATGTTTTGTTTTCAACAAGAAGGCAAAAGACAGTAAGAGTTAAAGATGTCAAGAATCCTTGGCTACTTTTACAGCAGTGGGTTGGGAACTGCAAAGACTCTGGCATCAGTTTGAGTCTGATGGGATTTTTTGTTTGTTATTAGGGCTCTATGCCTGCCCTGCTCATTGGTGACCCTTTTGTCAAAGGGGTCCTATAACAGGCGTTAGGTCTCTTGAATTTATAAATTAGTGCCTAACGCCTGTTTTACGCATCTGCGAATTTGGCAGTGGGACCAACGCCTCACAGATTGGGCGCTGGCCGTCCCACTGTTAAATTAGTATGCTTTAAGCCTGTTTTACACCTGAAAAATGGCCGCAATGCATATCAATTTCTACCCCATTAAATTCATCCAGTGCCAGACAAATGCATTAAGCATATCCGTGAGTTGCTATTGAAAGATATTTCAAATGAATAGTACCAGGCATAAGTTTCACCTGCTATGCATGCAAGAATTAGAAAAATGTTTGTGAGTGAAATGTTTTTTCTGTATTTTTGGAGTTAGACAAGGTATTCTGAATATCTGTTGATTACCACAGGCAATTTTCAGTAGCACTAGTGCCAATTTTGTGATCCTCACAAAGTGGATCCAGCAATGAGTAGCTGTTAGAACAAAGCTAAGCTCACTAACATCGTACTGAACTGACTGTTCACAATGTTCAGGAGTGAGCTTATTTAAATAATTAGTATGAGCTCCTGCTTAATTTTGGACTTGTGCTAGGAAGTAGCCTGCAGAGAGATGCAGAAAATCTGGCTATCTGCTCAAATTTAAAGAATGTGCCCACTTAAGATAAATAGTTGCATATGGAGCAAGCGTTGTTTCAGCCTTTATGAAGGCCAAGGCTAGGGGCAAGAAGTGCCAGATGAAAATGCAATGAAAGGACACCCAAAGTGCAGGCATTAAATGTAGTCTGTGAGCAAATGACAGGGTGGTGCAACCCCCAACCTCCTATTTGATGGCTGCTGCATGAGGCAGGCTTGAGGAGGATAGCCTTGTTTGCCAGTATAGCCCCCCCCCCCTCTGCAATGCACCACGTCTTTCAGAAGATGGTAGAACTCAAAGGTTTGCACAGTACATGAGTGCCATTCTACCATGCTCTGGACTCTTTGGAACTGTGTCACCCAGGAAAGATTCTGTGCTCAGTTGAGTTGATGCCTTACGTTCTCAGGGAAAGTCTTGAATTGCAGTGTGGGATTAATTTATATAGGAATTGCAGGTTTAATGAGGCTCCACATGTTGGTCAGCAATTCAGCCTAAATTTAAAAAAAAATTGTTCCATGAAATGGGGCATATTGAGAACCAGGTATGATAATCTGTGCACCCAGTTACACTACAATCTGTACCTGCAATCTGCACTGCAGTTGGTGCTTTGTAAAAGTTACCCTAAAATTTGTGTACTTATGATTGTGCTCCATTGCACACTGCTTTAGTTACTTCTTAATGATTTAGGAAAATTATTCTGAGGAAAGCTTTGGTGCAGAAAACCACTTTTGCACAATTTGCAGTAACTAGCCGAAATGAGATTAGTTATTGACTGCACTCCAGTTGAAAAAAAATCATTAGATCATCAAACCCTGGAGGAAAGCGGATTTAGTGGTGAATCATGTCTAAATGTCTATCCATCTCTCCATCAGAATACTTATCCGTCTCTATGTTATCTTTCTGACTGAATATCCATCTTTCACTGTATCTATCTGTCTAAATGTCTGTCAATCTTACTGATAAAAATATCTCAGTCTCTTTCTGCATATTTTCCCTTTTCTTTGTCCAAATATCTGTCTGTCTCTCTAACCCTCCTAACGCAGAGCACATCTCAGAGGGAGGTCTAATTCTGCAACCCTGCTCCCCTTTGTCCGTGGCTCCCTGCTGGAAACATGGGATCAGTGAATTTACTCTTGCGTCTGAATGTCTCTTTCCAGTCATTGGCTATCACATTCTCCAGAGACCCACACTGCTGAATGTCTACCAACCTCTTAGTATCTCACTGTTCTTCTTTATCTCTCTGTTGAAATGTCTGCCCATTGGTCTTTGAATGTCTGTCAATTCTCAGTGAATGTCACTTCTTCCCTCAGTGCATACTAAAATGATGCAAATAAGCTGTCTCAGTAAAGGCTTTGATAAAACTTCCTCCAACTTTTCAAGCATATTCTCAGGGGATAAGCTGCATTCAGTGTGAAGCTGGATTTGGTCTGGTAAAGAACAAATGATAAGGGCAGTGCCAATTAATTTTAATGAAAAAGGCATTGTGAAATAAGTCAGAAATGGCCTTGCATCTCCCCTACCAGGCTTATCTGCAAGTTCTCTCAATAAAATGCTTCTATACAGCTGAAGCTGGGTTTACTCTGCATATGTACCAAACCAGAAAACTAGTAAAAAGCTAACAGCCCCAAAAAGATGATATTCACAATCAGCCCTGAGTATAAGCCTATGACACATGAAAACAAGTAGTTACATGGGCTTTGTAACTTAAGCTGTAGCTATACCCAATATTTCTTCACTGGCATTGAAAGAAAAAAAAACATGAATACGTCAAAGCCTGAAGGCACAAATTTCTAGGGGGATTCAGGGGCATCATTTCATTTTGTTTTTTTTTACATTATAAATGACACATTCTAGTTAATTATACTTCACAATCAATAATATTTTTAATGTGGCATTGCAAGCAGGGAGTCAAGATCAAATGCAGTCGTCAGGTGAAGTGAGGTTAAAAGGTAGAGGATAATTGGACCAGGGTGTACAAATGTAATTCAGTCCCTATTTTAAAACCATTTGTTTTATCCTTTTGAATATAATTCTTTAATTTTATATTGTTATTTATAGTAAAATAGCAAAACTGACAGCAAATTGGAAAACTGAGAAGAAGGGTTGGTTGGAGCACAAGAGTTTCTCTGCAGTATAGGCTGAATGCCTGAGAGATGTGAACTGAGATGCCACAGCACTTAAATTGATAAGTTTTGATGAAATTTTGTTTTCCTCAAGGTGAGAAATAACAGTGCTGGAGAATGGAGCACTTTCCACTCTTGGCACTACAGTTTGCTTCACCTATTCCCAGATTAGATAGGGCAAGGTGCTGTCCAGTCTAGATGCTCACAATTTAAGGTGCTCTCAATTCAAGTAGAGCTTGGGTTGGATGAAAAGTCAAGTTCCCCTTATACTGCTTCCTCAGGCTTGCCCAATTCAGGCATTGCATAGGTTATAGGCAGCATGGAACTTCTTTTATGCTGTCCGATCAAACAATTCCTGCTCAGTTATTGCATAGTTTATAAAGGGTCAAATTTTCATGTTTAACACTCTCAAACAGAATTTTGCTTGGAGCACGTATCAGAAATTTGGGAATCGGAAATTCCTTTACTTGGTTTGCAGGCTCATGATTGTCCGTCCATTATTGAGGGGGGAGGGGAGGAGGAGGATGGAGGAAGGGGGAAAAGGGGAAAGGATGGGGAGAGGAGAGGGATGAGGGATGGGTATAAAGGAGCAAAGTCAAGGAAGCATCCTCAGTTTGTGGGGTGGGGGGGTGGTATGGGTGCAATATCAACTGAGTAAAGGTTGGGGAGCAAGGTTGAAATGATCTCCCCTTTCCTTCCCGGTTTTCTTTTCTGCCAGGGGAGGACTATAGCTTCTCTTCCCATCTACAGGTCTGGAATTCCTTAATCATGTGGAGGTGGGTGGTGTCCCCTTGTCATCTGCAGGGCTAGATTTCCTTCTTAGTGGTGGGGAAGTATGAGCTTCTCATCGCATTTGCAGGGCCCGATTCCCATCTCAGCTGGCATGGGAAGGTGAGCTCCCCTTTCTGTCTGCAAACCTGCTGTCAAGATAATTGGTCGGAGGGTTGCTGGGTTGGTTTGGGGTTATATAGGCAGAGGCTGTTGATGAGCTTGGGATGTTCTGCTGGCCTGTCCAATGACAGACAGGGGGAATTTGCAGACTAGTAAACTCTAAGATCAACAGGACAATTTAGAAACAGGGCACAAGCTCTCAGGCTGGAATTGAGTTTCAGAAGAGTCCATTTTCTAAGGTTGGTAGAAGGAAATGGAACGTGGGAAATGAAATTTAACGCAGAAAAATGAGGAGAGGCAATACAAACTAAAGGGCACAATTCTAAAAGGGGTACAGGAACAGAGAGATCTGGGGATATATGTACACAAATCGTTGAAGGTGGCAGGGCAGGTTGAGAAAGCGGTTAAAAAAGCATATGGCATCCTGGGCTTTATAAATAAAGGCATAGAGCACAAAAGTAAGGCAGTCATGATGAACCTTTATAAAACACTGGTTCGGCCACAGCTGGAGTATTGTGTCCAGTTCTGGGCACCGCACTTTAGGAGAGATGTGAAGGCCATAGGATGCAGAAAAGATTTACTAGAATGATTCCAGGGATGAGGGACTTTAGTTACGTGGATAGACTGGAGAAGCTGGAACAGAGAAGGTTGCGAGGAGATTTGATAGAGGCATTCAAAATCATGAAGGGTCTAGACAGAGTAGATAGAGAGAAACTGTTCCCATTGGTGGAAGGGTGAAGAACCAGAGGGCATAGATTTAAGGTGATTGGCAAAAGAACCAAAGGTGACATGAGGATAAAGGGAACTGGATAAGTAGTTGAAAGGCAAAAATTTGCAGGGCTACGGGGATAGGGTGGGGGAGTGGGACTAGCTGGATTGCGCTTGCATAGAGCCGGCGCAGACTTGATGGGCTGAATGGCCTCCTTCCGTGCTATAACCTTTCTATGATTCTATAAGCAAACTGGAAGTAAATGCAAGATGAATAGTTTGCTTTAACCTTGATTCAGATTAATTATCACAATCACAACATTTCATTTTGAAATAATGCTTGTGAGAATTGTTGTTGGGACGAACATGCTAGTGTAGAGCCATCTGGAGGCCAGAGTGCAGAACTGCATGAAGTCCGACTGCTGTATCAGTTCCTGCATTTCAATCTAACATTATGTGACATATTTAACATGTTAATGGCCTATCACAACACCAGCTACAGATATAAAAACTACTGCAGGTAGGTGCTGATACTTTTAAAATGTTTTTTTCCATAGACAGGGCCTGAACTACATGTTTTCAATGCATTTTGAAATGGAATGTTGCAACCCATTCAAATAAATTAATGTTACTGTATTTCACAAATTTCACTTTTTTAACTCTGATTCACTGAATTCATAAACCTCTACAATTATATAAAAACTTATATTTCAGTTCACTAATGTCCTTTAGGGAAGGAAAACTGCCGTCCTTACCCCGTCTGGCCTACATGTGACTCCAGACCCACAGCAATGTGGTTGATTCTTAATTGACGTCTGAAATGGCCTAGCAAGCCACTCAGTTGTACAATCTCGTCAAAAAAAAGTCATCATAAGAATAAAACCGGACGGACCACCCGGCATCGGACCACTAGGCCCCGGACACTACAAAGGCAAACCAAGCCAGTCGACCCTGCAAAGTCCTCCTCACTAACATCTGGGGACTTGTGCCAAAATTGGGAGAGCTGTCCCACAGACTAGTCAAGCAACAGCCTGACATAGGCCATACTCACAGAATCATACCTTTCAGCCAATGTCCCAGACTCTTCCATCACCATCCCTGGGTATGTCCTGTCTCACCGCAGGACAGACCGACCAGAGGTGGCGGTACAGTGATATACAGTCAGGAGGGAGTGGCCCTGGGAGTCCTCAACATTGACTCTGGACCCCATGAAATCTCATGGCATCAGATCAAACATAGGCAAGGTAACCTCCTGCTGATTACCACCTACCGCCCTCCCTCAGCTGATGAATCAGTCCTCCTCCATGTTGAACACCACTCGAAGGAAGCACTGAGGGTGGCAAGGGCACAGAATGTACTCTGGGTGGGGGACTTCAGTGTCCATCACCAAGAGTGGCTCGGTAGCACCACTACTGACCGAGCTGGCCGAGTCCTGAAGGACATAGCTGCCAGACTGGGCCTGCGGCAGATGGTGAGCGAACCAACATGAGGGAAAAACTTACTTAACCTCGTCCTCACCAATCTACCTGTCGCAAATTCATCTGTCCATGACAGTATTGGTAGGAGTGACCACCGCACAGTCCTTGTGGAGATGAAGTCCCGTCTTCGCACTGAGGACACCATCCAACGTGTTGTGTGGCACGACCACGGTGCTAAATGGGATAGGTTCAGAACAGATCTAGTAGCTCAAAACTGAGAATCCATGAGGTGCTGTAGGCCATCAGCAGCTGCAGACTTTTATTCCAGCACAATCTGTAACCTCATGGCCTGGCATATTCCTCACTCTACCATTACCAACACGCCAGGGGACCAACCCTGGTTCAATGAGGAGTGTAGAAGAGTATGCCACGAGCAGCACCAGGCGTACCTAAAAATGAGGTGCCAACCTGGTGAAGCTACAACTCAGGACTACATGCATGCTAAACAGTGGAAGCAACATGCTATAGACAGAGCTAAGCGATTCCACAACCAACAGATCAGATCAAAGCTCTGCAGTCCTGCCACATCCAGTCGTGAATGGTGGTGGACAATTAAACAACTATCAGGAGGAGGAGGCTCTGTAAACATCCCCATCCTCAATGATGGAGGAGTCCAGCACATGAGTGCAAAAGACAAGGCTGAAGCGTTTGCAACCATCTTCAGCCAGAAGTGCCGAGTGGATGATCCATCTCGGCCTCCTCCCGATATCCCCACCATCACAGAAGCCAGCCTTCAGCCAATTTGACTCACTCCACGTGATATCGAGAAACGGCTGAGTGCATTGGATACAGCAAAGGCTATGGGCCTTGACAACATGCCGGCTGTAGTGCTGAAGACTTGTGCTCCAGAACTAGCTACGCCTCTAGCCAAACTGTTCCAGTACAGCTAAAACACTGGCATCTACCCGACATTGTGGAAAATTGCCCAGGTATGTCCTGTCCACAAAAAGCAGGACAAATCCAATCCGACCAATTACCGCCCCATCAGTTTACTCTCGATCATCAGCAAAGAGATGGAAGGTGTCGTCGACAGTGCTATCAAGCGTCACTTACTCATTAATAACCTGCTCACCTACGCTCAGTTTGGGTTCCGCCAGGACCACTCGGCTCCAGACCTCATTACAGCCTTAGTCCAAACATGGACAAAAGAGCTGAATTCCAGAGGTGAGGTGAGAGTGACTGTCCTTGACATCAAGGCCGCATTTGACCGAGTATGGCACCAAGGAGCTCTAGTAAAATTGAAGTCAATGGGAATCAGGGGGAAAACTCTCCAGTGGCTGGAGTCATACCTAGTACAAAGGAAGATGGTAGTGGTTGTTTGAGGCCAATCATCTCAGCCCCAGGACATTGCTGCAGGAGTTCCTTAAGGCAGTGTCCTAGGCCCAACCATCTTCAGCTGCTTCATCAATCACCTTCCCTCAATCATAAGGTCAGAAATGGGGATGTTCGCTGATGATTGCACAGTGTTCAGTTCCATTCGCAATCCCACAGATAATGAAGCAGCCTGTGCCCGCATGCAGCAAGACCTGGACAACATCCAGGCTTGGGCTGATAAGTGGCAAGTAACATTCGTGCCAGACAAGTACCAGGCAATGACCATCTCCAACAAGAGAGAGTCTAACCACCTCCCCTTGACATTCAACAGCATTACCATTGTTGAATCCCCCACCATCAACATTCTGGGGGTCACCATTGACCAGAAACTTAACTGGACCAGCCATATAAATACTGTGGCTACAAGAGCAGGTCAGAGGCTGACTCACCTCCTGACTCCCCAAAGCCTTTCCACCATCTACAAGGCACAAGTCAGGAGTGTGATGGAATACTTTCCACTTGCCTGGATGAGTGCAGCTCCAACAACACTCAAGAAGCTCGACACCATCCAGGACAAAGCAGCCCGCTTGATTGGCACCCCATCCACCACCCTAAACATTCACTCCCTTTACTACCGGCGCACTGTGGCTGCAGTGTGTACCATCCACAGGATGCACTGCAGCAACTCACCAAGATTTCTTCGCCAGCACCTCCCAAACCCGCGACCTCTATCACCTAGAAGGACAAGAGCAGCAGGCACATGGGAACAACACCACCTGCACATTCCCCTCCAAGTCACACACCATCCCGACTTGGAAATATATCGCCGTTCCTTCATCGTCGCTGGGTCAAGATCCTGGAACTCCCTTCCTAACAGCACTGTGGGAGAACCTTCACCACACGGACTGCAGCGGTTCAAGAAGGCGGCTCACCACCACCTTCTCAAGGGCAATAAATGCTGGCCTCGCCAGCGACGCCCACATCCCATGAACGAATAAAACAAAAGTTAATTAAATTAAATTCATTTGAATTGCTGAACAAATTTTTCCATCTCCTTCTCCCCCACGTTTTGCACCTCATGGTGATTAGATGTAGAGGCAGATGTATATAGAATTTTTTAAACTTTCTCCCATTCCCCTTCCCTCATCCGAATCCACCCTGCTGTTGACCACTCAACCTTTGGGTTGTTGTTTGCTTGAGAGTGAGATGCAGGGATTTAACTGGACAGATTGTCATTCTATTTTTCACTTGCAATCCCAGGCAGTGACATATAACATGGGCGACGATCTCCATCATGCACTTCACCAAAACCCTGACGTCAGCCCTGCTGTGGTATACCTGGCCTGGGAGTGCTTGATGCTAACACTGAGTGCCTGCAATTGCAAAGTATTCTTTTCCCAGCACTTACATCCAACACATTGGATGATCACTACAATTAACAAACAAAAAAAGCAAAAATGGACAGAAATCAGAAGCAGTAACAGAAACTGAAAACCAAGGCCTGGAAGTAAAATAAAGAAACAGTGCAGTGATAAGCTGGACACCCAGAATGATGACACACATTGTCTAAAAATGTCAATATGTTATTGTTTTGGTGTTCTTGTAAAATATCAATAGCTTTGTAAGAGTTGCTGATAGCTTTACAAAATGTAGGAGTGCACAAGATATTATGGTTGAGTATAATTTAACGAGTTACTTTGTCATCTTTATGCTGTGAAAGCGTTGCAGAAAATCTTTACTTCTCCAGTAATACTGCAATCTTCCTGATTGGTACATGCACTGCCTCGAGAGATAATAAATGGGATCATAAAGAATTTGTATTTTAGAGAAGCCAGCCTTCTGGTGAGGCCAGCCTGTGTGTATGTGTCCTGGTGTCCTGGACAACCACAGGTGCAGGAAGTGTCGTCAGCTGGAGGAGCCCGACCTCCGGATTTTGGAGCTTGAGCAGCAGCTGGCGTCATTGCAGTGCATCCGCGAGGTTGAGAGCCATGTGGATAGCACGTTTGAGGAGGTAGTCACCCCGCAGCTTAAGAGAGTGCAGGCAGAGAGGGACTGGGTGACTGCCAGACCGACAAGGAGGACCAGGCATGTAGTGCAGGAGTCCCCTGAGGCATCTCACTCTCTAACCAGTATGCAGTTCTGAATACTGGTGAGGGAGAGGGTTCCTCTGCGGAGTGCAGCCAGAGCCAAGTCCACATCACCATGGATGGCTCAGCTGTACATGGGCGGGGTGGGGGGGGGTGGGGAGGAGAAAGGTTAGGAGAGCAATAGTGACAGGGGACTCTATAGTTAGGGGAGCAGACAGGTATTTCTGCGGCCGTAGACGTGATTCCAGGATGGTATGTTGCCTCCCTGGTGCCAGGGTCAAGAATGTCACTGAGCGGCTGCAGAACATTCTGGGGGGTGGGCGAGGGGCGGGGGGGGCGGAGGGTGACCAGCCAGAGGTCGTGGTCCTTATTGGTACCAACGACATAGGTAGAAAGAGGGATGAGGTTCTGTAGGCAGATTTTAAGGAGTTAGGGAAGAGATTAAGAAGCAGGACCTCAAAGGTAGTAATCTCCGGATTACTCCCAGTGCCACACGCTAGTGAGTATAGAGAAAGGAGGATAGAGCAGATGAATGCGTGGCTGGAGAGATGGTGCAGGAGGGAGGGCTTCAGATTCCTGGGGCATTGGGACCAGGTCTGGGGGAGGTGGGACCTGTACAGGTCGGGTTGCATCTCAATGGAGCTGGGACCAATGTCCTCGCGGGGAGGTTCGCTAGTGCTGTGGGGGAGGGTTTAAACCAATTTGGCAGGGGGATGGGTACCAGGATGTAGCAATGGAAAGGAGAAACAAGGGGCACAAAGAATCGGGGGATAAAATAGCACTAAAGCAAGTAATAGTACAGTATTAGGTGGGATCAGACTAAGAGAGATTAAAAGAAAGTCTAAGACCTGGTGTGTAGTGCATGTGTGTAAACACACGAAGCGTGGTAAACAAGGTTGGTGAGCTGCAGGCGCAAATAGCTACATGGGAATACAATGTTGTGGCGATAATGGAGACCTGGATCAAAAAAAGGGCACGATTGGATGCTAAATATTCCTGGATACAAGTTGTTCAGGAAAGATAGGGAAGGAAAGAAAGGAGTGGGGCGGCAATATTGATTAAGGAGAATATTGCAGTACTGGAGAGAGAGGATATCCTGGAGGGGTCAAGGTCAGAATCTATTTGGTTAGAGTTAAGGAACAATAGAGGTGCCATTACACTACTGGGTGTATTCTATAGGCCGCCAACTAGTGGGAAGGATATAGAGGAGCAAATTTGCAAAGAAATTACAGAGAGTTGCAAAAGCTATAGAGTAGTGAAAAATGGAGACTTCAACTATCCTAATATAGATGTGATGTGGAGATGCCGGTGATTCTTTGCTCCTTCATCACTCACCTGACAAAGGAGCAAAGCTCCGAAAGCTTGTGATTTCAAATAAAGCTGTTGGACTATAACCTGGTGTTGTGCGACTCCTTACATTTATCCTAATATAGACTGTGATAACAATTACAATATATGGGCAAAGAGGGGGAGGAATTTTTGAAATGTATTCAAGATAACTTTCTCATCTAGTTCGAAGAAGGAGGCATTGTTGGACTTGGTTCTAGGGAATGAGGTGGAGCAAGTGTCAGTGGGAGAGCATTTAAGGAGCAGCGATCATAGTATCATAAGGTGTAGAATAGCTATGGAACAGGACACGGACCACTCTAAACTAAAAGTACTCAATTGGAGGAGGGCCAATTTCAATTGGATGAGAACAGATCTGGCCCGGGTAAATTGGAATCAAAGATTGGCAGGCAAAACTGTAACTGAATAGTAGATGGCCTTTAAAGAGAAGACGGTTCGGGTACAGTCTAGGCACATTCCCACGAGGCAGAAAAATAGGCAACTAAAGCCAGAGCTCCCTGGATGACAAAAGAGATAGAGTAAGATGAAACAGAAAAAAGGGGCATATGACAGATGTCAGGTTGATAACACAAGTGAGAACCAGGCAGAATATAGAAAGTTCAGAGGGGGAAGTAAAAAAGGAAATAAGAGGGACAAATAGAGAGTATGAGAATAGACTGGCGGCCAACATGAAAGGGAATCCAAAAGTCTTCTGCAGGCATGTAAACAGTAAATGGGTAGTAAAGGAGGGGCGGGGCTGATTAGGGACCATAAAGGAGATCTACTCATGGAGGCAGATGGGGATGGCTGAGGTACTAAATGAGTACTTTGCATCTGTCTTTACCAAGGAGGAAGATGCTGCCAGAATCTCAGTAAAGGAAGATATATTTGAGATACTGGATGGGCTAAAAATTGATAAAGAGGCACTAGAAAGGCTAGCTGTACTTAATTTAGATAAGTCACCCGGTCTGGCTGGGATGCATCCAAGGTTGCTGAGAGAAGTAAGGGTGGAAATTGCAGAGATGTTGACCATAATCTTCCAAACATCCGTAAATATGGGGGTGGTGCCAGAGGACTAGAGAATTGCAAATGTTATACCCTTGTTCAAAAAAGGGTATAGGATAAGCCCAGCAACTACAGGCCAGTCAATTTAACCTCAGTGGTGGGGAAACTTTTAGAAACGATAATCCGGGCCAGAATTAACAGTCACTTGGACGAGGGTGGATTGATTAGGGAAAGCCAGCACGGATTGTGTTTAACAAACTTGATAGAGTTTTTTGATGGGGTAACAGAGAGGGTAGATGAGGGCAATGTAGTTGATGTGATGTATATGGATTTTCAAAAGGCGTTTGATTAAGTGCCGCATGGTAGGCTTATCAGCAAGATTGCGGCCCATGGAATAAAGGGGGCAGTAGTAACATGGATATAGAACTGGCTAAGGGACAGGAAACAGAGAGTAGTGGTGAACGGTTGTTTTTCGGACTGGAGGGAGGTGTACAGTGGTGTTCCCCAGGGGTCAGTGCTGGGACCACTGCTTTTCTTGATATATATTAATGATTTGAATTTGGGTGTACCGGGCACAATTTCAAATTTTGTAGATGACACAAAACTTGGAAGTGTAGTAAACAGTGAAGAGGATAGTGATTGACTTCAAGAGGATATAGACAGGCTGGTGGCATGGGCGGACACGTGGCAGATGAAATTTAACACAGAAAAATGCGAAGTGATACATTTCGGTATAAAGAACGAGGAGAGGCAATATAAACTAGAGGACACAACACTAAAAGGGGGGTACAGGAACAGAGAGATCTGGGGGTATATGTACATGCATACGGGATCCTGGGCTTTATAAATAGAGGCATAGGTGCCGATTTTCGGATGGCAGAGCGGGTGCGTTGGGTAGGGGGGGCTCCTAAAACTGTATAAATCCGGGGGTGTTTCTGAGCCCAGCTCCAACCCCACTGACTTCTGAGTTCCCAGTGACGTGTTCGGGTGTGCGCGCATCTCCTGAATGCGGGACTCCCACCGGCAATTAAAGCCGGCGGGGGGATGATTTACATATCTTGACAAATAGTTAAGGTACTTGAGAGACCTCATTGAGTAAACATTTTGGCAGGGGTGCAATTTTGAAGGATCCTCAGCATGTTTCCCGTGCTGTGGGAAACACTCCCTATTCTAGCAGACGTGTTTCAGCCAGTAGCCAGTGGGAGATGCAAATGATTATTTGACAGGTGGGGAGAAAACCTAATTTATTGCAGCAGGGCACTCTGTCACTTCAGACAAAGTTTTGGCTGCAAGGTCTTTGTGTTTTTACTCAAAATTCTTACTTTCCACCCAAAACTCTGCTGTGCAAACACATTTACCTACTTTGTGGACCCCCTCAAACTCACACCGTTAGGATGGGGAGGGGCGGGGGGGCGCCATGGCTGCATTCATCACTTCATCCAAGGACGAGCAACATCACCAGCCTTGCCAGGCATGCCATCCACCTCCGCCACGTGGAGTTCCACAACACAGTGCTGCGCCACAAGCACCTGCACAAGAGCAACAACAGAGAGAGCGACGTCACAGGAGGCAGTACCCTTGCAACAGGGTCTACAGACCGAGTCTCAGCTTCCTGGACCTCTCTGAGGAGCAGTGCATACGGAGCCTCAGAGTCAATCGGCAGGTAGTCGCAGACATCTGCAATCTCCTTCATGCTGAGCTGTTCCCGGCTGGGCCGAGCAGCATCTCCTTACAAAGTCACTGCCCTCAACTTCTTTGCCTCCGGATCCTTCCAGGGTGCCACCGGAGACATTTCCGGGATCTCTCAGTCTTCTGCACACAAGTGCATAAGGCAGTTCGCCGACAGCTTGTTTTGCAGGGCCTCGCACTAAGTCAACTTCCCCATGGACAACCTCAGCCAGACGGAGAGGGCAGTGGGATTCCACGCTGTGGCTGGCTTCCCACGGGTGCAGGGTGCAATCGATTGCACCCTTATAGCAATACGAGCACCTCCATACGAGCCAGGACTGTTCATTAACAGGAAGGGCTATCACTCCATCAACGCTCAGCTCATCTGTGACCACTGCAAGAGATTCCTTCACGTGTGCGCCAGATTCCCTGGCAGCTGCCACAATTCCTTCATCCTCCGCGAGTCCAACATCCCACCCCTCTTCCACGCACCGAACACCCTTAAGGGCTGGTTCCTCGGGGACAAGGGATACCCCCTGCACACGTGGCTCATGACACCTCTGAGGAACCCCACCACCGAGCAACAGTGTCGATATAATGACAGCCACATCGCCACAGGTCTACAATTGAGCATGCTATAGGGCTGCTCAAGATGTGCTTCAGGTGCCTTGATCGTTCTGGGGGAGCGCTTCAATACGCACCAGACAGAGTGGGACGCATTATAGTCGTGTGTTGTGCCCTACACATCATGGCACAACAGAGAGGGGTGCCGCTGGAGGAGGCCCCATCCACATCTGCCACCAACATTGAGGAGGAGGAGGAGGAGCATGAGCAACCCATGGGCAGAATAGCGGCTCACCTGGCTGATCGTGAGGACAGGGAGTCACTGATATGTGAACGGTTCTCCTAACATCAAACAGTGTGAAGAGTCCAGTCCTCGCCACCTGGACAGAGCAGCGGCCACACCAGCTCCACCCCCCCCCACCCCTCCCTGCACAAAACAGTCCTGCAACTACACTTACACCCACTGTAGAGTGACCCAATGGGTGGCATCAAGTGTGGCCGTTCATGGTGAACCTCGTGAAAGGGCCTTATTACAGAAGCCAGTCAAAAATGGCCAAGACGTGGGAGTAGTGGCGACAATAATAATATTTAATGTGCATTTAACAAAAAGCAAATATAAATAAAAAACATGACCAACCATCAAACACCCTTGTGCATCCCCTTTGTGCTTACAAACCCTTCGCCTTTTGCTTCCGACTACTTCTTCGTGGTGCATCTCCTGAGGTTGCAGCAGAGGTAATGGCAGGTTGCTCTTGTTCATGCCCTGACCGATTAGATGCTTTGGGCCTACGCCCTCTGGGTTTCGGTGCCTGTGAGGGCCCCTCCAAAGACTGCTCCACCTGCAGACTCGGCCACCTGGAGAGGAGGCAGCATTGCGGGTACTGGTTGAGAGGGGGGCAACGGGCGAGACGTGGGAGCGCTTTGAGTGGCGTCCCCACTTCCATGTCCCCTTTCGCCATCATCCCTCCCCTGGGCCAGGCCCACACCACTCCTACCACTCTGTTGGACGACAGTTTGGTGGACATGTGTGAAGCCTTGTAAGGCCAGTGCTAGAGTATCTGCCTGCCTGTTTAAGGCGGCAGAATGTTGTTCACCTTGAGTCCGAAGGGCCGTTGTCAGGGCCTGAATGGACTCATTTGTGAGCCGTGCTTGAAGTTCCATGGAGGCTAACCTTCCCTCCATCGCAGACATTCCTGCACTTACCCACAACACCATCTCAGAGATGCCCTCATGTCCCTGTGACAGAATCTCAGAGATGCCCTCCCTTACTCATGTAGGAGTTGGACTTCTCCATCCTCTGCGTGATTGTGGAGAGTGCACGAGGCACCTGTTCCAGCACCTCGCAACTGTGCTGCTGCCGTTCGATCATTCTCCTTTTAATGGATGGCCCCCAGGGTTCAGCATCTGTGTCCAGCTGACCAGAGTCTGGAGAGGAGTGCTCCCACCAATGCAGACTCTCCACAGCTGCCCCTGCCACCAGTGTCTGCTCATGCTCTCGTACGTGCTGACTCACCATGTGTGCTGACTCACCATGTGCGCTGACTCACCATGTGCGACCCCAACTAACTGAGGATGGGGTGGAGCTGATGGATGGCTCGCTCAGATGTGCCGGCAGGTCCTCTGAGGAATCGCCCTCTGCCATTACAACGGTTGCTGAAGGCCCTGTAAGAGAACAGAAGGCAATATTAAGCATGATGACAGATGTTGCGGTGCTGAAGATGGCAAGGCATGTTAACATCAATTGATATTGTGTGTCCTGAATGTTAAAGTTCTGTCACCAGACGTTTGTCGGGTGCCAGTCTCGGCGTCCCCGATGGACAGGCACTCGAGGGTGCGGCTCACCTCCAGCATCTCCTGCTCCACATCTGTGAGGACGATTAGCTGTTGCAGCCCCCCTCCGGTCCTAGCCCTCTCCCGTGCATTCTGGGCTCTCTTCTCCTATAAGGGGAGAAAGTAGAGAGGTGTGAGCGAGTGACGGTAACGTGGCCAACCACTGAATGCATTGGTTTGGGTGCGGCTGACCGTGAAATAGATACATCAGAGGGTGAATATGAGACAGAGCCATGACATTGTATGAGGATTGGGTTGAGTGGTAGTGGTGGGGTGAGTCCTGGGGAGATGAGGAAGTGGTGAGTAAGCGCAGGTAAATTGAGGATGAGCTTTGAGTGGGTGTGAGGAGTGATGTGGTAGAGTAGTGTTGGCAGTGCAGAATGAGTTGGGGGGTGGGGGTGGTGATGTGGAAGACGGAATGTAGGAGAATGAGTAAGTGTACTCACTTTGACTGACCTAGTTATGTCATTGAAGCGCTTCCTGCACTGGATCCAAGTGCGGGAGATGTTGCTGCTGCTGGTGGCCTCCTCTGCCACCTCGAGCCAGGCCTTCTTGGTGGCAGAGGCAGGTCACTTGCTCCCGTCCGCCGTGTAAAATACATCCCTCCTCCTCCTCATCCAGTAGTACCTGGAGTGAGGCATCACTGAATCTAGAAGCAGCCTTTCCCCAGGGCTGCTCCATTGTGTTATTTCGGTGTTTGCTCTAGGAGCAGCCATTGGAGAACTGCCCCTTTAAATAGGGCTCCTCCAGATGACAGCCTGTGATGCAGGTGCGCAGTCCGCTCGCTGCGCAGGTATCCGACGGCAAACCCGGAAGCCACGTTAAGTGACTCCAATTTACCCGCGATTGCATGGGGAACAGAGGGATTTTACTGGGAGGGTTACCCACGCGTCCAATTGCCCCCCCTCACCACCCCTGCTGCCATCCCACCTCCCCGCCTATAATTGGGCCATATAGTACATAAGAACATTAGAAATAGGAGCAGAAGTAGGCCAATCGGCCCCTCAAGCCTGCTCCGCCATTTAATAAGATCATGGCTGATCTGACCCTAACGTCAAATCTAAATTCATGTCCAATTTCCTGCCCGCTCCCTGTAACCCCTAATTCCCTTCACTTCTAGGAAACTGTCTATTTCTGCTTTGAATTTATTCAATGATGTAGCTTCCACAGCTTCCTGGGGCAGCAAATTCCACAGACCTACCACCCTCTGAGTGAAGAAGTTTCTCCTCATCTCAGTTTTGAAGGAGCAGCCCCTTATTCTAAGATTATGCCCCCTAGTTCTAGTTTCACCCAACCTTGGGAACATCCTCACCGCATCCACCCGATCAAGCCTCTTCACAATCTTACATGTTTCAATAAGATCGCCTCTCATTCTTCTGAACTCCAATGAGTAGAGTCCCAATCTACTCAACCTCTCCTCATATGTCCGCCCCCTCATCCCCGGGATTAACCGAGTGAACCTTCTTTGTACTGCCTCGAGAGCAAGTATGTCTTTTCTTAAGTATGGAGACCAAAACTGTATTCAGTATTCCAGGTGCGGTCTCACCAATACCTTATATAACTGCAGCAATACCTCCCTGTTTTTATATTCTATCCCCCTAGCGATAAACGCCAACATTCCGTTGGCCTTCTTGATCACCTGCTGCACCTGCATACCAACTTTTTGATTTTCTTGCACTAGGACCCCCAGATCCCTTTGTACTGCAGTACTTTCCAGTCCCTTACTATCAAGAAAATAACTTGCTCTCTGGTTTTTCCTGCCAAAGTGCATAACCTCACATTTTCCAATATTGTATTTCATCTGCCAAATCTCCGCCCACTCACCCAGCCTGTCGATATCCCCCTGCAGGTTTTTTATGTCCTCCTCACTCTCTACTTTCCCTCCCATCTTTGTATCATCTGCAAACTTCGATATGTTGCACTCGGTCCCCTCCTCCAAGTCGTTAATATAGATTGTAAAGAGTTGGGGACCCAGCACGGACCCCTGCGGAACACCACTGGCTACTGGTTGCCAGTCCGAGAATGAACCATTTATCCCAACTCTCTGCTTCCTGTTAGATAACCAATCCTCCACCCATGCCAAAATATTACCCCCAATCCAGTGATTCTTTATCTTGAGCAATAATCTTTTATGTGGCACCTTGTACAAAAGTATGGAAGTCATAATGAACTTTTATAAAACACTGGTTCGGCCACAACTGGAGTATTGTGTTCAGTTCCAGGCACCGCACTTCAGGAAAAATGTGAAGTCCTTAGAAAGGGTGCAGAAGAGGTTTACTAGAATGATTCTAGGGATGAGGGACTTTAGTTACGTGGATTGACTGGAGAAGCTGGGGTTGTTCTCCTTGGAACAGAGAAGGTTGCGAGAAGATTTGATAGAGGTACTCAAAATCATGAAGGGTCTACACAGAGTAGATAGAGAGAAACTGTTCCCATTGGTGGAAGGGTGAAGGACCAGAGGACATAGATTTAAGGTGATTGGCAAAAGAACCGAAGGTGACATGAGGAAAAACTTTTTTACATGGCAAGTTGTTAGGATCTGGAATGCACTGCCCGAGGGGGTGGTGGAGGCAGATTCAATCATGGCCTTCAAAAGGGAACTGGATAAGAACTTGAAAGGAAAAAAATTGCAGGGCTATGGGGTAAGGGCGGGGGAGTGGAACTCGCTGGATTGCTCTTACATAGAGCCAGCGCAGACCCGATGGGCCGAATGGCCTCCTTCCATGCTGTAATCTTTTTATGATTCAATGATTCTATGTGTTTCTCTCCTTAATAAGGGCTAATCTACAGTTAGACCATCCCTGTGGCTTCCATTTATATTAAAATTCTGCTTTCCTTCCACTTAAATTTCCAACTTTTTCTTCCCATGTCTCTTTCTCTGGACTATGACTGAATTAAAGGAACCAATACCAAGCCACAATTAGACATAAAAACGCTTCATTTTTGTCACAGACAATGATGTCTCATTATAGGAGATGGTTCAATGGTTACAATCAGCCCACCTTGTACTTTGCTCAATTAGCTACTCTTATGGTCTAAACTTTGTTGGCAGCCTATTTGACTATAAAGTTCCTCCCAGCCAAGCCAAATCCTGACTTCATTCAACTTCCACACATGTATACTTTCCACTGGGAAACAATTAGATCCAGGAATCCTGGCTCATTTTTTGTGGCTAACCTTGGTTCATTGTATTTCCCTGACTGCCACCCAACTGAGATCAGCTAATTGAGCACAAACCAGTAAATGAACTTGTGTCCTTTCTGATCTATATGATTTACTACCATATTGTGCAATTCATTTACTCCCTGAGAGATTGGAAGAGACTATAACAAGCTGCACTGTTGCCATAGTGAAGCCTGTTTCTGCAGGCCCATTTATATTGTGTCTTTCACAGTAATAAATTGGATTGTGCCTATCTCTCTGGATCCCATTTACATTTGGGATCAGATTTCTAATCAGTTGTGTTGGTAACCCGATCATTAATCTGCTGACCCCACCTGTTTTGCAACAGTTTTATTTACATAATGTGAACAAGCTCTTGGTCCATGTTAGGCATGGTATTGGTTTGCCCCATTGTCCTAGTATTGTGGATATACAGTCCCCTCCACTTACATCGTTCGTGCTTATCATGGACAGCTGCATATATCAGATAAATAGCTCTAACCATTTGCCAGTACCATTGGAGTCAATTACAGAGGCGCCAGTTATAACATGTTAAGCGCGTTGGCTATTTCGGTTAGTTCATTAAGTTCTTCATACCTCGTTATTATGTTTGTATTTAAATCCCGCCATGCATCATTCTGTTTCTGCGTCTGTTTTGTGCCCGTGATCTCTCTCACAGTTAACAATCACCCGTTCTGAACTCGAATCCCACCCACGGTTCAGTTATCAGTAACTGTTGCAGAGATTTAAGAAATCCTGTCCTTCCTGCATTTTACCAGCTCCTGATTCTTCAGTCGGTAATTTGGGAACAATGGAAAACCCTTGGTTTAAATCCCGGACAAACCATCTGTTGATCTTGTACCACGTTGAATTTAGTTAACAATAACCGTGGGGGCAGAATTGGAATCCAGTCAGCCATTTATTTTCTACTTTGTTCCCCTTCTCTCAGTGTCTCTAAAAGACAATACACCTTCCAACGCGTATAGCGAGCTAATCACATTAACGTCAGCGTGCCTGCTATGAGCAGTGTGGACTGTACCAAAAAGACGGCAGTGCCAGAACAATTGGCACAAAGCCTTCTGACCAACTTAGCAGAAAAAGGAAAGAAACAAAAAAAAAACAAACTAACCTGAAAATGCTGCTTCACGTCTTACTATATGACTCTTTAAATGTATTTTCGCAGCAGCCTTTGACATCCATTTGATGTGGGTGGATAGATGACTGAGCACTGTGTCAGAGTAAATGCTGGGAAACTGCACTGACATCTTAATAAGTGGTTAATTTTAACATAATTAACTGCAAACTGGTGGACACTTCTGGCACCAGTATAAAACCCATCTGGAAAATTGGACAATGCACTAAATGGATGTAAATTTGGCATAATGGATCGCCACCCATTTTTCCCCTTGGTTAGATCTACATAATCAGGCATAACTAATAGTGATGGAGACTTCTGTGCCTGGGTTTTCCTCCATTATACTGACCGAAATCGGGCTGTATTGCGCCAGAAAATGTTGGAAAATCGGGTGGAAGGGCCGACTGTCGCATTCCTGCCTTGACCTAAATTTTCCTCCCCCTGCCCCAGCAGGGAAGACCATTAGCCACCCCTTCACTGCCTCTCACAGGTAAATGATAGCGGAAAGACGGGACATGGAAACCCAGCCAATTTCCCTATATTCTTCCACTGATCCTGCTGACCACCAGGAGAGGATAGTCCCTAGGGCAGTGGTAAAAGGCCTGCTGAGGCACCTTTTCATCTCCTTAGGCCCTAACTGCTTACATTTTTAGTCTGCCACCCAGTCAGACCTTAGACAAAAATCAATCTACAATCTTTAGGGCTTTTCTGCCCTGTTTAAGCTACTTCCCTCCTCTCTTCTGGTGCTGCAGCAGCAGTCCCACTGTGGCATCGCCTGTATTTTCCACATTGGCAGTGGTGGGCTCCTTTTTGGTGGTGGGGATCCCGCCTAGAACCTGCCCTGCACAGACATGAGCCCCAACCAGGATGATGGGTCAAGATCATGGTGGGCTCAGGATGGCAATCAGAAGTCCTACCCTGACCCCCCTCTTGCTTTGGGACAGAAATCCATACACTTATTAGTGTCACGATCAAGAACTCTCAGGGAGAGTATGCCCAGTGGCAGAGTAAAGCTCTGCTCCAACAATGGGGTAATAAATCTTCTGGGTGCCATGTATAGTGATATTGCAAATGCATTTGTGAAGATTTCCTCTGTCAGTAATTCTTTTAGGACATGTTTATGACTTCACATTTAGAATTCACTTGGCAACTGGAAAATTATTACCCCAATGTGCTTTGACTCCAACCTTATCAAAGCATTGTGTACTGAGTCAGTGTGACATTTCCTACATTTACTAAGACCTAGGGTGAAACTGTACAAAACTCATTTCATGTAGCCAGCAGGAAGAGAAGACTTTCATCCCATCTGCTGGGCTGGATTTGAACCCAAGTCACAGAGGCAAAAGGTTAGTGAAAGATTGCATTGCGCTACCCTGTACTCTTTAAAAGTTTAGTTTCTTAACCTTATCAAATGCAATATAAATCAAGTAAACCATTCAGCAGTAGCTTTATGGAAAAATTAAACTGTGAAATTGCTCATCTCTCAAGCTCAAGGATTATGGGGCTCAATGTCACTCAAACTGCTGCTCTGGGTTTTGTTTCTCTAAGGAGCAAAAAGGCAATAAATGGGGCACATTGTACAAGGTGAACTACTCTTTTTACATCCACAATAAAATGCTGAGTTTTTGTGACACAGGGGAGATGAAATTGTGATCTCATTGAGCTGGTCTGATTCCATTGCCATATCTTTCCCTGTCAGGCTGTGAAGAAGAACATTACATTCTGTTTACATGGTGGAAAGAGCAGAAGAGAGGAATTGTAATCCAGGTCTTCAAAATGTTGAGAGGAACAGGATAATGCATATGCAAGCAAGACTTTTAACTTAAAGTATGAACACAGAACCACAGGACATCATTATAAGGTTATTAAGTCTCAAGCAACATCAATAACTTAATTAGGAGTTCAGAGGAAGGTGATAAACCATGCAATCTTCAATCTCCCAATTAGAGGTCATCTGAATCTGTTGATGAGATTATTGGCGTAATATCACTCAATAACAACGACTTGCAATTTTATCAGAAGTAAAATGCTGCGGATGCTGGAAATCTGAAATAAAAACAGAAAATGTTGGAGAAGCTCAGCAAGTCAGGCAGCATCTGTGGAGAAAGAAACAGAGTTAACGTTTCAGGTCGAAGACCTTCCATCGGGATTGGAAGAAGTTAAAGAGCTAGCAGTTTTTAAGCAAGTACAGAGCCAGGGAAAGGAGGGGAGGAAAGAATAAAAGGAAAGGTCTGTGATAGGGTGGAGGGCAAAAGTGATTAAATGACAAAAGTGATGATGGGGTGCAAGGCAAGGAGGATGGTAATGGGGCAAGTTAAGGAACAAAAGATGGGTCTAGAGGAGCTGTATATGGCAGCAGCAGAACCATTACCAGCATCTGCAGCCCCACACACACAAAAAATGGGAGTTGTGGTTATGATTTGAAGTTATTGAAATCAATGTTGAGTCCGGAAGGTTGTAAAGTGCCCAATCGAAAGGTGAGGTGCTGTTCCTCAAGCTTCCGTTGAGCTTCATTGGAACAGTGTAGGAGGCCGATGACAGAGAGGTCAGAGTGGGTGTGGGACAGGGAATTAAAATGGCAAGCGATCGGAAGATCAGGGTCACATTGCAGACAGAGCAGAGGTGTTCAGCAAAGCGATCACCCCACTAGGTCTCCCCAGTGTAGAGGAGTCCGCAATTTTATAGCCTCTTTAACATAACAAAACTTCCCAAGGTGCTTCACAGTTTGCGATCAGACCCAAGTAGGATGGGAGGGAGACGAGGGGAGGTGGCCAAAAGTTTTGTTGAAGAGGTGGGTTTTAAGGTGGATGCTGAAGGTGGTGAGAGATGTAACAGGTGAAGGTATTTAGAAAAGTGCTTCTGTTGTTTTTCTCATGATGAGTAATCATCATGTTATTGTAATTTGCTTCTTCTTTCTCCTGTGGAATTTTGTACAGTTTAGCAGTCATTCTGATTGAGGAATGTCATAGGAATTACTTTCCAGCTCCTGTCATTTTTAACCATCAAAGTTTGGATATATTTTTCATCTTCTGGAATGATGAATGTTCAGTGATGAACATTATTAAGCAGGAGCAGGAAAAATGTACAGAACTGTAGGAGACTTTCTCCCATCGATTGAACCAGCATGATACCTCATTTTGAAAGACACTGTTGATCTGTAACATTTTTTTTCTCAATATTTTTGTTTCTGTTGTTAAACATGCAACATGATGATGTTATCCATGTGCCTAAAACATTGGCTAAGAATTTGATGGTGACTCCCACCATTGTAATGGCGTATCTACGTTGTAGGGCCCGTTTCACACTGCAAAAGCCCTAGGAAATTATGGTGTAAGTGAGTCATGCCTCTACGTATGCCACATCATAATTTCCTGAGACTCCTGGACAGCTCTGCCGGTTCCCTCGCCAAAAAAGTTGAAGAGCTCATTTTCACAGCTCTGCCCCCCCCCACTTTAAAATCAATGGCAATGGTGAGTTTGCTGAACTATAGCCACTGTGGTTGCTGCTGCCACTTAGACTGTTAAAGAATGGCACTAGTGGGCTTTCTAATTCAGACATCTATTGTTAGTTCATCTCCATTAGTTACACTCCACTGTGAGTTTAACCTTTAATTACATACATCCCTTTCTAGAATCAACTGAATAAATCAATTACTTTTCCTTTAAAAAAAATCAGTACTCTGTTCACTGATGACTTTTAAAATCAGATATATTTCGTTTTTGTTTAAGCAATAAAAGAACATAAAATATTTAAAATATGGTAACACTGCAGAAGGTGCAATTATTTTTGATCTGGAGAGAATGCCCCAATAAGCCTCAACCCCTACGACCTGTTCATTCATTCTCATTAATTCGGCTGTATTTTAATATGATGTTTGGTGGGGTAAAAAATACATTACCATTATCAGTTTAAACGGGATGTCAATTTTTGTGGGTTTAAAGGGGTTGTCAGGGACAATTTGCGACTATACAGTACTGTTATTTCAATAGTAGGACTATATACTGTAGGAGCGGAAACAAATTTTCCCGTTCAAGATTCACAAAACGCATGAACCGAGACACCAAGCCAGGACTAAGTTGCAGCAGATCCATTTTAGCACAAGAAAGAAGAGAGTTTAAGAAAAAAAGAGAGGGAGAGAAAAAAAGAATTGTGTTGCTTAAGCCTCAACCTTTTATACAGTTAGTAATGACATGTCTAAAACTAAACAAAACTTATACTTTCACTCTAAATATTCGCTATAAACTGCTCACATTTTGTTAGTGTGGTTTTGCCAGCTTAGATAATTCAATATTTATTCCTGTTTATATCTTTTAGTAATTTGCCGCTGCATATAAATTTTAAAAAAGATACATTCCTGCAGAAATCAACAAACCAATTTGAAGGGGTGGGAGGGGGCGGATTTATTGATCATTTTGTAGTGTTATATGTTCTGTTACACAATATAAAAAATATGGACCTGTAGATGAAGGGACGCCTATAACTGCTAAGTCTCCTGTTATTTTTAAGCCAGGACAGGGTATCTGGCTAATGTTTTTCAAGCCTTTTGCTGCTAGATTTTTTTTGCCCAAAAGGCTGAGGTCACTTTTATGCTTACTTAAAGTTTTCAAATGACCCTGCTTTAAATCCTTTAGCCATAATTCATCTAGAGGGACTATCCATCAGCTGCGTTGCTTCTGATTCGCCGCTATGCTCATTGTGGTGCATTCTAATCCATTCTCCAGCATATTTTGGAATAATTTTGTCATTGGACAGTCGGGGAGCACAATGTTCTAACTTACGGCGTTCGTCACCAATATCACCGTTGCAGCGAATTCCAGGCCATTGTTGCACTGTGAAGGGCATGTAAGTGTCTTTCTGGCACTTGTGCACGATGCCCTACCTTTAACTTTGTTTTTAGTTTCAGTAGTTTATTTTTGCTCATTTTCTCCCCTCTCCTGAAGGCACTCCCTCCATGATCCAGTTCCATGAATGCCAGCTGCCTTCCTGGCTCTTCTTCATATGCGAGCCTAGCTGCTTGGTGATGGTTGGCTAGTTTGACCATGAGTGACATCATAGCTGAGTCTATTCCTCACCTGTTGTCCACACACATGTAGATTCCAACAGGGATCGCTGAACAGTGGCTGGTTTTACTCTCCTGAGCCTGGGCCACCAGAGGCTAATGATAGCCCACTCCTGCCATGTCAACTGAGATCTCTAATTCAGCACAGTCTGTATGGCTCAATTACATGAGTCCTGAAAATGTGTGGGTCTTTCAACGCACTGCTGCTGCCAGCTGGGTGGGAGTGCAGTTGAAAGCCCATGAATCAGGCTGGAATCTGGATGTGCCAAGTCCTAGCCTCTGCTGCTAGTTTCTGCTGATTCTTGTTTGGGGTGGAACCTCCCCCAGCTCTAAACATGGTCCCCTACATCAGAGGGGGTGTGGCTGGGGGTGGGTGGTGGGGGGAGTGGGTAGAGGTCTTCCAGGCTGGGAGTTTCCTTGGCTCTGGCCGGGGACCTACCGTGCGACCAGTACACCAGGTGAAAGAGGCGTACCGGCCTCCTTACCAGCAGATGTGGGCCCTGGCTTGGACCACAAAAAACGCAGCAAGCATGGGTGAGGAAATGGTCCCCTGTAAAATTGTGCGGCTGCCAGTGTGAGGACAAGCAGTTGGCCAGCACCACTTCTGTTGTCTTTCCCTGCTCTGGCAGATGCCCGCGATGCACCAATATTGACACAGGCGCCCAACAAGAATATTGAAATGAGGAAACATCCCTCGATCCTGTATACTCTGGCAGGGTCAGTGGTGGAGCTTCCAGGCAGGCCGATCTGTGCACTTATGCCAGGATCAAAGGACTGCAGATTTTTTGGCTAAAGTCCACCAAATGAGCCATTGGGAACAATTTTCTTCAGTAGTTTAGTCACAAACATAAGTCCACTTGTTCTGAACTCTGTGATTTTGTGTAGGAATCCAGCCTGTAAATGCAGTTCTTCGCCACAATTCGGGGAGGGGAAGGAACGTGAAGGTGCCATTGCTTCTTCTTGCTGTTTGTTCCAGAAAAGATGACATCAGTGAGAGTTTATCTCTGCCTCTGCATTACAAAGATTTTCAGGGAATTCTGGCTTATCGGTAACAGAGCTAGTTGTTTACTATGAGCAATAAACTTTATAGTATAGCTGTTGAGTGCTGCAGCACAGTGATGGAGTACCAGTGCAGTACTGAGGGAGTGTTGCACTGCCAGATGTGCCATCTTTCGGATGAGACGTTAAACCGAGGCCCCGTTTGCCCTCTCAGGTGGACGTAAAAGATCCCACGGCATTATTCAAAGAAGAGCAGGAGAGTTCTCCCCAGTAGAAATAGATTATCTGGTTATTATCTCATTGCAGTTCGTGGGACCTTGCTGTGCGCAAATTGACTGCCGCGTTTCCTACATTGCAACAGTGACTTCACTTCAAAAAAGTATTTCATTGGCTGTAAGGCTTTGGGATGCCCTGAGGTTGTGAATGGCACTATATAAATGCAAATCTTTCTTTCTTCCTTTACCATATGTTAAAGTAGAGTTCTGGAGCATCACAGTATACCTGTCATAGCAGCTAACAAAAATTCCAGATATGATTTGTAAACTGTATACCTGAGGCACGAAACAGGGATAAAAGCAGCACCATGTGTGATTGCATGAGTTATGATGATGGTCCATAGCATTAGAAAGAAAGAACTTGCATTTATATTACATCTTTCATGTTCAGGCTGCTTCAAAGGAAATGAATTATTTTTGAAGTTTAGTCATTGTTGTTATGCAGGCAATTGTAGCAGCCAAATTGCATACAGCAAGGCCTCACAAACAGCAATGAGATGAATAATCAGTTAATCTGTTTTGGTGTTGTTGGTTGAGGGATGAATGTTGGCTCGGACAATTCCCCTGTTCTTTTTCAAATAGTGCCATAAGATCTTTTACAACTATCTGAACAGGCAGATGGGGCTTCAGTTTAACATCTCATCCAAAAGACTGTAACCTCCAACCAGTAGTATTCCCTCATATTATATTGAAGTATCAGCCTAGATTTGTACTCAAGTCCTGGAATGAGATCTGAGCCCATGACCTTTCTGACTCGGAGGACAGAATGCTACCACTGAGTCGAGCTGACACTTTGAATGTATTGTATTCTTTAATAAATTATATTTTACTCTCCTCTTTCACCCGCTCTTTCCTGATTTCATTTTATCCCTTGTTCTTTGTCCCTCTATTTCTCTTTTTCACTTCACTGCTGTCTCTCATTAGCTTTTGAAAGAAAGCAAGAGAAATGCTGGGAAATACTGATGGTTTCAGAATGCGATTCCTCCATGCAGGAAATTGCAATCTTAAATCAGGCTGGGGATCGCATTGCCCCATGTAGGAGAGTTGATGGGCTCGACAACTATGGAGAGATCTAGTGAGTAGTAGTGTGCTGTCATGCTACATTACAAATATGGAGAGTTACAGTGCAGCTATAGAGTGTTCTAGCATTACAATACAACAGTGTAGCAGCATAGTTTAGTTATAGTTTCATAGGGAAGCCAGTTTTCTCTGTGAAGAGGTGACCTGGAGGATTCTTCTCCCCCTTTCCCAGGTAAGATGAATGAAAGTATGTAAAAGACTAAGAGTTTGTACTCTAAGGTGGGAGTTCTGAGGCATTACCCATTCTACAGTTACTGTAGAATGAAGATACCGTGTATTGATTTTAATACAAATGAGCAGTATCCTCCTTATTTAAGTTTAGTGTCTTTATATGTGGATAGCTACAGTCAGAATGGCATTTGATGTCCCATATCTCTCCTGTTTCAGATTGAAATGCTGGAACACAAATATGGAGGCCATTTGGTATCTCGCCGGGCTGCCTGCACCATCCAGACAGCTTTCCGTCAGTACCAACTCAGCAAGAACTTTGAAAAGATTCGGAATTCCTTGCTGGAAAGCCGCATGCCCAGGCGCATTTCTCTGCGGAAGGTCAGGTTACAGAATGCCGAGAGTTTAATGGAAGGGTATAACTTTGCAGGAATCCCCCTGGTGCGGTCGCCGTCCTTACCTGCTAGTATCAGTGGGGCTCTGACCGAGCTGGAAGACTCCTTCACAGAGCAGGTTAAGTCACTGGCTAAGTCAATTGATGATGCTCTCAGCTCATGGAGCTTGAAGACAATGTGTTCACTGCAAGATGGCAGTACTTATCAATTCACAGAGACTTTCAGCAGCACATCAATGCAGGAGGGAGCAGGAGGCGAGATGGGGAAAACAGGACAAGAGAGCAGTGATGACAAGCTGGAGGATGGCCTTGCAAGAAGTGGCAGTACACTTATGATGGCTTTCAGGGATGTCACCTTCCACATTGAAAACAAAAACATGTCGGTTTCTTCACTGCTGGAATCTGCATCGGTTGCTATGGCAAACTGTGAGAATGCTCAGTCAGAATCAGAGCAGAGTGCTGCTATGAAAGATGATCACAGTCCAGGGGAAGAGGAGGACAAAGGATCCCAAACTGCTTCTTCAGAACAGGAACAGACAATCATTCAAAACAATCACCCTTTCACGGAACTGAATGTCAATATCAACTCAAACGGACTGGGAGGAGGGTTGATGGGACAGAGTCAGATCACCGTGCAAAAGATTCAAATCGATCATAACAATGGGATCATGCAGGCTAATCAGTTGGAAACCAGTCGCTTGGACAATGCGGAGCAACTCAGCAGCAGCAGTACAACTTCCATCTCCGCCAAGTCCCCATCAGAGGTCTCTTCAAAAGAGGCACTGCACGCCATGATATTGAGCATGCCCAGGTACCACTGTGAGAATCCAAGCAGCTGCAAGTCACCAACACTTTCCACTGACATCATCCGCAAACGTCTCTACCGGATCGGCCTCAATCTTTTCAACATGTAAGTAAACAACAGCAGCAGAATGCAAGACCTTATCTAGAGAAGCCCATGTGCCATAATATTGTCCAAGCATGGGGACTTCTGCAGAGGGAAGATGTCTACAACCTCCCTTTTCATAAAACTGAAATACTGCCTGCAGAAGTGAGCTTTTTGTGATATGATTTGTACAGTACTTTGTTACAAAAACTCAGATGTTGTTGCTTTTCTTTTTAATTTATGACCCAGAATTTCCATGTGCTTTCTGGCACACCTCTGCTTTAAGTCAGGCCGGAGTGCAATGGAAGTCCTGGGAATTAGGCTGAGACCTGGTGTATCCAGTCCCAGTCTTCACTGCCAGTTACTTTAGGCCTCGTTTGGGGCAGAAGCTGCATTAGTCTCAAATAAGGTCATCGCTTCAGAGGGGCTGTGGCTGGGAGGGGCCTCCTAGGCTGGGATTTTCCTCGGTCCTTGTCTGGGAATTCATCTGGTGGCCAGTTTGGCAAGAGAAAGAAGGCGTACTCACCTTGCCTGCAGTGGAAGTGGGGTTTACCTGGGGGGGGGGGAGGGGTGGAGGGGGGGTCCAGGCCAGGGTCTTGTCCTGCCCCCCCCCGAGATTCAGTCTGGCATTATTCAGAAACCGGCCCCCCCATTAACAAGGGAGTTGATAGGCCCCAGTCAAAAGGCTGGAAGACCTGACATGTCGTAGTGATGGGATTCTGCCACTGTTTCCTCCCTTCTGCTATGACAGGTGCCCATAGAGGCACAGGCACCCAGCAAGATTATTTAAATTGGGGAAACTCCCATTGACCCTGCATACTCTGGTGGGATCAACTTACAACGAATGACACCCCGTGGATTGTCAGCCTCCTTGTCTATTTCTGTTTTGTTTGTTTACTTTTCAACCTTTCCTTTTTTCCTTTCTTTCTTATACACTTGGTAAAATTTAAGTGAATTACTATCTTTTAAGATTTTATGTTGAATACAAGTTCTGATCCCACTATGCATTTTCCTATTTTCATCAATGGGATGCAATTTCTGCTTGTTTTATTGCCATAAAACTGCCTTATGTTATTTTTCCTCTTTTAATTAGTGTAATTTTGTGTCAACCCTAAGAGCTACACATTTAAAGCGGAAGGATATTCTACTGAATTTCCCTTTAATCAGAATGTTAAAAAGGGAGCTATTTATTATACTGGTTCTTCTCAGTTGTCTCTTTTTACTGTGTTTACGGTTTACACCAAATTCAAGTATACATTTTTTAAAGTCCTCCCCCTGATGTGATGCCGTGGCATTATGCCCAAGTGACACCTTGAGTAGGAACAGTGGGCCAACGGCAGCACTCCTGATCCATAATGTAACTGGTGTACAACTTGTTGTCACATGGGAGGTAGTTCTCTGTGAAAAGTCTGCTTCGGCACAGCCTGTAATCAGAGTCCACCCTGGTAACAAGAGTTGAAAGATACCAGTAAGTGTATCGAGCTCTCCCCTTCTAAAATTGAAGCATTATGGACAATCTGGTAGACCACACTTCCCCTTTAGGTAAGTATTCTACAAGGGAACCCCTAATATTTGTAGATGAACTATATGCCTCTCTCTGGTAGAGTAGTGGGACTGTGACTGTAAGCAAACTATTCCTGTAAGATCTGATAATCAAATTGGATAGATCAAAATTCTCACACTGTTCTATAGAAGTAGATTCCAAGCACAATATGCCAAAAAAATGACTACAAGCTTCACTACAAATGACCCAATTTTGGCCAATCATAATTTGTGAATTATCATAACATCATTGAAGTTTGCATGTAACCTGTAACCATTTGAAATGATCTGCCCTGCTGAGTGTTTCCAGCATCGTTTAGTATGACTTTGAAGGGGTAATTGTAAACTAAAGCCCTGTTTAGTAAAATGGCCATAAAATAAAACAAAATTCTCTTTCTGCACAAAATGTTGATTGAAGATGCTGCTGTGCACACTAAGGATCTGAATATAAGCTTTATGCCTGCATTGGGACTACAACTTATTAGCATGCAAATCAGATTTTCTCCTACATTGTTATGATAATTCACAAATTATGATTGGCCACATGGAAGCTCTGTGGTAACTTGTTTCTGAGGCAAATCAGAATAATTTTAGACAGACACACAAATATATGTGGTCTGGATTCAGATGAACAAAAGGAATATAGCAATAATAACCTCTGACGAATCTATTTGTTATGTGTCTAACATGATAATGTTGGAGTAGAATTTGACAACTAGATCAGCTGAGCCTGAAATTAAGTCATTTTTTGGAAAAAAAAACTGAAAATGAGCTAAAATCATCTTTTGCCTATTTTCTCCCTTTTATTTCCCTTCCCTGCTGAAGGTACTGTTGTGACTCATACTGGGGTACTGTGTAAGGGGTTTCTTTTTTTTACTGTTTCTCGGGCTTATAATAGGTCAGCCAGTTATGTTTTCCTGAGCTGCCCTGCCCGCAGTGCGGTTGCGAATCGCTTACCCCTTCCTGATTCTGAGCTGAGGACTTATCGAGTGGTAACAAAGACAGACAAACAGACCAGTGGATTGGTACAAGGAAAACCAATGTTTATTAATAAGAAAACTAAAACTACAAGGTAAACAGTATAATACAGAAGATAAAGAAATCGCTATGGATGTAATACAGTCTTACACTTATCGGGTTGAAAGAAACGGACACATCGAGGGAAAATTCTAAAATCACAAGTTTAGCAATATCCCTTAACCCCCAACCTTACACTTATGCTAGGTTGTCTTGTGGCGGCCAGAAAATTAATGCTCAGCGGTGAAACAGATGAAAAAGGCCTGGCCTCCTGCTGCGTTTGCGAGGTTTTTTCTGGATGGCCTTCCTTCTTAGTTGCTAGCAGACAGCAGGACCCTGAGCCAGGAGGCGAAGAGAACAGCTAGTGAGAGATACTGGGCAGCCCCAGTTATACCCTCTTGGTAACAGGTTTTTTTCATACCTTATCAGCTTGCTTCATTGTTTGATTTAAGCACGAAACGTAAGACAAAGGACCCCATCTCTGGCCCATTTACATTAATGGCCATTTCCTGTATCGATCTGTTCGCTAACTGCTTTACCATTGTTCCGAATGTACCTTGATGGTTCACCTTTTGTCCTGCGATCACTTCCTGCTCGAATTTTGATGTGTTGGCCGGCCATGTTGATAGCTTGCCTCAGGGCTAGAATGCAGCTGCATTGTTTAAAGAAACCTGTCTGAGACACGAAGCCTGCCAAGTTGTTGAGAATGCAATTTCAAATCTGCCGGTCCTCGGCCATGTGTCTGACTGCAGCCATTTTGAGAGACCTTGGATTTTTTAAAACAGTCACACCAGGGTTTCTTTAATAACTCCAATAAATCTTCGGGGTGGGAGGAACATGTGAAATTTTGCGAATCCCTTCAACTGTTAAATGGGCATCGATGACCCTCTGATACATTGGGCAATTGCCCTTTATTACTGAGTGTCAGCATGTTGTTGATCCATGTAAAGCAGGGGTCACAGATGATAAGGAGTTTCTGATCAGAGGTGATACAGTTGAGACTCTAGAAAATGTTTTAAGGGCTAATTTCAGCATTTGAATCATTTATTATAACAAGGGGAAATACTGCTCAAGAATCTCTTGTGCTTCTTCTTGTCTCTTCCCGGGACTTTAATCTGTGGAGAGTTACAGCCAACATTTAGATAAAAGAATCTCAAAAATAAGCATATGGGACACAGAAGGGCAGTCAATGAGTGAAGTTGTTCACAAAGAAAGCCTGTTTTTTCCAGATTGTTAATATAGGACCATCTAGGAATAAAATGAAATGCTGGAACACCTGCCATTGATGTTGACAACACCTATATAGGTCATAACCATTATCAGTGCTATTTATAAACCTAAGAGTGAAGAGTAATGTCCACTAATTCTAGACTTGATGAAAATGAAGCCATAGCAAGTGAAATATATACTAACAAGTAAATTCTTGTTTGCAGAAATCCTTCTTCCAAAGGCAAACTACCTGATCTTTAAACAATTGATGACCCATATGTCAAATTCTTATCAAAGAGCTAGCTGTTCATGCTATCTACTAATTGCTTTCAAATTTTCCAGCTACTGATTATAAACTAGCTAAGCTGAGAGCTCTCACAGACTAATGCTGCCTGCCTATGCAATGAAGAATTGCATGGGAATGATATACGGTTACTTTATACATTGTCTAATAGGTAATGAATAGGGTTGCCAACCCTCCAGGAGTGCCCTGGAGTCTCCAGGAATTAAAGATTACTCTCCAGGACACTGCTGTGAGCAACCCAGGAGAAAAATCATAGGGGCAATAAAAAATTGTGTTTTAAAAAAATAATATTTTTTTACAAACACAATTTTCCATCCTCTGAAGTCAATGGGCAGAAATATGTGGGCACTGACAATTTTCTGTTATGTGCTGGTGACGGGCGAGTGTTCCTTTTGTTAGCATATACTTGGAAAATGGCCCCCAGTCTGGTTTTATCTTGTCATACTAAGCCTTTATTATTCAATTCTAATAGATTGTCACCATTCTTTTAGACCTTGTGTCAATTCACCTTTTGAAGCTCTCTTACCACCTGCTTAACATGCAAATGGATTACCAGGGTACAGTGCAAATAAAAAGATTCATTTGGCAAACAAGTGCACAGTGGTATTAACATATTCAGATTTCAGGCACAGAAGTACTGCTCAAATAGAAAGCAACTTAATAAAAGAAAATAAGCAACAAATAGACCTGTCTAATGCAATCAATTTGACGAAGCATTACTTAGTGCAAGTATGACACAATCATCACTGAACTGCTACAGTATTGATGGCTTATTTTTGTAAATGGACTCTGCAAATATAGTTTCATTTCAAATGCCACACTCTTGTTCAGCTTTTGGTTGTTTTCTTTATCTTCCCTTTTATTAAAGAAATAGCAGATATATAAAGCAAACTCCTCTCCATATCAATGCTACTTTACTCAAGACATAAAAGATGGCTCAGTCTACGCTAATCTCTGTGAGTTGGTGCGAGAATTTTTTTAAAAGATGCTTGTTGCTTTGTAGCTGATCTAAATTAAGTATTTCGCTCACCCGATAATGCAACTTGAACTTTAATTGAAGGAATTTATCCTAATAGGCTATTTTCACGAAATTCAGAACCACATTCTTTTTAAAATATCTTTATGATTTCACTAAGAAAAACTGACCCGTAGAACTCATTTATCGCCTCATGACACATATCAACCAATGCAGTTCTTCCCCTTTATTCCACTCATTGTTTGGGACAGATGTGGACCAGTCAGCGGAGCAAAAAAGAGCTGCAACAGGCTGCAGTCAGAAACAAAGAAGAAAGAAAAATGACTGGTGTTAGTTTTTCTCTATAATAAGCCATCTGAATCTCTCAATTAGATTAAAGTCTTGAACTCATCCTTAGGGACCCATTATTCCATATGGAAACCATTTGATCCCCTCAATTATTAGATTCTGTGCTTGTAATTACTCTCAGCATTCCATTGTTCTATATATTATCTTATACTGGGAATATTTTTGCAATCTACTATGAAAAATACTCATGGCTTGTGGTCAATATACCATTAGGTTTTGCATCAGGAACCAGTTTTGCAGTGAGTTAGAACATTGTCCTTTCATCTCTGAGAACTGGGCTTGAATGCAGGCCTGATTGATGGCATGTTTCTCTCTTCTCTGTCAGATGCAAGATGAATTGAGTTTGGACAATCTCACTCAGAATGGGCAGAAGAATAGTTACTGTAGAAAAGAGAAAATTCACAGTGCCAACTCTGCTTTGCATCTATTCAATGCTATATCTGGCTTGGGGGTATTTGATGGAATAGTACAGAAGGGCTTTACTCTGTATCTAACTGGTACATAGTTTGTGTAAAGAACGATCTTGATATGCTGATTGTTTTTTCTTGTCCTATGTTTCTTATGCTCTTTCATATTACACAATACAAATGAAACCAGCTAAGTTTCCATAGAATATAAACTATACATACAATATAAATAGTCTGACTTGTGAAATGATTTGCATCATCTACATACTAATAATGTAGGAAGCACAAATCTGCTTGTCGGTCATGTAAAACAAGGGCTAGGGTACAATGCCAGCAGTCCTCTCCAGCTTTCCTGTTGTTCTGTCAGCTGTGTGGTTCTTTCTCACACCCTCTCCAAGATTAACTGTTGTACATTTACCTGAGGAAGGAGGAAGCCTCCGAAAGCTTGTGAATTTAAAATAAAATTGCTGGACTATAACTTGGTGTTGTAAAATTGTTTACAATTGTCAACCCCAGTCCATCACCGGCATCTCCACATCAAGATTAACTGTGGCTGATAGTCTGAGCTAGCTTTTTGATGAGCCCTGTAAACCTCTTTCCCTACACTCTTGCCCAGTTCTGGTGGCTATTGTCAAATGGTAAGAAATAAAACAAAAACAGATCTGAGTTTGAAATTGTATTCAGTCACATTTGGATTTCTCCCTGTAGCTTGCCATTCAGACAACATTATGACAACCACTTGGATGGCTTTCTCCCCAATATTTCTTCTCCCAAAATTCAGAATTGCCATAGCAAGAAGGGGCAGTGGTAAACTAGTCTACAATTCTCAGCCATCACAGAGTTGCCAACATTAGGACTCTAACTGGTTTTTTTAGTCCCTGCTGTGTTTTGTCTGTGCATCCTGCTTAATGGTCTGTTTAATAATTCATTTCTTGTCATCTCTCCAGCAGTAAATGGACTAATTAACACCGTATTCCAGAGCCTGAGTTTGAAATAGGTTTCTGCCATTTGAATTGTTCTGTTTCTTTGTCTTCACCCTCAGACTACTAGCAGTTTGAAAGAAATTCCAGCAATGTTTTTATTTTCAACTTAAACACCATGACACTGAAAGAAATACTAATATTACAGAAATAAAGCTGCTTAGATGCCATTAGTAGCTTATTGCTATAATAGTATCTCTGTACAACTAAAATTACTAAAAAATTGTAAATAAAAATGAAAAATTCTGCTATCCCAGTTTTCCTTTATTCTCTTTCTTCAATTTTAATGTTTGCATTTCCTTTTACTTAATTCCTAACTAATGTATCCTATCCTAACTAATTTGGACCTTCTATTTTTAAAAACTTTTTTTCTTACCTTGTTTTCTCAACCCCTTGGAATCCTAGGCCTGGATCAAGTGGTATAATGACAGAAACAGCAAGCAAATTCAGTTTGTGAGAACTACACTGCCTCCACACCCCAATCTTGATTTTCCTCCTCCTACCCCTGCTGGGAATGCTACCGGCCACTGTGGGAGCCTGATTTAAATATGTTAATAATGTCTAACCTCTCCAAGGTGGGACACTCGCACAGCATGCTACCTGCCGCCGTAAAAATGCTGGCAGCCACGTAAGCGGCAGTTTGGGGATCCATTCCCCATTTTAAAATTTTAACCCCCGCCATCCCCAACCCTCTCCCACCCATCATGGGATGGGGTGGGGGGTTAATATCAAGGCCAAAACTTTTAATGGTATAGATGCTAGTGGCACCTGCTGGCAGAACATCAACATTCTTTATATTTTTATTATATTGACAGGCTGTTCAATTTGGACACTGATCCTTTCTCCTGGAGCAGTGCTGCATCTGACATTGATCTGACATTGCTTTGAGGTCCATTATTCTAGCATTGCATTCCAGGACTATGGCAGTTCAAATTCAGACCAGGCCTGGCGAGAACCTGGCCTTGAAGCTTCATATCAGGACTCTGCTGTTGAGTATGGCCATTTAAATTGAGTAAAACATTTAAGAAATAATAGCTGTGTGGGAGTTATAATTAAGGACAAGCCACTTAACTGAAGGATGACACCTCAGGCTATATTTTTCAATCAAATTACCACTCACTGTACAGACACAAAACCAGTATTATGATTCAATTATTAAGAAAAAAGAATATTCAAATTACAGCTTTTGAAAAAGGCAGGCGTTGGAGAAAGATTAGATGATTCGGAGACAACCTAGTGGGGCTGGAAGTAGTTTGGTATGATTAGAGAAGGTCAGTGGGTAGGAGGCAGCTCTGATGTCTTAGAGAGCTCAGTGGGATGGGAGGCAGGTCTGTGGTATAGAAAGCATTTCAACAGGATGGGAAGGAGGTCATTGGGAAGAGATATAGCTGAGCACAATGAGAGGCAAGTCATTGAAATTCATAGGCATTTCAGTGGGGCTAAAGGGCCAGGGTAGTTCAGTATGGTTAAAGGCAATTCAGCTTGATTGAGGGCAGGTAGTGCAGGTGGCAGCTCATAGCGTGGGAAACAACTCCATATGTTTGAGACAGCCAGGGTGCTTGGGAATAGTACGTTGGGGCAAGGGCCCAGCTCAGCATATTTGTGGCAGCACTGTACAAGGGCCATCCAAAACCATTTCGTAACAATTGGCACTGACAAAGAAATATAAGCATAGGAATTTATACATAAATGAATCCGCGCTCACCTCTGCAAAAATTGAAACCACTGTGAAGCCTGGTCTGTATGTACACTCCTTGTGGTCATACACTGCCTAATCAGTTGTGCAAATACAGCACAAACTGGCAGTAATAAATTGTCATCCGTATTGTAAGTTTACATTAGTAAATGTTGATAGTGCAAATAGAATACAAAGAAAGAAAGAAACCTCATCAACTCCAGTGTTACTGCACATTTTAATGGTGGGAGATATACTGCCAACATTGGAGAGGAGTAAAGTGAAACCTACACACGTTGCAATCAGTATTAGGAATCTTAAGTTGGCTTTTCATTGTGTGTTCTTTCAGAGATTTAATTTTGACTCATCTGAAGCCTCAGCTTCAAGTATCAATAATGGGCAATTCTGAAATAGTGAACTTAGCTTGAATAAATAGGCTTGTAGTTGAATTTGCTATTGTGGTGTGAGAACACCACAATCCAAAATTGCAAAATTGGGTCTTAAAAGTAAATTGAACTCTGACAATCCTAATTAATATGTGTAGTGAGTTTCACTGGCACACAGCTGAGTATCTTTTAAAGGCAATCTGCAACAGAACTGGGTAATGCAGTGGGTTAGACAACTACTCTGTCACCCTGGAACTTGGATTTTAACCCAGCCCAGACTGAGAAGGTGATAGTAACCTCACTTCACTGAGTATTAATGAGATTGATTTGGGCAGCTTCAATCCGGTTCCTAAAGAACATTAGTCTATGGCATTAAATATTTTACAAATTTGGTCCAAGTTTGTTCTTAACTTATATAAATTATGGGGGGAAATTGGATAGGGCCTATTTTCGGGCACGGATAGCACGATCCACTATTAACCCGCGCCCGATGGCCCCTGCGCAGGCAGGACGAGAACTTCGTCCGGCCTGAGGACTTACCTTCAAGCAGCATTGGAAATTAGCGTTGACATGACGATTCAATGCAATTTACACTTTCCACCAGCAGGGGGAGCCCCAATCTCTTAAAGGGAGGATGTCTCTTTAAATCTCTTAAAGGTAGTCGGTACCTGTTACTTGTTGAAAATAACAGTCTGCTGTCTGAACGGAGATCAGACATTGCACACGTAAAACACAGATGCAGGTCCCGTCCCTATGTTTACAAACTGATGAGTTACGTTAAAACATTGAATAAAGGTTGCGCACTACTAAATCCCACATCCTCCAATCTGCACACCAGACCTCTTCAATCTGCTGATATGAGTTTGTACCAGACCTGCAAGAGTGCATGCACCAAGATTCTCTGCTGATGCACTAGAGGCCTTGGTGCAAGAGGTGGACAGAAGGAGGGCATCCAATATCCGCAGGGCGGGGGGTGGGGGGCAAGAGGCCCTCCAGACAAATGCCCAGAAGGCAGTGGGAGGCAGCGGGGGATGAAGTCAATGCCAGGCGCATAGCACCATGAACATGGATGCAGTGCAGGAAGAAGTTCAATGCTTTGACACGAGTGGTCAAGGGGAGTGAGGTCAACTGTCAAGTGGCGTCTCCTACCAACTGCACCACGCACTACACCCCCATCCTCCACATACCAATAAACTCTTTCCATCAGTACTCAACTCTTCCAATCAGATGCTTCCTCTCATCCTTACACATTATCACTGTTGCAAGCCGCACACCCACAACTCATAGGCCACATACACTGGCAGCTATTCAACCATGAAAGGCACATCACCCAGACACACGTCCCACTTTCTTGCAGGAGAAGGTGCCGCATATCAGGTGGCAGCAAGTGGCAGTGGCATTTAGCCCCTTGAGCCTGTTACACCATTCAATGAGATCATGGTGGACCTGCGACCTAACTCCATACACCCGCCTTAGCCCCATATCCCTTAATACCCTTGGGAATAGTACGTTGGGGCGAGGGCCCAGCTCAGATCCCTTAATGTTGCAGCTGTCAGGGGGTGAATACCCAGATGAGGCAACATCTGCCCCAATTTCCAGCTCCTCTGCTGCCACCATGCTGTATTCTGCCCATAAATTCTGCCACAGGACAGTCTGGCCAAAGACAGGGAGCTTCACATATATTTTTTGTAGTTGCTTCCTCACCGACGGGCCCAGATTCAAATGGGATTGATTGCCATTTTAATGCCATAAAAAAGGAAAAAAAGCATAAATTTGCATCCTATATGTTAGCTACAGGATTGTTTTACTAACTGGAGAGATCTGTTGTTTAGTCAATAGGCAAAAAGTTACTTATTGTGTAACTGTATGGAGTACCTAGTTAGTAAGGGTTAGTCACTGTGTAACTGTGCAGAATTCCACTTTATTTCACAGGTCAGAGTTACATTGTTGGTTTTAATATTTGTCTTTATTTGGCAGGATAGGGGTTAACTTTAACGCTATAAAAATCCTATTACAATCTCAGAAAAAAATCAAATTCAATTGCCTAATTCAAAGCAACAGGATACTTTAATTTTATTTCACCTTTCTCCACTCCCTCTGGGAACCTGAGGATATTTTACATATAAATATAACCAGACACAGTGCATGAAGCAGATGTATAGTACTTGTAAGCAGGACCCACCAAATTCAAACAAGCTGGTTTCCTCATGGCAGTCGGTCACAGGGAGAAAAAACGGCCTTTCTGTAAAAGGACCAATCCGTGATGGTTTCATACTTCTTCACTGGACCTGCCTGCACTGGGCTGTAGCAACTGGCCAATGCCACAGTTTCCTCACTGCCCACTGAGCAGGCAATCCAGTTGTGCTAATAGTAGGAATTCTGATAGGGTCAGGGATGTAACTGGCCAGCGAATGGGAAATCCCAATCTGCCATTGTTACAGCAACAGAGTGGGATCATGGATTTTGAGGGCCTTTCTCCCAATCCAAAATGTCTGAACGGAATACCAACTGTCCAAATTCACACATTGCTTTTCCTAAAACGGCTAATGGAATGTTAGCCTTTATTTCAAAGGGGCTGGAATACAAAGGGGTGGAAGTTATGCTACAGTTGTATAAAGCTCTGGTTAGACTTCATCTGGAGTACTGCGTTCAGTTCTGGGCACCGCACCTCAGGAAGGATATATTGGCTTTGGTGGGGGTGCAACGAGAATGATACCAAGGCTAAAAGGGTTAAATTATGAGGCAGGTTGCATAGACTAGGCTTTATTCCCTTGAGTATAGAAGATTAAGGGATGATCTAATTGAAGTGTTAAAGATGATTAAAGGATTTGATAGTGTAGCTGGAGAGAAACTATTTCCTCTGGTGGGGGAGTCCAGAACAAGGGAGCATAACCTTAAAATTAGAACTAGGCCATACAGGGGGGTTGTCAGGAAGTACTTCTTCACACAAAGGCTAGTGGAAATCTGGAACTATATATATGCAAGTCATTGTTGTTGTAGTGTGCCTGCGATTTCCTGATCTGTGTGGCCAGTAGGTGCAGCTCCCCGCCTGTAGTGAGCATTCAGAAAATCGGCCACTCAATGTAATATTGGGACGCCTCGTAATCCCTGTACACTGGCTTCTCTTAGATGTCTTCAATATCATTTTCATTTTCTATTTTCCTTTCTTTTACAGAAATCCTGACAAAGGAATTCAGTTCCTGATCGCTCGTGGATTCATCCCTGACACGGCGATCGGAGTTGCCCACTTTCTGCTGCAGCGGAAAGGGCTGAGCCGCCAGATGATTGGGGAATTTCTTGGCAACAGCAAGAAGCAATTCAACAGAGATGTTTTGGAGTGAGTGATGACTAGATGTTGCTTCCTCCCACCCCTATTTAACAGCTCAGAGACCAAGAGGTCATTAGTACAACCCAACCTTCAAAGATCGGCCAACAAATTACACAAGTAACTTCTTGCTGACAAAGTTCAGTCCCATGACCCATCAAAGCATTGCAGTCTTCATAAATAGTTAAATTTGCTATTACAAGGACCAGTGGCAGTATGAGTATGCTGATAGATTTTCTTTTGCTGGTGCTGCATCTATCTGAAGCGCAGTGTGCCACATGATTTGTTCCTGGGGAGAGACACAAGAGGCTTGTAAAAAATTTTTTAAAGTATAAAAATTGCTGCTGGAACAAAAGCAAAATACTATCACAGCACTTTCACAGAGTGCTGGAATGTGGAGATGGGGACTTCTTACAAATTTTCATTGGAGCAATACATCAAGCAATTCCACTTAAACACTGCACTTAAAGGGAGTGTGTCTTGTTTAAAGTGGCTATACATCATAGGGCTGATCTTCCTCTGCTAGATCTTCAGGAAACAGAGTTAATGCAGAGCGCACTGGAAGTGCACTCTGCAGGGACCAGGAGCTGAGCACCCAAACTTCCTCTTGAGCCTAATTTAATTGAAGGAGGCACCACATGGGTGCACTTTCGGCCACAGCCATAAATAGAAGAGGAATTCTGGGTGCATCCTGAAACTTAAAGGCACTGGCACCATTAAAAAGGCAGGTACAGTTACAGCCCCAGAGTAGAGCCAGAAGAATTTTTTTTTCGTAGGTAATAGGGCAGGATTATTATCTGGGCACCTTCTGATGAAGAATGGTAAGTTTTTGAATTGATGTATGTGTGCTGGAAGCTGTAAATTGCATGTTGGTGGTCTTTATGTTTATTCAAATGTTCTGCCCCCTGTGAATGAGTGTGTTGTTGTGCCATGGCTGAGATGGCAGCAGTATCCCAAGCAGCAGTCCAGACTCCCCTACAGTCTGCCTTGGAGAGAGCTTGTAAGAGTCTTCACTTATAGATTTATTAGAGGAAATGATTCTCACAGACAACACACGCATCAGTGCAAAGGCTCCGGGGACCTCACATTACAGTTGCTGAGATCAGTGGCAGGGTGGCCAACCCTCGATCTACCTAACTTTGCATTACTGATCTTGTTTTTATCTCTTAGCTAAAAGCCTATTACATCTTAGCTCTTCCATGACTTTTACCCTTGGTTTACATTAGGTATCATTTGCTCAGCATTCAAAAGATTTATTGTCTCGTGGTACTGGTGAGAAGGTGGGGGGAGAGCGGGGATGGTCCCACAGCAGGCCTGAGGATCTAAGATAAGCTGTCTTGTATCCTTACATGTGCAGAAAAGGTAAACATAACTGACGAAAAAGATAGAGTAAGATGAAGCAGAAAAAGGGGGCGTATGACAGATGTCAGGTTGATAATACAAGTGAGAACCTGTCTGAATATAGAAAGTCCACAAGGACAGAATCTATTTGGTTAGAGTTAAGAAACAATAGAGGCACCACTACACTACTAGGTGTATTCTATAGGCCACCAACTAGTCGGAAGGATATAGAGGAGCAAATTTGCAGGGAAATTACATAGAGGTGCAAGAACTATAGAGTAGTGATAATGGAGGACTTCAACTATCCTAATATAGACTGGGATAATAACAGTGTAAAGGGCAATGAGGGGAAGGAATTTTGTGAAGTGTGTTCAGGAGAATTTTCTTGATCAGTATGTTTCTGGCCCAATGAGGAAGGAGGCATTGCTGGATCTGGTTCTGGGGAATGAGGTGGGCCAAGTGGAACAAGTGTCAGTGGGGGAACATTTAGGGAACAGTGATCGTAGTATCATAAGCTTTAGATTAATTATAGAAAAGGACAAGGAGCAATCTAGTTTAAAAATATTTAATTGGAGGAGGGCCAATTTTATTGGGTTGAGAACGGATGTAGCCTGTGTAAATTGGAATCAAAGATTGGCAGGAAATAAGAGGGCAAAGAAAGAGATTGAGAATAGACTGGTGGCTAACATAAAAGGGAATCCAAAAGTCTTTGATAGGCATATAAATAGTAAAAGGGTAGTAAGAGAAGGGGTGGGGCTGATTAGGGACCAAAAAGGAGATCTATGCATGGAGGCAGAGGGCATGCCTGAGGTATTAAATGAGTACTTTGCATCTCTTTCGTCATCCAGGGAGCTCTGGCTTTGATTGCCCCACCTTTCCCACACATGGGAATGTACCTAGACTGTACCCGAACCATCTCCTCTTTAAAGGCCGCCCATTATTCGATTAAAAAGTTTTGCTTGCCAATCTTTGATTCCAATTTACCCAGGCCACATCCGTTCTCAACCCAATAAAATTGGCCCTCCTCCAATTAAATATTTTTACTCTAGATTGCTCCTTGTCCTTCTCTATAATGAATCTAAAGCTTATGATACATCTGTCTTTACCTAGCGCTAGCAAGTACAGAAATAGGAGGATAAAGAAGAATGCGTGGCTGGAGAGATGGCGCAGGAGGGAGGGCTTTAGATTCCTGGGGCATTGGGACCGGGTCTGGGGGAGGTGGGACCTGTACAGGCCGGACGGGTTGCACCTTAACAGGGCCAGGACCAGGACCAATATCCTCACGGGGAGGTTTTCTAGTGCTGTTGGGGAGGGTTTAAACTAGCTTGGCAGGGGATGCGAACCTGAACGTAGATTCAGAAGGGAGAGAAGCAAAGCTGGAAATGGAAGGCAGAAAATTAGTAAGTGAGTTTAGAAGGCAGAGGAAACAAAGGTTAGAAACTAGACAACAAAGGAGTTCGGCAGTGCTTAATGGTACATACCTCAATGCAAGGAGTATTGTGAATAAGGCAGATGAGCAAGGGCACAGATAGACACGTGGAAGTATGATATCTTAGCTATTACAGAAACATGGCTTAAACAGGCAGCTCAGCATTCCTGGTTACAGGGTTTTCAGATGAGATAGAGAGGGGGATTAAAAAAGGAGAGGGGTGGCAATATTGATTAAAGAAATCATTACAGCTGTGAGGAGGGATAATATGTTAGAAGGATCATCAAAAGCTGGGCAGGTGGAAGGAATATCAGTGGGAGAGCATTTGGGTGGTAGTGATCATAATTCAGTTAGATTTGGCATAGTTATGGAAAAGGACAGAGATAGAACAGGAGTAAAAATTCTAAATTGGGGAAAGGCCAATTTTACTAAGCTGAGAAGTGATTTAGCAAAAGTGGGCTGGAAACAGCTACTTGAAGGTAAATCAGTGTCAGAGCAGTGGGAGGCATTCAAGGGGAAGATTCAAGGGGTTCAGAATAAACATGTTCCCACAAAGAAAAAGGGTGGGACTGCCAAATCTAAGGCCTCCTGGATGACCAGGAGCAATCAGGGTAAGATAAGGCAAAAAAGGGAAGCTTATGTCAGACACCAAGAGCTCAATACTGCAGAAAGCCTAGAGGAATATAGAAAGTGCAGGAGTGAAATTAAAAAGGAAATTAGGAAAGCAAAGAGAGAGCATGAAAAACTACTGGCAAGTAAAATTGAGGAAAACCCAAAAATGTTTTATAAATACATAAAGAGCAAAAGGGTAACTAAGGAAAGAGTAGGGCCTATTAGAGACCAAAAAGGTAACCTATGTGTGGAGGCAGAAGATGTGGATATGGTTCTTAATGAATACTTTGCGGCTGTCTTCACAAAAGAGGGGGATGATGCAGAGATTGTAGTTAAGGAGGAGGAGTGTGAGATATTGGATGGGATAAACATAGTGAGAGAGGAAGTGTTAAGGGGTTTAGTATCTTTGAAAGTAGATAAATCTCCAGGCCCGGATGAAATGTACCCCAGGCTGCTAAGAGGGAGGAAATAGCAGAGGCTCTGACCATTGTTTTCCAATCTTCTCTGGCTATAGGCATGGTGCCGGAGGATTGGAGGACTGCTAATGTTGTACCGTTGTTTAAAAAGGGAGAAAGAGATAGACCAAGTAATTATAGGCCAATCAGTCTAACCTCGGTGGTGGGCAAATTATTGGAATCGATTCTGAGGGACAGCATAAATCGTCATTTAGAAAGGCATGGGTTAATCAGGGGCAGTCAGAATGGATTTGTTAAGGGAAGGTCGTATCTGACTAACTTGACTGAATTTTTTGAGCAGGTAACAAGGACGGTCGATGAGGGTAACACGTTTGATGTAGTGTACATGGATTCTAGCAAGACTTTTGACAAGGTCCCACATGGCAGATTGGTCAAAAAAGTAAAAGCCCATGGGATCCAAGGGAAAGTGGCTAGTTGGATCCAAAATTGGCTCAGTGGCAGGAAGCAAAGGGTAATGGTTGACGGGTGTTTTTGCGACTGGAAGGCTGTTTCCAGTGGGGTCCCACAAGGCTCAGTACTAGGTCCCCTGCATTTTGTGGTATATATTAATGATTCGGACTTGAATGAGGGGGGCTTGATCAAGAAGTTTGCAGATGATACAAAAATTGGCCGTGTGTTTGATAGTGAGGAGGAAAGCTATAGGCTGCAGGAAGATATCAATGGACTGGTCGGGTGGGCAGAAAAGTGGCAAATGGAATTCAATTCAGAGGAGTGTGAGGTAATGCACTTGGGGAGGGCAAACAAGGCAAGGGAGTACACAATAAATGGGAGGATACTGAGAGGGGTAGAGAAACAAAGGGACCTTGGAGTGCATGTCCACAGATCCCTGAAGGTAGCAGGACAGGTAGATAAGCTGGTTATAAAGGCATACGGGATACTTTCCTTTATTAGCTGAGGCGTAGAATATAAAAGCAGGGAGGTTATGCCTAGTACTGTATAAGGCATTGGTTAGGCCACAGCTTGAGTACTGCGTACAATTCAGGTCACCACATTACAGGAAAGATGTGATTGCACTAGAGAGGGTAGAAAGGACATTTACGAGGATGTTGCAAGGGCTGGAGAATTTTAGCTATGAGGATAGATTGGATTGGCTGGGGTTGTTTTCTTTGGAACAAAGGAGGCTGAGGGGAGATTTAATTGAGGTGTATAAAATGATGACTGGACTAGATAGAGTGGATAGGGTGGACCTACTTCCTTTAGCAGAGGGGTCAGTAACCGGGGGCATAGATTTAAAGTAATTGGTAGAAGGATTAGAGGGGAGCTGAGGAGAAATTTTTTCACCCAGAGGGTGCCTGATAGGGTGGTAGAGGCAGAAACGCTCAACTCATTTAAAAATTACTTGGATGTGCACTTGAAGTGCTGTAACCTACAGGACTATGGACCAAGTGTTGGAAAGTGGGATTAAGCTGGATAGCTCTTTTTCGACCAGCACGGACACGATGGGCTGAATGGCCTCCTTCTGTGGTGTAACTTTCAAAGGTTTATGATTCTAAGAAGATGCTGCCAAAGTTACAGTAAAAGAGGAGGTAGTTGAGATACTGGATGGGCTAAAAATTGATAAGGAGGAGTTCTAGAAAGGCTGGCTGTACTTAAAATAGTTAAGTCACCCGGTCCAGATGGGATGCATCCTAGGTTGCTGATGGAAGTAAGGGTGGAAATTGCAGAGGTGCTGCCCATAATCTTCTAATCCTCCTTAGATACGGGGGTGGTGCCAGAGGACTGGAGAATTGCAAATGTTACACCCTTGTTCAAAAAAGAGTGTATGGATAAACCCGGCAACTACAGGCCAGTCAGTTTAACCTTGGTGAGGGGGGACGAGATTGTAGACTTTACAATGCTCTCCCCAGGGGTGTGTGGGGAGAGAGTGCGGACTTTACTACTCACTGCTCTCCCCAGTGGTGTGTGTGGGAGAGAGTGTGGACTTTACTACTCACTGCTCTCCCCAGTGGTGTGTGTGGGAGAGAGTGTGGACTTTACTACTCACTGCTCTCCCCAGTGGTGTGTGTGGGAGAGAGTGTGGACTTTACTACTCACTGCTCTCCCCAGAGGTGTGTGTGGGAGAGAGCGTGGACTTTACCAATCCTCTATAGATATGGGAGTGGTGCCAGAGGACTGGAGAATTGCAAATGTTACACCCTTTTTCAAAAAAGGATGTAAGGATAAACCCGGCAACTACAGGCCAGTCCGTTTAATCTTGGTGGTGGGAAAACTTTTAGAAACGATAAGCTGGGACAAAGTTAATAGTCACTTGGACAAGTGTGGATTATTAAAGGAAAGCCAGCACGGATTTGTTAAAGGCAAATCATGTTTAACTAACTTGATTAAGTTTTTTGATGCGGGATCAGTGAGAGTGGATGAGGGCAATGCAGTTGATGTTGTGTATATGGACTTTCAAAAGGCGTTTGATAAAGTGCCACATAATAGGCTTGTCAGCAAAATTGAAACCCATGGAATAAAAGGGGCAGTGGCAGCATGGATACAAAATTGGCTAAGTGACAGGAATCAGAATAGTGGTGAATGGTTGTTTTTTGGACTGGAGGGAGGTGTACATTGGTGTTCCCCAGGGGTCGGTACTAGGACCACTGCTTTTTTTGATATATATTAATGACTTGGACTTGGGTGTACAGGGCACAATTTCAAAATTTGCAGATGACATAAAACTTGGAAGTGTAGTAAACAGTGAGGAGGATAGTAATAGACTTCATGAGGACATAGACTGACTGGTGGAATGGGCAGGCACATGGCAGATGAAATTTAATACAGAGAAGTGCAAAGTGATACATTTTATCAGGAAGAATGAGGAGAGGCAATATAAACTAAATGGTAATATTCTAAAGGGGTGCAGGAGCAGAGAGACCTGGAGGTGTATGTGCACAAATCTTTGAAGGTGACAGGACAGGTTGAGAAACTAGTTTTTAAAAAAAGCACACAGATCCTGGCTTTATAAATAGAGGCATTGAGTGCAAAAGCAAGGAGGTTATGTTGAACCTTTATAAAACACTGGTTCAGCCACAGCTGGAGTATTGTGTCTAATTCTGTGCAGTGCACTTTAGGAAGGATGTGAAGTCCTTGGAGAGGGTGCAGAAAAGATTTACGAGAATGGTTCTAGGGATGAGGGACTTCAGTTACATGAATAGACTGGGGAAGCTGGGGTTGTTCTTTTTAGGGGAGAAAAGGTTGAGAGAAGATTTGATAAAAGTGTTCAAAATCATGAAGGGTTTAGATAAAGTAAATAAAGAGAAACTGTTCCCATTGGCGGAAGGGTCGGTAACCAGAGGACACAGATTTAAGGTGATCGGCAAAAGAACCAAAGGCGACATGAGGAAAAAACTTTTTTATGCAGCGAGTAGTTATGATCTGGAATGCACTGCCTGAAAGGATGGTGGAAGCAAATTCAATCGTGGCTTTCAAAAAGGAATTGAATAAATACTTGAAGGGAAAAGATTTGCAGGGCGAGGGAATGGGACTAACTGGAATGCACTTACAAAGAGCTGGCATGTGCGAGATGGGTTGAATGGCCTCCTTCTGTATTGTAGCCATCCTATGATTCTATGATATAGTTGTCAAACAGATAAATGTATTCATTAGAAGGTCAGAATTACACAAGGTCACTGAATTAACTCATCACCAGTGCATATCGAAAAATTGCAGTCAGCGCACTTGTGATTTGCCCATACATGCTGATGGCGGGCGAGATACTTTGCTGCTGACTTGGACTCGGATATTTTAGGTTGCGATCCACATATGGAAATCATATGGGACTGCGATTTCTACTTTTGAGGAACACATATAATTTTCTCTTTTGTCCACCTTCTTGCACTATCTATGGCTTCCCCCTATGCTTTTTCCTTTTCCTGACCTCTTCCAGATTCTTAGGGAGCAATTTTTACTTTGGCCAGACTTCAAGTGAGAGAAGCGCTATTGTGTTCATATCTACATTTGTCAGAGACGTCACCTATAGAGGCTGCGAGTTTCAAATGCTGTGACAGAGTTATGCCACAGGCTCCAAGCAACCCTGCAGCCAAACTTCTCCACAGGCACAGCACTGCTAGTAACTGTCAAGGCCCTTAACTTTTATACTTCAAGATTATTTCAGGCTGCTACTGCAGACATCAGCAACACAAAACCAATCATTTGTGCATAGATGTAATAATTGAGTGACCAATGCCTTATTTTCTTGAGTAAACAATATTTTCTCCTTCCCCATGGACAAGATGTAAAAGCAGAGAGAGCTGTGCTATGTAATCTTAGAGTAGCAGGATTCCCAAAGATCCAGAAGGTTATAGATTGTACTCATGTGGCCGTACGTGCTCCCTCGCACAGTACCATTACCTACATGAATAGGAGAGGATTCCACTCACTTAATGCAGAGATGCATAGATCATTTTCAACTATCAGTACCGCACCATGCAAGTTAGTGCTCGCTTCCCAGGTTGCTGTCATGATGCCTTCATTTTAAGACGGTTCACCATTCCATCAATACTGGACACATAAAGGCAAGTTTCAGGATGGCTTTGGGTGAGCAAGGCTATCCTCTAGAGCCATGGTTCTGAGACCTATGCAGTATCCCAGGACACCAGTTGAGCACAGCTGAAATGAGATGCTGGCATCCACCAAAGTAATCATAATGCAAAATATTAGCATGTGCTTCAGGTACCTTAATAGCTCTGGAGAAGTCCTGTAATACAGCCTGACTAAGGTCTCAAGGATTGTTGTTGTTGCATGCTGCACAACTTTGCTCTACAAAGAGGCATCATCATGGAGACCCCATTGTAAAAAGAGCCCTGGATGCAGTAAAGGGACGGGGGGTGGGGAGCAATGAAAGGGAGCAGGAGGAGCCTGAAGAGACTGAAGAGCAGAACCTTATGCTGGCTGCAAAAGCCATTCAGCAAGCTTTTATTCAGGATGCCTTCTCTCAATCTGGAAATGTGCCCACATCATTAACATTCCTGACTACATCTTCCCCATGCCTGCTACAAATATACTTTTGGCTACAATGCCTTAGATTTCCACGCAACTCAAAAATGTCTCATTCATGGGACCTAGTGAAACATGCTAGCTAACCTTTGGAGGAACATAACATGCCTGCACTACATGAACTTCAGCGCTGCCAGATTTTTAATAAACATATAGGGTGAAAAATTCGATAAGGGTCTGTTTTTGGCGGTTTTAGAGCGATATGCTAACACCCTGCGCCCGACCGACCCTGAGCAGGCAAGACGCAAGTTTGGACCCAAGGGAGCACTTACCTGCAATCAGCGTTCCTTTCCAGGCCTTGCAAGTGGAAACAATTCAATTTGCACTTTCCACTACCAGAGGGAGCTCAATTTCTTAAAGGGAGGATTTTCTTAGAAACCTCTTAAAGGTAGCCGGTACCTGTTATTTGCTGAAAATAACAGTCTGCATGGAGTCTGAAGAGATCAGACATCACACACGTAAAACACAGATGCTGATCCCATCCCTATGTTTACACACTGATGAGTTATGTTAAAACATTGAATAAAGGTTGCGTACTACTAAATCCCACATCCTCCAATCTGCACACCAGACCTCACCAATCTGCTGATCTGAGTTTGTACCAGGCCTGCGAGAGTGCATGCACCAAGGTTCTCTGCTGATGCACTAGAGGCCTTGGTGCAAGAGGTGGACAGAAGGACAGACATCCTATATCCGCAGTGGCGGGGGTGGGGGGGGGGGTGCAGGGGCAGGAGGCCCTCCAGACAGTGCATGTAGAAGCATTTCCTAACTTCACTCCTGCATGTCCTGGCTCTAAATGTTAGACCAAGTCCCCGCGTCCTAGTATTCATGTGTATGAGACCTCCAAAAACTTACTAATGTCTCGGCAGCCAGAGGCAATAATCCAGCCATTAACCTGTAAATCCTGCATGGTCCCTTTAAATAGCGCCGGTGGGGGGTCCTCCAGGCGCTCTAAGACATGTTCAGATGGTCGGGGTTAAGACTGTGCATTGAGTTGAGCGTTAAGTCCCAAAATGTTGTCTATCACTTCAAATCTGCGTTGCGCACTGATTGAAGCCATTTCCTCCCTACTTTACATGATTTCAGCATTCGTTATCTGCGCAAACTCCTATACCAAGATGGCGTCTGGCGCACGTCACACAGGAAACGTGCATGCGCATCCATGACGCCATCTTGGATGTCGGAGAGGCCGTGTAGCGCCGAAACAACAGGCACGACATGGCCCAATTTCACGCCCACAGTGTGTAATTTAATAGAGTTGGCTTCCATGGTGCTTCCCTTGCTAACAGTTGCCATGTATATGCTTTTAACTCAATTTCATCAGTAAACCAGTCCAAAGAGGAGGTGGATCACTCAGTGTGCTGCCCTCAAACTGGCTGTCTAAATCTCTGCGGTGAATGGATCCATGCTGGTGTTGGACGGAGTGAGACTGAGTGATGGGGTGCCAGATGAGGTGTTGGAAAAGTTCAAGTGTGAGGTCCAGAAGCCAGTTTCTTCTATCATACCAATGATAGGAATATCATAAGAATAATAGTGTTAGAAGCATATCTACATAACAACTGATTGACAAGCAGCCTTTGCTGGTCATCCAAGGTGTTAGCACTGGGTTTTCCTAGACAGCTGAAAGAGGTGGTGCTGGGCAAGGTAGGCACTGAAAGGTACAGTGCATCTTCATGGACACCAATGTGAGGGTGGAGAGAAAGTGAAGGAATCCATGTGTAAGAAGGAAGGGGGAGCAGCAGTGGGCACGATCCCAGCAAAACCACTGGATTGTTTCCCAAGGATTTTCTGGGCTTCTGTGCTTATCCAGTTATCCTTTTCCCCCCATTTACTGTCCTATTTTTATTCTAACTTGGATTTTACTCTTTTGCATATACTTGGCCAGAAAATCTGCTGGAGAACTTTCGGGAATAGATCTGCGGTGCATCGGAACTTTTACTGTGCCAACGAATGCTCCTCTGAGCCTGGCATCAGATCATTTACATATTTTGGGCGGATAGCCATGACATTCATGGCACAACTAGGGCTCCCACCTCAGGTGAGGGAAAAGAAACTTGCAGTGGTTCTTTGCTGCAGGGTAAGTGGGCCAGCTGTGCATCTGAAGATAGGCTGGTTTCCCTCAATGACCGATTGCAGTAAGGCAACCTTGGAATATCAATTTTGAAATCTCTCAACCCCTTAGCAACACTGGCCACCAGGCATCCTTCCCACCCACTTCCGGTTTTAGCAGAGGCAGGTCATCGGCAGGGGGAGGGGGCAACCAACCCACTCTTAGGAGGTGGGTCAGTCGCTAAAATATTTTAAGGCAGCTGCATGTCTCCAATTTAACTCAAGTTTTATTTTTAACACCTGCAGGCCGGGATTCCCGGGTCACGGGAATTCCGGCAGATGAAAGGAGGCGCGAAGGGCCAGATCCATGAGGTAAGTGCCTTTATTGCACTGCTTGTGGGCCAGAAGGAGCAGAAATACTTCCCCACAGCCCACCAAACTTACCTTTTAAACCCCCCACGAAGGGACCCCCGCGATTGGCCGACTCTCCCACTCGCCCCACCCCCCCCGTGATGTCCGACTCTACTCTCCCCACCCCCCCGCGATGTCCGACTCTACTCTCCCAACCCCCCCGCGATGTCCGACTCTCCCTACCCACCTGCGATGTCCGAGTCGCCCCGCCCCCCCGCTGACTGAATCTCCCCACCCCCCCGTCATGACTGACTCACCCCCTACCCCGCAATGTCTGACCCCCCCCCCCACACCGTGATCGGACTCCTGTGATTCAAACCCAGAAGATCCTGATTTCTCCCCAACCTCCGTGGGTCCAAACACTGATGATCCTGAACACTCCCCGATCCAAACACTGTAGATCCTAAACACTCCCTGATCCAAACACTGTAGATCCTAAACACTCCCTGATCCAAATACTGTAGATCCTAAACACTCCCCGATCCAAACACTGTAGATCCTAAACACTCCCTGATCCAAACACTGTAGATCCTAAACACTCCCTGATCCAAACACTGTAGATCCTAAACACCCCCTGATCCAAACACTGTAGATCCTAAACACTCCCTGATCCAAACACTGTAGATCCTAAACACTCCCTGATCCAAACACTGTAGATCCTAAACACTCCCTGATCCAAACACTGTAGATCCTAAACACTCCCTGATCCAAACACTGTAGATCCTAAACATTCCCTGATCCAAACACTGTAGATCCTAAACACTCCCTGATCCAAACACTGTAGATTCTAAACACTCCCTGATCCAAACACTGTAGATCCTAAACACTCCTTGATCCAAACACTGTAGATCCTAAACATTCCCTGATCCAAACACTGTAGATCCTAAACACTCCCTGATCCAAACACTGTGGATCCTAAACACTCCCTGATCCAAACACTGTAGATCCTAAACATTCCCTGATCCAAACACTGTAGATCCTAAACACTCCCTGATACAAACACTGTAGATCCTAAACACTCCCTGGTCCAAACACTGTGGATCCTAAACATTCCCTGATCCAAACACTGTAGATCCTGAACACTCCCTGATCCAAACACTAAAGATCTTGAACACTCCCTGATCCAAACACTGTAGATCCTAAACATTCCCTGATCCAAACACTGTAGATCCTAAACACTCCCTGATCCAAACACTGTAGATCCTAAACACTCCCTGGTCCAAACACTGTAGATTCTAAACACTCCCTGATCCAAACACTGTAGATCCTAAACACTCCTTGATCCAAACACTGTAGATCCTAAACATTCCCTGATCCAAACACTGTAGATCCTAAACACTCCCTGATACAAACACTGTGGATCCTAAACACTCCCTGATCCAAACACTGTAGATCCTAAACATTCCCTGATCCAAACACTGTAGATCCTAAACACTCCCTGATACAAACACTGTAGATCCTAAACACTCCCTGGTCCAAACACTGTGGATCCTGAACACTCCCTGATCCAAACACTAAAGATCCTGAACACTTCCTGATCCAAACACTAAAGATCTTGAACACTCCCTGATCCAAACATTGAAGATCCTGATCTCTCTCCATCTGCCTTTCCGCCTGACAGGCAGTCAGCTTGTCAACCAGGCTGGCTGTCGGGCGAGAAACCTGTTGAAGAAATTTAAAATAGGTAAAAATAGGCAGGACCTGTGGGAAACCCTTACTTCCGGATTTTCCGTCCGCAAATCCTCCCCTTCCGCTCTCTCGCTGCCTCGGAGTTAATATCCAGCCTGCTGCCTACAGTTATATGCCCTCAGCCCAGTAGAGCTGAGATAGATAGACCTATGCGATAGTAGGGTTAATGGGGAAAGATTTGAAAATAACTTACAATAGAAACCAAATATCTGCCTTTCTGAATGCAGCAGTAATTCTGCTGACAAAGCTGCTTGGCTTTTGCTTTTACAGTTAATGCTGTCTTTAGAACTGACTTACAGCTTCATATCACTCTGACAGCTATCTGCCATTCTCTATGTATCCCACCTGATCCTCCACTCTACGGTGATACAACTGGAATTTTGTTCTATGTTCTACTCATTCAATAAAAGCAACAACAACTTGTATTTATATAGTGCCTTTAACATAGTAAAAATCCCAAAACACTTTATAGGAGTGTTATCAGACAAAATCTGAAGCAGAAAAATGGAGAAAGCATACAACGATACCGAGCAGCTGCAGCAAATTTAATTTGAGGAAATGTGTAAATAATGATATTGAAAAATTATACAAACAATCGAGGAACAACAGTTAAGCACAAGGGCCCTGAAATTCCATGGAAATTCACCGAGCCTCCCACTAAAGATACAGCAGAAGACCGGCAGAACCGCTTTAGAATGTCAAGGTTAAGAGCAATTTAAACAAATTAATCGTTCACTGTGAGTTTGACCAACTTTTAAAAAACAAAGTAGGCCAAGAGGCCTGGTTTTCATTGTCATCTGGGCAGTTTGGGGCCTAACCAAGTCCTTAATGATCTGTTCACCAGAGCTAATACTGATTAATGAGCAAGCTGAGGGAATGTCAGGTCTGATTTAGTAAACACTCTCTCAGTGTGGAGGTTGTTAAAAACTCAACCAAGGCACAATAATATGTTCTGTATTAGCACTGGTTGTTCAAAGGTGCGGTTGCCTCCAGGAGATTCTGACTTAGTTGCAAACAGAGCTGCCAGTTTGCATTATCAAAGACAGAAGCAGAAACACAAGCCTGCTTCTATTTTTACCACAGCAACATCTTTGGAGAGTTTCAAAGATGAAGGCCTCTTTTATTCCACTTTGATTTCATTTTGTTTGTGTCTGTCTTTTGCAAGTTGTTTTCTTTCGCCTCTGTAGGTGTTTTCTTTCCCCCTACCTTGTGTGCCATGACTCCCTGCTTATGCCATTTTTAAACCAATAACCAATAAGTGATGGGGGTAGGTTGATCCACCCTCTAACTTTTCCCTGTCTTCTCCAGTGAGCATGGGTAAGGTCCGAAACTCACCACATGGGGATCATGAACCTTCATATGAAGCTATATGAAGAATTTACTGTTGAATCTCTGCTGTCAACTATTAAAAGACAGAACTGTGGTACGAGCTGGCTGTAACCATGTTTCCTCCCTGCCTTCTCCACAGAACTTTGTTACATTTAAATTGACAATGTGGAGATACTTGATGGAACAATGGGTTAGAACACTGTCCAATCACCCTTATGTGGAGATGCTGGTGATGGACTGGGGTGGACAAATGTAAGGAGTCGCACAACACCAGGTTATAGTCCAACAGCTTTATTTGAAATCACAAGCTTTCGGAGCTTTGCTCCTTCATCAGGTGAGTGAAGGGTTCCATAAAGGCACAGCATATATAGTCAGAGAACAATGCCTGGTGATTACAGATAATCTTTCCAACTGCCCGTTATCACACCTCGGCAGAGAGATAATCACAGCAATCAAAGGAGTGGATGGTGTTCAGACAGGTTAGTCAGGGAAACATTACATCCAAGAATACTGAATACACAAGGGGTCAGATCACAAAGACAGAGAGAGAGAGAGACCCGAAAGGCAGAGAGAGAGAGAGAGAATTACCAGTTGTATTAAAAACAGATAACTTATTTTCGCTGGTGGGGTTACATGTAGTGTAACATGAACCCAAGATCCTGGTTGAGGCCGTCCTCATGGGTGCGGAACTTGGCTATCAATTTCTGCTCGACGATTTTGTGTTGTCATGTGTCTCGAAGGCCGCCTTGGAGAACGCTTACCCGAAGACCGGAGGCTGAATGTCCTTGACTGCTGAAGTGTTCCCCGACTGGGAGGGAACCCTCCTGTCTGGCGATTGTTGTGCGGTGTCCGGAGCATGGTACATCGGTGAGACCATGCAGACACTGCAACAACGGATGAACGGACACCGCACAACAATCGCCAGACAGGAGGGTTCCCTCCCAGTCGGGGAACGCTTCAGCAGTCAAGGACATTCAGCCTCCGATCTTCGGGTAAGCGTTCTCCAAGGCGGCCTTCAAGACACATGACAACGCAAAATCGTCGAGCAGAAATTGATAGCCAAGTTCCGCACCCATGAGGATGGCCTCAACCGGGATCTTGGGTTCATGTCACGCTAAATGTAACCCCACCAGCAAAAAAAAGTTATCTTTTTAATACAACTGGTCATTCTGTCTCTCTCTCTGCCTTTCGGGTCTCTCTCTCTCTCTTTCTCAGTCTTTGTGATCTGACCCCTTGTGTATTCAGTAGTCTTGGATGTAATGTTCCCCTGTCTGAACACCATCCACTCCTTTGATTGCTGTGATTACCTCTCTGCCGAGGTGTGATAACGGGCAGTTGGAAAGATTATCTGTAATCACCAGGCATTGTTCTCTGACTATATATGCTGTGCCTTTATGGAACCCTTCACTCACCTGACGAAGGAGCAAAGCTCCGAAAGCTTGTGATTTCAAATAAAGCTGTTGGACTATAACCTGGTGTTGTACGACTCCGTACATCAATCACCTTTACAATCTGGATTTGAATATAAATCAGGCTGATAGGATGAGTCTCTCTCTGCTGGTTGTAAGGGGCAAAAATGAAAGGAATTCTTTTGCAACCTCTGCAATGATATTTGCAGAATGCACAGATTAGAGTTGACCTGTAATCATTGGGACCGAATTTCCTTGGTAGTTCCGCCATCTCCTGCCATAACTCCAGCGGGAAAATAAGACAACTATTCTATTTCTCCACTGAGTTCAAGAGACAGTGCTGGCAGTATTGGAGTTAACAAAAATTAATTGTTGAATTGTACATTTTTATTTACAAATTATTTGTTCACTCACCAAAACTGTCAATTTTCTGTAGTTAATATGTAAGAATGTCCAGTATGGGAATTGGAAAAATTCATACAGTGCAACAAGGAGACCCTGTTCTGAGGTTGGAATTAGGGCACATAGTTTAATAAGAGTAAAGGAAGTTTTGTTGTGCATCTGCTTCCTTTAGAGGAATCATTTTCCAACTTTGCACACCCCAGCTTGATGCACTGTGATGCAAATTGACAATTCTGGTGCATACTGTGCACGATTCTCTGTCCATTAATATAAACAGTCGGAAGATCATATGCAGCTGTGGCCAAATTTGCAATATGAGCTGCTGTTGCGCCAAGTTCCCAGTTGGAAGAGTAAAGTCGGAAAATTTTTCCTTCGATTTAAAAAAAGTATTTCACTCCCGTCATGATATTGTTTACCTTACTGAGCACTAATTTCAGCCCACAAAAAACATTGCGATAATTGATGATGCCTGTTTTTTTTGGATGTCGCTTATTTTCTTCCCCATTGTGCTGCCATTAATTTTTAGGAGATTTCACTTCCTCAGGAAATATTTTACTTTAGGGCCCTGAATTTCCTTGGACTTTCTGCTGCTGCACTGGTGTAACTTCTCCAGAAGTGTGGCAGAAACACTGTTTAGATGCATAAACGGGGATTCCGTCGTACTTCCAGCAAAGTGGCTGAAAGTCCGAGGAAATTCAGGGCTAATATGTTCGCATGAATGTTCTTTGTGTGTGATGTTAACCCGGTCATTAATATGGTTATTTAAATAGGTTATCAACTGCATTAAAAGTGAACACAAAGGAATTTTATGCGAACACATTAAGCAGTGCATTACCAGACGAAATTAAATCCCTATGGGTTTAATGACATAGGACTTCAAAACAATAATATTTTTGCATTAGTATTACAGGCAGCTTTTAGTAGGAAGTTACCAGCATGAATCGTTTAAATAGCAACACAAGACTAGGGCTTAGTAATGCTGAAATAAAATCAAGCTTAGATCTGTAATTCTGTCTAAGTAGCGAAGATGCAGCTACAAAGTAGAATAACTTTTATGAATGTAGGTAGAAACTGTGCCATTTGCCTTTAATTGCCTGGTGGTCTTCTTTTTGCCAGCTGTTGGTGATTTTCAGCTCACTGCCTTTTCTCATTTATTAAATTTTTCATGAGTTGGAGTCAGCAGCTCATTACAATGAGCTTTTTGCTGTAAGCCGAGGCCTCAGTGCACCAGAGCAATCCTGCAGATGGAGGGTAAGCGGGTCACGGAGATTGGATTAAGCCAAAGTGATCTCAAGGATAACATTTGATTTTTCATTGGCTTCCCGAGCTGAATGGACTGCAGGTTTGTCTTTCTCATTGAGCTGTGCTCTCCCATGATGCGGGTGTAAGTATGAACCACAAAATCGTATTCCACCCCAGACAGTGCAAGTAAGCACAATATTCCATGTGGTGGTTTAAGCTAGGGTGGGAGGGAACCAATTAATCTCTCACTGACACAGTCCTGGATGGTTTCAAGCCCTACTCCCTCCCCGCCCCCCCCAAAAAATATTATTTTCAGAAATTATAATTTCAATAAAGTGTGCAATTTATAATTTTAAAAACTCAATAGAGAGTAAAATTGGGCGGGGTGTAAAACCAGCCCGCCAGTTTCCCGACAGGTGGGTTAGTTTAAAACTGCCCCCCAGTGTCAGCATCAAACACTCCTAAGTCATGTGTGTGGGCAGGATAATAATAAATAGAGGATAATTGTTGAGACCATGCTTCCAAATTTGCCCTTGCCAACTCCCTCCATAGATTCACAGCCAAAAAGGGCCAGAGAATCCACCTTAAATTGTGACAGCTACTTCAACATTGCTGGACCAAAACCTGCCCTGGTCCCCTCTCTCTGTGGTTGTGTGGTCCTTTGGTGTGGAAACACACAATATTTATGATGTTAACAACTGCCTTAGAACCCAAGACACCACCGCTGTGTCCAGTCCACCTCCTTCCCTATGCAAGCGCATTGCAAAGCAACATGCATGTAGTTTGTGACGGCAATAATTATTTAAACTGAGCTTTGAGCTGCTTTGTGAAAGGTTTTCGTGCGCCTCACCAGAATTGCATCCGACAGCTTTTCGGCTAAAGAGGCAAAGGATATCTTCAAGCTTTGCATGCTATCTTACTGAGGATGTAGCAACTTAATACTTAATTTTTTTCCCCATATATTCTATGACTAAATAGTGACCATGTGTACAGGGGTGGGTACACTTACCTTGGCATTTCTCCTAAATTATTTATTGAGCACCTCCAACACAGGGCTAGAGTTTATTATATATATTAGTGCTATGGTAGACATTGTCAATGGCCTCTCACGCTGTTAAATAAATGTTTTTCCTATAATATAAAATTAAAAAAAATATTGATAACAGCGTTGGGGAGCACTGTGAAATGAAAAGCAATGTCCTTTAGAAGAGACTTTGGAGGTGAAATTTAAGTTCAGCAGGAGCACAAAATGGGTGGTAGTGGATTGGTCGACTGTGTCCTCTTGTGAATGTTGTGGGCAGCGCCATAGTGGATAGGTGAACAAACATGCAACAGGTCAATGAGTGAAAGTCAAGCCCTGGCCTTTGTCTGTCACCTAGTTGGAGCTGAATTTTAACTGACATGGTAGCGACGGTGTGTTAGATGTAAGAACTGGAGCCAGTGCTTTTAAGGCTAGTCTGCTGATGTGGTATCATGCCGTGGTTTGGCTACTCGGTGCAAACACAATAGAGACATTCCTTCCTTTTCAGTAGGCATCAAGTGGGAAATTTACTTTGATACTCTTCCTCAGTCGTTAGCTCTTTTTTCCCATTTGCTCCTATGCATTCACTCTGTTCGTCACTTCTTGACATGCTTATTGCACAGTGTCTCTATTAGAGTTTCCCTCTGCCACAAAAATGGCCACTTTCATTTATGTCTCCACCTCCATCAGGATCTCCAGGTTTTCTTCAGTGAAGGGGAAAATGTTCAGGACTCTTCTGGCCATCTTCTTTATCAAGCAAAATTAGCCTCTACTGAAAACGATAGAGCACTGATTTAAGTGCAGCAGCCCTTTAACTGCTGCTGAACTTCAGATTCCTGTCTCCTCAAGGGGATCCAGCACCCCTTGCACATGAATAAACGTGTAGGGAGCATAGGCAGATATTCAGATTAGCCGACCCTGCAGGATCTGGTGTGATTACTCCCACAGTGTTAGGAGCGCAGACCATTTCTTTGGCCTGAATGCAGAATCAGCCCTGATAAGTGTTCTTTATTGATAATTTTGCTTCCAGTTCAGAAGATCCTTTAAGCTGCCATAACAGAAGAAAGACATTGAGAAAACTATGGGGTAAATTTTCTCGGTGTGAGCAGATGACAAGGTTCATCACCTGTCATCAGCATGTATTGGAAAATGTCAGGCACGTTCCGCAATGGGCAAGATATCTTGCTGCTGGGTCAGACTCAGAAAATTTAGGCTTATATATAATAATTATGCTATTAATTATGCTATTAACAAATTATGCACTCTCAAAGCCTGTCTGAGAAAATTAAAAGCATTGTGAGCACAGAGAATCCTCTGAGGATGAAGTCATTTAGAACTGCAGAGAACACCTTGTCATTGAGTGATGCTGCAGAAGGAGAGAACAAATAGGTGTTTTTTTTTTCCTGCTTCCTCTTTCCCTTCACATGGCAGGCACCATTCCACAGGGTCTTCGAGGCATTGTAAACTGTGAAGAGTGCAGTAAAAGCAGTTTCTATGCATCATTTGAACCCTGAGATTGGATTATTGTGTAACTTACTGAAAGGCATTTCATATTATTTATAGCACAAAGCAGACAGCAGACATTTCTCATGGTATTAGTTTTCTGCTGCTTTTCTTAGATGACAGCATAGGAACAGGAGTAGGCCATTCAGCCCCTTAAGCCTGTTCCTCCATTCAATGGCTGATCTGTATCCTAACTCCATCCACCTGCCTTGGCTCCATATCCCTTAATACCCTTGGCTAGCAAAAATCTATTGATCTCAGATTTAAAATTATTAATTGATCTCGCATCTACTGCTTTTTGTGGGAGAGAGTTCCACACTTCTACCACCCTTTACATGAAGAAGTGTTTCCTAACTTCTCGCTTGAATGGCTCTGATTTTAAGGTTATGTCCCCTTGTCCTAGACTCCCCCACCAGCGGAAAAAGTTTCTCACTATCTACCCTATCAATTCCTTTCAAAATCCTAACAACCGCGATCAAATCACCTCTTAACCTTTTATATTCCAGGGAATACAAGGCTAGTTTATGTACTGTCTTTTCATAATCTAACCCTTGGAGCCCTGCTAACATACTGGTGAATCTTCGCTCTACTCCTTCCATGGCCGTTATATCCTTTCTAAGGTATGGTGCCCAGAACTGTACAGTATGCCAGATGTGGTCTAACCAGGGCTTTGTATAGCCGTAGCAAAACTTCCTCCCCTTTATATTCTAGCTCTCTAGTTATAAGGGCTAACATTCCATTAGCCTTTTTGATTATTTTTTGTACCTGGCTACTACATTTTAGTGATCTGTGTACATGGACCCCTAAATCAATTTGGTCCGCCACTGTTCCAGCTTTTCACCATTTAAAAAATACTCGGATCTATCCTTTTTTGATCCAAAATGGATGACCTCACACCTACCTGCTTTGAAATCCATTCGCCACAGTTTTGCCCACTCACTTAATCTATCACTATCTCTTTGTAATTTTATGGTCCCATCTACATTACTTACTATGCTGCCAATCTTTGTGTCATCGGCAAACTTGGATTTATGGCTCTCTATTGTGTTATCTAAGTCATTAATAAATATAATGAATAGTTGAGGCCCCAGCACAGTTCCTTGCGGGACACCACTAGTCACCTCCTTCCAATTCAAGTACATAACTACTCTCTGTCTTCTACTGCCTAACCAATCTCCTAACCAGGTCAATAATTTGCCTTCAATTCCATGTGTTTTAATATTAGCTAACAGTCTCTTACGTGGAATCTTATTGAATGCCTTCTGGAAGTCTATATAAACTACATCCATAAACATTCCTCTGTCTATTACTTTAGTTACTTCCTTAAAAAATTAAATTAGATTCTTTAGACATGACCCACCCATTACAAATCAATGTTGGCTCTCTCTAATCAGCTCAAATTTCTCTAAGTGCTCAGCCACGCTGTCCTTAATTATATATTCATTAACTTCCCCACAACAGATGTTAGACTTACAGGTCTATAATTTACTGGTTTCTCTCTCTTTCACCTTTCTTAAATAATGGAGTTACATTTGCAATTTTCCAATCTAAAGGGACTATTCCTGAATCGAGAGAGCTTTGGAAGATTATGGCTAAACCATCTGCAATTTCCTCACCTATTTCCTGGGGTGGAAACCATCAGGTCTTTGGGATTCGTCAGTATTTAGTGCCATTATTTTTTCTAATACTGTTTTCTTGTTTATGTTAACTTTAGTGAGTTCCAGTCCTCGATTCATTATTAGTTTCCCTGGAATGCCAGGTATATTATCCTCTTCCTCTACTGTGAAGACTGACACAAAGTAATTATTCAACACGTCTGCCATTTCTTTATTTTCATTTGCAATATTACACGCATCTGTTTTTTAAGGGGCCCACATTACCCTTGACTACCCTTTTTCTTCGACAGCTCTTATTCTTCTCTTTTGAAGATAAAGAGAAGTAGCTGAGCTGGTTACGACAGTGGGTAGCTCAGCCATACAGATCAAAGAGGTGCCATGCCTGATTCCTGGTCTGTGCCAGATAGCTGATCTCAGCCAGGACAGAGGTAGGGATGCTACAATTGTCCTCAGCGCTCCTGAGGTAGGGAGGGGGAAAATCAATCTGGAAAATCATTATTATCCCGCAACTAGGGTGGAATTGTGTCTGTTTGCATGTTGAGTGAGAACGGGATCAGCCTTGGTTGTGAATAGACAAATAGCCTGTCCAAACTCGCTGCTAAGTCTCACGCTGGAAGAATGGTCACTTGGGTGAGGTATCCAAGGACGCCTAATGCCCATGTAAATATTTGCCAGCAAGGGGTCAGTAGGTCTGTATTTCCTCTTCTGTTTCATTGGAATATCGGATGGGGAGCCAGTTAGCCAGTTTCCTGCCACCCAACTTTGGTGATTTCCCACTTGAAGTAACGTCATGTGTACAATAATTCTGTCCAAATAAGGATGGCCATACTATAATGAGACAGATAATGCAGGAAATATTATATGGCATTTTTCCCTCATTTCCACCTCAGCAATGCTATGTGCTAGGTATGCCATGTGTTCCTGGTATCCATAATTGCTATGGGGATTGCAATGGAATGAAAACTGGATGGGTTCCAATGGGCAGGTGATTATTGCCTATGCGATGAAGAAGAAAATTTACTCCAAAGAATTTAAAATGTGACTGATGAGATGCAGGCTAATCCACTGTGCTATCCAAAACCCATGGCCTATTTTAAAAAACATAACATGAAATTTACTACCCAAAGGGAGGAAACAACTGACTGTATTTCTTCTGTTTCATTCTAGTTGTGTTGTCGATGAGATGGATTTTTCTAACATGGAATTGGATGAAGCACTGCGGAAGTTCCAGGCGCACATTCGCGTGCAGGGAGAGGCACAGAAGGTTGAGCGACTCATCGAAGCATTTAGGTAATGAGAATGATTGCTCTTCAACGAGTGATTGCAGGTAAAATGGGAGTAGGCTTTTGAAGTGGCTTCGAAACTTTTACAATAACTGTAATAATTTACTCAGTTTTCATTCTCATTTGTAAATATCTTGATGATCTGCCTGCTCATAATCTTTCTGCTCTTGTTTTCCAACCAGATGATAGTGATTTTGATGTCTACCTGTCACCTTGCTCATTTTTCTAGTCTACATAGACATGGGCCTAGAAATTTGGGAGCACCCATTTGGGCGCTTGGGGGCTGGGGGGGTGCAAAGGGTATGTACCCTGTGCCAGAATGGTGAGATGCTAGGCTCCTGAGATATTGGGCCTCGGACCTCATTGTAATAGAGGTGGCGTGGCCCAGCAGCCCGCCAGAGAAGACAGGAGGAAGTACGAAGAAAACCTAGCAGCGGCCCTCAGGTAAGTGGGTCTGGGAGTTGGGTCAGGGTCCGGTCGGGGGCCTGGAGTCCACGATCGGGGGCCCAGGAGTTCACCATCAGTGGTCGAGGCTGGGGGTCCGCGATTGGGGGTCGGAGCTGCGGGGATAGGATGATCAGGGGTCGGGACTGGGTGAGGGAAGGATCGGGGGTTCTGAGCGGCGGTAATGTGGGGGGTGGGGGGGCGGTCGGGAGTGGCAGCAATCAGGCGGGTCCTTTAATGTTGGGACAGGAGTAGCACTTCTGCTGCTCCTGGCACCACGTTCAGGTAAGATACTTACCTTCTTCGTTGCTGGCGTTCCGTAGGGATGGTTTCCCTGAGTGCAGCCCGCAATGTGCATATGCAAAGGGTCTAACGCCTGCTTCAGGATGGGTAAAGGAAGCTTCTTGTTTGTCCTGACCCAATATGGCGGTCGGCACACTTCCTGCCTGCCATTTTGGGGCCTATGCTGGAAGCCTTCTGTGACTGGTGACCGCTGCAGGTTGTCAAATGTTTTGTAAACAGGAAATACTCAATTGTAACTTGAAAGTTTTACTGATGGTTATTTTAATTTGGACAAACTGTCCTGTATTTATTAGTGGTCTCTTCAGCATGGGGTTGTCCTGTTAGCTTGTAAAAAAGAGGTTACCAAGAAGTAGACAGCGCTAACTGGACTACAGTTTGGCAGGGAGATTTTATATTTAACTTGTAAAAAATAAAACAGTCAAAGAAATTGTTTTGTCAATATAGCTCCACTTACAGATTACAACAATCATAATAGTGGAGAATAGTGATCAAATAGTTAAAATGGTAGCACTGAGACAATTTTCTTTTCCTACGATACAAATACTAGCGTTTAAAGAAAGGGATGGCAAATCCAAAAGATCTGAGTTCAGTATTTGGTAACTTGGATTAACTGATCCAATTCAAATTTGGAATTCAGTTTGAGGCTCATCTATAATAATTACAGTAACAGGGCAGTTTAGGACAGTTTAAAGAAGTTAGAATGATGATATTGACACCGGCAACTGGATAATGACCCTTAATCAGGCTCTTTTCAATTAATAATTAATCAGATTAGTGTAGGCCAGGCTGCTGAGAGAAAAGATATTGATCTTCTGTTTAAATCTGCATCCTGTTCATGAATTGCAAAAATTAGAGACTTACGCAGAATTCATTTTTTTTCTGTTACCGCATCTACTTTACAGAAAATGATTCCATGAATATGAATTAGACAAAATCTTGGCTTAAAATGCGGTCCTTTAAAAGTAGGCTTCAGGGATTAATACAGTTCTTGCAGCAATGTGGAAGCAAATCTCAAGGCATAATTCAGTGATGTCAGTTTTACAGTGATAATTGTTGGTGAGCTGAATAGATTTTGACAGAAAATCACAGTGCTGTCCTCTGCATTCTGCCAGGTCCCTCATTCTGAGCATAGGAGCGGTAGGCCGCAGCCTGAATGGTCTAACTGTGCTTGACATAAATAGAGGCAGTTACCCTGGGTTTAGCATCCTAACAGTGCCTGAGAAATGAATACTATGCACAGCAAAAAATGGGTGCTAATCCTTGCCTTCGTTTTGTACCTGAATAGCATTGCAGCTTTGCTATATGGCTTTTCAGGTGATTGCATCGCACTGTGCCTGGGGAGGGTGCAGCAATGTAATTTACATGCAACTGAGTGTCAGAGACCTGTGCACTCAGATTTCTTCCTCCGGCACTGGGTGCCGTTAAAGGCAAACTGTTCTCACAAAAACCTGATGCTGCTGATTCCAGAGCTGCTATTTAAATGCTAACTATTTTAAAGGGACAGACTGCTCTTCGCTCTTCGTCAAAAAAGATCTTTATTTTTGGCCTTTCGAATAAAAAGTGTTTTTAGCTTCAGAAATTGTTGCGGAATGCTGTAACTTTTATTCACTCGCTGATTAGGGTTGCCAACTCTCTCCAGGAATTGAAGATTAATTTCCAGGACACTGCTGTGAGCAACCCAGAAGAAAAATCATAGCAGAATTTTTTAAAAATGTGTTTTTCTTTTCATTTTGTTTGAATACTTTTGTTTACTAGGTATAAAAATATTATGGGGAAAAGAGGCTGTTAGACTGACAGTCAAGAATCATCCAATCGGGATCTGTTCATTTTCCAATTAATGTGCGACGTTGGTTTCCTGTGAGGATGGACTTGTTGGGACGGGAGGTTATGTGATGAAACTTCCAGGAATATGTCCAATCAGAGTTGGCAACCCAACACTGATGGATACTGTGTTTGTTAAATTGTTTTCCCCCCTTTGTCAAAATGGCTTATTTGAAGGCCAACACGGAGCCGAAGCCACAGCTTCTGACAAGATATTTGCTGACCCTCTCCAGAGCCACTACCTGGTTCGCCAGCAAACGCCAGGAATGCTCCTTCAATTTTTTGATGCAATCGCTCCAACCTCAATGCAAAAAGGATCCTCCCATGGGTAAGGTAGCTTTGTGGTTATGGTACTAGATTAGCAACCCAGAGGGTGTGAGTTCAAATCCCGCCAAGGAGAGTTGTGAAATTAAACGCCTAAAAAATCTGATAATTTGTGGGCTAACACCAGAAAAAATGACTATGAAAGCTGCTAGCTTATTGTAAAAACTCAAGTGGTTCACTATTGTCCTTTCTGTGCTTACCTGGTCTGACCTATATGTGACTCCAATTCCACACCATGTGGTTGCCCTCAGGGCACCTAGGGGTGTGCAATAAATACTACATCGCCAGGGGAATGTGAGTGCCCAATGCACACGATCAAGTCCCCCCCGCCCCCCCCATCTGTTCAGGAAGTCCTGGAATATGAAAGGAATATGCAGGCCAAGAAGCAGTCCCACCAATGAACAACCTCCACCCCACTCAGCAGACAGTCGACTCCTTTCCATTGAACAGAAATCAGAACAACTCCCCCCCACCCTCCACTGCACAGAATGAATGCCCCTCCCCCACACTGAGTAGAAATCTCAGGACAATTCCCACCCCCCTCTCCCCCAAGTAGAAACCATGGAACGCCCCACCCCACCCAAGAGCAGAAATCATGGCACAGCAATCTCCCCATCACCGAACAGAAATCTGGTTCCACCCCAACTGAGCAATCACACCAACCCTTCCCCGACTCAGGAGCAAATGGACAGCAGATAGCACCCCCAACCACTAAGCCTAAATTATAACCCCTCTTCCCTCAACTGAGCAGAAAACAGGCCACTGCATTGGATGGGTATCAGTACACAAACCCGCTCCCTACTGAGAAATCCAACAACACCTTCCACTGAACAGATATCCAGGTACTAACCCCCTCTCCCCACTTAGCAGAAATTTGATCATTTTACCTCCCACTGAGGACAAACTGTCCCTCCCTCCACCCCACCGCACTGAGGCCAAGCTCCTTCCTCACCGCTAAGAACAAATTACCCCCTCCCCTGCTGAGCTGAGACTTGCCTTTCTCACCTTGCTTAGAACAAATTTGGACACCGTGAACAGTAATATTCCTATCCAATGAGAAGCAAATTTCCATCCCCTACTCACTGAGAAACAACTTGTGGCTCTTTCACCCAGAAGCACATCAGCAGCACCTCCCAGCAGGGCTCGGTCCTCACAAAGAAAAAGTGTTCTCCATCCCCCTAAGGAGGTGGAATTGAGGCCGAGCCTAGTGCAACTCCCCATCTCCCCTTCCTCCTCACACTGCGAGGAAATTTGGCTCTGGTTCAGTACCACCCAACCCTTCTCCATCTCTAACCCTAATGTCCTCTCTCCTCCACCCACTGTCCCTCTCCTTTCCCCTTCTTGCTCCCTCTCCCTGTCCACCTTTTCCCCTCCTCATCTCCCCTCCGCCCAGTGCCACCCACCTCTTCATAGTCCTATTGCACCCTCTCCTCCACCTTCCGCCCCTTTCCCCTCTCCTCCTCTCATTGCCTCTACCTCTCTCCCTTCCCCTCTCTCTTATCCCTCCTCTATTCCCCCTTCCATTCCCATCTATCCTAACCCTTCCCCTGAACCTCCTTCTCCCACTTGGGTCCAGTTATCCCTCCACCCAACTTTCTTGGTTTGAATATTGGACTTGGTCTTGACTTCCTGTTAAAACACCAGAAGAGATCGACTAATATTTTTTAAATGCTAGGTTTAGTCTGGATTTTTCAGCAATGTAGGAAAAATTGAATGATGGTTTCCTTGACGGCAACAACTTTTCACAAGATTTATGATCGTCTTTCCACACAACCTGAGGGTTTGGAAGCCCCAGCAGATCAGCTTGTTTTTGGTTAATGTAAGAAGCTCAATAATGCATATTGCTGACAAATGAATCTGTCCATGAGACATCTATATGTAGCAGCACTAATGTGTTCAACTGGCTCAGTGTAATAAAGTGCAATAGATCATTTATATTAGAAAGATATTGTGTCTTTGTAGAAGGGTTTCTTGGACGAATGTCAACTGGGCCATTGAGTTATCCCCCTTCTCCTTATGATAAGTACAATGGGAGCTTCATTGACTAGCTGGAGAAATTATCAAGATCCTAATTAAACCAAGGGCAAAAACCAGCACAATGCTTCAGTGTAATGAATCCCTCTGGTGAATTGTATCCTATAGTGAAGGATTGCCTTATCCAATACTGTCAATTTTACTACAAAGTCTGAGCTGAATCTTATAGGCTTCTGGTCCATTGTCAGCAATGCTAGAGAGTAAATCGCTCATCAGTGTGTGATTCCGATTATTATTAACAATTCTGTGTGTTTTTTTCCAGTCAGCGTTATTGCATGTGCAACCCTGAAGTGGTTCAACAGTTCCACAATCCGGACACCATCTTCATCCTAGCCTTTGCTATCATTTTGCTTAACACAGACATGTACAGCCCCAACATCAAACCTGATCGGAAAATGATGCTGGAAGACTTCATCCGTAATTTACGAGGTGAGTGCAGCGAGCAAACGTTAACTGAGCTAATAATGGAAACATTACACTGATGCTATAGAAATTGTTTTTCAGTGTTCCACTAGAATAAATAACTTGCTTCTTTCTGGGCATTGGAGTGTGTACTGACAATTGAAAATAAAAATCATTGCAGTATAAAAACGAAACCTACAAAATTAAGCGGAACAAATTAATTATATTCAAGCCGCATCTGTGTATAAGTTACATTTTTAGAGAACATATGCGCCGGTATGAAAATATTATTTGCTGGTGATGCAGAGAGTTAATAAAATGTTCTTTCTCCTCTAGCACTTGGGTTTGAATCCAGTTTAGACAACCCCAGTGCCGATTAGGTGCCACTCCACCGCACCGAACTGCCCCTGATTTGACACTGAAGAGTATATTTTCTGCGCCAATGTGCTGGTGGTGCAGATGCATGTGGTGCATCTGGGAAGCACCTTGAGATGTTTTACTACATTAATGGTGTTATTATGTTATTACATTAATGGTGGGGGAGGGGTGGGAAATCAGGGTGCAGGGGCCTTGCGCTGCCTGTGTATTTTCCAGCTGGGCAGCATTGAGGGAGCAGGAGACTGCTCCAGGTTGCAAGCCTCATTGCAGTCTCTGATTTAATGGAATTTACCCGTACTTTGTTTGTCTGTGCGCCAATAAGATAACACGTGCCATCCATGTGTGCTGGTATAAACAGGCCCACAGAATCATTTTAAGGAAGGCCTTAAAGGAGGAGAGAGAGGTAGCGAGGTGCAGAGGTTTGGGGGGGAATTCCAGAGCTTAGGGCCTAGGCAGCTGAAGGCACGACCGGCAATGATGGAGCATTGAAAATCGGGGATGTGCAAGAGCACCACCAGAGATTCATTGGAAAATCTAGGGGCCCTTCCAGCTGCTGACATCCCTAAGGCTTCTGCTCCTTCTGCCATCCTCCTGAGAAATGATGTTGACCTTTAACTAGCTGCTGGATTTTAAATGCTGCACCAGAACTGTATCGGTTATTTTACATGTCTGTACATGGGAAGCATTTTTGTTTTTAAATATCAGGTCAACTCATTGGCCCGCAAATTGCTCCGAGCGGCGAACGAATGGCGCTTGCGGCTTCATTGATTCATACTCACGCACAAACTTATGGCTTTTGTACGGCAACTTCTTTGAATGGTGAGCTTAAAACAGTCCAGCGTTAACTCCCGAGAACCTCGGACCTGTGGGAGAGGCGAAAGGATCGATCTCTCCGCTCAAGCAATCAGCTTGAAGCAAGCCACACTGAGAACCAGGAAATGCAGTTCATAGACAAACCAAGCAAACTAAAAACCCGTATGTGCCCGATAAGGTATCATCAAATGACATAGAGAAAGCAAAGTAAAGAGAGGATAAGATTAAAAGGCTCAGATAAAAGAGACAGAAAGAAAAAGTTTTTAAAAAATGAAATTAAAAAAAAAAAAATTTATAAAAAAGAATTTTAAATGTCCAAAAACTATTAAAATTAGGAGTAATGAGACTTCACATTTTTAAAAGTTAATTTTTAGTTGTTTTGCAGTCATTAAGACTTACCACATCATTAAAAGTTAGTTCAGACCTGATATAACTGAGCGTACCTGTTTTGTGGCGAGATTAGTTAGTTTCCAGCTGGGCAGGAGAGAAAGTTGGCGCTGGTCCATTGATTCTATTGATTGCAGCCAGTGATATCCCTTCAATGCAAAACTGTTAGATTGCTGGCGAACCAGGAGGAGCAAGTTCCGGATTTCCGCGTTTGACTGCACATGCACGGTCACCGGAACTTGCTCTTCAATTTCGCCACTAATAATGGCGAGCGCTGTTAGACTTACCGTCATTTTAAAAGCAATTCCTGGGTCACTCTCTTATTTAACTCCTGTTTCTGCCTTCTCACCCCTTCCCTTTCTCCAATCAGGTGTGGATGATGGAGCGGACATTCCACGTGAGATGGTTGTTGGTATTTATGAACGAATTCAACAGAAGGAATTAAAATCCAATGAAGATCATGTGACATATGTAACCAAAGTAGAAAAATCAATCGTGGGGATGAAAGCAGTAAGTTCACTGAATTTTGTTGACTACTTACGTCTCAGTTATAACTGCAGAAATAATAGCTGTGTAATAAAAGTTTACTTGTCCCAGACTTTATTTTTCATTCCCTTAATAGGTATCTTAATTCTATACATCCTGCATAGCCACAATGATCTGGTTAATGGCTTTTTCAAAACCCTTGCTATGTGGCTGGCTGAGAGTTTTCTCTTTAATCCTTAAGATGAAATGTCTGACTCCTGTGTGGCAATCCTTCGGGCAGTCAGTGTGAGAGCTGAAGAAGTGCATCCAATTGAAGAAAAAGGGTTGTGGTAGATTTTGACTTTGTGCAATAGTGTAAAAGGGGAGATAGCGAATCAGCAGCCCGTTTTACATCTCTCCTGATTTTTATTTCCATTGGAGCCGATTTGCTGTCACTCAATTTACACTGTCACGCAAAGTCAAAATCTGCCGCTTAGAGTGATGGGTGACACTGGGACATGAATTCATAATCTTATGGTCAGGAGTCAGATATTCAACCAGCAACTTATTGGGTTGCTCACAGTGTTCAGCAGACATTAATGGCTCTCATAATTTTTATTATTGACTTTGTGAGGGTAATTTTCCAAGTACACAATAACTGCTTATGATTTTCCATACAATGACATTGCCACGAACTAAGATACATGAAAGAAAAGAAATATATATATTTATAGTTCAAATTATCCTTTGAGCAATATTACAAACTGCACTCTGAAATTCGAATAAACTGCACTCACTTGTTTTACTCACTTGCCTCAACGTATTTCATTTCCTAATCCTTCACAAAATAGTTCCTTGCTGGGTATTATCAGCATTTGTCCTGTCTGCAGTGAATACTGCCATTAAGTTTACTTTGCCCCTCAAAATGGCTGTTGAGCAACATGTCAGCACATTCTAATCCAGTCGGCAGGGAAGCTGCTGCAAGGCTCAGACATGCCATCCAGTGGCCATTTTGAGGGTGATGGATAAGTCAGACTTTGTGGCAGAGTCCCCATTGGAGATGCAATCTACATGCAGTGCACCGTAGACAGATTTAACTCTGGCTCAGACTGATGGAATGAGGATCTTCCCTTTCCCCGAATTGAACTGCCAGATGCAGTTTATTGCAGAAAAATGTGGGGTACATTTTGGGGGAAAAAAACTGAATGGGAAATATTCCCTGAATAGTAAGATTCTTAATAGAGTGGAGCAACAGAGTGATATAAGGTGGCAAATACATGCGGCTTGAAATTCCATGGGCGTTTTACCAATTTTCAGCTGTAACTCCAGCGGGAGACCAACCGAACCTCCAGAAAAACTGCACTGTCGGAATTTCACCAATCTCCCGCCAGTGTTATACCAGGAGATCGAGAGAAGCCCCACAGAATATCAGCACTGTAGATCTTTAAAGATGGAAATGCAAGTGGAAAAAGCCATAAGAGGCAAATGGGATTCCAGGTTTTATACATATGGACATTGACTATTCAAAGAAAGGAAATAATGTTGAATTTCTATAAGACATCGGCTAGGCCACAGCTGGAATACTGGGTGCAATTCTGGCCATCCAATTAGCAGAGGGTTATTAGAACCGTGTAAAGGGTATAGTGAAGATTCACTAGAATGAAATTAGAGATTATAGTTATGAAGAAAGGCTCAAAAAATGGGAGCTTGAAAATTTCGTAGGCGTTCTTCCAAATTTGCACTGTAACTGTGGCGGGAAACGGCCGTAACCCCTGGAGAAAAGGCAAAGATGGCCATTTTAAGCCATTTGTGCTATTTTGCTCAGGGCTCCCTTGATCTCCCCCTGAAGTTGTAGCAGAAGGTTGGAAGAATCCCCATGGAATTTCAGGGCCAGGGTCTTTTTCACTGGAACAGAGAAAGTCAAGTGGGGATCTACTGGAGCTTTATGAAAGGTTTTAGGAAGGTGAATAGTGAAAAATTATTTCCACTGGTTGGTAAAATGTTAACGTGGACGATTAGCACTAGAAGAACAAAGGACAAAGTTGGAAGAAATGTTTTCCCACAGAAAATTATTAGAACATGGACTGCTTTACTACAAATGGCTAATGAAACAGAAACTATAATATAAAAGGGAATTGGATAAGTATTTGAATATAAAAAAAATGAAACAGTATCAGGAAATGGCAGGGGAAATTGGATTAGAATAGATAGCTCCGTTTGAAGAGTTAGCACCAGAACAGGTTTCCTTCTCTGCTGTAATTTCTATGATAATTTCTCTGATTCCCTGATGGCTGTAAGGATTCTAAATAAAATGCATTTTAGGCAGTCTCAACTTATATTCTAGGGCATGAGTTCACAGTTCCAAGCCACCTATCATTCACAACTAATCAGCATTAATATCACCTGAGACGGCTGTAAGGATGTGGTGATCAAACGCCACATTTGTATAAGTTGGGGGTGGTCTTTGGGCGTTGGAGTAGAGTAGATAGAGTTGTATCCTGCATTTACCCACCTGGCCTGGAGTTCTTGATGCTGACAGAAATTGTGAGGCTCCACTGCTGCCGTGGAGTCTCATTAAATTGTAATTCTATCTCTGACCTGAGTTCAGATCTAAAGAAGCTTTTCGCTGGTGGCAGGGCCTTGCAACTTTACCCTAAGGTGTCCAAAAAATGAAAACAAAAACACATTTGTATAAGTTGGAAGTAAATGACTTTTGTTGAAGTTTAAAGTGCAGACTGGAATATTTTATTTCAGTACTCAAAGGGATTTGTGATTTATAAAAAATAAATATTAAGATTCCACAAACCTTAATGCAATTTCAACCAGTAGTTTTGGCTTCTCCAATTCTGTCACAAGATTTACAAATCTCCCATTCAGACACTAAACAGTGCAGCTGAGATCATTATTCTTCTAACGCCCGTGAACCAAATTATACCTGTGGGATTTGACCCAGACCATTGCAGTCCAGTGCCGGTTTCAACTCTGAAACCCAAAAAGGATCAACTATTCAAAACATTTCATGTCCCATGTAAAGACAGCTAACACATCCTACTTGCTTACCAGACAATAAATCAGTCCTACATCAACTTTTATGGATGGCAATCGGTCCATATAACAGCCAGAAATCCCACTTTAGAAAATAAGAAAGAAACACTTGCACTTATCCTGCAGCTTACTATGTTATCAAAATGTTCAAAGTGCTTTGTTTAATGAATTACTTTTTTGGAGGTTAGTGATTATTGTTGTGTTGACAAACACCAGCTGTTGGTGGTAATGCTGCAGAATGTGCAGTACAGTCTATAATGCTGATAGGCAAAGTTGAGTCAGTACTGAACATTACACTCAACAGCTTTTGGAATAGTGCAAGGAGTGAGATATTTAAGTGAAAAAATATATTTACATTTGAATCCAAGTAATTGGCAGACGCATTTTATGGTTGAATCAGAATTATATTTGGATTACGATTTCTATAAACTGCAGCTGTAAATAAATAGTTTGATAATTAATATGAAAGAAAGAAAGAACTTGCATTTACATAGACTCTTCCACGTTCTCAGGATATCCCAAAGTAGTCCACAGCCAATGAAATACTTTGAAATGTAGTCATTGTTGTAGGGAACTGTGGTAGCCAAATTACCCACAGCAAGGTCACATAACACAGCAATGAGATAATTATTAATGGTGTAGATTGAGGGATAAATATTGGCCAGAACACTGGGAGAACATCCTTCTCTTCTTCAAATAATGCTGTATGATCTTTTACCTTCACTTGAGAGGACTCTAACATCTCATCCAAAAGACGGAACGTCCGACAGTGCAGCTCTCCCTCAGTGTTGCACTGAAGTATCAGATTATGTGCTTAAGTCTATAACGGGAGTCTATAACGAGGGGGCATAGATTTAAGGTGAGAGGGGAGAGATACAAAAGGGTCCAGAGGGGCAATTTTTTCACTCAAAGGGTGGTGAGTGTCTGGAACGAGCTGCCAGAGGCAGTAGTGGAGGCGGGTACAATTTTGTCTTTTAAAAAGCATTTGGACAGTTACATGGGTAAGATGGGTATAGAGGGATATGGGCCAAGTGCAGGCAATTGGTATAGTGCAGGCAATTGGTATATATACAATTAGTGGTATAAACTGGGCGACATGGACATGTTGGGCCGAAGGGCCTGTTTCCATGTTGTAAACTTCTATGATTCTAAGTCTGTGGACTTGGGCTTGAAAAAACAATCTTCTGACTGAGAGGCAGGAGTGCAACCACTGAGCCAAGGCTCGCATTTTGATCAATTGTTCAACAGCTCAATACAGATGTTGAAGCACAAATAGTTGCTTGATGAATATTGTATATTTTACACAGCTTGGTACATGAAAGTTTAATGCAATTGGAGTGAATATCAGATAATTTATTTGACTAAAATCCTTTATAATCAAAGAAAATGGGAAGTGGTTTGATTCATTGGAATTCGATATAGTGAAAAATGAATGGAAAGTAGTTTGTACTACTTGAATTGACTTCAGTTTTGAAAATAGAAAGTGTTTCTGTTGATTGGAATCCCGTATAATGGGGGAATGGGATTAATTTGGTCCACTGAAACATACAATGTGAAGGAATGGGATTCATTGGAATTCTATGCAATGAAAGTAAATGGGAAATTGTTCTAAATAACAGGAGAGAATTTGGTCTTTGAGAATTCCATGTATGAATCAGAATTCTGCTTGGATTGTATTTGATAATGGAAATCGACTCTACGTGAAGATATTACCTAAGAGATCTGTAGCTCGGAAATTTCTGATATGGACTAAGAATCGGGGAGAACCAAAATCAAAAATGTAACTCTTTTTAATTTGGAATTCCTTCACTGTGGGAACAGATTAAACTAATTTACAAGCATTTATTTTTGTTTTCTACAAAAATCCAAGGTTTCAATAATTGGGATGATGGTTCAATGTTAAGGCTTAAAGATGACTGAGAAATGGAACGTGAGGAGCAGAAACTATTTTTTCTGATTGCCTGAACAAGAGCCAGTCAGCTGATAACCACTGAAGTAAAATAATGTAAGATAATACTCATCACTGCCTTCAGAAATCACTCATTGTTTGGCGGTTTTCTTAGGCCCTTTCCGTCCCCCACCGACGGTTGGTTTGTTGCAGCCGACTCTTTGAGATCATGGACATCAACAAAGCACAGAAGCAGGCAGCTCATCAGCGAGAAGTCTTTCTGTTTAATGACCTTGTTGTGGTAAGAATCTCTTTATTAGTGCATAGTAATGAATGTTGATGCCTACAGTTCTTAAAAAAACAAATACTACAGGCATGAAAATGCATCAGCTATTCATTACAGTTTGACAATGTGTTGTAACTGTAGATATCAGATAAAAATTGAAAGGATTGCTTTCAATTTTTAGCATGAAACTACACCATTTTTTCCCTCCTCTCCACTTGGAGTTGGATGCATTTCTGTAAATGCCAAAATCCTTTGGTACCTTGTCCAAATGGCTGTACTTTATTTGTGAGCTTAAATGTGGGAGTCACTGTATAGCAATCAAGAGTGAGAAACTAGGTCCTAATATTTTTATGCCCCATGGGATAGTCCAGGCTGCAGCAGGTGACATTAGCAACATTAGTCAACCTGCTGAGTATGCCTGAATCAAGCAGGTGACGGATGCGCAGGCATCGTCGCCTGCACACATATAGCCTCCAACAAACTATACATGAACATGAAGGGTTTCCACTCGCTGAATGTGCAACCGGTATGCAATGACATGCAGGGCGACATGCAGGCACCATGCAGATCTGTGCCACATATCCTGGCAGTTGTCATGATGCTTTCATCCTCCACCAGTCCTTAATTCATCCTCTCATGCACCCAGACCAGAGACTGACTACTTGGGGACATGGGCTATTTCCTGTACACATGGCTTATGACTCCTATCAGGTAGTCATGCACAGATGCTGAAATGAGGTACAATCAAAGCCTTGCCTCCATCAGAGCCCTGATAGAGCACACGATCAGCATGCTGAAGCAAGCTTGTGAAGATGTTGGAATCCAGAGCCTGAATGGCAGCAAATGTGAGCTTTCATCAAAATTGTGAGAGCTGTCACACAGGCTCCGTAACTGAGGACCCCACTGCAGCATGCATAGAGCTGACCACACGTTCCATAGGTTGACTGCATTGCCTCGATGTCATGTACGATGATCCCACACAAGTTGGAAGTGCACTCCTCCATACTGTCCAACATGGTGTGGAAGCTCTCTAACAGGCAGTCCAATGCACCAAGCAATTGCTGGTGCACACCTAGCAGTCTGCTTTTAAAGGCATGGCTCTGGAAGTCCTTACCTGTGCTCGAGACAAGTGAGCTCGCCCTCTACAGACCTGTGTTCTGTGCTGTTCTTTCTCCCTGTCTTTGCTCCTGCTCACCTGTGCTTGGTAAATCACCCAGGGTAGACCCTTGTAACTCACTTGCTACAGTATTTGGGATGCCAAATTCCTTCCAATATTAAGCTCCTTGAGATGTCTCCTTACACATGATTTAATTTAAAGTGCTGATTTAATTTTATAATCTATTACTTACAGATACTTAAATTGTGTGCAAAAAAGAAAAGTTCTGCTACATACACTTTCTGCAAGTCCATTGGCCTTCTGGGAATGCAGATTCATCTCTTTGAGACTGAGTGTAAGTGTTTCTGAATTCTTCAGGTGTTTTTTTTGTTAGATTGCAGATCCCTGCCTCTAGGCCTAAAATCGCTGTATTAAGGTAATAGTACCAGATACTCTTATTTATTTCCCTTTCCTCAATATTAAAGTTATCGAGGATAATTTAACATTTGGTGATAGACTAAAACGGGCAATATCGGATCAGCCACCCATTGTACACCTCTCCTGATTTGACTTCAATGGAAATGAAAATGGGAGCGATATATAAAGTGTGGCCAATCTGATATTGTCCGTTTTACACTATCGACAAAAGTCAAAATTTTCCCCATTTTTTTCTCACCACCTGCATTTCTATCTGTCCCTGTTGAGAGAAGGTAACCTGCCTTTACTGGGTGTGCTCTTTCCTTCTATCTGTCCCTGTTGAGAGAAGGTAACCTGCCTTTACTGGGTGCGCTCTTTCCTTCTATCTGTCCCTGTTGAAAGAAGGTAGCCTGCCTTTACTGGGTGCGCTCTTTCCTTCTATCTGTCCCTGTTGAAAGAAGGTAACCTGCCTTTACTGGGTGCGCTCTTTCCTTCTATCTGTCCCTGTTGAAAGAAGGTAGCCTGCCTTTACTGGGTGCGCTCCTTCCTTCTATCTGTCCCTGTTGAAAGAAGGTAGCCTGCCTTTACTGGGTGTGCTCTTTCCTTCTATCTGTCCCTGTTGAGAGAAGGTAACCTGCCTTTACTGGGTGCGCTCTTTCCTTCTATCTGTCCCTGTTGAAAGAAGGTAACCTGCCTTTACTGGGTGCGCTCTTTCCTTCTATCTGTCCCTGTTGAAAGAAGGTAACCTGCCTTTACTGGGTGCGCTCTTTCCTTCTATCTGTCCCTGTTGAGAGAAGGTAACCTGCCTTTACTGGGTGTGCTCTTTCCTTCTATCTGTCCCTGTTGAGAGAAGGTAACCTGCCTTTACTGGGTGTGCTCTTTCCTTCTATCTGTCCCATTTGAGAGAAGGTAGCCTGCCTTTACTGGGTGCGCTCTTTCCTTCTATCTGTCCCTGTTGAGAGAAGGTAACCTGCCTTTACTGGGTGCGCTCTTTCCTTCTATCTGTCCCTGTTGAAAGAAGGTAGCCTGCCTTTACTGGGTGTGCTCTTTCCTTCTATCTGTCCCTGTTGAAAGAAGGTAACCTGCCTTTACTGGGTGCGCTCTTTCCTTCTATCTGTCCCTGATGAGAGAAGGTAGCCTGCCTTTACTGGGTGTGCTCTTTCCTTCTATCTGTCCTTGTTGAGAGAAGATAACCTGCCTTTACTGGGTGTGCTCTTTCCTTCTATCTGTCCCTGTTGAGAGAAGGTAACCTGCCTTTGCTGGGTGTGCTCTTTCCTTCTATCTGTCCCTGTTGAGAGAAGGTAACCTGCCTTTACTGGGTGCGCTCTTTCCTTCTATCTGTCCCTGTTGAAAGAAGGTAGCCTGCCTTTACTGGGTGTGCTCTTTCCTTCTATCTGTCCTTGTTGAGAGAAGATAACCTGCCTTTACTGGGTGTGCTCTTTCCTTCTATCTGTCCCTGTTGAGAGAAGGTAACCTGCCTTTACTGGGTGTGCTCTTTCCTTCTATCTGTCCCATTTGAGAGAAGGTAGCCTGCCTTTACTGGGTGTGCTCTTTCCTTCTATCTGTCCCATTTGAGAGAAGGTAGCCTGCCTTTACTGGGTGTGCTCTTTCCTTCTATCTGTCCCATTTGAGAGAAGGTAACCTGCCTTTACTGGGTGTGCTCTTTCCTTCTATCTGTCCCATTTGAGAGAAGGTAGCCTGCCTTTACTGGGTGTGCTCTTTCCTCCTATCTGTCCCTGTTGAGAGAAGGTAACCTGCCTTTACTGGGTGTGCTCTTTCCTTCTATCTGTCCCTGTTGAGAGAAGGTAACCTGCCTTTGCTGGGTGTGCTCTTTCCTCCTATCTGTCCCTGATGAGAGAAGGTAACCTGCCTTTACTGGGTGTGCTCTTTCCTTCTATCTGTCCCTGATGAGAGAAGGTAGCCTGCCTTTACTGGGTGTGCTCTTTCCTTCTATCTGTCCCTGATGAGAGAAGGTAGCCTGCCTTTACTGGGTGTGCTCTTTCCTTCTATCTGTCCCTGTTGAGAGAAGGTAACCTGCCTTTACTGGGTGTGCTCGTTCCCAAAAGAACTCACCATGTTGAGAATCATGAACATAAAGCCTAACACTTGTTGACCAATACAATCTTCGTCTAAATCTGAGGATTGAATATTAAATTAAATGAGAATTCACTTCAAAAATGTTATTGAAGAAAATGTACTCTGCTTCAACAAGTCAAGAAAGTGTGCATATATAAGCCTAGAAAATACTGTGTGGCTGTAGACATTGAAGAAAATATAGTAAAGCCAGATGTAACAGTTTGTCACAACTCACAGTCTATTTTAAACTGATACAACAAGGATCTATTGTTTCACCTAGGCCCATTAGTCAACATAACCAGAGATATTAAGCAATTCAGCATTTCTCCTGGCACTGTTACACTTTATATCTTCATTGTAACTCATTCACCACAGAAAACTATAATATTTCCCTTAGTGATCCCCTATTGCCTTTGCTATGAGGAGGAAGAAAAGGAGATCAGGAAGAGTTATGCAAGGAGGCCTTTCACTCAGGATGAAAGGAAGCAGTGAAAAATCTCACATGATATATATTTTTTTCATTTCCTGCACCTGTTATTACCTCCATTAAGGAATGTTCTCTCACACCAAAAGAAGGCAAGCAGAGGGCGTCCACATTCTCTATTATCTTCTTGAAAGATAAAGTAGCTCACAACCAAGGACACAGAACTGCCACAGGTGACGAGACCCCCAATCCCCAGCCTCTCATTTCCTACCTTGGAACTGTTGAGTATGCATATGGGGCAAGAACCTTGCACTTGGGAAAATCTGCACTCTGTAAGAATTGACGCCGCTCTCCCATTGATGTGCTGGGCCTATAGGAAAGATGAACTGTGCTGCTCACACAGTTACCTGCTTGATGCAGTGGTGAACAGCAAATTGGTTGATATTACAAATGCTCCCAGATGCTACCTGAAAGTAGTCAGTGGCATAAAAGTTCAGTGGCATAGTTACTTCTACTGCCACTGGCAACATATTGATTCTGGTAATAGGATATTCAGGTCCAAGACAGGCAGATGGCACAACTTTGTTATTGCCACATGAAGGAAGCGCAGCCTTCTCAAGCATTGCTGAGTGGTGAGGTTCAGATATGACCACCTTGGTCTATATACGTGGAAGTCTGGGTATCTGTGGGTGGGTGCCAGATGCCACTTCTGTTTCCAGCCTGCATGTACTACATTGGATTGCACAGTGTCAGTCAATATGAACAAGAGGAGAAATCCGAGAAATATGAGGTGGAAAATGTCACTGATTTCTCCTGGAACATTTTAGGGGAATGAAGCAGTCGTGAAGCCATGTGAAGGGTCTTGTGGCACCTAATGGACATTTCAGATAAATAGTATATGTGTTCAACACAGGGAGGACAAGGCAGGTGGAAATGTGAAACATACTTATAAGACTGCATTGGTTCAAGGTGTGACTTCTTCCTTTTACCTTGACTAACATGGTGAGGTTATTGGACTTCTTTCAGCACAGAGTAGCCATACGCGGGTAGCTTGGGGTGGCAGTCACAGTCAAGGCCACCTCTTTTTTGGTTGGCTTCCTTCCCTCTGTACCAAAGATTTTTACCCTCCTTTGTCTTATTTTAGCCAAGAAAATCTCAATCTAGAAATCAGCCCTGTAATCTTCATCAGCCACATCAATGCTGCAGTAGCATTGGAATTCCTTCCCTCCCAAGCTGCCGATAGAGGGTACAAATAGCACTGGAAGCCCACCCACAATATTAAAACTAAATTGATGCAGGAAAATGTGACTGGGTGAGAGCAGGCCACTACTACGGGTGGAAGTGCACTTTAAGCTGTAAACCCACCATGGAAAAGAATCCAGCCCAATGCCTTAATACAAGCAGATAGAAAAGGGACATATGTTGGAATAAGGATCATGAGAGAAGATGTGCCTCGCTGTCTAGTCAACTTATGTGCGTGTGAACATGTTCGTCAGTGTGTTTGTATTTTGCCACATTTCATGAGCCACACTGCAAACACATTGAATTGGCAGCAAGGCAGAATGTTCTGGTAAAACATACACACACTGATGCATTTGGAAAGTACATGAACAATTGCTAGAGAGCTGGGCATTTTCTCCTCCATGATGTTACCACAAGCTTACAGTGAAGTGTTATTAAGATGCATTGTGAAACACGTTGTTAAGTTATGCAAAGTGTGAGCTCAATTATCTAGGCAAGATTGTGTAGCCCAGAAAATTTCTTCTCCACCTGCTCCCTGGTTTGGAGCATTAATGAAGCAACAGTAATTCTCTCTGCAGCCTCCGTCCTTCAGCAATACTCTTGAGTAAAGATTCCCTCCACTGCAAAAAAGATCCACTCTTCTCTATAGCATCTCCTGCAGTCACACTTCTACGGCTGTATCTTGGAATGTTCTGCCCCGTACCTTGATTCTGCCACTCTAGCGATCAGAAACTCATGCAAGTAGAGAGCCTCATGCCTCTTTGAGGTCCCCTATGCAGGATTGGGCTGCCCTGAATGCAACCGACACCTGGCCAGCGGCGTTCAGGAAAACGTGGTCTACATGCGGTTTAACCAGTGGTCCTTGAAGGGAGGCCACCACCAAATCGATACTTTTATATATTTATCTGAATGTGGAGACGGGAGGTGCAGGAGTGCTCCTTCCTCCCGATTGCTTCCCCAACTCTCCCAGTCATCCCCCTCCCTCCAGATCGCTTCTTCCGCACTCTCAATCGCTTCCCCCCATTCCTGGACATCTCCATCCCTCCCGATCACTTCCCCCCACTCTCCTGGCCGCCCCCTCCCTCCTGATCGCTCCCCTTCCTTCATCTCCCAGGACCTACCTGAGAGCCGCTGCCAGCGATGGAGTGACCCAAAATCGAAATCCTCTTCGCTGTCGTGATGCCTGGGAACACCCAGCAGATTTCTGCAGCTCACCACCTCATGTAAATGAGGCCCGAGACCCAATATCGGGTGTGGCTCGGGCCTACCCGTTTTGGCGCAAAACAATTTCTAGGCCACAATGTGTGAATTTAAAATGGGAACTGAATTATCTCAGCATGCCCTGGCGCATTTATCCCCTACACTCTGTTCCCACTTCACCTGAAGATTACACTTGATCTTACCTCCCCCTACGTAATGCTGCATTCATGAAAGTATATGAACAAAATGTACTTCCCTGGACATCCTCTTTCAGTGGAATTAATTTTATATCCAGTTTCTTGTGGTACAAATCAAGGTTAATTGTTTCTGATGCATTCATATGCCCTCCTACTCAGAAGATGCACAGAGGCAACTAGGAAAAAGAATGTGATAGAGTTTACATTTACCTGTGCTAATAGCTGACTGTTTTCTTTGTTAGTTTATCCTCACGGGATCACCCTTGTCTCATCTGTTTCTGGCTCTGAGAAGAAGCAGGCACTCAGTTTCTGTGCACAAAATTCCGAGGAGCTCCAGAAGTTTGTCGAGGAGCTGAAGGAGTCAATAGCGGAGGTTACCGAGATGGAGCAAATTCGAATTGATTGTGAGTAGCTGCGTTTCTGTGCGTCTGTTACTGCTGCAAATACAATAACCTGTCGTCTGGGCACAATTGGTTAAAACAAAAAGACCTTGTCCGTGCAAATATGTAGTGATCATAACTATTGGTCTTGGGAACTCTCAACTCCATTGTTCCTGCAGTTCTATAATGCAGGAGGGAGCTGAGTGGCTGCATTTCTTCAAAGGAAAGTCCAATACCCTCATTATTATTGGCCCAGAAATTGCTTGGAGGGGCGAACCAACCATGCTCGCCATTTCATAGATTTATACTAACCCACTAACTTACCGTGGTCTTTACTGGGTGCACGTCCTCTAATAGGAAGCAGAGAAGAGCCCAGCGTTAACTCCAGAGAAGCTAGGACCCATGGGAGAAGCGAGAGGATCACACTCTCCCCTCGACCAATCAGATTGCAGCATTTTTGACACGCTGCGAAGAATTTCTGCAGACTGGAACGTAAAATCCAGGAAGTGAAAGGTACAACATTAAAATCATTGTAAAAACAGTTATAGGCAGTGGGAAAAAAAGAGAGGGTAAGAAATAATCGAGTTAAATAAAAGAAGCGGAAGGGAAAAGTATCTTTCCTTCTGTCTCTTTAAAAAAATGTTTTTTTAATTTTATGACCAAAAACTATTAAAATAAGGAATAATAAGACTCCACATTTTTAATAGTTAATTTTTAGTTGTTTGGCAGTTGTTAAGACATACTGCACTGTTAAAACTTAGTTTAGACCTGATATTTTTAAGTGTACCTGTTTTGTGGCGATATTAGTTACTTTCCAGCTGGGCAGATGAGCAAATTGGCGCCGGTCCATTGATTCCACTGATTCCAGCTGGTGATATCCCTTTAATTCAAAGCTGTCATATCGCCAGCGAACCAGGAGGAGCAAGTTCCGATTTCCGCATTTCGTTGCGTGTGTGCGAACGCCGGAACTTGCTCTTCAATTTTGCCACTAACAACGATGAACGCTGTTGAGCTCACCGTTCTTTTTTTAAGCAATTTCTGGGCCAATATGTCATTGTAATCATATTTTTTCACTGAGCACTGAATAATGGATATATTTTTTTAAATACTGCAGTGTTTAAAAGTTTTTTGGCTATTTTACAAAATTCCCATAGATTCATTTGATTGACTACAGACAGCAAGGTTGCTTGAAATACAGGCTGCTGACATCTTTCAGGGATTTAATAGCATCCCATGGCCTTGGTAAATCTTGCTCCCAATTGATCAAGGATGATGTCATTTTTATTACCAATCTGTTGCTGCTATTTTCACAATCCCTCATCGAAGTGGGTGGTGGAGAATTGTTCACAGCTGGAAAATAAAAATGATAATAAGCACACTGCAGATGCCATGGCACTTCTCACAAAGCACAGTGCCACTGCATATATTGACAGTACAGAGTTATCACAAACAGAACAGACCCTGAAAAGCCTTATCACTGTGGAGCCCTCCTTCCCCCAAAATATTGTCCATCAATACAATACAGTTTGATAACATTGCACTGTTATCAAACTTTTATATAAAACTCATTTTTATTATCTTTTTAAAGCATATTAGGAAGTATAATAGATGGAATATTTCCATGGTTAGAAGAATATTTTACCGGTATTTCAAAACTTATTACTTTTTTATTTCCTTTGCATCTGTATCAACCAGAAGTTATAAGTCTCTCCTTTGGTAAAACTAGCCCCAAAGTAAGCTGCTTGTAGTGTGAAAGCTATATCCCCCATATATTTCGAGCTAATATTCAGTTTCCTACAATTTAAAACACCTGTGTTGTCACACATATAGTTATGGTGCCTCGGGTGTCTCCAGCTTTGAACTCAGACAATGAATAAAATCAAACATTGGCTTCTTTGAATTCTACAACAGTCATTTTTGTCGAGATTTCCAACAGTCTGACCTTAATAAAGAACATGAAAGTGATGAAATGTGGTACACAAGAGAAGCAAAGTCATCTAGTTCATCCTCATAACTGAAGTCGGCATTGTAACGTAATAGCTTTTATGTTGCATCCTGTTTGTACAAAAGCTGATGACAGCAAAGAAATGTTAGGAGTGCGATTTAAAACAAAACAACAACTTGCATTTATTTAGCACCTTTAACGTTGTAAAACGTGCCAAGGTGCTTCATAGGAGCGATTTTCAAACAAAATTTGACACTGAGCTACATAAGGAGATATTAGGACAGGGGACCAAAAGCTTGGTCAAAGAGGTACGTTTTAAGGAACATGTTAAAGGAGGAGAGAGAGATAGAGAGACGGAGGGAATTTCAGAGCTTAGGGCCTAGGCTGCCAATGGTGGAGCGATTAAAATCGGGGATACACAAGAGGCAAGAATTGGAGGAATGCGGAAATCTCAGAGGATTGTAGGGCTGGAGGAGGTTACAGAGATAAGGAGGGGTGAGGCTGTGGAGGGACTTAAAAACAAGGATGAGAATTTTAAAATTGAGGCCTTCCCGGACCGGGAGCCAATGTAGGTCAGTGAGCACATGAGTGATGGGTGAATGGGACTTGGTGCGAGTTAGGATACGAGCAGCAGAGTTTTGGATAAACTCAAGTTTATGGAGGGCGGAAGATGGGAGGCCGGCCAGGAGAGCATTACAATAGTTCAGTCTAGAGGTAACAAAAACGTGGATGAGGGTTTCAGCAGCAGATGAGCTGAAGCAGGGATGGAGACGGGCGATGTTAAGGAGGTGGTAGTAGGCGGGAATGTTGATAGAGCCGATATGTGGTTGAAAACTCATCTCAGGGTCAAATAGGATGCCGAGGTTGCGAACGGTCTGGTTCAGCCTCAGAGGTGAGGGAGAGAGATGGAGTCACTGGCCAGGGAACGGAGTTTGTGATGGGGACCGAAAACAAAGACTTCGGTCTTCCCAATATTTTGTTGGAGGAAATTTTTGCTCATCCAGTACCGGATGCCGGATAAGCAGCGCGACAAATCAGAGACAGTGGAGGAGTCAAGGGAGGTGGTGGTGAGGTAGCGCTGCATGTCATCAACGTACAACCAAAAAAGTGAGAATTTTGAGGAGGATACTAGCATGGTGGATAGGGGAGTGTATATGGATATTGTCTAAGTGGACTTCCAGAAGGCATTTGATAAGAGATTATTATAAAAATGACAGCATATGATAATCTTGTGACATGGGAGGAAGGAGGCAGGGAGTAGTGATATAGGGAACATTCTCTGATTGGTGGGATGTGACAAGTGGTGTTCCCCAGTACTGGGGCCTCAACTTTTCACCATATATATAATTACAGATAGAATTCAATGTGGGGTTATCCACTTTAGATTCAAGAAAGACAGATCGGAATATTTTTTCAATGTTGAGAGACTAGGAGCTGTGGAGGAACAAAGGGACTTAAGTGTGTATGTGCACAGATCACTAAAAGCTAGAGCACAAGTACAGAAAGTAATCAAAAAAAGCTAAAGGAATGTTGACCTTTGTCTCAATGTGGTTGGAATACAAAAGTGGAATGCTTAGGTTGTACAGACCTTTGGTCAGACCCCACCTGGTTAACTGTGTTCAGTTTTGGGCACCGAACCCCAGGAATGATATATTGGTCTTGAAGGGGGCACAGTGCAGATTCACCAGAATTGTACCAGAGCTTAAAGAATTAAATTATGAGGACAGGTTGCATCAACTTGAATCCCTTGAGTTTAGACGGTAGAGGGATGATCTAATTGAGGTGTTTAAAATTCTAGGGTAGATACAGAGAAACTGTTTCCTCCAGTGGGGAATTCAGAACAAGGGGGCACAATCTTAAAATTAGAGCTAGGCCATTTACAAGTCAAATGATGAAGTGCTTTTTCACACTAAGGATAATGGAAACCTGGAACTCTCTACCTCAAATGGCTGTGGATGCTGGGTCGATTGAAATTTTCAAGACTGAGATTGATAAATTTTTGTTAGGTAAGGGTATCAAGGGATATGGAGCAAAGACGGGCAAATGGAGTTGAGGTACAGCTGAGCCATGATCAAATAGAATGGTGGAATAGGCTTGAGAGGTTGAATGGCCTAATTCTGTTCCTATGTTCCTATGAGATGGAGCTGTTAAATTTTTAAATCAAAATGAATGAACCTCACTCAAAATGATTGAGACTTAACAGATCTGCTTATACAAGCACTGTGTAAGAACTTATTGAATCATAGAATCATAGGAAGGTTACAGCACAGAAGGAGGCCATTCGGCCCATCGAGTCCGTGCCGGCTCTATGCAAGAGCAATCCAGCTAGTCCCACTCCCCTGCCCTATTCTCGTAGCCCTGCAAATTTTTCCTTTCAAGTACTTATGCAGTACCCTTTTGAAAGCCATGTTTCAATCTGCCTCCACCACGGCAGTACATTCCAGATCCTAACCACTCACTGCGTAAAAAAGTTTTTCCTCATGTCACCTTTGGGTTCTTTTGCCAATCACATTAAATCTATGTCCTCTGGTTCTTGACACTTCCACCAATGGGACTATTTCTCTCTATTTATTCTGTCTAGATCTTTCATGATTTTAAATATCTCTATCAAATCTCCTCTCAATCTTCTCTGTTCCAAGGCGAACAACCCCAGCTTCTCCAGTCTATCCACGTAACTAAAGTCCCTCATCCCTGGAATCATTCGAGTAAATCTTTTCTGCACCCTCTCTAAGACTTTTACATCTTTCCTAACGTACGGTGCCCAGAACTGGACACAATACTCCAGTTGTGGTCGAACCAATGTTTTATAAAGGTTCATCATGACTTCCATACTTTTGTACTCTATGCCTCTATTTATAAAACCCAGGATCCCATATGCTTTTTTAACCGCTTTCTCAACCTGCCCTGCCACCTTCAATGATTTGTGCACATATACCCCCAGATCTCTCTGTTCCTGTAACCCTTTTAGAATTCTGCCCTCTAGTTTATATTGCCTCTCCTCGTTCTTTCTACTGAAATGTATCACTTCGCATTTTTCTGCGTTAAATTTCATCTGCCATGTGTCCGCCCATTTCACCAGCTTGTCTCTATCCTCTTGAAGTCTATCACTGTCCTCCTCACTGTTCACCAAACTTCCAAGTTTTGTGTCATCTGTATATTTGGAAATGGTACCCTGTACACCCAAGTCCAAGTCATTAATATATATCAAGAAAAGCAGTGGTCCTAGTACCGATCCTTGGGGAACACCACTGTATACCTCCCTCCAGTCCGAAAAGCAACCAATCACCACTACTTTCTGTTTCCTGTTACTTAGCCAATTTTGTATCCATGCCCCCTTTATTCCATGGGCTTCAAACTTGATGACAAGCCTATTATGCGGCACTTTCTCAAATGCCTTTTGAAAGTCCATATACACCATATCAACCGCATTAACCTCATCTACCCTCTCTGTTACCTCATCAAAAAACTCTATCAAGTTAGTTAAACATGATTTGCCTTTAACAAATCCGTGCTGGCTTTCCCTAATCACTTGTCCAAGTGACTGCTAATTCTGTCCCGGATTATCGTTTCTAAAAGTTTCCCCACCACCAAGGTTAAACTGACTGGCCTGTAGTTCTTGGGTTTATCCTTACACCCTTTTTTGAACAAGGATGTAACATTTGCAATTCTCCAGTCCTCTGGCACCACCCCTGTATCTAAGGATGTTTGGAAGATTATGGCCAGTACCTCTGCAATTTCCGCCCTTACCTCGCTCAGCAACCTAGGATGCACCCCATCCAGACCGTGTGACTTATCTACTTAAGTACAGCTAGCCTTATCAATTTTTAGCCCATCCAGTATCTCAACTACATCTTCCTTTACTGAGACTCTGGCAGCATCTTCTTCCTTGGTAAAGACAGATGCAAAGTACTCATTTAATACCTCGGCCATGCTCTCTGCCTCCATGAGTAGATCTTTTTGGTCCCTGACCAGCCCTACCCCTCCTCTTACTACCCGTTTACTGTTTACATGCCTATAGAAGACTTTTGGATTCCCTTTTATGTTTGCCACCAATCTACTCTTTTTCACTTCCCTTCTGACTTTTCTATATTCTGCCTGGTTCTCACTTGTGTTATCAACCTGACATCTGTCATACACCCCTTTTTTCTGCTTCATCTTACTCTCTATCTCTTTTGTCATCCAGGAAGCTCTGGCTTTATTTGCCCTACCTTTCTCCTTTGTGAGAATGTACCTAGAATGTACCGGAACCATCTCCTTCTTAAAGGCCGCCCACTGTTCAATTACAGTTTTGTCTGCCAATCTTTGATTCCAATTTACCCGTGCCAGATCTGTTCTCATCCCACTGAAATTGGCCCTCCTCCAATTGAGTATTTTTACTTCAGAGTGGCCCATGTCCTTTTCCATAGCTATTCTAAACCTTATGATACTATGATCACTGTTCCCTAAATGTTCCCCCATTGACCCTTGCTCCACTTGGTCCACCTCATTCCCCAGAACCAAATCCAGCAATGTCTCCTTCCTCGTTGGGCTGGAAACATACTGGTCAAGAAAGTTCTCCTGAAAACACTTCAAAAATTCCTCCTCCTCTGTGCACCTTATATTATTATTGTTATCACAGTCTATATTAGGATAGTTGAAGTTCCCCGTTATTACAATGCTATGGCTTTTGCACCTCTCTTGTAATTTCCCTGCAAATTTGCTCCTCTACCTCCTTCCTACTAGTTGGTTGTTTATAGAATACACCCAATAGTGTAATGGCACCTCTATTGTTTCTTAACTCTAACCAAATAGACTCTGTCCTTGACCCCTCCAGGACATCCTCTCTCGCCAGCACTGCAATATTCAACTTAATCAATGCCGCCAACACCCCCACCCCCTTTTCTTCCCTTCCCTATCTTTCCTGAACACCTTGGGCTCGATATTACCATGACGGCGGGGGGTCAATCGGGCGCGTGGGTAACTCGCCCGATGAAATCAGTCTGCTCCGCGCGCAATCGCAGGCTGATTGGATCCACTTACCTGATATTCCGGGTTCCCCGCTGCTAAGCTGCGCGGCGGGCGGACTGCGCATGTGCAGTAAGGTCTGTCAGCTGGAGGAGCTCTATTTAAAGGGGAAGTCCTCCACTGACTGATGCTGCAAGAAATAGGAAAAATTACAGCATGGAGCAGCCCAGGGCGAAGGCTGCTCCCAGGTTAATGATGCCTCACTCCAGCTCTTATTGGATGCGGTGAGGAGGAAGGGTAGGACAGAGACCTTCCCCCCGGCGGGCAGGAGGAAGCGGCCTGCCTCTGCCACCAAGAAGGCCTGGCTTGAGGTGGCAGAGGAGGTCACCTGCACCACCAACATATCGCGCACCTGCATACAGTGCAGGAGGCGCTGCAATGACCTAAGTAGGTCAGCCAGAGTGAGTACACTTACTCATTCCCCTGCACTCCATCTGCCACATCACCGCCCCCACCCCACATCTCCTCCTGCATTGCCAACACAACTCTGTCACATCACCCCTCACACCCACTCAAACATCATCCTCATCTTACCTGCACTTACTCACCTCGCCAGTACTCATCCCACCACTACCATTCAACCCAATCCTCGTACAATCTCATGGCTCTATCTCATACTCACCCTCTCATGCATCTATTTCACAGTCAGCCTCACTCAACCTGCCACTACCTGTGCTGCAGCCACAGGGCATGCATCACATATGTGCAGTAGGAAGCGTAAGGCAAACGTGTCGTGAGCATGAAGGGGATGCACAAGGGTGTTTGAGGGTTTGTCATGGTTTTTACTTATATTTAATTTCTGATCAACTCACATTACATATTATATTGGCATCACTACTGCCACGTCTTTGCGAATCTTGTCTGGTTTGTGCAATAATGCCCTTTCCTGAGGATCACAATGAAGACCCACACCTGATGCCACCCATTGTGTCACTGCAGAGTGGGTGTAGGTGTATTTGCAGGGCTCTTTTGTGCAATGTCCCCGGTGGCACCCTGGAAGGATGCGGAGGAGAAGTTGTTGAGGGCAGTGGTGCCAGCCGGGAGCAGCTCGGCATGAAGGAGGCTGCAGATATCCACGACTACATGTCGAGTGACTCTGAGCCTCCGTGTGCACTGCTGCTCAGAGAGGTCCAGGAAGCTGAGCCTCGGTCTGTGGACCCTGTGGTGAGGGTAGTGCCCTCTGCGACGCATCTCTCTCTGCGGTTGCCCTCCCTCCTGCTGTGCAGGTGGATGTGTCACAGCTCTGTGTTGTGGAGCTCCACGTGTCAGAGGTGGACGGCGTGGATGGCGAGGCTGGTGAGGCTGGTGATGCTGTTCGCCCTCCGAGGAGGTCATGACTGCAGCTACGGCGGCCCCCATCTGGAAGATGTACATCTGAGGGGGTCCGCAAGGTAGGTAAATGTGTCTGGACACCGGGGTAAGTGTGCAAGTTGGTGAATTTTGTTGTTAGGAGGAGGGTGGTGGAGGCCAAACTTTGTCCAAAGTGACAGAGTGGCCTCCTGCAATGAGTGAGCGCCTCCCACCACCCCCCCCCACCTGTCAAATGGACCTTTGCAGCTGCCACAGGCTGATGGCTGCAACGCGTCCATTTGAACTGGGAGTGTTTCCCCCAGTACGGGAAATCTGATGCCTGCTAAAATAACAGGTCAATCAGGTCTGTAAACAACCTGAAGTACCTGTTCAAGTACTTTAAGTGGCACCCCGCCGGCTTTAATTGCCAGCGGGAGTCCCACATGCGGGGGCTGTGTGCGCATGTCAGCGCGTCAGTGGGGAACCCGGAAATGGGGCGGGTTAGAGCCGGGCTCCCGACCCGTCCCGGGAATCCCCGATTTTCGCAGCCCCCCCACCAGGAACACACCCGATCGCGGGTGCGAAAATCGAGCCCCTTGTATCCAGGAATATTTCGTACCCAATCCTGCCCTTTTTTGAGCCAGGTCTCCGTTATCGCCGCAACATCATATTCCCATGTGTCTAATTCCACCTGCAGCTCGCCAACCTTGTTTACCACACTTTGTGCGTTTACACACATGCACTGTAAACCTATCTTAAACTTTCTTGTTCTTTCTCTTAGTCTGGTCCCATCTACTACCATACTATTTCTTGCTCTAGTGCTATCTTTCTCTCCCAATCCTTTGTGCACCTTGCTTCTCCTTTCCAATGCTACATCCTGGTGCCCATCCCCCTGCCAAATTAGTCTAAACTTTTCGAAAAAATAAAAATAAAATTTTTCTTTCACTTACTGTCTAATGAGGGAGGGTCATTCCAAATTACTGAAGGACCTTTAATTCTTCTCACTTGTTCCTAAGAGATTAGTTTTACTTCCCTCTGGAAATTAGTAGTTGCCATGTTGAACATTTACAAGATAGTGTTGATGTGAGGCTTGTGTCTTACCACTGTTCTGTGGTAAGGTTGTAATGTTTAAGAAGTATATTTGGAATCCAATAATATTTACAGTACCAATGAATCATAGACTGAGCTGTTATCGTTGGGCAGATCTTCAGTCGGAAATTTTCAGTTGTGTGTCAGCGACGTACTCAAGGTGTCATCTCATGTCAAAAACAGAAACGTGATTAAAAAAACAGCAAACTGCGTTCGTCATATGATCATGGTAAAACCTGTCTAAACTTTTATCCCTAGAATTGTATGTGCAAGTGTGTGAAGCTTTTAATTTCCCACGATAAACCCTGCCCATATTGTACCAATATATCCCTAAATTTCAACTTCATTTTCCGTATGTGAGAAATGCCGGAAGGCTCTAAAGTGATAAGTTTCTGTGAGGAAAAGCTTAGCAAAAATGAAAACCAAGGTGTCACTGAATTTGCTGACCTCCGTTTGTCTTTATATTCAAAAGTGAAAGACCACCAGAAGTGTGGGTCATATAGAACAGAATGTGTAAATTAAAGGGTAAAAGACCAGGGCATTTAACACTTATCAAAAGGCACTGCCTTCACAAAAAAAGCCTTTGGGTTAATTTTTGTAGTTTGTTTTACAAACACACATTGAGGTGAGGTAAATTGCTTCAAAATGCCTGACTACAATATGAATGAGGAATCCCATTGCAATGTATGTCATTGCCTTGTTTGTTTAGTAAATGGAAATGTTAGCCAAACATGTTTTTTCTGTTTAAAATCAAATTGTGTAGCTGCAACATAGCTTCTCATTCCTGACAATGAATGGATCCCTTTTAAGGTCCAGTACCTTAAAACACAAATTCCTTCTTCCAAACAACTTTCCTCTGGATAATGTTACAAATTGAAGAGGTAATGGGAAAGGTTAAGATTCAGATTAAGATTATATTAATGATGAAATCTTCTTGGGATGAGCAGCAGAATGAATCTGCGAGGTGACTCAATTTGGGTAACTTTGCAGTGTAAACTTGGGAGTGGACCTTAACTCAGTGGTAGCATTCCTGCTTCTGAGTTGGAAGTTTATGGATTCGAGCCCCACTCCAGACTGCCCTAGGGAGTGGAAACAAGAGCTCGGGCCTCTGAATACTGGGTTGACATCCAGCGGGCTACTCGTGTCCAATGGGATTGGAGTGGAGTGGGGACCTCCCCATTGCAGCTAGCTGGTTCTCCTGGTAAAGGAGTTGTGAGTCAGGCTAATGGCCTGTCCACGTAAAAAGAGATTTTGTTACGGAAACAAACCAGTGTGTCATTGTGTGATCTGTGTCTGACGCCTGATGGGGAATGTCAATGTGTAACCAAGTTTTCCTCTTATTGATAAATTTTTGAGAAGATTTCACATTAAAATGAACATTTATTTTTGCTGGTATTGGCATTGTTCCTGAAGGGACACCATTTTGATATAAAGGTATTTGGCAAAATGTTACCGTTTTTGGTTTGTATCTAGTCGCTTTCTGTCTCTTAGTTCTAACAGCAGTTCCTGTGAGTACACTTTGTTCCAATAATCGAGAAGCTGAATCTATACTTTATTCTCACATAAATGCACGCCTGAGTGCTCGATGTAATTTGCTTTCAGGATTTACTGTAGGACCAAACTCTTTTCAAAATGCTGGCTATTGCCACACAGACCAGAGGTAGACAGGCTAAGGACAATAGTATCTTTATTTACAATAAAATAGTAATATGAAGCACAGAAAGTGTCAAATATTATACGTCCATTATAGGGGTACTTTTCCGACTTTGCCTCGTCCACTGGGAGCACATATCGGAAATTCAGGCACACGCTGCACATGATTCTCCGATCATTATTCTAAATGCTTACAAAATCGTGCACAGTGCATGCCTGAATTCCCATAATGCACTCTTGGCAGGTGAGGCTCCCCCTCGCACCGTGAAGTCAGAAAATGACCCTTCTCCAGAAACGTACAAACATTAAGAATGTCTACAATAGATCAGTTACCTTTATGAATACATTTTGTATTGAGAACGAGTTTCTGATAAATGTTAAAGTCTTATTTCCAAACAGTAAATTCGGCTTGTTTCAGGCCTCCCCTTGTAAATCTTCAGTTCAAATTCTTCCTACTGTTTTCCTCAAGTGGGATGTAATATTGAAATTTCATTCTGAACAGGCAACACATTTCAGCAGGATTCTTGCCAGTTTCAAACTCCTGCTCTTAACCTTTCAGGTGTCAAGAACCATACTTCTTTTTGAAGTACATGTAATCAAATACACCCAGTGAGACAAATGAACAAAAAAAATGCCAGAAATACGGTGGCTCATATCCTGGAAGATATAAGCACTTTACATATCAGCATTGATCATTCAAAACTATACTGTGAACCAAAACCATTTTTTTCATAGCAAAGCAAACAATACTGCTTATTAAATCAAGGAAACAAGCTGCTGTGATCTTTTAATTCAATAAAAGCAACAATTCTAACTTCACTGCACAAACCTTCATTAATTTATTTGTACAAATATGGTACACTGGTGTAAATTATTTTGAAATACATTGAGTGACTTGCATATTAAATTATTATGATTGAAAAGACACTACGCTCTTCCTCACCCTGATGTAGAAAAAGGCTCATTCAGCACTTTTTATTAAGACTGTTCCCCTTTAATACCTTAGTAGTAGAGTTGAAAATAAAATGATTGTGGGGTGAGGGCAGAAGAGTAGAAGCAAAATTGTCACTCATTTAATTTTCCATTTTTGAAAAGCCATCCCAATTATTTTTTTCACTCTGTTTGCATCTGATCTCCCACATAACTGCTGTTCTGTCCCCATTGGGACAGGACTTCAGCCTTGTTTAAATGCCAATGGGCAATAGATCGAGCGGCAGCTGAGGGTTCTAACAGATTGCACTTATTGCAACCTGGCCTCTATTTACTGCATGCCTGTGTTCTCATTCCCGCTGGTATAAGTTTGTAATCAAAAGCTTTAGTGATTGGTTATTTACGTATTTTCATCTGCTGCATAGCATGTAGTATAGAAAAATAAATTGCAATGCAGTCTGACAGGCTGGATTTAACCCATTACTATTAATCAAGAGGAAAATCCAGTTCCTGAAGAAATATCAGTTATCAGGGATGGATTTTTCCAAAGTAATGACTTTGGGCATCAAGGAAAAGGTACAAACAATTGCAAAAGTAGCATTTTTTGAAAATTATGAGTAAATGATTGTATTTAAATGAATATCAAATTTATGGTTCATTTTAAATTCCCACTCCAGGGGAGCTGGAAAAGCAACAGGGGGCAAAAACCCCTTCCACAAAGAATAATGGAGCTCAGCTTGACATCCGAACCAAACCAGGATCTCCATCAGGTCAGGCTGCTTTGTTTTATACTTGAGGGACACAAAGTCAACTACAATGATATCAGCAACAACTCATTGGTTAGCTCGTTGAATTAGTGTAACTAGTTTATGTTAAAGCTGAAAAGTGGTGATCTGAGAACTCGAAATGTATTCATCTCATGTACACAAACTGCAACTGCGTGAAGTTGCAATGCGACATATGGACAGGAATTTCATGTTGTAGCCTTGTCTCCCAGTGAGAGTGGAAGCTGTTATACCATAGGCCTTAAAGAGTCATTACTGAAATGTAAACCATGTCCAAATTCCAATGGGTATAGCTCTTGTAATTGCCTAAAGCAAATTGTTATGTATTTATCTCTATTGGTTACATGTTTTGGCTGAAGTCAAGTCATGTAAAAAAAAATGTGTCCCTCTATTGCATGTTCTTTCATTCACTTTTCCCTTACTCTTGTTCTATTTCTATCTCTTCATTCTTATTCATTTGCCTTCTCAGTTTCTCTGCATTTTTATTAATTTGCCTTTCTCTGTATCTCTCACTCTCATTCTTGCACTTGCTCTTTTTGTCACCATTTATCTTCCTATTTTGTTCAATGTTTCACTCCCTCTCTGTTCAGTACTTCTCTTTCTATCTCAATCTGTACTCCTCTATCTTTTCATGACCGATTTCTCTCTGATTCTGATTCTGCTTCTCTCTCTCACACACACACACACACACACATATACACACACACTATCGTTGTCTACTACAAGGCTGTGACACAGTGAAGAATTCAAATAATTCCTTAATCCAAGTGATCAAGATGTGCCAAAGCCTCCGTGGGCGGCCTCCGGGGCGTACGAATTTCCACTGCTTCCTGCCGATTTCCTGCCCCAAGTGAGAAGTCGACTGGCAGGATTTAAATGAGGCCTAGCCATTAAAATCGCCCAGGTGTCATTCTGCCACGGGTGGAAAATTAACTCGCCTGCTCAGTCTCCTGCTAGAAAGCTGCTGGCAGTTCAAATCCAGGTGTTTGATAGTATTTGTAATGTATTTATGAAAAATAATTGATACAGTTAAATTTTTACAGATAGATTTACATGATTATAATATACAATACATTGGGGTCTTTTTTCATCTTTAGTGATTTGGACATGAAGTATCATCTGGGTGCAGCACAGAGAGGAAAATCTGACAGGGTGGAGCCCACATCATTAGTGGACTTGCTTTTTCTTCCATTTAAATTAATGGAAGGAAGGTTAAGGGGCTCCCTTATGAGCCTATGATTCTCCCCACCTGATTTTCCTCTCTGCAGTGCTACCAGGTTATGTTTAACAATTAGGAACTAAAGACGAAAATCTACCTCATAGTGACAATAGATTTTTTTTAGCACTTAACAAAAATTATTTTTTCATAACTTGCAGCAATTATGTCAGAGTGTTCTGTAGCTTATCGATGTGATTTCAGTCCCTCAATTATATTCCAGCCTGTAACTCAGTCCCAAGTTATTTGCTGTTATTCTCTGTATAAACCATCGAACCCTTCAATTAGATTCCAGCCTTTAATTTACTTCTGAGCACACATTATTTTATGCATAAACCACTTGAACCATTCAACTGTATTAGAGCTTTGTAATCACTTTCAAGTATCTATTATTCTATGTTTAATTATACAAATATTGACTGCAGTTGAGGACTTTACTGTTTCCCTATTGACTTAAGTGTTTCTGAAATGACGGTGTGTTATAATGCTGAAACTAAGAACAAATAGTTAAACTAATAACCCAAAAGCTGTATTCAACATTTTCTTTTCACATTGGTATTCTTAAAAAAAATTAATGCAAAGTTGAATGCAGAAAGGTTACAGATGTTACTGTACAATACAAGACCTGTGCATACCCATAAAGGGCAAGAGCTCTCCTTGTGTAATTAAACAACCTTGGTCAACAAAAGAGGTGTTTTGTTGTATAAAACTAAAAGAAAGGGCTTTTACAAATGCAAAGAATGGTGCATATCCCTCGGATTGAGAGAGATATAAAGATCAGTAAATGGATACAAAGGAAGTAAGAGCTGTAAAAAGGGAATGCGTGATAAAAATCTTACAAGGGATATCAAGGACAACATTAAAGGTTTTTGCAAATGTACTAGGATCTGTTATTAGGGACGGAGTGACTGAGCACTTGGACAAATATGAACTGATCAGAGAGAGCCAGCATGGAGTTGTAAAGGGTCAGTCATGCCTATCGAGCCTAGTTGAATTTTTTGAGGAGATAAGGGAGAGTCTATGGATGTCACAAAAAATAATTTAAAAGGCTAATGGAATGTTAGCCTTCATCTCCAGGGGGCTGGAATACAAAGCAGTGGAAGTTATGCAACAGTTGTATAAAGCTCTAGTTAGACCCTAACTGGAGTACTGCGTTCAGTTCTGGGCACTGCACCTCAGGAAGGATATATTGGCCTTGCAGGGTGTGGAGCGCAGATTCACTAGAATGATACCGAGGCTTAAAAGGCTTAAATTAAGAGGACAGGTTGCATAGACTAGGCTTGTGTTCCCTGGAGTATAGAACATTAAGGGATGATATAATTGAGGTGTTTAAGATGATTAAGAGATTTGATAGGGTAGATAGAGAGAAACTATTTCCTCTGGTGGAGGGGTCCAGAACAAGTGAGAATAATCTTAAAGCTGGAGCTAGGCCATTCAGGGGTGATGTCAGGAAGCACTTCTTCACACAAAGACTAGTGGAAATCTGGAATCTCTCTCCCAAAAAGCTTTTGAGGCTAGGCAAATTCAAAATTCCAAAACTGAGATTGATAGAGTTTTATTAGGCAAGGGAATTAAGAGGTATCGAACCAAGGCGATTGGATCATAGTCATAGGGCATGATTTTAACAATGAAAAATGGGTTGGTTGGGGGCGGAGGGGGGGCATTGAAAATGGCACCCATTTCAGACCCACCCCCAACTCACCTATTTCTGGTTTTCACTAGGGCGGGACGAGGGGCGGGCAACCAACCTGCTCCCAGGAGGCGGGTTGGTTTCTAAAACCTTTCAAGGAGGCGGTAGGCCTCCATTTTTACAGATTTTGCAATTTCAACCCCTGGAGGCCGGGATTCCCGGGCCTTCTCCTTCACGCCATGACAAGGCCAAAAACTGCAGATGAGTGCCTTTCTGGCACAGCCTGTGGGCCTGGAGGAGAAGGAGTGCTTCCCCCAGGCCCAACAAGTGTACCTGCAGCGACTCCCACCTCAACGATCGCGGACCCTCCCCCAATCTCTGACCCTCCCCCAACGGTTGCGGGCCCCTTCCCCCCCAATGTCCGATCTCCCCACAACGATCACGGTCCCCCCCCAATCTCCAACTGCCCCCCAAACGGTTGTGACCCCCGCAATAACCCCTGATCCCGGCACATAACGATCGCAGACCTCCGCAATGACCATCGGTGCCTCCATGCCCACCGGTGCCCCGGCACCCCATCCCCACCCATGTCCCCATGCCCACCCATGCCCCCCCCATGGCTCCACCCCCACATCCATACAATCAAAGACTTACCTGAAGACTTACCTTTTCACGTTCTCTCCCCGACTGCTCTCCCATCCGACTGAGACCAGCCTGTCAATCAGGCCGGCCAGTCGGATGGAAAACCGACAAAAAAAAGACATCCTTACGTCCCGGCTCAGGGTCAAAATCATGCCCATAGTATCATGGTATCTTACAGCACAGAAGGAGGCCATTTGGCCCATCGTCTCTGTGCCGACTCTTTGGTAGAGCTATCCAATTAGTCCCACTCCCCTGCTCTTTCCACATAGCCCTGTAAATTTTTCCCTATTTATCCAGTTCCCTTTTGAAAGTTACTATTGAATCTGCTTCCACCACCCTTTCATTTCAGATCACAACAACTTGCTGGGTAAACAATGTTTCCTCATGTCACCTCTGGTTCTTTTGCCAATCAGCTTAAATCTGTGTCCTCTGTTTACCGACCCTTCTGCCACTGGAAACAGTTTCTCCTTATTTACTCTATCAAAACCCTTCATGACTTTGAACACCTCTATCAAATCTTCTCTTAACCTTCTCTGCTCTAAGGAGAATAAACCCAACTTCTCCAGTCTCTCCACCTAACTGAAGTCCCTCATCCCTGGTACCATTCTAGTAAATCTCTTCTGCACCTTCTCTAAGGCCTTGGCATCCTTCCTAAAGTGTGGTGCCCAGAATTGAACACAATACTCTGGTTTTGTATTCTATACCTCTATTAATGAAGTCCAGGATCCCACACCCTTTTTTAACAGCCTTCTTAACTTGTCCTGCCACCTTCAAAGATTTGAGTACATACACCCCAGGTCTCTCTGTTCCTGCACCCCCTTTAAAATTGTACCATTTAGTTTATATTACCTCTCCTCATTCTGCCTACCAAAATATATCACTTCACACTTCTCTGTATTGAATTTCATCTGACAATTCCATGTGTCTGCCGATTTCACCAGTCCGTCGATATCCTCCTGAAGTCTGTTACTATCCTCTACATTGTTTACCACATTTTCAAGTTTCGCAACATCTGCAAACTTTGAAATTATACCCTGTTTACCCAAGTCCAGGTCCTAATACCAACTTTTGGGGAACACCACTGTATACTTCCCTCCAGTTTGAAAAATAACCGTTCACCACTACTCTCTGCTTTCTGTCCCTTAGCCAATTTTAAATCCACACTACCACTGTCCCTTTAATCCCATGAACTTTAATTTTGTTTACAAGTCTTTTATATGGTATTTTATCAAATGCCTTTTGAAAGTCTATATACACAACATCAAACGCAGGACCCTCATCAATCCTCTCCGTTACTTCATCAAAGAACTCAATCAAGTTAGTCAAACAGAAATTTCCTTTAACAAATCCGTGCTGACTTCCAATTATTAGCCCATATTTTTCCAAGTGCCAATTAATTTTGTCCCAAATTATTGCCTCGATTTTAACACCCGTGATCGGGTGTGTTCCTGGTGGGGGGGCTACAAAAATCGGGGATTCCCCGGGGCAGGTCCGGAGCCCGGCTCCAACCCGCCCCATTTCCGGGTTCCCCACTGACGCGCTGACATGCGCGCGGAGCCCCCGCATGTAGGACTCCCGCAGGCAATTAAAGCCGGCGGGATGCCACTTAAGGTATTTATTTAGGTATTTCAGGTCATTTAGAGACCTGATTAACATGATATTTTAGGAGGGGTGGGATTTTGCAAACAACTGGGACTGTTGCCCGTACTGGGGGAAACACTCCCAGTTCAAATGGACGTGTTGCAGCCATCGGCCTGTGGCAGCTGCAAAGGTCCATTCGACAGGTGGCGGGGGTGGGGGGAGACCCTCACTCATTGCAGGAGGCCACTCTGTCACTTTGGACAAAGTTTGGCCTCCACCACCCTCCTCCTAACAATAAAATTCACCAAATAGCACACTTACCCCGGTGTCCAGACACATGTACCTACCTTGCGGACCCCCTCAGATGTACATCTTCTGGATGGGGGCCGACGTAGCTGCAGTCATGACCTCCTCGGAGGGCGAACAGCATCACCAGCCTCGCCGGCCACGCCGTCCACCTCTGATACGTGGAGCTCCACAACACAGTGCTGTGAAACATCCACCTGCACAGCAGGAGGGAGGGCAATGGCAGAGAGAGATGCGTCGCAGAGGGCACTACCCTTGCCACAGGGTCCACAGACTGAGGCTCAGCTTCCTGGACCTCTCTGAGCAGCAGTGCACACGGAGGCTCAGAGTCACTCGACATGTAGTTGTGGACATCTGCAGCCTCCTTCATGCCGAGCTGCTCCTGGCTGGCCCGAGCACCACCTTCTTACCCGTCAGTGTCAAAGTCACCACTGCCCTCACAAACTTCTCCTCCGCATCCTTCCAGGGTGCCACCGGGGACATCGCCGACGTCTCTCAGTCGTCTGCACAAAAGAGCCCTGCAAGTACACCTACACCCACTCTGCAGTGACCCAATGGGTGGCATCAGTTGTGGGTCTTCATAGTGATCCTCAGGATAGGGCATTATTGCACAAACCAGACAAGATTCGCAAAGACGTGGCAGTAGTGGTGCCAATATAATATGTAATGTGAGTTGATCAGAAATTAAATATAAGTAAAAACCATGACAAACCCTCAAACACCCTTGTGCATCCCCCTCATGCTCACGACACATTTGCCTTACGCTTCCTACTGCACATATGTGATGCATGCCCTGTGGCTGCAGCACAGGTAGTGGCAAGTTGAGTGAGGCTGACCGTGAAAGAGATGCATGAGAGGGTGAGTATGAGATAGAGCTATGAGATTGTATGAGGATTGGGTTGAGTGGTAGTGGCGGGATGAGTACTGGCGAGGTGAGTAAGTGCAGGTAAGATGAGGATGAGGTTTGAGTGGGTGTGAGGGGTGATGTGACAGAGTAGTGTTGGCAGTGCAGAAGGAGATGTGGGGTGGGGGCGTTGCTGTGGCAGACGGAGTGTAGGGGAATGAGTAAGTGTACTCACTTTGGCTGACCTACTTTGGTCATTGCAGCGCCTCCTGCACTGTATGCAGGTGCGCGATATGTTGGTTGTGCAGGTGACCTCCTCTGCCAACTCGAGCCAGGCCTTCTTGGTGTCAGAGGCAGGCCGCGTCCTCCCGCCCGCCGGGGGGATGATCTCTGTCCTCCCCCTCCTCCTCACCCCATCCAATAAGAGCTGGAGTGAGGCATCATTAACCTGGGAGCAGCCTTCCCCCTGGGCTGCTCCATGCTGTAATTTTTCCTATTTCTTGCAGCATCAATCAGTGTAGGACTGCCCCTTTAAATAGAGCTCCTCCACCTGACGGACCTTACTGCGCATGCGCAGTCCGCCCGCCGCGCAGCTTAGCAGCGGGGAACCCGGAACAAGAGGTAAGTGGCTCCAATCAGCCTGCGATTGCACTGAAGCAGACTGATTTCACTGGGTGCGTTACCCACGTGCCCAATCGACCCCCCCGCCGCCATGGTAATATCGGGCCCATTGTCTCTAATGGTTTCCCCATCACCTACCTTAGACTGACTGGCCTGTAATTGACGGGTTTAACCCTCTCCCCTTTTTTGAACATGGTTGTATCATTTGCAATCCTCACATCCTCTGGCACTGCCCCCATATCTAAGGAGGATTGGAAGATTGTGGCCAGAACCTCTGTAATTTCCATCCTTACTTCCTCAGTAATCTGGGATACATCTCATCTGCACTGGGTAACTTTTCTACTTTGAGTACTGCCAAACCTTTAAGTACCTCCTCTTTATTTTTATCCAATCCAATATTTCTACTACCTCCTCCTTTACTGCTACATTGGCAGCATCCTCTTCTCTAGTGAAGACTGATGCGAAGTATTCGTTTAGTACCTCAGCCATACTCTCTGCTTAATCGGCCCCACCCTTTCTTTGACTACTCTTTTACTATTTATAAGTTTACAAAAGACTTTTGGGTTCCCTTTTACATTAGCTGCTAATAGATGGAGTTAAGATACAGATCAGCCATGATCTAATTGAATGGCGGAACAGGCTCGAGAGGCTGAATGGAGTACTCCGGTTCCTATGCTCCTATATAGCTAGTGGAAGGTTCAGTGAGGTGATAGGACATATCAGCCACAATTTTAACCTAACCCACTCAGTGGGAACGGGACGGGTTCTGGTCGGATGACTTTCCTGGTCTGAATGACTCAACTCCTTGCTAAAATGGCTAAACTTGCTAAACAGGTCCCATTTAGCACCAGGATCTCAGTCTTGAAAATGTCAATTGACCCAGCATTCTCAGCCTTTTGGGGGCAAGTGTTCCTGATTTCCACTACCCTTTGTGTAAAGAACTGCTTCCTGATTTCACTCCCAAATGGCCTAGCTCTAATTTTAAGATTATGCCCCCTTCTGGATTTCCCCATCTGAGGAAATAGTTTCTCTGTATCTACCCTAAAAAGAACCCTTTAGGAATTTAAATACCTTGATTAGATCACACCTCAACCTTCTAAACTCAAGGAAATACAAACCAAATTTATGCAACATGACCTCATAATTTAGCCTTTTAAGCCCTGGTACCATTCTGGTGACTCTGTGCTGTACCCCCTCCAAGGCCAATATATCTTTCCTGAGGTGTGGTGCCCAAAACTGAATGCCCTACTCCAGATGGGGTCTGATCAAGGCTCTGTCCAACTGAAACATCACTTCCGCACTTTTGCATTCCAGCCCTCTTGAGATAAAGGCCAACATTCCATTAGCCTTTTTGATTACTTTTGTACCTGTGCACTAACTTTCAGTGATTTGTGTACATGGACACGTAAATCCCTTTGCTTCTCCGCAGTTCCTAATCTCTCATCATTAAGAAGACATACCAATTTGTCTTTCTCTGATCCAAAGTGGACAGCCTCACACTTCCCCACATTGAACACCATCTGCCATAGTTTTGCTCACTCACTAGTCTGTCCATGTCCCACTCCCAAGTAATTTCCTGCTCCTATCTACACAACTTATTGCGCCTCCTAACAGTGTCATCCACAAAATTGGAAAGACAAACCTCTATTCCTTCATCCAAGTCCTTAACACACATGGTGAAAAGTTGAGGCCCCCATACAGATCCCTGCGGAACACCATTTGTCACATCTCACCAATCAGAGAACGTTCCCTTATCCTGATTCTCTATCTCCTACCTCCAAACCAATCATCAGCCCATGTCACAAGGTTACCTTCAATTCCACGCGCTTTTCGTCTTTGCTAATAATCTCTTGTGCGGAACCTTATCAGATGCCTTCTGAAAATCCATGTAGACAACATCCATAGATACCCACATATCCACCATGCTAGTGACTGCATCAAAAAACTCAGTTAGTTTAGTCAGACACGACCTACCCCTCACAAATCCTCAGGCTGAATATGAATTCTGTTTTCTTTCAACCCATACCAAGAATACAGCCATTATTCTTGTTGTCTTATCAGGCAAGTAATCGTCTTTTATCAGATCCATAAACAGATAGTACTAGATCAATGCAGTTGATTGCTCTTAATTAAACAACCTGTTGTACTATCAGAAGCAAGAGTCTATGAGTTCTGCTGGTAAGGTTCATGGGATGGTTATTGGTGCATGCATGGAGAGCAGAGTTACATTGTACTGCTGATAAGGTTTACAGGCTATAGAATCTGCTTGGAGACTGAAGTCATTCATTTTGCTGGTAGGCTTTGCTGGTTGTAGCCTAGTGAGGATGCTTATATGCTGGTGTTACTCCATTCAGTTGGTGGGATCCATTAGGTTATGGGTCTCGAGAAGTACTTTCCCAATTATTCTGGTAATATTTAAGAACAGAAGGCTAAGAGTATGTTGATATATGAACCTCTTTAGTTTTGAACAGATTAATTAATTGCTCTTTCAGTTTTGCTAGTAAATGGCTGCAAGTTAGGAGACAACTTCTGCAGACAGGAGGTTTTCCTGGGAGGTTCAATAGTTTCACACTGTTGGTTAGAGTCAGACCATTTCATGAATATTGTTAAGATTGATTACTGCAGACAGATACGGATCTCTTAGTTTAATGTTAGTAAAGTTAAGTTACTGCAGGTTGCTAAGGAGCCCTGCAAACAGGAGTTTCACAGTTACACTAGTAAAATTAACTTGCTGGAGATTGCTAAGGAGCCTGGGAGCAGGAATTTCTCAGTGATGCTTGCAATGGGTGCAAATTGTTAAAGGAGCTTCAAAACAGAAACAGTCAGTAATACAAAGAAATATTTATCTAAATAGTCTTCTAAAAAATGCCTAGAGACAAGGGTCTCTTAGTTTAATGGTAGGGTTAAAATCCTGCATGGTGCTCAGAGGGCCTGGAAATGGAACCTCTCCATAGTACTGATATGTATGATTGATTGCTGCAATCTGACAAGGGTGGTTGGAGGCAGGTGTCTGTAATTGTGCATGGGTCCCTGAAAGTCCAAACCTGTTGCAGTGCATAGAAAGCAGCCACAATCCTGAATTCATTCATTATTCAATACTGTTTCAGAATAATTAATACAGTTCCATTTCTATCAGGGTTAATGGTATTAACTCTGCATTTAGAGCTGTGCATGATGAACTCTGCCAAGGTTAATCCACATTGTACGATGTCTTTTTTCATACTTTCGAAGTGCTAAAGCTCTGCTACGGCACACACATTTGCTGCAAAGGAGGAGAAAGGCTTCATTAGGCTTGATGGTAATGAAGTCAGTTTTCCTGTGAATGGGATTCATTCCATATTCTGTATTGTATTCTATAGTGCCTCGCTGACTTCTGTACTTATATAACACACAAATGATTAACCATATTGGGGTTTTATTTTTAGTTGAGGTATGATGGAAACTACTAAATGCATGGAGGATTTCTTTAATACTCATATATTATGCAATACATGTGACAAGCCTCTTGCCTCTTTTTAGACACGAGTGTCTGCCATCTGGAAAATGTCCTCAACAGGAATGGCTCAGAATGGGAAATATTTCAGCTTTGAGCTAGAATAGGTTTTAATCCTGTGACCTGATAAAAAGATTTTAAAAAATATCAAATCCTTTCTAAAAGCAGTTTGGGGGCAGTAGCTGGTGAAGTAAATGGATCTTTGTCCTTTCACCTCTAGCCCTCGGTTGAATTGGGATGACGTTCTCTCTCTGCTGGCTACAAGGGTTCTTTGTCACATTGGTTTAAGGTGGGGTCTCAACCCAGTTCTTCTTAGGTATGAAATCAAGTCCCAAACTATGATTCTACACCAATTGGAACTGAAATGTCAGACTCGCAAAGGCCACAAAGTTGTCTAGTTTGGGAAATGGAAATTTTAGACTGGTGCAGTGGGGGATAGGTACTCTTTTGAGGTTGAGGTTAAGAAGACACCTGGACGATGAAATTCCTCTTTTACAGAAGAAATGGAAGAATGCTTGCTTTTCTCTGTTAGTGGGCAGAATAGAAGTAACTTTACTTGGGCATGCTTGATGCTAACACTGAATCATGGTCAGGGAAAGTATTTCAACCCATGCACTGATATACTTCACCTGGAAAGCAAAGAAAAATATGAAAATATCAGAGTTTGCCCATCACATTCATTTTATATATGGAAAGTGTACATAAAATCACAAATGGGATTATTTCTCTCCAGCTGTAAATCTGCACTGTTGGGTGCTTTCTACTTTCATTTTAAAAAATTGATACAGAGCTCAATATTCATGAGCTCCTTGACTTGTTGAGGAGAGAAGTAATACAGAGCCAAGATAATCAAGGGAGCCCCGTCAATTCAATACTTTAATGGTTTTCAGCACATTTTTTTCAAAAGTTGGCAGCCAGTATCCTCCAGAGATGAGACACAGCTAACGATTGTTAATACACTCTGCATTTGCAATAATCTCTACTTAAACAACTAAAATAATTTGATAAAACTTGCAACAAATATTAAAAATTCTCCACTCAAAGCTGCTCAGTGAGTAAATGCACCACATGGCGTAGTACTGCACCAGGAAGGTCCCTGTTGAATCCCTAGTATTGGCTAAGGTATCCGATCTCAGCTGTAACAGTGATGGGGCATCTATGTTCCTGTGCTGGAGAAAGGAATATTCAGCCAGGCTCCAACCTAATTGTTATCCATGCACCATGGTCAAAGGTGCTTACATGGGAATGCTGGCTGAGGACAGGATTAGGCTCAGTTGTGTTGCTCCTCACAGCTGACTAACCTGACAATACTCACAATCTAGGCTCAGACATGAAGAATGGCCACTCGAGGAGGGCTGCAGGCATTCATGGAACAATACCCCAATATCAATCAGCACTTCCAGAAAGTAGGAAAACTTGAAGGATAAAAAAATCTGCATAGAAAAATTAAAAGAACTTGCCTTTATACAGTGCCTTCCATATCCTCAGGGCATTCCATAGCATGTCATAGCCAATGAATTACTTTTTAAAGTGTGGTCACTGTTGTTATATAGGCAAATGCAGCATTCAATTTGTGCACAAGGTTCCACAAACAGTAATAAGATAAATGACCAGTTAATCAGTTTTGGTGGCGTTGGTTAGAGGATAAACATTGGCAAGAACACAGAATATATCAAGAAAAACAAAAGAATCCCCTATCTATTCCAGACGTAGCTTATTTGATCTTTCTCACTGGTGGATTGAAGTGAGTACTCCAATATTGCCCATTGTGTAACTGCAGTCTCTGAGGGTTAAGAAAGATTTATCACCTGGTTGGCAGGTCCTTTTAGTTTATAGAATCGATAAACTATACAAGTGGTGAGTTCAATTTCACACAATGACAGCAATATTAACTGAAATGATTGGGTACATTTTTTCTCAAAGGTTGCTCTGAACAGTTTAATTCCCCAGGAAATTGAGTGGAACCCACTCACAAAACCAAACATATTAGGGGGGGTATGTTGTACAAAAATGACTTTTTGACAGTTTTGAAATATAGCTAGTACAAGTAAACAACAGGGACCACACTGCAGCTAAAAGGGGCATTGATGCAGTGGTAAAGCAAGACACCTTACTGTGCACTATCAATTCATTATTTTAATTTAAAAAATCAGATAAACATATAAAAACGGTATCAAAACATTTTGCACCACAGCAAGAATGGGTTAAGGAATGATGTTAACTTACAGCTGGGATTTTTTTCCTGGCACAGAATTCTGGCACATTTTGGTTTGGGCTGTAGTTCTGCCCATTCCAACGTTCCAATCTTGGCCCCGGGCAATTTATTTGGGGTCAGACTGTTTTCCATACTTTAGGCGGCGTCTCTGGCCTCCGCCAGGGAACCTGCCTGGGAGCTGGTAGTGAATGACTGTGACAGGCTTCATGCAGAGAAGTCTCACAGAAATTAATAATAAGCTATTAAAGTACTTTAACAAAGTGTGACGGGGAGGTCATTGTAAGTGGCAGATATACTTCATACAGTGTAATAGTGGAAGGCGTTGTTGGCTTCTGTTAACTCGGCTGACTTTGTAAGGTCATTAAACTTCTCCTGGCAGTACCTGACCAAACAGAGGTGGTAGAATTGGGTACCCACTGCCCTGGCATTGACCCTGGGCAGCTTTCTTTTGAATGTTGCAGTGGTCAGTGTGAAAGGGTACTGTTCTTCTCTACCTTACTTTAGCAGTATTTCCATTGCCCAATCCACAAACCTGTGGTCCAGGCAGCCATTATGCAATCTCAGTCCTTCTTTCTTTGAAAGAAACAGTTATGTATTTTTGTAAACCACTACAATACTTTAAATCCTACAGCAGCATGCTATTTCCCACCCCCAAATGGTGAACTCCCAAAGAGAGGTGTTTTTAATGCCTGGAGCTCACCCAAAATATTTTGGTGAGCTTGAAAATAACAATGAAGTCAATGGTGATCATACCAGGCAAACACAAATTGTGATCTACCCTTCTTCCAATTGGGCTTGTGACTAATCAACATTATTCAGTGTTAAGGTGCATTTTCTTGGCTCAGGAATTATTTGGCTTGCAAGACATAAATACTTGTCAAAGAGTAATCAGTCCAATACAAGTCTGCTGCACAATATTTAATAGTTGCATGTTTGAATGGTTTCAATAGGACAGTATATAGGGGCCATAAATATAAGATAGTCACTAATAAATCCAATAAGGATTTCAGGAGAAATTTCTTTACTCAGAGAGTGATGGGAATGTGGAACTCGCTACCACATGAAGTGGTTGAGGCAGATAGCATAGATTCATTTCAGGGGAAGCTAGATAAGTACAAGAGGGAGAAAAGAATAGAAGGTGTGTTGCTAGGGCTAGATGAAGTAAGGTGGGAGAAGACTTGTGTGGACATTGCATAGATCTGTTGGGCCGAATGGCCTGTTTCTATGCTGTAAATTCTATGTAAGTAGAAACATAGAAAATAGGAACAAGAGTAGGCCATTCAGCCCTTCGGGCTTGCTCCGCCATTCAAAAAGTTAATGGCTGATCGTCTAACTCAGTACTCTGTTCCCGCTTTTTCCCCATATCCCTTGATCCCTTTAGCATTAAGAAATATATCTATCTCCTTCTTGAATACATCTAATGACTTGGCCTCCACTGCCTTCTGTGGTAGAGAATTCCACAGGTTCACCACCCTCTGAGTGAAGAAATTTCTCCTCATCTCGGTTCTAAATGGCATACCCCGTATTCTGAGACTGTGACCCCTGGTTCTGGACTCCCCAGCCATCGGGAACATCCTCCCTGCATCTAGTCTGTCTAGTCCTGTTAGAATTTTATATGTTTTAATGAGATCATCTCTCATTCTTCTAAACTCTAGTGAATATAGGCCTAGTCGACCCAATCTCTCCTCATACTTCAGTCCTGCCATCCCGGGAATCAGTCTGGTAAACCTTCGTTGCACTCCCTCCATGGCAAGGACATCCTTCCTCAGATGAGGAGACCAAACTGCACACAATAACTCCAGATGTGGTCTCACCAAGGCCCTGTATAACTGCAGTAAGACATCCCTGCTCCTGTACTCAAATCCTCTTGCAATAAAAGCCAACATGCCATTCGCCTTCCTAACTGCTTGCTGCACCTGAATGCTCGCTTTCAGCGACTGGTGTACAAGGACACCCAGGTCTCGTTGCACCTCCCCTTTTCCCAATCTATCACCATTCAGATAATAATCTGCCTTTCTGTTTTTAGTATTTGGATTAAAGTTTTCCTTTTGAATCTGTCACTTCCATACCTGAAAATAAATGTGTTTTTAAATGGTAGACCTGTCTGCTTCCATCTTTCTCCCAGTTTGTTTCACCTCTGCTCCTGAAGGGGTTGACTTATGTTAGGCACTCATTCACAAGAGCCAGCAGTCCCGTCTTACCTCATCCAAATGGTCATTCCTCATTTGTGAGCTTAATAAATGAGTGTTTGCGGACTGTTTGATTGTGGTGGACATCAGAGCCTAGCCTGATCCTGTCCTCATCTTCCATGCACAGACATGGACTTTCTAACAAGGGTCACTGGATAGTAATTAAGACGAACTAGGGTGATTTCACCATCTCCATAGCTTGGAGATCTTGGGGTCAATTGTAATGTCCCACTCCTGCACCTGCTGAAATGAGATAACTCAGCACAGAAATAAAGGCTGAACCTGAGGCCTTTCCCTAAAGCGCTTTGGGACATCCTGAGGTCATGAAAGACGCTATATAAATGCATGTTCTTTCTTTTTTCTTTTATAAGTGTAAAAGAAAGTTGGTAAATGTCTGGCAGAAAATACACATAATGCTGCAGCACTTAGCCCCTGATGCTATTTACCTTAAGGTCAATCCTATTGCAATCAGCTCTATCATCCTTTTGCTTATGTTTCATCAACTCAATCTTACGACAGTGCATCTGTGCACCCTCTGGTAAGCAAACTAACCAATTAAAATAGGCTTGATACATAAAATAACAAATTCAATTGAGAGATAAATCGTGAGGATTAGATGATATTCACAAACCACTTAAGTGCTGTCTGCTGCTACCAATTAGATTGAAACCTTGTAATTCTATTTGCACTTTGTAGATTCTGGTACTAGTTTCTAGAATCCTCTTTGGGGTAATTTTAACACCCCAGGGCAGGTGGGGGAGGAGGCGGGTCGGGTTAAAAATGAAGAAATGGGAAACCCGACCCCAACCCTCTTCCAACCCGCCCTCTTCCGGTTTTAAATGGAGGCGGATTGGGGGGCGGGCAACCAACCCGTTCTCAGGAGGCAGGTCGATCACTAAAATATTTTAGGGAGGCTGCATGCCTCCATTTACATCGAGTTCCATCGAAATTACAGCACAGAAACAGGCCATTCAGCCCAACTGGTCTATGCCAGCATTTATGCTCCACACGAGCCTCCTAAAAACATAATAAATAGGAGCAGTAGTAGGCCTGCTCCGCCATTCAATAAGATCATGGCTGATCTTTGACCTCAACTCTACTTTCCTGCCATATCCCCATATCCCTTGATTCCCTTATTGTCCAAAAATCTAATCGATCTCAGTTTTGAATATACTCAATGACTGAGCATCCACAGCCCTCTGGGGTAAAGAATTCCAAAGATTCACAACCCTTTGAGTGAAGAAATTTTTCCTCATCTTGGTCCTAAATGGCCGACCACTTACCGTGAGAATATGACTCCTAGTTCTAGACTCTTCAGTTAGGGGAAACAGCCTCTCAGCATCTACCCTGTAAAGCCCTCTAAGAATTTTATATGTTTCAATGAGATCACCTCTCATTCTTCTAAACTCCAGAGAATATAGACCCATTCTACTCAATCTCTTCTCATAGGACAACTCTCTCATCCCAGGAATCAATCTAGTGAACCTTTGTTGTACCCCCTCTAAGGCAAATATATCCTTCCTTAGGTAAGGAGACCAAAACTGTACACAGTACTCCAGATGTGGTCTCATCAGAGCTCTAAATTATTGCAGCAAGACCCCCTTACTCTTATACTCCATCCCCCTTGCAATAAAGGCTAACATACATTTGCTTTCCTAATTGTTTGCTGTACCTGCATGTTAACTTTCTGTGATTCATGTACAAGGACACCCAAATCCCTCTGAATATCAACATTTACTAGTTTCTCACCATTTAAAAAATATTCTGCTTTTCTATTCTTCCTACCAAAGTGGATAATTTCACATTTCCCCACGTTATACTCTATCTGCCACCTTCTCACCCACTCATTTAATCTGTCTATATCCCTTTGCAGCCCCTTTGTGTCCTCCTCACAGTTTAGAACATAAGAACATAAGAAATAGGAGCAGGAGTAGGCCATCGGCCCCTCGAGCCTGATCCGCTAGTCAACAAGATCATGGCTGATTTTCTACCTCAATGCCATTTTCCTGCACTATCCCCATATCCGTTGATTTACTTTACTACCTAGCTTTGTATCGACAGCAAACTTACATACATTACACTCGGTCCCCTCATCTAAGTCATTGATGTATATTGTAAACAGCTGAGGCCCAAGCACTGATCCTTGCGGCACCTCACTAGTTACAACCTGCCAATCCAAAAATGATGCATTTATTCCTACTCTCTGTTTTCTGTCAGTTAACCAATCCTCAATCCATGCTAATATTTTACCTCCCTCCTCCCTCCCTACTTCATCTAACCCCATCAGGATACCCTTCTATTCCTTTCTCCCTCATGTGCTTATCTAGCTTCCCCTTAAATGCATCTATGCCAATTGCCTCAACTACTACTTGTGGTAGTGCGTTCCACATTCTTACCACTCTTTGGGTAAAGAAGTTTCTCCTGAATTCCCCATTGGATTTATTAGCGACTATTTTATATTTATGATCTTTAGTTTTGGACTCCCCCACGAGTGGAAACATTTTCTCTATGTCTACTCTATCAAACCCTATTGTTATCTGAAAGACCTCTATTGGGTCACCCCTCAGCCTTCTCTTTTCTAAAGAAAAGAGCCCCAGCTTATTCAGCCTATCCTCTCAGTTCTGGTATCATCCTTTTGAATCTTTTTTGCACCCTCTCCAATGCCTCTACATCCTTTGTGTAATATGGAGACCAGAACCGTGCACAATACTTCAAGTGTGGTCTAACCAAGGTTCTATACAAATTTAACATAGCTTCTTTGCTTTTCAATTCTTCCCCTCTAGAAATGAACCGTAGTGCTTGATTTGCCTTTTTTACGGTCTTATTAACCTGCGTCGCTACTTTTCTTGATTTGTGTATCTGTTCCCCTAGATCCCTTTGCTGCTCTATCCCGTTTAGACTCTTATTATCCAAGCAGTATGTGGCCTCCTTATTCTTCCATGCTAAAATGCACCACCTCACACTTATCTATATTGAAATTCATTTGCTAACTACACACTCATTCTGCAAGGTTATTAATGACCTCTTGCATTTTGACGCATTCTTCCTTTGTATTAACTACACCCTCCAATTTGGTGTCGTCCGCAAACTTTGAAATTTTAAAATTGTACTTCCGATTCCCAAATCTAAATCATTAATGTAAATTGTGAACAAAAGTGGCCCCAGCACTGATCCCTGCGGAGCAGCACTTCCCACCTTTTGCAAGTCTGGGAAAACTTGCAGACTTTCCCCTACTCTCTGTTTTCTGTTTTGTAGCCATCTTGCTATCCATTCTGCTTCCTGTTCCCTGACTCCACATGTTCTAACCTTAGTCAGAGTCTACAATGCATTACCTTATTGAAGGCCTTTTAAAGATCCAAAAATATTACATCTACTGCATTACCCTTATCACCTCTTTCTGTTACTTCTTCAAAGAATTCAATAAGGTTGGTCAAGCATGATTTTCCCTTCTGAAATCTGTGCTGACTACCCTTCATTATTATTTTCAGTTTCTAGATGTTTTTCTATTACATCTTTGAAACACTGGGAACATACAGTGCAGCAAAACTGTCATCAGTGGCAGTTGCAATTTTCTTCTTTCTCAGTGGAAGAATTAAATACTGCTAATTATTAATGTAGGAATAACATTAGCTGTCTGCCAGTCCTCTGGCACTTTCCCCTTTTCTAGTGAATTATTATATATGTGTAATAGTGCCTCTGCTAAAACCTCCCTAACTTCGTTTAATATTCACGGATGCAGTCCATCCGGACCAGGGGTCTTATCCTTCCTTAATTTGATTAATTTATCAATGATCTCCCCCCTTTCTATCTTAAATGTTTTAATATCTTTTTCGTCCTCTTCTTAATGTCCTGCCCACCTTATTAGTCTCCCTATTAAATACAGAAGCAAAGTAACAATTCCATCTTTCTGCCATTTTGCTGTCGTCACCTGTGAGTTTATCTTATGCATCCCTTAGTGGTCCTGTACCCATTCTGATTTTTCTTTTATTATTTATGTGTCTGTAGAATACTTTACTATCTCTTTTTATATTCCTTGATAATGTAATCTCATAGTTCCTCTTTGCTTTCCTAATTGTTTTATTGACTTCTTTCCTAACCTCTTAGTACTTCCTTTTGTCATCCTCTCCTTTATTCTCTGTGTACTTTAACTTAAATTTTATTTTTTACACCTGCAGGCTGGGATTCCCGGGCCATGGGAAACCCAACAGCTGAAGGGAGGTGAGAACGGCTGTATTCGGCAGGTAAGTGCCTTTCCAGCACTGCTTCTGGGCCTGGAGGAGCAGGAGTGCTCCCCCACCTGGCCCCCTAAGCAAACCTGCTTCCCTCCCTGCGATCGGCCGATTTCCTCCCCCCACTGCGATCTGACCCCCACGATCGGACCCTCCTCCGCACGATCTGATGCCCCTCCCCCGATGTCATAAGAACATAAGAAATAGGAGCAGGAGTAGGCCAATCGGCCCCTCGAGCCTGCTCCGCCATTCAATAAGATCATGGCTGATCTGATCCTAATCTCAAATCTAAATTCATGTCCAACTTCCTGCCCGCTCCCCGTAACCCCTAATTCCCTTTACTTCTAGGAAACTGTCGATTTCTGTTTTAAATTTATTTAATGATGTAGCTTCCACAGCTTCCTGGGGCAGCAAATTCCACAGACCTACCACCCTCTGAGTGAAGAAGTTTCTCCTCATCTCAGTTTTGAAAGAGCAGCCCCTTATTCTAAGATTATGCCCCCTAGTTCTAGTTTCACCCATCCTTGAGAACATCCTTACCGCATCCACCCGATCAAGCCCCTTCTCAATCTTATATGTTTCAATAAGATCGCCTCTCATTCTTCTGAACTCCAATGAGTAGAGTCCCAATCTACTCAACCTCTTCTCATATGTCTGCCCCCTCATCCCTGGAATTAACCGAGTGAACCTTCTTTGTACTGCCTCGAGAGCAAGTATGTCTTTTCTTAAGTATGGAGACCAAAACTGTATGCAGTATTCCAGGTGCGGTCTCACCAATACCTTATATAACTGCAGCAATACCTCCCTGTTTTTATATTCTATCCCCGAGCAATAAACGGCAAAATTCCATTGGCCTTCTTGATCACCTGCTGCACCTGCATACTAACTTTTTGATCTTCTTGCACTAGGACCCCCAGATCCCTTTGTACTGCAGTACTTTCCAGTTTCTCGCCTTTAAGATAATAACTTGCTCTCTGATTTTTCCTGCCAAAGTGCATAACCTCACATTTTCCAATATTGTATTGCATCTGCCAAATCTCCGCCCACTCACCCAGCCTGTCTATATCCCCTTGTAGGTTTTTTATGTCCTCCTCACTCTCCACTTTCCCTCCCATCTTTGTATCATCTGCAAACTTTGATACGTTACACTTGGTCCCCTCCTCCAAATCGTTAATATAGATTGTAAAGAGTTGGGGACCCAGCACCGACCCCTGCGGAACACCACTGGCTACTGGTTGCCAGTCCGAGAATGAACCATTTATCCCAACTCTCTGCTTCCTGTTAGATAACCAATCCTCCACCCATGCCAGAGTATTACCCCCAATCCAGTGATTCTTTATCTTGAACAATAATCTTTCATGTGGCCCACGATCTTCTCCCCACCCCCCACCACAATCTTCTTCCCGGCCCCCCCTCGATCTTCTTCCCGGCCTGCGATGCCCTCCCCGGCCCATGATCTTCTCCCAGGACCCCCCAACGTCCTCCCAGGCCTGGGATCTTCTCCCTGCCACCTCCCCCACCTGATGTCCTCCATGGGTCTCCACAATGTCCCTCCCCCAACCCACGATCTCTCCATCCCTCCCTCCTCTCCGCTCCCCGGCTGCGGCCTTTGCCGCAGGCTTTCCTGCCCGACAGCCAGTTTCTCAATCTGGCTGACTGCTGGCCGGGAAACGGAGACAAAAAATTTAAATGAGATCCTGCCGTTAAATTTGGCAGGACCTACGGGAAACCTGCATTTCTGGGATTCCTGGCTGCTACAACCCCCCACCGCCCCTAATCCTGCCACCTCCCTGCAAATATCAGGGCCCATATATCCTAAATAGTTTTTGCTGTTAGTATGATGATTTGTGTATATTGCAAGCTGTCAGCTCTTGTACGTCCACGGAATTGTACTGTTTTCTGGAAAATTTCCTCATTGTGAAGAGTAGGTGTGAGAGCCACTTTAGTGCAATGGTTTGGGCCCAGAATATTTAGACAGATATCCAAAAACTGACATATCAGCTAAAGTTAATACAGGCAAATCCTCAGAATGACTTTTACACAGACAGGAAGGACTCCTGAGCACTGGCTATATTTTTTTCCGGCTCCTACCTGCTTGTTACCTGAGTATACATCTGATGTCCAAGGAAGAGAGAGGAGTTGGAGCTGAAAACATCTTCCATCTTACTGCTGTCTGGTTCTACTTCCTAACGGGCCATGAGGAATTCCCTTTCCAGCTGTGACTGAAAAATACTTGTTACCTCATAATGTTGGTGTTCTCATCTCACCTTCTCCAATCTTTATTTCTTCTTTTTGTTTATATTTTCACTTTGAAAATTGGTGTCTGGTGATCTTCCTATATTTTACTGAAAGTAATTTTTTACCTTCTCACACATTGTAGATTATTGCACTTTGAACAGCCCTTGGCTAAACGTTCCACTTTTTAATGATTTCTTTTTAGCACAGGGTCCTGTTTCATTCCCCCCGCCCCCCCCCTTTAGGTTCTTAAATAACAGATCCATCCTAGACAGGGAATGGATAGCCCAACTGCTTCCAGGTCCTGTCCAGAGTTGAATGGTTGGTGGCTAACAGAAGCTGTACAGGGGAGGTGGGGGGGTGGCGGTGCGGTGACGTGTCGTGACCTATGAACTTCTCTTCCTTGTTGTGGGGATGTTTCTGTACTCTGAGCTGTCTTTTAATGTCTCAACTAAAATTGGTATCTCATTCCACAAAACTAAGGCAAAAAAAAACACTGCATTCCTGCCAAAAGTTTCTTGAGAGCACTTTCAGTGAATTCTAGAATGCAGCCCTTCTGCTGTCAAGTATTGTGTGTCCTGTGATCAATGAAAAAAAGCATGAAGGCAAATACTCCTGTACATATTCGTTCCATTCATAGCTTAATAATGAGGCCATGATGGTCAAAGATAAAGAAATGCTAATAGTGCCATGAACAAGACACTCTATTTACACCTTTGACCCTCAGGTGAGGTGAGAGTGACTGCCCTTGACATCAAGGCAGCATTTGACTGAGTGTGGCACCAATGAGCCCTAGTAAATTTGAAGTCAATGGGAATCAGGGGGAAAACTCTGCAGTGCCTGGAGCCATACCTAGCACAAAGGAAGATGGTAGTGATTTTTGGAGGCCAATCATCCCAGCCCCAGGACATTGCTGCAGGAGTTCCTCAGGGCAGTGTCCATGGCCCAACCATCTTCAGCTGCTTCATCGATGATCTTCCCTCCATCATAAGGTCAGAAATGGGGATGTTCCCTGATGATTGCACAGTGTTCAGTTCCATTCACAACCCCTCAGATAATGAAGCAGTCCATGCCTGCACGCAGCAAGACCTGGAGAACATCCAGGCTTGGACTGATAAGCGGCAAGTAACAAGTGCCAGGCAATGACCATCTCCAACAAGAGAGAGACTAACCACCTCCCCTTGACATTCAACGGCATTACCATTGCCGAATCCCCCACCATCAACATCCTGGGGGTCACCATTGACCAGAAGCTTAACTGGACCAGCCATATAAATACTGTGGCTACAAGAGCAGGTCAGAGGCTGGGTATTCTGCAGCGAGTGACTCACCTCCTGACTCCCCAAAGCCTTTCCACCATCTACAAGGCACAAGTCAGGAGTGTGATGGCATACTCTCCACTTGCCTGGATGAGTGCAGCTCCAACAACACTCAAGAAGCTCGACACCATCCAGGACAAAGCAACCTGCTTGATTGGCACCCCATCCACCACCCTAAACATTAACTCCCCTCACCATCGGCACACCGTGGCTGTATTGTGTACCATCCACAGGATGCACTGCAGCAACTCGCCAAGGCTTCTTCGACAGCACCTCCCAAACCTGCTACCTCTATCACCTAGAAGGACAAGGGCAGCAGGCACATGGGAACAACACCACCTGCACATTCCCCTCCAAGTCACACACCATCCCAACTTGGATATATATCGCCGTTCCTTCATCGTCGCTGGGTCAAAATCCTGGAACTCCCTACCTGACAGCACTGTGGGTGAACCTTCACCACACGGACTGCAGCGGTTCAAGAAGGCTGCTCACCACCACCTTCTCAAGGGCAACTAGGGATGGGCAAAAAATGCTGGCCTTGCCAGCGACGCCCACATTCCATGAATGAATAAAAAAAAGAGATCCAGGAATGTGCGCAGAGGCTATTAAACAATACCAGTCATTATTTCATATGATACAATCATTGTGTAAGAATAAGGGCTGTGCAGTGGTCTACCTCTGCAAAAATGTCAGTAAACACTATCCAGTGGCAATGAGAAAACTGTATTTTGACATAATTGCATGACAATCAACATAGAATTACTAGACTTTAACTGTCATCTGATTACTTCGCCTCTGAGTCAGAAGGTCACGGTTCAAGCGCCATTCCAGATATTTGAGCACATAATCCAGGCTGGCGTTTCAGTACAGTACTGTTGGAGGTACTGTATCTCAGATGAGACGTTCAACCGAGGCCCAATCTGCCCTCTTAGGTGGACGTACAAGATCACATGGCACCATTTGAAGAAGAACAGGGGAGTTCTCTCGGTGTCCTGGCCAACATTTATTCCTTAGCCAGCATTCCTCAACAGATTATCTGATCATTTATCTCATTGCTGCTTGTGGGACTTTGCTGTGTGCAAATTGGCTGCCACATTTCTCTATATTACAATGTTGACTACACCTCAAAAGTACTTCATTGGTTTTTAAAGCTCTTTGTGGTGTCCTGATGTCTTGAAAGGCACTGTATAAATGCAAGTTCTATCTTTATTTTATGACATGACAATTGCTTACAGGCTTTAATTTGTAACTTGCTCCATCACTCAGACATTGCACAACCAAAGCTTTAGTTCCTAAAATAGAGCATTAAAGGAATAATGGGCAGGGAAATCAATATGATTAAGCATGGATTTTTTTTTCGTTCTATTGCTAGCCATAAACTAAAGCAGTGGGAACTATTTTTAGCTCCGTTCTTTCTCCAGTACTCTTTGACTTTTATATTAGGTATTCAGGTCATTTCCACTATATCTTTATATCTAAGCACACAGGCATGTGGTAGAACAATAGGGATAGTCTCAGTTTTCCCAGCACTGCCTCTGTCAACAAAAACCTCTGAACTGTGACTCGACATAATACCAGCACATGGTTTTGCCATTCAAGTCATCCGTGGAGCCTTTTTATCTCCAATGAAGCCTGTTACAAATAGAAACCATTGCTTAACTTGCAAAACCACACCAGTAGTGTGAAATGGGTGCTTGTAACACTGAGTCACTTTCAAATTGTGTATATTTTTTAGATTCCAATATTGTTGACTGAGTTTCAATGTTAAAAAGAACAGCTTGAAATAGTATGAGAACTATTAATTTTGGTGCAGGAAAGGTTATTTTACTGAATTGTCAATACTCTTTAAATATTATGAAGGGTGATGTCTATACACTGTGTTTCTACCAATCATCCCTTGTTACCATATTTTACTCTTTACAATTATTGCTTAGGGGTAGCCTGAGAGAAGACATTTTATGTAGGACCTCTGTGATGTGATGCCATGAAGTGCTACACCAGTAATGTCGTGAATAGGAACACTGGGCTGTAGACAATGTTCCCATTCAGGATGTCACTGAAATGGAACCATAAAATACGAGAACAAGTGGGGAATGAGAGCTACGAGTAAGTTTAACGATTTTCCCCTCAATAACACTAAAGAATTGTGAGGCAGCTCACTGGAACGCATCGCCTTTAATATTTAGTGGTGCAGCTTGACAAGGACTGGACTACCACAGCTCAGCCAGAATTCAGCACTACAGACAGCTACACCCCAACTCACGTCAAAAAATGTATTCTTTGTTTTAAAGGCAAAAAAGAGTCTGGAGAAAACAAGACCACAAACAACGCTGTGGAGGTAAGAAGCTCCTGCTTTGGAATAGGCCTGTGTTTTTGCTTCATAGTTGCCTACCGTTAATATAAAATACACAGACCTGACATTGCCCTTTAACTCCTTCATTGACACACCCCTAGATTTAGGTCTGTACAATTTGAAATCCTGAGATAATTAAAGCAAGGAGTATCATCATCACACAAAGAATTTGCATTAATGTTGGCATCCTTTGTTCATTTCTGTCTTTCTAATGATATTATTGAACAATGAGTGCTGATAATTAATCTGGAGAGATGGTCTGACTAAAATAACTGAGGGAGTTTGGTGACTCATGTTCTCAGCTTCTTTCTTTTCTCCCCACTGCTTTCAAATTCAATCCTCCAGAATGCTCTGTTTCTCTCCTGACTTGTTTTTCTTCTAAGTGACTATCCTTCCCACCTTCTTTCTGTCATCTCTAAAACTTGCCAAATATTCCCACCTCTGCCTCACTTTCCCCTCTATCCCCCAGGTGGCTTCTCCCCTTTCCAGCACTCTATTATTTCTTTCCAAGTCACTATATTTCCACTTTAAGTATTTTTTATTTCCTCTCTAACACTCATTTCCTTAGCTTATCTGTCTTATCTCTGCCCCAATGATCACTGTGTCTGTTTATTTTCCTCACTCAGCTTGTTCTTGCTCTCTCCTGTGTTCAACATTTCCCATTAGTTTTATTTTCTTCTCCCTAATGCTGTTTATCTTTCATAACTTGTTTCTCCCCTCCTCAAAGTTATCAATTTCTCCTCCAGCTTGTTTCTCTCCTTTAGAACTTGCATCAAAGGCCTCCTCTCTATTGTTTTTCTCCTCCACAAATCTTTTTCTACACCAGCATGTGCATGTCATTCCCTGAATTATCACCTCTCTGAGCATGTTTCTGTCTTCACAATATTTGTCATCTCTCAGTTTGTTATATCTTCAATAACGTTGTCAAATCACTTTCCCAACTTATTTTATTCTTATTAAATATCTTCTTCCTTTTTCCAACTTGTTTTAATTATCTTCATATCTGACCTACCTTAACTTATTTTTCTGTAACTAATGGGGATATTTTGAATTATATAAAATATTGAATGGCATAGATAAGGTAAATCCACATCATTACTTCAAATTAATCAAGGGAGTGGAACATAAATTTAAATTAGCGATTAAAATTAAATTAGAATTAAATGCATATCAGGAAATCCTTTCTTTATTCCAAACATTGTTCACTCTTTGAATAATTAGCCAAGCAGAATAGAATCATAGAGTCATAGAATGATGTAGCACAGAAGGAGGCCATTTGGCCCATCGTGCCTGTGCCGGCTCTTTGAAAGAGCTATCCAGTTAGTTTCACTCCCCTGCTCTTTCCCCATAGTCCATCAAATTTTTCCTCTTCAAGTACTTGTCCAACTCCCTTTTGAAAGTTATTATTGAATCTGCTTCCTCTGCCCTTTCAGGCAGTGCATTCCAGATCATAACAACCTGCTGCGTAAATTTTTTTATCTCAGGTCTCCTCTGGTTCTTTTGCCAATTACCTTAAATCTGTGTCCTTTGGTTATTGACCCTTCTGCCACTGGAAACAGTTTTTCCTTATTTGCTCTATCAAAACCGTTCATGATTTTGAACATCTCTATCAAATCTCCTCTTAACCTTCTTTGCTGTAAGAAGAACAACCTCAGTTTTTCTCTAGTCTCTCCACATAGCTGAAGTCTTTCATCTCTGGTACTATTCTAATAAATCCTCTCTAAGTCCTTGACATCCTTCCTGAAGTGTGGTGCGCAGAATTGGCCACAATAATCCAGTTGGGGCCTAACGAGTGTTTGATAAAGGTTTCGCATAATTTCCTTGTTTTTGCACTGTATGGCCCCGATATTTACGGGGGAGCAGGGTGGGGTGAGAGGCCAGGAAACCCAGAAGTACGGGTTTCCCGGAGGTCCTGCCAAATTTAACGGTAGGTCCTGATTAGTATTTTTGGACTCCGTTTCCTGGCTGCAGCCAGCCAGATTGGGAGGCTGGCAGTCGGGTGGCTAGTCCTGCGGCACCAGGCCACAGCCGAGGAGCGGAGAGGAGGGAGGGAGGGAGAGATTGTGGGTTGATGGGTGGGACATCATGGGGGGGTTGGGCCCGGAGAGATTGGCCGGAGTGAACTTCGGAGGTGGGGGGGGGGGGGGGGGGTTCAAGAATTCAGGGGAGTTGGGGGTCGGACGATGGAGTGGGAAGTTCCGATTGTTGGCGAGGGGGAGGTCCAATTGTGGGGTTGGTGGGGGGGGGGGGTCTGATCGTAAGGGTCTGATCGTGGAGTTGGAAGCAGGTTTGCCTGTGGGCTGGGGGGAAACACTTCTGCTCCTCCTGGTCCACAAGCAGTGCCGGAAAGACACTTACCTATTGGATCCCACCATTCTCATCTCTCTTCAGCTGCCGGGTTTCCCAAGGCCTGGGTAACCCGATCGGCCAGCGTTAAACCTGAAACATAGGCAAAATCTGAGGCACGCAGCCTCATTAAATATTTAAATTAGGGACCTGCCTCTGGAGAGCAGGTTAGTCACCAGCCCCCCCCCCCCCCCCCCAACCCAACCCGCTTCCGTTAAAACCGTTGGAGGCGGGTTGGGGTCGGGTTTCCCATTTTTACATTTTTAACCCCCCTCCCCGCCTTTCCCCTGCCTGATCTGCGGGGTTAAAATGACTCCCTCTGTCTCTATTAATAAAGCCAAGGATCCCAGATGCCTTTTTAACAGCCTTCTCAACTTGCCCTGCCACCTTCAAAGACTTGTGTACATAAAGCCCCAGGTCTCTCTGTTCCTGCACCCCCTTTAAAATTGTACCATTTAGTTTATTTTGCCTCTCCTCATTCTTCCTACAAAATTGAATCACTTCACATTTCTTTGCGTTAAATTTAATCTGCCATTTTTCTGCCCATTTCACCAATCTGCCTAGGTCCTCCTGAAGTATGTTACTATCCTCTACATTGCTTACAACATTTCCGAGTTTTGTGTCTTCTGCAAACTTTGAAATTATGCCCTGTACCCAAGTCCAGGTCATTAATATATATCAAAAAGAGCAGTGGCCCCAAAGCTGACTCCTGGGGGACACCACTGTGTACTTCCCTCCAGTCTGAAAAACAACTGTTCACCACTACTCTCTGCTTTCTACCGGATACCAGGCAGCCACTGCCCTTTAAACCCTTAATGGGCTTCAATTTTGCTAACAAGTCTATTATGTGGTACTTTATCAAGTCTATTTTGAAAGTCTATACATACAACATTAACCTCACTACCATCATCAACCCTCTCCGTTACTTCATCATAGAATTCAATTAGATTAGTCAAACATGATTTGCCTTTGACAAATCTGTGCTGACTTTCATTTAATAGCCTATACTTTTCCAAGTGCCAATTAATTTTGTCCCGGTAGGAAAGATAACGAGCAACAGAAACAGTCAAATTGCAGTTGAATTCTAAGATTGGGGAATTACTACACTAGGGGGATTAGCTTCATTGGCTGAAATTGCCTTTTCATAGGAAGATAGGAACAGGAATTGGACATTTAGCCCCTTGAGCTTGTTCCGCCATTCATTGAGATCATGGCTGATTTGTGACCTAACTCCATATACCGGCCTTAGCCCCATATCCCTTAATACCCTTGGTTAACAAAAATCTATCAAGCTCAGATTTAAAATTAACACCTGAACTATCATCAACTGCCATTTGCGGAAGAGAGTTCCAAACTTCTACCGCCGTGACAAAATAAAACAGTGACTGAAACTTTAGAAAAGTTTTGGCAGGTGTAAGAGAAACTCCAATGCCTCTTAACTTTATTTTAAATGAAACCAAGATTTTTTTTAAATTGGGAAGTGTTGAAGATATTTAATATTTTATTAAAATATTTAATATTTTATGCGTGTCGAAGTGTTTCCTGACTTCACTCCTGAAAGTCCTGGCTCTAATTTTTAGGCTATGACCCCTGGTCCTAGACTCCCCATCCAGCGGAAATAATTTCTGTCTATCTATCCTATTAGTTCCCCTTAATATCTTGAAAACTTTGATCAAATTACCCCTAATCTTCTACATTCTAGGAGAAAACTACCCTAGTTTGTGTAATTTCTCCTTGTAATTTAACCCTTGCAGTCCAGGTATGATTTTAGTAAATCTACGCTGCACTTCCTCCAAGGCCAATATATCCTTCCTAAGATGCAGTGCTCAAAACTAAACACTGTGTGGTCTAACCAGGGCTTTGTATAGCTGTAGCATAACTTCTATCCCCTTGTATTCTAGTCCTCTAGATCTAAAGACCAGCATTCCATTAGCCTTTTTGATTATTTCCTGTACCTGTCCGTGACATTTTAATGATCTGTACATGGACCCCTAAGTCTCTTTGGACCTCCACTGTTTCGAGCTTTTCACCATTTAGAAAGCACTCAAATCTATTCTTTTTAGGTCCAAAGTGGATGACCTCACACTTGCCTGTACTGAAATCCATTTGCCACAGTTCTGCCCATTCACTTAATCTATTAATATCCCTCTGTCCTTCCTTTTCTTATGTTTTTAAATGTTCTCTATCTCCTCTAACCTTATTCTCTTATCAACAGCTTTCTTCAGTTTCTGCTTCATCTTATTTCTCCATCTCTCCTAATGTTTCAGGTTCTGTCTTTCAGCCTCCTTCTCTCCTTCACAGTGCTCTCTTACATTTTACCATTTGACAGGAGAGATGCAAATGGTATCAGCTTGTTTTTCCTCAAAAAGATCTGCATTACTTTCTGAGCTTGGTCTTGCCCTACCCTATGCTGTTCAATGCATTCTTTACACCCCAATGTTTTTTTAATCTTTCCAGCTTGTTTCTCTTATCTCCAGTGTGCTCTAATGTCCTCTTTCTAATATTTTGCTGTCTCTCAAGTTTTTTGTCTTCTCTCGGTGCTATTGACCACCTTATTTATCTCCTCCTCAATGTTGTCCAACCAGAGGCTGATTTTCTTTCTTGCCTCAGCTATAATTTTCAAGTATCTTCCACCTTTTATCTTTCTTCTACAACTTACTCATATGTTTTCCATCTACTTCCTCTTCTCTCCAGTGCTCTCCTGTCTCAAATTATTTTTTCTTTCCTCATCAATAATTATCACATATCTGTCAAACATTTTCTCTCCTTTACAACTTGTTCCTGTATCTTGCCCAGCTTCTTTCTGCGCTCTGAGCATTAGCTATCGTATTTTCATGTTGTTTCTGTATCTCAATGTCTCTCCCTCAGCTTATTTTTATTCCGGCATGTATCTTTCTGCTTTTCTATCTCTCCTCTCAGCTTGACTGCCCCTTTTCCACCAGTTGGTCACTCAACTTGTAGCTTTACTTTTTATCACTGTCCTGCCTTTCTGCTTGCTTGTTTCTCTCAGTTCTGATGTTTTCCCATCTTTCCCTGTCTGACTTCTCCTTGCTAATTTTAGCCATCTCTCTGCCAGTTTACTTGTGTCTTCCCCAATTTTCTCCAGACTCTATCTTGTTATTTTTATTGATCAATAATCTCCTATCTCTCTCAGCTTGTCTTTCCTTTACCCGATGTTCTCAGCCATGCTCTCATCTTGTTCTTCTCTTCTCAAACTTACAGTTGTTTGTCTCGCTGCCAGTTCCTTGTACCCCAATGGTCTCTTTCTTTGTCCTTGTTCTTTCTCACTATCCCAACACTTGCCAGCCTCATTCTAAGATGTTTTTATCTCTCTCACCTTCTTTCTTTCCTCCCCAGCACACTCCTATCTTTCTCCTAGTGTGATTATTTTTATCCTGAATGCAGGACAATAGTAGAGCATTACCTCTTAAAAAATTTATTGTTTTTTTTCAATTTGGAAGTAGTGCTTTTTGTTATATTTACCTACATTTTGAAACTGGATCTGATGAGTAGAGAGATACAAGAAATTATGTTTGAGAAAGCAAGGAAAAAATACAATTTAATCAATTGCTTTTTTTTAAAGCTGCAATGTCCTGCTGAATTTTATGCTGAGTCACCTACATAACATTTTCTCATCTAATGGCTTAAAACCTTTATGAACATAGTGTGTGTGTGTGTGTGTGTGTGTGTGTTTGGGGGAAAGTGGGTCACATGTACATTTGTGAATAGCTGTACACGTGCTTGACAGAAACAAGTATAACATGGACCTGTTTTGATATGGATCGTATCAAGACTTTTTTCTTTTTTTGTGCAACCTTGATCCAGTTCATATCAGGTATGACATTAGTAAAGCTAGAACCTACTCCTACTGTTCTGCCAGATTGGCACTAATTTGATAACTTAATGCATGAAAGTCCATGAGACCTCTGAATTTACTGGAACTAGAATAAGATCCCCTAAGAATCACTTGGATGGGATCTTACCCCATTTAAAGACACAGCATCTTGCCTTCCAAGACACTTTACTGCTTTCTTAAAAGGAAAAGTATGCAATGATGTGGTCAGTGATGCAATTACATCATTACATCATGATTAGTGGTGGCCACTCAACACATTCAGCACCGACAGCAATGTAAGCTTGCTGGGGCATCATTTTGAATTAATTATTCAGAGACTCCCACTCCTGGCTATTCCAGGAATTCAGCCCACCTGAAAACTCCACCCAAGCTCCCAAAAGAGTAATGTTATCTCCAATCTACAAATCCACCAGAGAATAACTTAATGTGCACAGGATAAACATTATAGGAGCACAAGATAAACGTAGATGAGGAGGGTCATTTGGCTCACCCAAATTCATCCATCCAGAAAATACCTACAGTCACCCTATCACTGCATCCAACTGTTTCTTAAATTATTCCAGGATTCTGTTCTCACTACATACCCAGAAATCTGTTCAATGCATTGATCACTCCTCGTGTGAAGGACTTCCTGACATCAATCCTAAATTTACCTTGCGTTAGTGTTAACCTGTATCCCTTCGTCCTACTGTCACTGTTTAATTTGAAAGTGTGTCCCAGATTTATCTTTTCTATACCAATAAACTTCTGCAGAAAAAAGTGAGTCTCACCATCAGGTCCCCTTTTATAATTCATCAGTTATGAAGAATTATTGTGAATGGTAACAAAATGTTCTTTATCTTTTTTTATTTGAACATTTTTACTGCAACAGTGAATACAATTGAGACCATTTTGGAGAAGGACGTCTAGCTGGGAAAGTTGCTGAGCAAGAAAATTTTGAGGAAGTTATGCTCAATATCAGCAGAGATCCAGCTATTACTCAGGGTGCTCCAGCAACTATGTCATTTCAATTGCGTCTATGTTAGTCCAACTCCCTTGTACTGCTTGATGTAGTAACTCCTCCAAAATACTTCCCCCAGTGATCTCAGCAACACTAACTGGTTAAAAACAGAAAAGACATACACAAAAAAGAAAAGATAAATCATAATTCATGTCACTTTGATTCCCAATAGACTGGCTATCAGCTCAAATTGTTGCCTAACAGAATTTGTCATTGGCTCTACTTCTTTAAACATAGAATATTGCCCATTTAGCTGAGTCAATTCTCTGAGATAGGTGAGTAGAGCGATTCACCACAGAGAATGGGATTCCAGTTCCATAAATGAAGGAGTTGGACTGTTTCCACAGCAAATTGTAATAACAAGAGACCTTTACAAATTGATCACTAAACCAAATACTAAGAGTAAATCTTTTAAATTCTAACATAATCTTTGAAAGATAAACTTCAAAGGAATTAATATCCTCACAAACCTATAATGTGCAAACCATTAAAATCGTGAAAGTTTAATTTCAATTTTACTTTTACAATTTAGGTTCTCAGTAATTGGTTCAACTGATGTTCCTTGCATTATCGTATCAATGGGGGTGATTTTAGGAGGCAAATGCGGGTGCGTTGGGGGGTGGGGGAGCTCTGAAAATCGCACAAATCCCATTCGTGTTCGGAAGCTGGCTCCAACCCGCCAGCTTACGAGTTTCCCAGGGGACCCACCTGTGTGCGCGCGGACGACCCGAAACCAGAAGTCCCGCCGGCAATTAAAGCTGGTGGGGTGACAGTTAAAGAGCCAAATGTACCTGAGGTATTTAAGGCACTTTACCTGTGACAGATGAAGGGATTAGAAAGATTTTTAACTTACCCGGACGGCTTGCCCACCGCTTCTGATTCACGCCGTGAAGGGCCGGATCAGGGAACAAGAAACAAAATAAATTAAATAAAAAAACATGCAATGAAGTGAAAACACTAAATGCACTTACCTTTGAAACCTGCTCCGATGTCCAGTGTCTCCCGTTCCAATGTCCCCCTCTTCACCCTCCCGATGTCCTCCCTCCCCCCCCCGGATCTTCCATTCTCCCCCACCCCCCCACCCCTGGGTCTTCCAGTCCACCGCCGGATCTTCTATTCTCCCCCCCCCCCTCCCCCCGGTCTTCCAGTCCAGCGCCGGACGACATCTGGCTCTCTCTCTTTCCCGCGCCCCCACCCCTCGCGTTGCAGCTCCTGACGGCAGCCAGCCTGTCAATCAGGCTAGCTGCTGGACGCGAAACCCGGAGAGGACGTTAACCACTATCAATCAACGTGCGATCGCGTCAGAAACGGTAAGTTTGGTTCATGCGGGTTTGTCACACGCACCTTCACCCCGCCGCTGTCATCCTGCCTCCCCGCTAATATCGGAGACAATATCTTTATTTGAACCGAGAAATGCATATAATTTTGGCAATAATATTTAAGATGCCAAATTCAAGTTTTTGAATTTTTGATTTTTACTCTTTTTTTTAAACCTTATGAGCTATCGGAATGCAGGGATTTATTTGAAGATCATATTTTCTCCAGTAATATTCCATTGGTGGAGTGGGGTTGACTTCTCTCAGATGTGGGGAGTAGGCACAATCCTAATACTGGAGGCAAAGAGTGAAAAATTGTTCCTCTTACCATTATAAACATCTCCCACCATGATGAGCGTAAAAATTCGTTTCACCAATAAAATGAAGATAAAGTTGGAGAGACCATGCCATGAAGGCTTGTCTGCATATCCTGCTCTATATGGTACATTAGGTCAATCCTGTATATTTCAAATAGTCAACATACATGATAGATTGACACCCATCAACAGTTGTTGGAGATAGAATGAAAAAAATAGAAGCAGAATTGAACAAAAATTATTCGTTTTTTAAAAAATTATCACACGAGGCAAGTTTTGGTCTGGTACCTTCAGTATTGATTCTCTGCCAGGGAATAGTAAAAACATATTCCATATACATTGTCACAAATGCATCATTACCACCCAGGAGCAGAATATTTACACTGCCACTGGCATCTACAAATATGTTCCATTTTTGTTTAAATTGCTCCATACATTTTAACTGCTGGTTCAGGGTATGTCTTATCATTAAGCCAGTAATTAATGTGTTTGAGGGCTTTCAGTTTCACTCAATGAAACAAAAAAAGTAAAGTAAGAAGCTTTGAATTACTTGTATTTTTAAACAGATTTTAAAAATTGACATTCGTTTTGTCATGAAAGAATGACATAAATGATGCAGACGGACAACTCTCCTGAGTTTAATGTCGAGGTGCATTGTCGTGCTAACATAGAGGGCCTTTGTCCATTAGAGGGGCAGTGAATATAAGGGTAAGCCTATTCAAGAACAAGAAAAGGATATTAATCCATCAAATCCATCACCTTTCAACAAATTGGGGTCAATTTTCGGATGGCCGAGTGGGTGCGTTCGTGGCGGGGGGGCTGTTAAAATTGGGGATTCCTGGGGTGGGTCCGGAGCCCGGCTTCAACCCGCCCACTTCCGGGTTCCCCAATGATGCGCTTAGATGCGCGCGCAGCCCCCGCATGAGGGACTCCCACTGGCAATTAAAGCCGGCGGGATCGCACTTAAACCAATTAGTTAGAAAGTTCAGGTCGTTTGCAGACCTGATTGATAGAATATTTTAGGAGGGGTGGGATTTTCATATCAACTGAGCGTGTTTCCCGTACTGGGGGAAACACTCCCAGTTGAAATGGACGTGTTGCAGCCACCAGCCTGTGGCAGCTGCAAAGGTCCATTTGACAGGTGGGGGGGAGAACCTCACTCATTGCAGGAGGCCACTCTGTCACTTTGGACAAAGTTTGGCCTGCACCACCCTCCTCCTAACACTGAAATTCACCAACTTGGAACCTCAACCCCGGTGTGCAGACACATTTACCTACCTCGCGGACCCCCTCAAACATACATCTTCCGGATGGGGGCCGCCGTAGCTGCAGTCATGACCTCCTCGGAGGACGAACAGCATCACCAGCCTCGCCGGCCACGCTGTCCACCTCTGACATGTGGAGCTCCATAACACAGTTCTGTGACACATCTACCTGCACAGCAGGAGGGAGGGCAAAGGCGGAGAGAGATGCGTCGCAGAGGGCACTATCCTCGCCACAGGGTCTAAAAGACCGAGGCTCTGCTTCCTGGACCTCTCTGAGGAGCAGTGCACACGGAGGCTCAGAGTCACTCGACATGTAGTCGTGGACATCTGCAACCTCCTTGATGCCGAGCTGCTCCCAGCTGGCCCGAGCACCATCTTCTTACCTGTCGCTGTCAAAGTCACCACTGCCCTCAACAACTTCTCATCCGCATCCTTCAAGGGTGCCAGCGTCTCTCAGCCGTCTGCACAAAAGAGCCCTGCAAATACACCTACACCCACTCTGCAGTGACCCAATGGGTGGCATCAGTTGTGGGTCTTCATGGTGATCCTCAGGAAAGGGAATTATTGCACAAACCAGACAAGATTCGCAAAGACGTGGCAGTAGTGGTGATAACAAATTTTAATGTGGTTGGCAAAACAAACAAAACTAAATGAAAAACATGACATTCTGTCATACATCCTTGTGCATTCCCTTTATGCTCACAAAACCTTAGCCTTACGTTTACGGGAACCCCTATGTGGTGCTACCCCTGTGGCTTCAATAGAGGTAGTGGCAGGTTGCTCTTCTCCATGCCCTGACCGATGAGATGCTTTGCCCGGACGCCCTCTGGGTTTCGGTGCCCGTGAGGGCCCCTCTACCTGCACCTGTGCAGGGACAGACTCGGCCACCTGGAGAGGAGGCAGCATTGCGGGTACTGGTTGAGAGGGGGGCAACGGGTGAGACATGGGAGCGCTTTGAGTGGCGTCCCCACTTCCATGTCCCCTTTTGCCATCATCCCTTTCCTGGGCCAGGCCCACATCACTCCTTCCACCCTGCTGGATGACAGTTTGGAGGACTTGTGTGAAGCCTTGAAAGGCCAGTTGTAATGTATCTGTCAGCCTGTTTAAGGCGGCAGAATGTTGCTCACCCTGAATCTGAATGGCCGTTGTCAGGGTCTGAATGGACTCATTGTTGAGCCGTGCTTGAAGCACAATGGAGGCTAGCCTTCCCTCCATCGCAGACATTCCCGCACCTACCCGTGACACCAACTTAGAGATGCCTTCACGTCCCTGTGACAGTATTCCACTCATGCAGGAGTTGGACTCCTCCATCCTCTGCGCGATTGTGGAGAGTGCGCGTGGCAACTCTTCCAGTACCTCGGCAATGTGCTGCTGGCCCTTGATGACTCTCCTTTTCATGGCTGACCCCCAGGGTTCAGCATCTGGGTCCAGCTGAGCAGAGCCTGGAGAAGAGTGCTCCCACCGACGCGGACTCTCCACCACCTGCCACCAGGGTCTGCTCGTGCTCACATGTGCGTGGAGACTCACCATGTGCAAGCCCAAATAACTGAGGATGGGGACCCACCCCGAGGTGTGTGTATCTGCGCTGGTGGATGGCAGGCTCAGATGTGACGATGCCCCCTCAGAGGCCGGCAGGTCCTCTGAGGAATTGCCCTCCGCAGTCATGGCAGTCGCAGATGGCCCTGGAAGAGAACAGAAAGCAATATTAAGCATGTGGACAGATGTTGAGGTGCTGCAGATGCCAAGTGATAAGATCATTTGCTATCATGAGTGCTGAGTGTTAGATTTCTGTCACCAGCCGCTTGTGCGCTTCCAGTCTCGGCGTCCGCCACAGACAGGCACTCCAGCGTCCGGCTTATTTCTATTGTCTGCTGCTCCGCGAGCGTTAGGACCACCTGGTGTGGCGGGGCTCCTCCGGTCCTTGCCCTCTCCTGGGCATTCTGGCATCTCTTCTCCTATCAAAGCAAAACACAGAGATTGAGTGATGGTTGCATAGTGACCCACTGCATGCATTGGTGTGGGTGAGGGTGACTGTGAGGGAGATGCATGGGATGGTGCATGTGAGACATAGCCATGAGATTGTATGAGGATTGGGTTACGTGGTAGTGTTCGAATGGGAACTGGGGTGGTGAGAAAGTGCAGGCAAGGTGAGGATGATGGTTGAGTGGATGTGAGGAGTGATGCGAGAGCGTTGTGATGGCAGTGCAGAAGGAGTTGTGTGGTGGTGGAGGTGATGTGGAAGATGGAGTGTGGGAGAATGCGTAAGTATACTCACTTTGGCTGACCTAGTTAGGTCATTAAAGTGCTTCCTGTACTGGACCCAAGTCCGGCTGACTTTGCTGCTGCTGCTGACCTCCTCTGCCACCTCGAGCCAGGCCTTCTTCGAGGCAGAGGCAGACCACTTCCTCCCATCTGATGGGAAAAACGTTTCCCTCCTCCTCCTCACCCCATCGAGCAGCACCTGGAGTGAGGAGTCCGAGAACCTTGGAGCAGCCTTGCCTCTGGCCTGCTCCATTCTATAATTTTGGTACTTTGCTGCAGGAGGAGCATTGGAGGACTGCCCCTTTAAACAGGGCTCCTCCTGCTGACAGCCTGTGATGCGGGTGCGCAGTGCGCCCGGGGCGCAGGTCTGCAACAGGAAACCTGGAAGCCAAGGCAAGTGCCTTCAATTAGGCTGCGATCACGTGTGGAGCACCCCGATTTCACTGGGCGCGTTACCCACGCCTCCCTCCTAATATCGGGCCCATTATCTCACCTCCCCATCCTCTCAACATATTCCTGAATGCCTTTTCTCTCCAGAAACACATCTGCTTGTTTCTTGATCCTAATTATACTGTCCACTTCAGTGGCCTTTCCGGGAACCTATTCCCATAATTATTTATGTCGAAAAGGTTCTGCCTGACTTTCCTTCTGACTCCCAGTTTCTCCGTCGATAACTTGTGTTCCCTGATATTAAACCTTTCACCATTGACAACAATTTGCATGGATCAATTTTGTTAATACCACTCATAATCTTGAATTAAATCACCACAAGGCTTCCTTTATTACAAATAAAACAACCTCAGTCTTTCCTTATATCTTAATGATCCCTGGTATCTAGAACTTAAGGGCGATTTTAACCCTGCTCACCCGGCAGAAACCAATTCTGCAGACTACAATTTTAACCTGCTCTTTTGAACAGGCGAGAAGGACACCCACTGCAAGTCACATGCGTCCTTCTCTAAATATGCACATCGGGCTCCGATGACATCATTGGGGCCCAACCGCTATTTTTTAACCACGGGCTTGAGCAAAGATGCAGTTATAGCTTTCCCGCCAGGTGAACCTAGTGGGAAGAAGAGTCGGGGCCAGAAGAGGCCAAAAAAGGCAAGTCTTTTTACTTTCCTTGTGGGGTCAGGAGGAGCAGGAGTTTTCCTCCGGGTTTCAAGAGAAAAATTTCGGCGTCCCCTGCCTCGGGTTTTCCCCCCTCTGATTGTGAGGCCTTCCCGAAACCCCCCCCCACCCCCCCCAACTTACTGAGTGCTGGGGACTGGAGAGGTGGCGGCCTCCTACTACCCAACATTCAATTCCCGTCCTCCGGCCAGCTACCACTTCCTGCCAATTTCTGACCAGGGGAATGCAGTTGAGGTCCTGGAGTTACAAATTCCTGGGTGTCATGCTGCCAAGTTCAGAATGGTTTGTTGCCCACCTCGGCCCCTGCCCCGAGTTAAAATCAGGGCTATTGTTGTTGATCCCTGCTATCGTTTTTCCATATCCAATAATATCCTTCTTACAACTTGATGACCAGAACTGCATACAGTGCGTCAAATGGAGTCTGTCTGTATGAACATTTTTTTGGTTTGGGAAGAGAGAAGAGTTTCAGGAGATGTGAGCAATTTTCATCACAAGAATCACGTGCAAGTAATGTGATTACAGCTCTAATTTTGAGATCCCATATCCTTAGTCGGGAAGCTGCACTTAAACCGAGGGCAGATCAAGACAGGGCTACAGCACGAAACCCTGATCTCCCAACCTCTCCTCCCTGTGAGCGCAACTCCCCGCTGGGAGCTAATTGTCACTAAAGTATCTCATATATATTTCAATGTTTTTTGAGCCGTCGTGTTTTGTGTTCGTAAAAAAGAAATTACCATAGAGCTATCATATTGGAGCAGCAAGAAGATGGCACAACAATAGATGCTATGAGGTAAAAGTTCTGCTGGGATTCTCCCAATCTTCTGCCAAACGTCAGTGGAAGATCAATAGAAATCCCTCAGCAACAGCATAAATGGCTGTTTATACCATTTCTCTGGGGTTTCCGCTGAAGTTATGGCGGGAGTTTGGGAGAACCCACACGGAAATATTGCTCCTATACCTGTTCTACCCAGACTTTCTAAATAGTTTCCATATTTTTTTTCTTGTTAATAAATATAAGTAATAAAACTGTATTTCTGACAGGGGCATTGCACTCTCCACTGGCATTACTCCTTTGAATCAGTTGGATCAGTTGAATCAGTACCTTACTAAACTGAGAGTGAAAATCACATTGTTATGGCAAGACAAAATTGTGACCTGTTCTGTCAACTGAGCAGGAATAAAAATGGGAAGTCTGTAATACAAAGTGACCTGTGACATTAACTGATGGGACTGACCATGTTGAGCAGGCGTGAAGATCTGTTTAAATGTTATAAATCACTGTGCTGCTCCTGGAAAATGAAGACCAATATTTTAGCTAGACACGATTCACTGAGACCTGTAAATACACAGCAAAGGGATTGCACAGCTTCTCTGTTTTGGATGTTCATTCTGGTGCTTTGTCATCCAGCATTTGCAAATTCAAAATGGTTCCTTTTTCTCCACCTTTTTATATCCCAAGATTATGGCAGCAATGTGCCATTTTAAATTAAGTGGGAGTGAGGGGATTGAGGGAATTCATTTTTGCAAATAGCAACAATTTATAAAATTGCTATGATGTTGGGAAAAAAATGACACCTGATTTTTGAACATGTAATTTCAAGGACTCCCTCTTTGTGCGCTGACTTTACACACCCACCGTATGAGAGATACAGGGGGAGATTTTCAGTGGCTCTGCCAGGTGGAAATGGGGCATTAGACCCTGAAAATTGTGGGGAAAAGCTTACCGCCCCATTATGGTCGACACCATCCTAAAAGGGGCCTACCACTGGACGGCCTGAGCATCTTATTTGTTTCATAGGGTTGGCCCTTTTAATATACAAATTGGGGTCCTGTGACATACATTGGACCCCGATTTCCATTTTGGGAGACAACAAGGTGGAGCATGTACTATGCAAGCTCTGCCCAATTTTCCCGGGCGGTACAACCTAAAATGTAAGTGATAAATTATTTCTGTGGGGCCAGAAGGAGCGGGAATGTTCCTCCAGGCACCACAAGAATAATGTGGACTGCTACCACTTTGGGCTCCCCCACCTCCGCGATCGCCTTCCGTCCTCTAGACCTACCTTGCTGCTGGCTGGGATGGCCTCTAGGCTGCCCGATATTGTGCCAGCCCAAGCCCGTTTGGAGCAGGCAGACTGACGATGGCATAGTAATAAGGCCTAGCCCTCAGAATGGACCGGGCCTACTGCTGCCAATACCAAGCATGAGTGCTCCTCTTGACCCCACAAGGAAAGCTTGGGCCTCCCCTGCCTCGTTCTTCCCTCACGCTTCCGCGGCCTCGATTGCACTCACTTGCAGACAGTTGGGTCATTAGGATCTGTGTCATTTCCAACCCAGTCAGATGAGGGGGAGCTGCTCAGAGAAGGCCACAGACCCAGCCCACAGGATCTGAAGGCCAAGAGTTATTTTCTTGGATATCTCTGAGGAGCAGTGCAGGAGGAGGTTGCCTATGCTGACCTATGCAGCCTGTTGCAGCAGGACCTTCCAGGTTACTACAGGGGACATCACCTACATCTCCCAGTTTGCAGTGTACAGCTGCAACAAACAGGTCGCCAGTGCCCTCCTTGCTAGAGCAAACCAGTACTTTACCTTTGCGATAAATGACAACAGCCAGAATAAGAGAGTTCTGGGATTTGCAACACTGGCTGGCTTCCCTCCTGACCAGGGCATAATAGACTGGACTAATGTAGCTATCAGGGCGCCAGAAGATGAGCCAGCAACTTATGTTAACAAGAAGGGCTTCCACTCCATCAATGTTCAACTGGTGTGTGATCATCACAGAAATGTAATGCAAGTCTGCGCCAGTTTTACCGGCAGCTGCCAGGACACCTTCATCCTGCAACACTCATTCATCCCCCCAGTTTTTCACCCATCCAGCATCATCAGAGGATTCCTGTAAGGGGACAAGGGATATCCCCATCTCTCCTGACTGATGATACCACTCCGCAACTTCACCACGCCTGAGCAACACAGATACAATGAGAGCCGTGGGACCACCAGGAACATCATAGAGCGTACCATTGGCATTTTGAAGCAAATATTCAGATACCCTGATCACTCTGGGGGCTCCCTACATAGACAAAGTGGGTCGCATCATTGTAGTTTGCTGCATTCTGCACAACCTGGCAATGCAAAGAGGATTGGAGTTTGAGGAGGCACAGCAAAAAGAAGAGGCATCGTCAGAAGAGGACGAATTGGATGAAGGCGAGGGAGAACCACCAAATGGAGAACAGGGAAAACACAATGCAGCTAGACAGGCAAGGGAGCAGTTGATAGAGTAGCACTTTCGGTGACTACCTCAATGGTGAAGGGTGTGATGGATGGGAGGGAATTGTTAAGAGTGGTGGAGCAGGGGGTAAAGGACTGTTGCCGTATGTTGTTGAGAGAGATGGAGAAATGAAGAGTTGTACTCACCCTTGCTACCATTGAGAGGTCGTTGAAGCGCTTCCTGCACTGGATCCAGGTCCTGGAGTTGATGCTCCTGGACCTGACTATCTGCCCAATGTCTTGCCATGCCTGGTGGACCTGGTGTTTTGGGATCCACCTGCCACTGGTTGGAAAGAGAACTTCTTTCCTCACCCTGACCCTCCTCCAGCGGGGCCTCCAGGGAGGCATAGAGAACTTGGGGCTTGTTTCTTCAACCTTTCTATTCTCCTTCTCTGTACAGCAAAATATATCCAGGAACCAGAAGGCAGTGCAACCTCACTTTGAGGAGGGTCAGCAAATCGTGTGAGAAACTTGTCCATGAGATTCTAATGAAGCCTGGGAGTTAAAATACCTTAGGCTTGTTTTCTGCGGCAGCGAGTGAGTTTTGAACTTATCCTGTTCAAAACGTCCCACGAGTTAAAATCGGAGTGGTTATAATCTGATAAAATATCATGTCTCAAAAGAAATCTAATTTAAAGTACAATAAAGGTCTAATTTTACAAAACCTTGCACATTGGGAGCACATATGATTTTCAATCTGTTCATTTTAGGCTCCACATTGGTAGCATAATTTAGTAAAACTACCCCAAATAAGCATATTTTAAAATTGTAATACTCTCAAAAATAAACATCAGCCTCTTCAAGATTATTGTTGAAGCACTTTACTGACAGGAGGTCTCACTTATACTGTGGTCTGTTTTGGGAGGTTTTCACAGTTTGCAACACAAATGCAGGACTGTTCACCGATGAGTCTGCCTCTGTCCTGCACCTGTAACTCCTGTCAATCACACAGGCTGGATCCTAGTGGTAAACAAAATGCATTTGTTCATTACCTCAGAATCTAGTTCAGAAATATAAAACTATTTAAAAAAAAACACACTTTTAGGTGGTTAAAATCCTTCAGCACTGAACATGAAAATTATAAATGTTTTCAGCAGCAATTGCAGCTTTCATGTTATAAATTATTGTCAGGCAAATTTTTAGATATCCCAGACTGTTATTCTGAAGTGTGCAAATGTATGAATAGGTAACAGAGGGCCAAAACTATCAAAGATATCTGAGAATCCTTTTCATAAATGGCAATTTATAACCAGAGGATTAGGTGCAACTTGCACAGTTTTCTCTTAATTCTCAACTCAGCTTTGAATTTAACCTGGTCTGATGGGACTAAAGTCTCTGTCAGTTGTTAGAACCCAAAGGTTCTGAGCAGTCTCAACTCACTTCCTAATGTGTGTGAGTCCACTGCAGAAAGCTGCACCTAATTCAGCACTATTTTTTACTAAATTATCAACCTCACTCAGAAATGCCACAAGAATGGCTAATGGGGGACGTAGAACTGCCACATTGGTGTAATAGGAGAAGCAGCACTAAAGTTGGGAGGGAAGGATAAAGTCACTAGGGCAATATATAGAGACCTTTGCGGTGAATTTTCACGGGGATTCTCCCAATCGACTTTGGGGAAGAGCTGGCGAAACCCTTGAAGAAAGGTGTTTATACTGTTCTTTTCAGGGTTTTTGCGGCTCTTCCACTGAAGTTACGGCAGATGATCGGGAGAACCTCCGTGGAAATTCGTCCCCCTTTACTCTGTATCTAAGCTATAAGGTATCTGATTTGGGAGTGCTCAATGCTTGTAGTGGGTGCAAAAGGTGAAAGAGCTATCCTTTCCTCAGTGCTGACAGGTAACTTGATGAATACAAACACTCCAATTTTTCAGAGAATAAACACAAACTTATAAATATATTTTCGAATATTCATGAGTTATAATGAGTGAATTCATGAAGTCAGACCATCTCTTCTGAAACAACTGCTAATGCTCACTGTTATGCTGGAGCACAGTGCAGAACAATTAGTGCCCTCTGTCTCCTGACCACTAGTTACTAAAAACAAGTGCAGTGTAGTGATATCACGGAATATACATTAACATACAAAGTAACAATGTGTTGAATGTTTCTAACCTAGGTGTCAATTCACAACAGGCTTCAAGCCTACCAGCACAATTCAGTGGGGAACCAGGAGTGCGCAGTCCAGCAAAGCACCCTCCTTAACATCAAGCAAGAAAACTCAGCAGTAACAGGAGCCGTGGATCATCTCCCTGAAACGCTTCTCCAGTGCCAGCAGATTGTGAACGTCATCGTCCTCCCTGTTAAACCGGACAAGCTGGATACCCCTCAGAATGAAACCCCCACTCACCACATGGGAACAGACACCAACTCCACTAGCTCTACACCTCGCAAATCAAAGGAAAGCAGGCTTCAAGGAACACCTGTAAAAGCCACTCATCAGCCCCCTCTGCCACCTCCACCCCCACCCTACAACCACCCCCACCAGTATTGTCCTCCCAATCCTTTTGTACACAGACGTAGATATTCCAGTGGATCACGAAGCTTAGTGTAGTCAATCTTACACAAGACAATATTGAAGCCAGATTAAGTCGGTTTTTATTTCACAGGCCCTTATCTAACATAATTCTGTAATGACAAGTCCATCAGTCCTTTCCCTATGACTGACTCATTCAAGTAGCATCTTTGTCCTATTCTTGGCACAGTGACTCAGACCTCTAGTGGCCTGTCAAGTTGTAAATATTGTGTAAATAATGTTTTATTTTTTCAATGTTCTCCATCCCAAGTTATCTCTCCCCTAACCTCCAATCACCTTTGCCCAAAATTCTGTGTAGGTGCGTCAATCAAGAAGGCAGGACAATCTTTGTTCATGGTCATTCCTGTGGATAACTTCAATGCTATTACTTGGTTGATCTATCAGAAGATGTGCTTGAATGGTGTGTGAAGTGCTTCCTCACTTCTTTCCCTCCATTCACCAGATGATTTGCCTGAGACTGGTAAACTTGCTGAAGTCTGAGTCAGTCGTGTCTGGACTATTAACTTGGCTGCTCTTCTCTGAGCCCAATGCTCTGGGCTTCTTGTTCTTCATCACCATTTCACACTTCATCTACTATTCAATGATCTGTTTGTGTTTGATTAACTAATGACACAGGGTGTTTTAAACCCATTTCATTACCAGTCTGTGCATGATATATGCTGTCACTGTATAGAACATTTAGGGGATAAGAACCCAGGATTCATCAGTCATCCCTCAGCAGAGTAACTGATGTACCTGAGAAATGAAAAATAGACTTATTCTGGCTTGAAGACAGAAACACACACAAAATGACTTTCCAAGTACTGACTAATAATTTTCTAGTGCAACTGGTGATTTGATGAACATTTGATTGATGAAAATTGTGTATCTTTGGACAACAAGGGCACAGCTTTAATAACTTAATTTCTAGGTTACAAATGTAAAGTAAATTATCTAATATAAAGGCAGCTTGATGGAAGCATTTCCATTTTACTATAGATAATCCAGATTTACAGATTGCGTTGGCCATAATTAACATTGCTGTTAATAAGCTTTTGGTAGATTAAAGAAAGCAGAGTAAGATTTTATATTGAGTTTTCACGCACAGCTCTGTTTTTAAACGTATCTGAATTTATAGATCACTTCAATTTAGAATAGGTCTTCAGGAATTTTATATTTTCTTTTGTCATAAAACACCATTTTGATCAGAGTTAAGAGTACCTCATTTATCAGTGCAGCAATATACTTAATGCAATAGTAGAGTGACTCCTGATGAAAAAAAGGTTCAATGACTTTAAAAGGTTGCACTGTGTTTCAAAGAACAGTGGGGTGAAACAAGAGAATGGGAATAGAGATTCTGCAGGGGAGGCCAGGAACTTTGTAATGCATATGATTTTCATAGTGGTATCCACACACATTGAGAAAAGTAATACTCTATCAGAGGGGCATGATGTTCCTTATGGAAGTATTTATTGTGTTTCTTTTTGCTCCCAGTATTCTTTTGGAGTATATTTTTCTCAAACTAGCACTGCTCGGATTTGACTTTACAAATGATTCTGTAGTGTTATAAAAAAAATACTAGGATGAAAGTGGTCTCTATTAAGTGGATTGTCACGTAGATAGCTTTGAGAAAAGGTGTGATATTTGGTCCAATAATGCACACTTTTCATTGAATCACAATTCAGTCTCTCAACAAATGGCATCAAAACAGTTTTAATATATAATCAATACAGCATATTTTGCAGTATTTTTGAGTTCATGGTTCAGTGTATGATAGGATAGGCTATGTGCTCGAGAATCACCTTCAGGGCATCTGACTACATTTAAGACATTATTTATTAGCGTGTGTAGTATTTATAAGAACAGGAGGAAAACGTATTTTAAATTATTCTTGTGGGATATTATATAATTTTAGAATATTTCACATTGGTACTTTCACAGGATTTCCTGTTACTAGTTTAAAAAGACAGTGCTTGAGTTCTGTGGTTCTTTGGTTAAATTCTTCATCATAGTTTAGGATTTATTGCCAATTCCCTCTACATACCTATTACCTCCTCTCAAAAGGAGAGGGCATGAGGGAACACCTGGTTAATAATGTGATTGAAGGATTTAAGTACTCTGTGGAACATTATGGTTTCAGTTGTGTTGGTACCACAGGAATATCATCTGTGGTAAACAACCCATCGGGTTTAAATAATGCAGACCGATGACCTGGTATTTTTGCTTGATTATCTTTAGATGTCAGGGAGAAAAAAAACCCACCTTTTTTCTCACAGAATAGTGAACATATGGAACAGACTTCCAGTGAAGGCTGTTGATTTGAGGTTCATTACACTTTTAAAAGGGAGCTGGTTCGATATCTGTCGAAAAGGAAGATTAAGGGTTATAAAGATATTAACGCACTGCTTGACTTTTCTTTTCAGAGGAGAGGAAAAGAACTTAGTGTTCCTTAATGTAAGGGATAAACAGATGGTGCAGGGGGAGTCCATCATAGAAATAACCATACACGGCCTCTGGGTGGAATAAGCTTGTTGGACTGAATGGCCTCTTTTTGCTCGACTTTTCTATGGATTGTAGAATTACAGAAGCTCTTCTTCAAGTAGTGGACTTGATGGGGTCAGTGGCTTTTCTCCGTCTTATGTTCTTACCCCTTTTCCATCACAGACTTTTGACTCCATTTGTTACTTTTCAGGGAGGTGGAGCCCTGTGGAACCTACCACTGGAATTTGACTTATGCTTTGAGGCACAAGGATGTATTAATGTATGAAAGAGAAAAAGCCAATCCAGCTTGCCGCATCATCCAAGCCCTATTTCTGGACCTGATCTGAGAGTTTTTGTGTTTCCTTCTTCCAAATCCATATCCATCCACTCTTTTTTATAAAACAGATATTCTTTAAATTCCCTTCTTTGTGCTGAGACGACATTCATTACATATGCTGGCCATCTAGCTCACCAGTTAACAGCCCGCATTTTTTGAATATGCATCGGTGGGGAGGAACCCTGACAACTCATAATGGGAAATCGCAGGTGCATTGCCTGTGATTTTCCTGATATGCACTTGCTTGTAAAGGAGGTTCCCACCACCAGCGCATACTCAGGAAATTACCCCCAATGATGTAAGTGTGAAGAAATGACTCCTTAAGTATCTGATGCACGTCTTGTGACTTCAAAATTGTAAAACTCAAAATATTACAAATTATCCACTATAATATATGTAAATGGATAGTTGAGTGTGAGCTGGGATTCTAATTTATGGAGAGGACTTCACAATGTCATTGTGTGGCAAATTCTACCTAAAGAGTCCTGTCCTAACATGACTCTGCTCAACAGTTTCAAGGCATTAAAAGATAGAAGCAAGGCAGGACTAAGATATCTTCAGTGTTTAGTTATCTCCCTATCTTTGTAACATTTAGGGATTCTGTGACAATTTTGATGAACACCCAGCCTGTGTATGGGGAGTGAGACCCTGTGCAGTGAAACCCTAGAGATTTTGTGTACATTTCATCAATCAACTAAGACTTCTAAGGCAGCAGACCCCATTAATATTAAATATTGAAGAAGTCACTAAAATGATGTCCAACTTGAGTATGGTTAGTAGTTTTTCCATAATGTTTCAGGAGTCCTCTTTGTTTATGGAGCAGAGCTTTGCAATTGAAAGCACTTTTATTGGAAAGTTTTTGAGTGCGTTGTTTACGGGAATTGTGTGAAGTGAAGATGTAAAATAGAATGACTGTATTCATAATAGAGAATTTACTGCTTTAGTAATTAGTGAATATTTTCAAATTAGTTTTTGTCTTCCTAAAAAGAAAAAAAGCACAGAATTGTCACTCAGCTTCTATAAAGTTTGCAGCTGTTCTTATATTTTTAAAGAAAATGTGTGTTTAAAAAAAAAAGAAAAAAATCCTTCTGAGAAATGTTCTGTATTGCAGCAGATGTAAGTGCTGGGTTACAGCATGAACGAAGAACACTGGGAACGCATTGCAGCCAAAGTCCTAAGGGTTACCACAGGATCCTCCCAGCATTAGTCACAAGGGGCCAAAGCAGTCAACAAATTGTTTTAACAATAGAAAACATAAATTTGAGTTTATACCCGAAGAGAGGTAACAAATTGGGGATGGGAAATCAGGGAAAGTCCAGGATTTGGTGCTGGAGGAAGAGGGCATATAATGGGGGGAAACATCCCCTCCCATCCTCTCCTTCCCTCCCCCCCCCCCCCCAACCCTAGTGGTCCAGTGGTTGCCCTAATACACATTGGCTGTTTTGCCCTGGATAATGTGACTTGTTTGTTTAAATATTTAAAATTACTGCCGCCAGAAATGAAACCATGGTTCCCATCAGTGAAGGTCAATGTATTAATTCAATTCAGGGTGGAAAATTTGGGCCAAAGACGTAAATCAGCTGCATTGTGAGTAGAAGATGAATATAAAGTCATTTTTCTGAAATTAGAAGCAGGCTTACTTTGTTTACACTGGTCTTGTGGTCTTGTTGCAACTTCAGCTTAATCATTGTGTAGTGCAGGGGATGTAAGCTTACTGTCAGTTCTTACTTTGTGCTTCCTAGTTAAAGCATCACACCCCCAGTAACTCTGCATTTATTTATTTCCACTTAAAAAGCTGATCTGATGAAAATAAACTCTTTCCAACATTTTTCATTGTGAAGATTTTCAAGCTTTCAGAGGCCATGTCAATCTCCAAAATGCATGGTTTGTGCACTAAACCTACAGGCTCAACACTTCCCTTCCTGGATTCCTGCCAATCACAGAGTTAGAAGCCCAGAGATGAAGGGTAGAGAGCAGCACTACAAGTGACAAAATGCCCATTCCTGAAACTGGCTCTGGTGCAAAAACTTGAATAGCTTTACTGTGGAGACTGGATGGTGCAGCAGGCATCAATGCTGCTTTGAATCCACCTACACTGATGGGATGAAAGTCTCTTCTCTCTGCTAGCCCTAAGGATCCCAGTAAAATGACTTGCTACAGTCTGAACTTTATGGTTATCTGTAAAGTATTAAAATGCTATATTACACATCACATCACAACCACTGCTTAGACAGTATTAGCATAGGGGCGTCTGTACAGAAGCAGAGGGAAAACACATTTGGATTCATGTAAAACACAATTCATCCTTTGTCTTGATGAAGGTCACCAATAGAGAAGACCAGCAGGATACAAATTGTTCTGCTGCTATCAATTCACCCCTCCACCCCAGTGCATATATGACTCGATTTCTTGCTAATTGAAGCTATTAGGAAATTTCAAGCAATCATTGGGTTTTACTGCAGGCCAAAGTCCCATGTGTCCAATGCCACAAAGCGGCTGATTATGGTTCAATTTATACTGCATTTATCCAGTGATTGGAAACAATGGGACCTATGTCCTGTGAATTGAGCCAAGGGCCATGAGAGACCAAAAATGCTGTGTATTCCTGGCTGATTGCTCTCAAGATTGATGGTGGGACACTTCTGAGACAGTACACACTGCTTAAATGGAGCACTGCACCAGAGATGCTTTTGGAGTATTGCTCCACATTTACCCACCATATGCACACAATAAACCTGTCAATGCAAAATGAGAGGATGTTTTTCGAAAGGGCTTTAAAGTATGCAGCCACACAAAAATAGTGTGGTATGAATGACTTGGCAGTGATATTTGAAGAATATCCACTTGGCACATGGTTCTTTCCTACCCAGACACATCACAGCAACTATGGGGTCCTGAGATTTGACATTATTTGGAATATTGTTAAATAATAAAACCACTGCTCCCCCATTGTGTGCTACCTAAATATAGAAACTAATGGTTTGTGAAGGCTTTTCCCTTTACTGCTTTTATTCAACTTGTTAGACATTTGCTTTATTCAACTGAAATGTTTATGTTTCAATAAAATATAAACTTAAAAGGGACATTTTAATATCTGTTGTTTGATTATACACGGTAAATATTAATTATCACCCAGCATAAGCACTTAGTTGGACAGAACAGAGTAAAATTAAGGCATCAAAATTAAAGCATATTTGAATATCAAGATTAATGGCCCAGAATTTGCTGGAACGGGACATCTCGTGGTGAGTTGGATCTTTTCCTCACCATTCAGCTTGGAAAATTTTTGCGCCGTGTTTTTGCTGGAAGTGCGCAGTCAATGGGACGTCCGGGACCTTGGTGAACGACAGGACCGACAGTCTACCTCCTTAACCAATAAAATTTAAGGATAGAGAAACAGAGTGAACAACGGAGAAGGAAATAGGGTGAATTAGAGTCAAATTAGATACAGGAAGAGAAATAAAGAGAGGGAAAGAAAGATTGGATTGAGAGAGAGAAAAAAAGGAGACAGAAGGGAAAATAATTTTTTTTTTAAAACCTCTAGGTCAGCGGCAGAGGTCACAGGCACACCCTGACACTTACACTAATAGACCCTGCCTCCCCCCACACACATTGTTATTGTTTGAGCATACATTTACTTGCTGGCATTTACTTTCTATCTGGGAGTATTTGTGCGATGACACATGACCGTATTGTGTGCCAAATGCAGTTTTGAATGCAGTATTTTTATTTTCTCAAACCATTTAAGTGTCAGGAGCGCAGAGTAACACATTCAGGTATGTTCACTTCACCTGACGAAGGAGCAAAGCTCCGAAAGCTTGTGATTTCAAATAAAGCTGTTGGACTATAACCTGGTGTCGTGCGACTCCTTAGGTATGTTCAATACAGCTACTGATCCCAAGTTCAATTTTGGACTTGTACGGGGTCAGCTGAACTTCGACAGGGCAGCAATTAGCAAAGTCACATCCTGATGACATGATCAGGATGCGTGCACCACTTTAACTGCAGGCCTGACTAAAGGCTGCATGAGCTCAAACCCCTAGGATCCTGGCCACAGGAGGCCCAGATAAGTTTAATTTTTAAAATTTTTTTAAAGGTTCCTCGTGGGCCAGGAGGAGCAGGAGAGAATACCTTGGACCTCCCCTGCCCTGGGCTATTCCCCCCCCCAAAACCCCATCGTCAACCCCCATTCCTTACTTACCTTGCTGGGGACCATTTTCATGAGCCCCCGGTGCGACCTGACCCCCCCCACAAATTTTGACTCCAGTGGTGATGTCACTGGAGGGCTGAGCAATTCACCTTACACTTCAGCTCTTGAACCCCCGACTCCTACCGAGTTAAAATCGGGTTAGAGAGGGAGTTCATTGATTGTATGTCGCAGTGTTAAAGCAACTGGCTGCATGTTGTCAGTTTGGTGCAAACTCAACCAACACACTGAGACATAGACTGGTGCCTGGTCTGAAAATAAGCTGTGAAGAGGATGCAAAGAGGCTGCAAAGGGATAGAGACAGGTTAAGTGAGTGGGCGAGAAGGTGGCAGATGGAGTATAATGTGGGGAAATGTGAAATTATCCACTTTGGTAGGAAGAATAGAATAGCAGAATATTTTTTAAAAGGTGAGAGATTAAGAAATGTTGGTATTCAGAGGGATTTGGGTGTCCTTGTACACGAATCACAGAAAGTTAACATGCAGGTACAGCAAGCACTTAGGAGGGCAAATGGTATGTTGGCCTTTATTGCGAGTATAAGAGTAAGGAGGTCTTGTTGTAATTATATAGGGCTCTGGTACGACCACACCTGGAGTGCTGTGTACAGTTTTGGTCTCCTTACCTAAGGAAAGATATACTTAGAGAGGGTGCAACGAAGGTTTGCTAGATTGATTCCTGGGATGAGGGTTGTCCTATGAGAAAAGATTGAGCAGAATAGGCCTATATTCTCTGGAGATTAGAAGAATGAGATCCCTGGAGGTAGCAGGACAGGTAGATAAGGTGGTTAAGAAGGCATATGGAATGCTTTCCTTTATTAGGCGAGGCATAGAATATAAGAGCAGTGAGGTTATGCTAGAACTGTATAAAACACTAGTTAGGCCACAGCTTGAGTACTGTGCACAGTTCTGGTCACCACATTACAGGAAGGATGTAATTGCACTAGAGAGGGTGCAGAGGAGATTTATGACGATGTTGCCAGGACTGGAAAATTTTAGCTATGATGACAGATTGGATAGGCTGGGGTTGTTTTCCTTGGAACAGAGGAGGCTGAGGGGTGATTTGATTGAGGTGTACAAAATTATGAAGGGCCTAGATAGAGTGGATAGGAAGGACCTACTTCCCTTAGTGGAGGGGTCAATAACCAGGGGGCATAGATTTAAAGTGTTTGGTAGAAGGATTAAAGCAGAAATGAGGAGAATTTTTTTCACCCAGAGGGTGGTGGGGGTCTGGAACTCACTGCCTGAGAGGGTGGTAGAGGCAGAAACCTTCAACTCATTTAAAAAATACCTGGATGTGCACCTGAAGAGCCGTGACCTGCAGGGCTACGGACCAAATGCGGGAAAGTGAGGTTAGGCTGGGTGGCTCGTTTCTCAGCCGGTGCGGACACGATGGGCTGAATGGCCTCCTGTGCCGTAAATTTTCTATGATTCTAGGTGATCTCATTGAAAAGTTTAAAATCCTTAGAGGGTAGATGCTGAGAGGCACCTTCCCCTGGCTGGGGAATCTAGAACTGAGGGTCATAGTCTCAAGATAAGATGTCAGCCATTTAGGACCAAGATGAGGAAAAATTTCTTCACTCAGAGGGTTGTGAATCTTTGGAATTCTCTACCCCAGAGGGCTGTGGATGCTCAGTCATTGAGTATATTCAAGACAGAGATCGATAGATTTTTGGACACTAAGGGAATCAAGGGATATAGGGATTAGGCAGGAAAGTGGAGTTGAGGTAGAAGATCAGCCATGATCTGATTGAATGGCGGAGCAGGTTCGAGGGGCAGTATGGCCTACTCCTGCTCCTATTTCTTATGTTCTTACGTGGCCTTAAAATTGCATGCAGTGAGTTGAGCCAGATTTACTCCAATAATTCTGGAGTTGCTCTGGCCCAGCTGAGTCTGCCAGAATTTCCTGAGTCAGCTCATTTGCATATGCACAGTGATGCTCTGGAATGGGTACTGGATTGACAATTTGTCCTCTATTTGAAGGTAGGAGAGAAGAGCCCCAATTTTAATGTGGTGGGGGTGAATCGGGGGTACAGGAGCTGAAATGGACGGCACTCCGCCCAGCCCCTAGAGTGTGAGGCCCGAGAGATTTTAGCTCCCGGGCCGCATTTGCCTGCCCAAAGCCAGCGGGAATGACCTCAGTACTGGCGGGTGTTGGCATGAGGTCAGGCTGTCACCGGGGACCCATGGATACGGCAAAGTAAGTGAGGAAGGGGGGGATCGCAAAGTTTGCAATCGGCGTGAGTTCCACTGCGGTCATAAAGGGAGGAGCCCTTAACAAACACATTTTAGTTTATGTAATGTTTTTAGTCCTTTAATTAATACAAACATGACACAAATATTCCTTTAGATCTTTGGACCTTTTGTTATTCAGGAACATAGGAACGTGATTAGGTGATTCAGTCCATCGAGCGTACTCCATCATTTTGTTAACTTGAGCTACTTAATCTTTTAAATACAAATGCCCTTCCTTTTCGCCATATGTCCTAATACTGTTACTTCTGAACTATTTGTCTCCCTTTTAATCAACTCCATTGATTCTGCATCTTTGGCCTCAGGGAGAATGCTTTAAACATTCTTAAAATCTTTTATGTGAAGACATTTTTCACTTTCAAGGATTCTCTTTTAACCGGCTTTGCTTGAATTCTATGATTCTGTCCTCATGTTCTCGATTCCCCTAACAGAGGGTAGAATTTTTCCCTTTACTAACATGATTTCTTACCATGGTATTTAATGTATAAATTGCACACAGACTATAAAATCAGAAAATGCTGGAAATCTGGAAATACTCAGCAAACTAGGCAGCATCTGTGGAGAAAGAAACAGAGTTAACGTTTCAGGTCGATGACATTTCGTTAGAACTGGAAGAAATTAAAGATTTAACAGATTTTAAGCAAGTATAGACCCAGGCCAAGTTGTGTGGTTGGTGTGGGTGGCAGGGGGGGGGAAGACGAGGGGAAGAAAGAACAAAAGGGAAAATCTGTGATAGGGTGGAGGGCAGGAGTGATTAAATGACAAAAGGGATGATGGTGCAAGGCAAGGAGGGTGGTAATGGGACAAGTAAAGAAACAAAAGATGGGTCTAGAGGAGCTGTAAATGGCAACAGCAGAACCATTACCAGCACCTTCCAGTCCGAAAAAAATGGGAGCAGTGGTTATGATCTGAAGTTATTGAAATCAATTTTGAGTTCGGAAGGTTGTAAAGTGCCTAATCGAAAGATGAGGTGCTGTTCCTCGAGCTTCCTTTGAACTTCATTGGAACAGCGTAAGAGGCTGAGGACACAGAGGTCATAGCGGGAGTGGGAAGGAGAATTAAAATGGCAAGTGACCGGCAGGTCAGGCTCACACTTGCGGACTGAGCAGAGGTGTTCAGCAAAGCGATCACCCAATCTGTGTTTGGCTAATTGAGAGCAGCGATTACAGTATACTAAATTGAAAGAAGTTCAAGTAAATCTCTGATTCACCTGGAAGGAGTGTTTAGGGCCCTGGACAGTGGGAAAGGAGGAGGTGAAAGGGCAAGTGTAGCATCTCCTGCGCTCACACGGGAAGATGCCGTGGGAAGGAGAGCGGGTGTTAGGGGTGATGGAAGAGTGGACCAGGGAGTCGCGGAGGGAACGGCCCCTTCGGAATGCAGAAAACGGAGGGAAGGGGAAAATGTGTTTGGTGGTGGGATTGCGCTGGAGGTGGCGGAAATGGCAGAGGATGATCCATTGAATGTGGAGGCTGGTGGGATGGAAGGTGAGGACAAGGGGGATCCTATTGTGGTTCTGGGAGGGAGGGGAAGGGGTGAGGGCAGAAGTGCAGGAAATGGGATGGACACGGTCGAGGACCCTGTCATTTACTGTGGAGGGGAATCCTCAGTTGAGGAAAAAGGAAGACATTTCAGAAACACTGGTGTGGAAGGTGGCATCATCAGAACAGATGAGACGGAGATGGAGAAACTGGGAGAATGGAATAGAGTCCTTACAGGAAGCGGGGTGGGAGGAAGTGTGGGCTTATAGTAGATATTGGTTGACAGCCTATCCCCAGAAAGGGAGATAGAGAAGTCGAGGAAGGGAAAGGAAGAGTTGGAGATGGACCATGTGAAGGTGAGGGAAGGGTGGAAATTGGAAGCAAAGTTGATGAAATTTTCCAGTTTGGGGCGAGAGCAGGAAACGGCACCATTACAGTCATCAATATACCGGAAAAGAGGTGAGGGACAGAACCTGACTAGGACTGGAGCAAAGAATGTTCCACGTATCCCACAAAAAGGCAGGCATAGATAGGACCCATACAGGTTCCCATAACGGCACCTTTTATTTAGAGGAAGTGAGTGGAGTCAAAGGAGAAATTGTTCAACGTAAGATCAAGTTCAGCCAGGCGGTGGTGCAGGGGGACTGGTTGGGCCTCAAGGAAGAAGCGGAGGGCCTGCAGGCCATCCTGGTGGAGGATGGAGGTGTAGAGGGACTGGACGTCCGTGGTGAAAAAGTGATGGTTAGGGCTGGGAAACTGGAAACTGTTAAAGTGGTGGAGAGGGTCGGAAGAATCGTGGATGTAGATCGAAAGAGACTGGACAAGGGGAGAAAAAATAGAGTCGAGATAGGAAGAAATAAGTTCTGTGGGGCAAGAACAGGCTGAATCGATGGGACTACAGGGGCAGTACTTTTTGTGCTTGGTAAGGAGGTCGAAGCGGACTCTGCAGTGTTGGGGGACTATGAGGTTGAAGGCCGTGAAGGGATGATCTCCAGAAGAGATGAGGTCAGTGACAGTCTGGGAAACTATGGCTTGATGTTCAGTGTGGGGTCATGGTCAACGGGGAGGTAGGAGGAGATGTTTGAGAGTTGGCGTTCAGGAAGAAAAAAAGTTTTTTGTTAAAGCGCTCGATGAGGTGAAGGATGAAATGGGCCTGCAGAACAGGACAACTCTGAAATAGAGTGTGTCGGTGCTGCTGAAGAGAGAGGTTGAGAGCGTGCATGCAGCAGTGCGTGGCGTGGATCTCAGGAAGCGGCGAGAGCAGTGGTTCGAGGAACGCTGAATATCATGGAGATATCTGTGATCACGGGCAGATCCAAAACATGAAGGGTAGAATTTAAATTGGAATCCACATGGAATAAGTCGGAGCCGGAGACAGTTGCTGAAGAGAGAGATGTGGGTGTGAAAGTGAGTTTTAGTAGATACCTGATCAAGTAGGAGAAGGGAAACAGAAAGCAATGAAGGTGAACAAGGTAAAAGAGACAAACGGAAATCCCGTCGGAGAGAAGAGCTGAACTTCTTCAAGGTGGGCATTTCTGGAAGAGAAGTGGCCGTGAATTAAACACTGAATCAAAAGCAAAATACTGCGGACTCTGGGAATCTGAAATAAAAACAGAAAATGCTGGAAATACTCAGCAAGTCAGGCAGCAACTGTGGAGAAAGAAACAGAGTTTCAGGTCGAAGACCATACAGTATGTTGCATTGATGAGGGGGAATACTTTTGCCAATCTGAAGCATCCAAATCTAAAATGAAAAAGTAAAATAAATAGTTTTTGATATACTTTCTTGTACATTAATTACACAAACTCACAAAATATTCTAATGGCTTAAGGGATGATGAGGATATCACCTCATCTTTTTTACTGTCCAATCAGTAGATAAGTAAGGAAAGGAAACACAAACACAATGGTCGAATTGTTGCCAACTGGCTGTAACACAGGATGTGAAAAATATGCTTGTTATTCCAGTTAGAAGGTGTATTATTGCCACCTAGTGTTAGAAATATGGTACTGCAACTGACAGGCACAAATGCCCTCCGTATATTTACTGTACATTACAAAATAAAGTTTAGTCACATTAGCATTCTTTAACATTGAAATCATTCTGCCAATTTTCACATCCATGACTTGCCGACTAGACAGGCTCACAAGTTGCTCTACCAACACATTGCAGATCAAGGTGCCAAAAGTAATGAAGATTGTAATGTGCATCCAAACACAATCAGTTGCTTCAGATAATTAATTGCCCAAATGCTGTCTTTAAAAAGAAGATTTACTCACTCTACTACTTCTACGAAGTATGTCAATAGGACCTCGATGCAATTTTAACTGGGCCTGAGCAGGGAAGCTAGGCCTTCTCGTTAGGCAGAATCAGGCCTGCAGCTCGTCTGAAGACAGTAAATGCCCTCTGGTAAAGTCTAAAACTTTCCTTTATGGACCTAGGAGAAGCAGGAATATTTCTTCAGGCCCTACAAGGACTTGGCCCCCCTCCTTTCCCACCCACTAGGCTCTCCCGAAACCCCCTCCCCACCACTAACCTGGAGGCCGGCATGCAGCCCTTGGTCATCTGACCTTTGCCAGCCAGCAACCACTCCAATTCCAGGTGCGAAATGAATCAGTGGCATTTAAAGGAGACCCGGGCAGTCAAAATCGCCCTGGCCTCCTGCTGCCTCTGTCCTCTGAAATGGGATCAAGGTGAAAGATTGGGCTCAAAACAAGACTCCAAAACAAAGGAGCAGCATAGCCCAATAAATGTTTTTAAATTCACTCTGATTGTGATCTTACCACATTCTAGTCATCAGGAGCTAGTTAACTATTTTCTAGCCTGAAACACTATGTGAACAGATTCCCAGAACAAACTGTTTGTGTTCAGCACAGCAACCATTAAAAAGCACATCATGAAACAAAGGCAGGTAATACTTAACAGCGATGTTAGTGTATTTTTGATTTTATCGTCATTGTCAGGTTGCCATCTTGTTATCCATTCGCATGAAAGTATGTTGAAGATTCCTCCCATAGTTCCCCCAATGACCTAATCGGAAAAGGCACTGCTCCAAATCTGACACAGCAGAAGCTCTTAGGTTTGATTCCTGGTCTATGTTGAGTTAGTTGATCTCCACCAGGACTGCAATTTGGGCGCCATAGTTGAGATGGGAAGAGGAATCAAAAAGGTTCCCAATCCTAATTGCTAGCCAATAACTCTTTCAGGAAAATGTATGTGTGTGAACGTTCAGTGGGGGTAAGATCAGCTGTCATACCCTCCATGATCGAATAACCTACCAATATCCAGTCTGGGTCACATATGTTAAATAGCCACTTGCGTGAGGTACGGGAAGGCTGGCAGGAGCTCTGCTGCCACCTTCAGCACTAGAACATCTGAAATATCATCCTTTCTCCATGGGCAAGAATTCCCCTCCACTGTGGTAGACAGAAACCTTGGGCAGGTATGCCCATTACCTGTGCATCTACCATCAACCCTGCTCTCCACCCCCCCTCCCCCCTTCATGGTGGGATCCCCCTTGTCCCCACCAGCCTCTACATTTGATAGTTAATATTTTGCCACTTTCAACACAGCCCCATATAATTCTTATCCTCCCACTTTGTAAAGAAACATTTGCCTCAATGACACCTTGTTGACTTCCACCATCCCTACCACCTGCTCTTCTATTCCAGCACAGGAGATACAATGCACATTCATTCACCTTCTGCTACACCACTGCCTAGTGCCTCAAACGCTTCTTCTGGGTGAGATGGCAGTTTACATATACTTCTTCCAACCTAGTATACTGTATTCATTGCTCATGGTGTGGTCTCCTCTGTTTAGGAGATTGAACACAGATTCAGTCACTCATTTATTCTATCTGCAAGTGCTATAACTAGCAACCTGTAATTTGCCACTTCACTTCACCGTCCCATCTAACTTCTGTTTTTGGCCTTCTACACTGTGCCAATGAAGCTCAATGTAAGCTGCAGAAAGAGCACTTTGCTTTTCTATTGGGCACTTTGCTGCCATCTGACCTTAATAATTGATTAACCAGACCTTTAACTGTAGCTCCCACTTTCTCTTCATCGAGAAGTGTTGGGATGAGCGTGCTGGTGTTTATGCAGGTAGGAGGGAAGATGGGACAGGTTGGTGCTTGGAGAGGGCCCCTCATTCAGAACTGTGTCGGCAGGATGGTCTGCCCCCTTGGTGTTGTCCTACTGTTTCCTTCATTCAGGCTCCTGGGACATTGGATCCTGCTCCATTTCACCAGTTTTTTTTGTGCTTCTATTTTTTCCAGCCTCTTCCTCCATGTCCCGCCACTGCATCAGCTGTTCAGTTTTTGAAATGTCTAATTTTATTTCTCTTGCCTCCTATAGTCTCATGATATTATAACCAAAGGCCTTGGTCCAAACATGGACAAAAGAGGTGAATTCCAGAGGTGAGGTGAGAGTGACTGACATCAAGGCAGCATTTGACCGAGTGTGGCACCAAGGAGCCCTAGTAAAATTGAAGTAAATGGGAATCAGGGGGAAAACTCTCCAGTGGCTGGAGTCATACCTATCACAAAGGAAGATGGTAGTGGTTGTTGGAGGCCAATCATCTCAGCCCCAGGGCATTGCTGCAGGAATTCCTCAGGGCAGTGTCCTGGGCCCAACCACCTTCAGCTGCTTCATCAATGACCTTCTCTCCACCATAAGGTCAGAAATGGGGATGTTCGCTGATGATTGCACAGTGTTCAGTTCCATTCGCAACCCCTCAGATAATGAAGCAGTCCGAGCCTGCATGCAGCAAGACCTGGACAACATCCAGGCTTGGGCTCATAAGTGGCAAGTAACATTTGCGCCAGACAAGTGCCAGGCAATGACCATCTCCAACAAAAAAGTCTAACCACCTCCCCTTGACATTCAATGACAGTACCACCGCCGAATCCCCCACCATCAACATCCTGGGGGACACCATTGACCAGAAACTTAACTGGACCTGCCCTATAAATACTGTGGCTACAAGAACAGGTCAGAGGCTGGGTATTCTGCGGCAAGTGACTCACCTCCTGACTCCCCAAAGCTTTTCCACCATCTACAAGGCACAAGTCAGGAGTGTGATGGAATACTCTCCACTTGCCTGGATGAGTGCAGCTCCAACAACACTCAAGAAGCTCGACACCATCCAGGACAAAGCAGCCCGCTTGATTGGGACCCCATCCACCACCCTAAACATTCACTCCCTTCACCACCGGCGCACAGCGGCTGCAGTGTGTACCATCTACAGGATGCACTGCAGCAACTTGCCAAGGCTTCTTCGACAGCACCTCCCAAACCCGCGACCCCTAGCACTTAGAAGGACAAGGGCAGCAGGCACATGGGAACAACACCATTTGCACGTTCCCCTCCAAGTCACGCACCATCCCGACTTGGAAATATATCGCCGTTCCTTCATCGTCGCTGGGTCAAAATCCTGGAACTCCCTTCCTAACAGCACTGTGGGAGAACCTTCACCACACGGACTGCAGCAGTTCAAGAAGGCCGCTCACCACCACCTTCTCAAGGGCAATTAGGGATGGGCAATAAATGCCGACTTCTCCAGCGACGCCCACATCCCATGAACGAATAAAAAAAAAATTTGGCCATATCCTATTTTTAAAATTCAACAGATCATTCTATCTTTTTTTAAAAATGTGGTTCATCTAATAAACCCTCCCTCCAATTTTTTCCTTTTCTGAAGGGTCTGCCCATGAAAGGATCGTGCATTCATTCTCTCCACAGATGCTTACCGACATGTTGAGTGTTTCTGTTTTTTTGTTTCTGTTGAATGTCTGGTCTGTCTTGTCTTAAATGGCCCTGCAAAAGATGAGTTTGTACTAATCTTGAGAGAGTCTTTCTTACGTGAATCTCCAGTATCACATTTGCTATAGGCCCAGGTTATAGTAAATTGGCCTTTTATATCTAAAGGACCCCAGTGATTAGTGCGGGAAGGAGAACTGTGGTAGCACCATTGCCCTGAATGCACCATCTCACATAGTATTGAGTGATAGACACCAAGAAGGTCTTTGGTCTGGTCTAAGTGCTGAATACTCCTCTGGCAACAGTTGTCATGACATATGTCACTGTGGTAGTCCTGTGTTTGGAAAATGAAGAATCAGGGGTGGGGCCGGGGTGGGGGTGGGGCGATGTTGGTGAGGGAAATAAGCTAGGGATCTATTTCTAATGACTGGTGACATCTGGTGGAATGTGTTGAGGATAGTATCTTGGCAAAACATGCTGTTGATGCTCATCTGAGATGAAAGGATATTTGAGGCACTGAAGGGTTGCTGGTATCAGTGATTGACCACAACTGCAAGTCAGTGCCTTCAGGAGAAGTGTTTGCAGGACCTTTGATCTATCATACTGATTTTGTCCCTGGGCTCTGGTTTTGATCTTGAGACTGAACATGATGAATTGAAATTCAGCACAAATGAATCCTTTCTTTAAAATTTAATGCAGGAGCATACTGTGCTTATAAATTAAAGTGTGATCTTCTATATCTGGGTCACAACCCTCACTGAAACCCACAGCGAAAGGCTTCAAATGCTGGCTAACATCTCCAGTGTTGGAGGGAGGCATTTTAGATGATTTTGGAATTGTTTGCAACAGATGCAGAATCCCTTAAAAGGTGGAAGGTAGAACTGTCGCAGAGCCCCAGTGATGTTTGTCACTGAATCTCCTTACAAAGTCATGTCCATTGAAGTCATGGTTTTTGGGAACAAGGCTGAACATACAGAAGCAGCAGAAAGCTGTGCGAGGAAAGAACTTGGGTCCTGGGTGCAGAGAGATTGTTCTTTTAAGCTGAGTGAGATGACCCACAGGGTGGGCTAGCACTTATATGTTCTTTATTTTTGCAACAGTACAATAAAGACTTACCTTTAAGTGGCTGTATCCTTTAATTTTCCAGCAAAACCAAACTCACTATTTGATGATTGGTGAAGTGGATGCACTGCTGTATAAGGTAGGTTTGAGGTTGCACTGTTTGGCATTCCAAGGGGAACACATATAAGCTTTAAAGGCTGCTGGGTTATGCCAAATATCCTCCTGCCCATCATTGTGCTCAATGAATGCAGGGACCCAAGTTCTTTCCTCGCACAGCTTTCTGCTGCTTCTGTATGTTCAGCCTTGTTCCCAAAAACCATGACTTCAATGGACATGACTTTGTAAGGAGATTCAGTGACAAAAATCACTGCAGCCAGAAGTGCCGAGTGGATGATCCATCTCGGCCTCCCCCCGATATCCCCACCATCACAGAAGCCAGTCTTCAGCCAATTCGATTCACTCCACGTGATATCAAGAAATGGCTGAGTGCACTGGATACAGCAAAGGCTATGGGCCCTTTCCCTTTCAGTATAAATATTTATTTCATTTTGTACATGAACATTCATGTAGATTTTACATTGAGATTTAAGATTCCTATTTTCCTGTAGTTGCCAGAAGGAGCTCTGAAACATTGCTAAACACTTCCCTTTCTCATAGGACAAATTTAACACTAATGGAGGCAAGTTCATGATTTAAAGGACAGTTTCTATCTGGCAATGTTCTGATATTTTAACAGCAGAAAAAGGTTTTGCCAGGTTGATGTGAGTTAAAACTTTAGCAAAAACTATGTAGAAAGTACAGGCCACAAAGTCCATAAGTCAATACTATTGAGGTATTTTCAGTGAAGATTGTACTGTATCTTTGGCCAAGTTGCTGTGAGTTGGAAATTTGAGCCTCTAACGGACATAGTTATCATGAAACATGAAAAATAAATAGAATTGCTGAGATTTCCATGGAGCAGCCCTGTGCTACTCAATATTCTTCCAGTTTAGTAAATGGTTTTGTAGCAGTCACAGCACAGCAGAGATAATCATAGCTTAGTACATAACAAGCAGGAAATGAGCCTCTCGGTCCCTGTAACAGGCAAACTCGTTGGCAAAACAGATGTTAACAACTGTAGCTTAAAGCCATGACTTAAAAATAGACCAGAAAGTTGTGTTTTAAGTATTGGCCAGGGGGGCTAACATAGGTATACAGAAGCAGGAGAAATGCATCATTTGCTCTGGCACATTTCCCACCTCCCAATTCACATACAAGAAAGCAAATGTGGAGGAGATCACCAGATAGGTGAATACTGTGGAGGTGAATTTCTTCGCCGTTCCTGGTATTTAGCGGCGTTGAAATGGCGCTGGCAATATTTCCAGCGAGGAAACTCGCAAGGAAGCCGATTCCTTTGTTTGTGCAGCTTTAAACAGCTCTGCCCAAATTTCCTCGCGATCCTGAAACTGTTCGAAGATGCAACCAGTGAGTTGCCACTGGCCTCATTTACATGCAGCCGCCTGGTGAAGGACCCCGACTATCCAGCCTTTACACAGCTGCTGCGCCCGGGGCAAGTTACACTCAGTTCAATGAGGTGGAGCAGCTGTCAGAATCAGTTGTCAAGGGGCGAAAGCGAAGAGTTCTTGACAGAGACGAGGCTGAAGATCTTTAAAAACAGATTTCCACAGGTAGGAAATCATTTTTTAAGCAGTTTTTTTTTTTGCATTCTACCTACAGATACCTGCACTTGCGCCTGACTGATTTTCACAGGGTTGGAGCATCGACAGATTTTCGACCTCTTCACCCACTCCCCACCCAACGTCAGGGGTACTCAGGAGCAGGCATGGTATTCCCTATGGGCAGCTAGCCTCATGCTTCTTCTAGTTGCCACCTGAAGGCCCGGATCGCAGAAGATGGGTGGATCTCCATGCTGCCCTCGTCCAATGGCTGCTTACACCTGGCAGGGAGTCGCTGCTGGCTGAATCTCTGGACAATGTTAACCTCGTTTACTTAGCTCATTGCTTAAAAGATATGATGGTAGATAAGCAATGGTGAACATTTAAAGAAATAATTCATAATTCTCAACGAATATACATTGCACTGAGGAATGAAGACTCCATGGGAAAAGTGATCCAACTGTGGCTAACTAGAGAAGTTAAGGATAGTATTAGATTAAAAGAAGATGCTTACAATGTTGCCAAAAAGAGTAGTAAGCCTGAGGATTGGGAGGGTTTTAGAAATCAGCAAAGGATGACCAAGAAACTGATAAAGAAAGAGAAAATGGAATATGAGAGTAAACTAGCAAGAAATATAAAAATAGACTGTAAGAGCTTCTACAAGAATGTAAAAAGGAAGAGATTAGCAAAAGTAAATGTGAGTCCCTTAGAGGCTGAGACAGGAGAAATTCTAATGGAGAATAAGGAAATGGCAGAGATATACCGGAAATAAAGGGGAACCAAGGGTCTAATGAGAGTGCGGAACTTAAAATAATTAAGATTAGTATAGAAAAGGTACTGTAGAAATTAATAGGACTAAAAGCCGACAAATCCCCTGGACCTAATGGTCTACATCCTAGGGTTTTAAAAGAGGTGGCTGCAGAGATAGTGGGTGCATTGGTTTTGATCTTCCAGAATTCCTTAGATTCTGGAAAGGTCCCCGTGGATTGGAAGGTAGCAAATGTAACCCCACTGTTCAAGAAAGGAAGGAGAGAGAAAACCGGGAACTATAGGCCGGTTAGCCTGACATCATTAGAAGGGAAAATGCTAGAATCTATTATTAGGGACGTGGTAACAGGACACTTAGAAAATCATAATATGATTAGGCAGAGTCAACACGATTTTATGAAAGGGAAATCATATTTGACAAATCTATTATAGAGTTTTTTGAGGGTGTAACTCATAGGGTAGTTAAGGGGGAACCAGTGGATGTAGTATATTTGGATTTTCAAAAGGCATTCGATAAGGTGCTACACAAGAGATTGTTACACAAGATTAGGACTCATGGGATTGGGGTAATATATTAGCATGGATTGAGGATTGGTTAACAGACAGAAAACAGAGAATAGGGATAAACGGGTCATTTTCGGATTGGCAGGTTGTAACTAGTGGGGTTACTGCAAGGATCAGTGCTTGGGCCTCAGCTATTTACAACATATATCAATGACTCAGATGAGGGGACTGTGTGTAATGTATCCAAGTTTGCTGACGATACAAAGCTAGGTGGGAAAATAAGCTGTGAGGAGGACACAAAGAGGCTGCCAAGGAATATAGACAGGTTAAGTGAGTGGGCAAGAAGGGGGCAGATGGAGTATAATGTGGGGAAATGTGAAATTATCCACTTTGGTAGGAAGAATAGAAAAGCAGAATATTTTTTAAGAAGTGAGAGATTAAGAAATGTTGGCATTCAGAGGGACTTGGATGTCTTTTTACATGAATCTCAGGAAGTTAACATTCAGGTTCAGCAAGCAATTAGAAAGGCAAATGGTATATTAGCCTTTATTGCAAGGGGGTTGGAGTATAAGAGTAAGGAAGTCTTGTTGCAATTAAACAGGGCTCTGGTGAGACCACACCTGGAGTATTGTGTACAGTGTTGGTCTCCATACCTAAGGAAGGATATACTTGCCTTAGAGGCGGTGCAATGAAGGTTCACAAGATTGATACCTGGGATGAGAAGGTTGTCCTATGAAGAGAGATTGAATAGAATGGGCCTCTATTCTCTGGAATTCAGAAGAATGAGAGGTGATCTCATTGAAAAGTATAAAATTCTTTGAGGGCTTGACAGGGTAAATGCTGAAAGGCTTTTTTCCTGGCTGGAGAGTCTAGAACCAGGAGTTATAGTCTCAAGATAAGGGGTCGGCCATTTAGGACCGAGATAAGGAAAAATGTCTTCATTGAAAAGTTGTGAATCTTTGGAAATCTTTACCCCAAAGGGCTGTGGATGCTCAATCGTTGAATATATTCAAGATTGAGATCGATAGATTTTTGGACACTAATTGAATCAAGGAACATGGGAATAGGGTGGGAAAGTGGAGTTGTGGTAGAAGATCAGTCATGATCTTATTGAATGGCGGAGCAGGCTCGAGGGGCCACATGGCCTACTCCTGCTCCTGTTTCTTATGTTCTTATGTGGATTCTGTCTCTATCCTTCTGTTAGTTATGTCCCTTTTTTCTACTGCCATTAAGTTATCCCTAATTAGTAGATTACTCCACCCCTCTTCTTCCTTCCCTATCCTTCCTGATTAAGTTATAACCTGCAATATTTAATTGCCAGTCCTGTCCTTTATGTAGCCATGTTTCAATTATTCCTTCTGCATCCGGTTCCTCGCTTCGGATTATTGCCTCCAGTTCCCCTATTTTATTTTGAACACTGTGTACATTGCTGTACAGGCAGTTTAAATCTTTTGTAGTTGTTCCTTTTACTTTTACACTTTTACCTTATCATTTTTCTTATTTATCACTCCTGCTGTGTTTATTTCAGTTATTTTATTGTTTCCCAGACCTGGAGTATTTATGGTTTCTACAACACTGGCCTGGACTTTACTCTGGTCCCTTTTTCTTACTCTTGCTCCATATTTTTTACTAATATTTTTGCCTGAACCCTCCCCCACCATCCTCCTCCCCCCCCCCCCCCCCCAATTGGTTTAAAGTCTTATTAACCACCCAATTTATCCTTTTCGCTAGGTCCTTGATCCCAGCCTGGTTCAGGTGCAGCCCATTCCAATGATAGAAGAATCATAGAAGAATCATAGAAGTTACAACATGGAAACAGGCCCTTCGGCCCAACATGTCCATGTCGCCCAGTTTATACCACTAAGCTAGTCCCAATTGCCTGCACTTGGCCCATATCCCTCGATACCCATCTTCCCCATGTAACTGTCCAAATGCTTTTTAAAAGACAAAATTGTACCCGCCTCTACTACTGCCTCTGGCAGCTCGTTCCAGACACTCACCACCCTTTGAGTGAAAAAATTGCCCCTCTGGATCCTTTTGTATCTCTCCCCTCTCACCTTAAATCTGTGCCCCCTCGTTATAGACTCCCCTACCTTTGGGAAAAGATTTTGACTATCGACCTTATCTATGCCCCTCATTATTTTATAGACTTCTATAAGATCACCCCTTAACCTCCTACTCTCCAGGGAATAAAGTCCCAGTCTGTCTAACCTCTCCCTGTAAGTCAAACCATCAAGTCCCGGTAGCATCCTAGTAAATCTTTTCTGCACTCTTTCTAGTTTAATAATATCCTTTCTATAATAGGGTGACCAGAACTGTACACAGTACTCCAAGTGTGGCCTCACCAATGCCCTGTACAACTTCAACAAGACATCCCAACTCCTGCATTCAATGTTCTGACCAATGAAACCAAGCATGCTGAATGCCTTCTTCACCACCCTATCCACCTGTGACTCCACTTTCAAGGAGCTATGAATCTGTACTCCTAGATCTCTTTGTTCTATAACTCTCCCCAACGCCCTACCATTAACGGAGTAGGTCCTGGCCCGATTCGATCTACCAAAATGCATCACCTCACATTTATCTAAATTAAACTCCATCTGCCATTCATCGGCCCACTGGCCCAATTTATCAAGATCCCGTTGCAATCCTAGATAACCTTCTTCACTGTCCACAATGCCACCAATCTTGGTGTCATCTGCAAACTTACTAACCATGCCTCCTAAATTCTCATCCAAATCATTAATATAAATAACAAATAACAGCGGACCCAGCACCGATCCCTGAGGCACACCGCTGGACACAGGCATCCAGTTTGAAAAACAACCCTCGACAACCACCCTCTGTCTTCTGTCGTCAAGCCAATTTTGTATCCAATTGGCTACCTCACCTTGGATCCCATGAGATTTAACCTTATGTAACAACCTACCATGCGGTACCTTGTCAAATGCTTTGCTGAAGTCCATGTAGACCACGTCTACTGCACAGCCCTCATCTATCTTCTTGGTTACCCCTTCAAAAAACTCAATCAAATTCGTGAGACATGATTTTCCTCTCACAAAACCATGCTGACTGTTCCTAATTAGTCCCTGCCTCTCCAAATGCCTGTAGATTCTGTCCCTCAGAATACCCTCTAACAACTTACCCACTACAGATGTCAGGCTCACTGGTCTGTAGTTCCCAGGCTTTTCCCTGCCGCCCTTCTTAAACAAAGGCACAACATTTGCTACCCTCCAATCTTCAGGCACCTCACCTGTAGCGGTGGATGATTCAAATATCTCTGCTAGGGGACCCGCAATTTCCTCCCTAACCTCCCATAACGTCCTGGGATACATTTCATCAGGTCCCGGAGATTTATCTACCTTGATGCGCGTTAAGACTTCCAGCACCTCCCTCTCTGTAATATGTACACTCCTCAAGACATCACTATTTATTTCCCCAAGTTCCCTAACATCCATGCCTTTCTCAACCGTAAATACCGATGTGAAATATTCATTCAGGATCTCACCCATCTCTTGTGGTTCCGCACATAGATGACCTTGTTGATCCTTAAGAGGCCCTACTCTCTCCCTAGTTACCCTTTTGCCCTTTATGTATTTGTAGAAGCTCTTTGGATTCACCTTTGCCTGATCTGCCAAAGCAATCTCATATCCCCTTTTTGCCCTCCTGATTTCTCTCTTAACTCTACTCCGGCAATCTCTATACTCTTCAAGGGATCCACTTGATCCCAGCTGCCTATGCATGTCATATGCCTCCTTCTTATTTTTGACTTGTGCCTCAATCTCCCGAGTCATCCAAGGTTCCCTACTTCTACCAGCCTTGCCCTTCACTTTATAAGGAATGTGCTTACACTGAACCCTGGTTAACACACTTTTGAAAGCCTCCCACTTACCAGACGTCCCTTTGCCTGCCAACAGACTCTCCCAATCAACTTCTGAAAGTTCCTGTCTAATACCATCAAAATTGGCCTTTCCCCAATTTAGAATTTTAACTTTTGGGCCAGACCTATCCTTCTCCATAGCTATCTTAAAACTAATGGAATTATGATCACTGGTCCCAAAGTGATCCCTCACTAACACTTCTGTCACCTGCCCTTCCTTATTTCCCAAGAGGAGGTCAAGTTTTGCCCCCTCTCTAGTCGGGCCATCCACATACTGAATGAGAAATTCCTCCTGAATACACTCAACAAATTTCTCTCCATCCAAGCCCCTAATGCTATGGCTGTCCCAGTCAATGTTGGGAAAGTTAAAGTCCCCTACTATTACCACCCTATTTTTCTTGCAGCTGTCTGTAATCTCCTTACATATTTGCTCCTCAATTTCCCGTTGACTATTTGGGGGTCTGTAGTACAATCCTATCAAAGTGATCTCTCCCTTCTTATTTTTCAGTTCTACCCATATGGACTCAGTGGGCGAACCCTCGGATATATCCCCTCTCACTACTGCCGTGATGTTCTCCCTAATCAAGAACGCAACTCCCCCTCCTCTCTTACCTCCTGCTCTATCTTTCCTATAGCATCTGTACCCTGGAACATTGAGCTGCCAGTCCTGCCCCTCCCTTAGCCATGTTTCAGTAATAGCTATAACATCCCAGTCCCATGTACCCATCCATGCCCTGAGTTCATCTGCCTTGCCCATCAGACTTCTTGCATTGAAATAAATGCAGTTTAATCTAGTCTTCCCTTGGTCTTTGCCCTGCTTTCTCAGACCATCTGTCCGGTCATGTTCTGTACACTCTCCCTTACTGCCTTTTGTTTCTGTCACCACTTTATTTCCCACTGACTTCCTGCATCGGTTCCCATCCCCCTGCCACATTAGTTTAAACCCTCCCCAACAGCACTAGCAAACACTCCCCCTAGGACATTGGTTCCAGTCCTGCCCAGATGCAGACCGTCCAATTTGTACTGGTCCCACCTCCCCCAGAACCGGTTCCAATGGCCCAGGAATTTGAATCCCTCCCTCTTGCACCATCTCTCAAGCCACGTATTCATCTTAGCTATCCTGTCATTCCTACTCTGACTATGATAGAGCTCCTTCCTGTCCCAGTACTGGTGCCAGTGTCCTATGAAAATGAACCCCTCTTTCCCACACCAATCCTTCAGCTACGTGTTTACTTCCCTGATCTGTTTGTCCCTGTGCAAATTTGCACGTGGCTCTGGTAATAATCCTGAGATTACTACCCTGGAGGTCCAGCTTTTCAATTTAGTTCCTAACTGCTGATACTCCCTTAGCAGGACCTCTGCCCTATTCTTTCCTGTGTCGTTGGTTCCGACATGGATCACGACAACTGGACCCTCCCCCTCCCTTTCCAGATTCTTTTCCAGCCATTTCAAGATGTCCCTTACCCTAGCATCAGGTAGGCAACGTACCCTTCTGGACTGTCGATCCTGAGTGTAAAGAATCGTATCTATCCCTCTAATTATCGAATCTCCTATAACTACCATCTTTCCACTCTGCATCTCTTCCCCTTGGACAACCTTCTGCTTCAGGATGCCTTGGTCAGCATTCTGGCTGTCCTTCCCACAGTCTTTTTCCTTATCCTCACAGGTATCAAGTGCATTGTACCTGTTGGACAGGACTAGTGTGTGTGGGACCTCCTCCTCCATCTCCACTCTGTTCCCACTACCCTGCTGACTACCAGTCACACTCTTCCCCCTCCTGTGCCTATGCTTTCCTCTGATGTGTGACTGGATTCTGGAGAAAACTGTCCAGATATTCCTCCCCCTTCCTTGTGTGTCGGTGTGTCTGTAACTCGCACTCCAGCTCGAAGACTCGAAGCCGGAGTATCTCAAGGCAGAGACATTTACTGCAGATATGGCAATCAGGGACAATCTTGCTGTCCACAAACTGCCACATACTGCAACCCCGACGCATACTGTGCACTGTCATTTCTAGTTTTTATTTGTTTATTTACTTAGTTAGTCTAGTTATTTATTTATTTCATTACTCCTCCCCTAGCAATCCCTCGGGGTGGCGGAAACAGTGTCAGGAAGCAGAGAAATGGGACAGCTTGCTGGGCCTTGCTCCCCACCACCATTTACATGTGGTGGATGAGGTTGTGGTGGCTGAAGAGAAAAGGAAATCCAGGTTGGAGTGGGGAGGCAATGGTAAGATTCACGTCCCCCTTTTTCCCACTGGTTCCGCTGCTGTCCTGCCCCAAATCAGGTGGGATAGCAAAGGAAGACCCGCCCTAAATACCTAATGAGGCCCTCAGTAGGACACTTCATCAGGTTGGCTGTAGTGTCATGTAGATAGGAAGAAATCCTGACCCACCAATAACCCTCCCATCTGCAGGAATTTCAGCCCCGTGGGTCTTACCTCAGCTTTTTTCCAGGATAGTTTTTTGTTGAAGAATTTGTAACAGGACGATAACTCATCTTCCCAGTCAGGCATACAAAAACGTTCATTCTTTTGATGATCATGAACTGCTTCAGGATAAGGAACCATTTATTCTTCATTCCCAGGATCAAATTGACGTAACATTTGTCTTTTCCTCAATGCACTTCTGTTGTTCTGCTTGTTAAAAACAGTAGTTAAATCAGATAAACAAGCTGAAATAATCACAAGTAGAACCCAGAAATGTTTATGATTCAAAGTAAATGACAATGGCTCCAAAAATACATGGGTCAGTGATCCTGGCAATTACAACAGGATTGTGTCCCTCAAGAACCTGTACCATTGGCTCTGGAGAATTCCTGTGGTTAGGGGGCGTCCCCTAATTAGACTGCCATTGGCGGGTGGGAGAACATCTAGATCGCCTATCATTATATGACTGAAAAGGCTGTCAGAGCAGGTCCATCCAGCGTGATCCTGGCATAATTGTCGGGATCGTGGCCCTGTGGTTTTTTGGCACCAACACACAGTATGAAAACACAGCAGCAAGACTGAGAGACTCATTTCTCGAAGGGTTGTGGCTTCCCTAAGGCATGGGAGAGGAGCTAAGACAACACAATGTAGCCATTTGTGCACTTATTCACAATGTCGTGGTGTATCTCAACAAGAAAGACCACTGCTCTCTGAACTCTATGAATTTCAAATGCCATGTAACCATCACCAGAAAGTCACTTATGTGAACGGTATCATGACACCATTCTAAAACAGTCTCGCATGCCCCAGCTCCTCCAAAAGAAACAAGGCTGCAGGTTGGCTCCTGGGAGAACTTGGTTGCCTGCTTCAGTGATGGTTTTTGATACCTCGACACAACTCCTATACTTCAACAGAGCGCAGGAGACTCAGCAAACAGGCATTTGGGGTGTTCAAGCAATAATTCAGATGCTTTGACCAATCAGGGTAGGATTTACAATATGCCAAAAGAGGGTTGGTAGAATTGCAGTATTCTGCTGCATGTTGCACAATATTGTTGTCAACCAAGACCTCGCCCTGGAATTTGCTGAGGAACAATAAGAAGCTATGCAAGATGATGTTCAAGAGCCACCAATGTAAGAACAGCCAGTTGAGGAAGGGAGCCTGGTGCATAGAGCCTCATTGCCCATTGCCAGTCTCTTGCATTAAGCCCCCACATGGTCCTTACAACTGTCATCAGAATGGAGCTGCTAACCTGGACCTTCCATCTGCTTTACCTTGCTTGTTTTGCCTTTTAGCTATTTCTATTGCCGTTGCCTGCTGGTTTATTGATCACATTAAAGGAAGGAATAACAGCAATCTATAAATGAGATTAATTGTTTTTATTTATGTAGAAGGAATAGATATGGAGTTGTTGTACTGCTCAAACTTGTGGATTTAAATAATGTGACTCTATTTTCTTAAAGCTGTGGTGATACTTTGAAACCTTTCCATCCTTAAACTGACAAATACCAGGAGTGATGTGGAATTCAATACTCCTCATTTTTTTCTCCTCCCCTTCCACCCATCTAATTGTGTATGAGATTGGCCTTCAACGAGGATTGTTTTCTTACTATTTTCCATGAACCCGATTTAGATGAGGACCACAGCCCGAAGCAGCGGTAGAAACCGATGAATATTCTGATGCTGCTTTCCACTAGCATTACATCACTACCTTTTCCTCTCAATTAACTAATAGAGGAAAATTTGGTCTTAAATATCTAGTTGAAATTACCTGCAGCATCAATGAAAATTAATGCACTTTGCAGCAAAATTGGCCCCCAGAATCATGTCTGTCGAGTGAAGCTCCTTTCAGGTAGCCTAAAGTGAAAGAAAAAGGTTTAATGTTAATATTAAGATAATTTTACATTTCTGAAGTAATGAGAGGGAACTTCCCTTGCTGAATTTCCCCTGGATTCCTCCTTCCCCTTTTCCAATGTGATAATTTTGAGCTTTGCGATTTGATATTTATGCATGTGGCAGACTCTGTAACCCTTTGGAACCAAAGGAATTCAGTACAATTGGTTGGATCAGCAATGATGTCAATATCACTGATGACCAATAAGTTTTTGATAGCTTATGATTGGCACAGAAAGATAGCTGAGGCTGATGGAGATTCCACAAGATAACACTAACTGTAATGCTCAGTCAGCTATGGAGACAGTCACTAATGTGTCCCAAACTTAAGGCATAATTCAATGAATCTTTGAAATGTGATTGAGGTGAAAGCTTGGGCTCTGGTTACCTCCAGACCACCAAAACAAAGGGGCAACATAATCCAATAGATGTTTCTAAATCCATGCTGATTGTGATCTCTCCCCATTCTAGTCATCTGTAGCTAGTTAACTATTTTCTAGCCTGAAACTATATGAACCGAATCCCAGGACAAATTGTTTTTGTTTAGCACAGAAGCTATTGAAAAGAACATAATGAAACAAAGGAAAGTGATAATTAACAGTGATGTTAGTGTATATTTTGATTTCATGGTTACTGTTAGTTGTCATCTTATTGTCAACATGAAAGAGTGTTTAAACTTTCTTTGAAATGTTCCAGAGTATCAGGTTCATACAAGAAACACATTAGGGAAATAAGCCACATACGGAACTGATTATCCTCCAGCTGTGTTTATTCCCCGGAACTATAATGGCACAGGGCTTCCACCTAGCAGTTTGGCCCGCGGTAACACAATCCTATTTTCCCCGAGGCGGGGTTGTTTGATATTGAGTTTGGGCTGAATGGCAGCTGGTCGCCACCGAGTGTGAGGGAAATCCAGTGCAGCTGCAATGTACAAATCGCTGCTTAAAGAGGCAGGTGATGTCTGGAAATCCTGGCAGCACACGTGTCGAACTGCAGTCATGTCAAGGTGCTTCACAGAGGCGTAATGAGACAAAAAGGGATGACGAGTCAAAGAGGAAGATATTAGGAGGGGTGCCCAAAAGCTTGGCCAAAGAGGTAGTTGGAAGGGGGGTCTTAAAGGAATGCAATAAAGCTTAAATATAGATCTTGCCATTTTTTTCTGGAACATTCAAATTGGCTGACAGGATCCAGCTCAGATAGGAGCACAAGAAAGCTGTCTTTGATCTGGCACTGGAATCTGGTTGGTGGTCGAAGTGTAAATTTATGCATGGTATGGGAGACAACACCGGAGTATATTTCAATTTTGGCTGCAGATGTATAAACGTTTAGAAGCACCCGTGACCACAAACATGTAAATATGCCTGTGCCTTGACTAAGGACAATGTATGTGGAGTTATACATTGGCAAACTATGATGTGTTTCATAATATTGTATCTAATTAGTCTAGTGTAATATTGATGCATTGTTAATTATGATTGTTAATAAATGTTTATATTTTCAAAGACTGGCTGGAGCTCCATCACCAAAGGATAAACTGGATTATGGCTACTGAGGTACATTCCATTGACACTGTAGAGTCTTGAAGATGGTGCTGGAGGCGTGTGTGGGAAGTCTGTTTTAAATCAATGAAAGACTCTGCTGGAGTAGGGTTGAGATCACAATTGACTTTGCTGCAAGTATTTGATTATTGCCTTGTTCTCTGTAGTTGTAGTCTGATTCTGCTGCTTGCTTGTATTATTTAATTTGTAGATAAACATTTTAATTACTTTAGCCTGTACAATTCTGGTCCTTCATTTGATATTTTGATCCTTTCAAAAGATCAATGCATTTGGGACAACAGTTGGTCCCATGCCATTAACCTCTGCAAGTGTAGATCAGACACAATGCACACTTCTGGAGTGTGGGAAACAAGGTCTACACTTGGCAGGTGCATTGAAGCCATAGAGAAGGACAATAGTATTGTTAAACCAAATTGTATTATTTTATCTAGGTCCTGATCATCTTGTACATTAAAGGAGGATGGTTTTAACAAAGCATATCCAGTCAGATGGATTGTCATACTAATATTCCAGATTTATCTTCTTTATATTGTTTTCTCCCTTATTGGTGCTGTCCTTCTTTAAATATGCAGATCGGGGGCCGATGATGTTTTCAGACTCCGGCTGTAGCATTAAATCAGGTCTCAATGGGAAAGCCGTTATGGCAGGTCAGAAGAAGCCCAGGAAGATAATTTTTTTAGGCCCCATAAGTGAAGTTTAGGGCTCCCCTGCCTTGGCTCCCACCTGTTCCCTCTCACAAGACCTTCCCGAAATCCTCTTTCCCATACTTATCTGCATGCTGATGGGTGGCCATGGACCACCCAAACTTTTAGAAACTGCTCCCCATACTGGGCATGAAATGAACAGATGGTGTGGTAACAAAGCTTGCTGGTTAAAATTGCCTTGTTCTCATGCTACCACCAGGTGGGCGGGAAATTAACTCGCCAGTGTAGATTCCCGTCGGAAACCGGCTGGGAGTTCAATTCCACCCCATTTAAAGAAGGACCCCGCTGGCTTCAGGCAGCTGCATAACTGCCTGCTCAGAAGAGCAGATTAAAATGGGATCGTGCGAACCAGGTGGGAAATCGACGGGTAAGTCACCCAGAGCATTTTAACTCCCCACCTGCCCAGTTTCCATTGGGCAGGTAGGGTTAAAGTCCTTCCCAATTTACACCAAGCTTTCTCCATAACTCAGTATCCTTTGATTCTAGGCATCAGTCAGGTGACTCTCCTTTGGACTGTGTCCAGAACTTTAATGTCCAACTCGTGTCTTAGGGCTCGATTTTCCGATCGCGTTTCCGGCGGGTTTCCAGCGGGTTGGCCCCGAAAATCCCGATATCCGGTCACGTGACCGGATCGCGAAGAAATCCCGGCCACTTCCGGGTACCGCGCTGACGTGCGGGGCTGCGCGCGCAAGCCCCGCTGGTGGGAATCCCGCAGGCAATTAAAGCCAGCGGGGTTCCACTTGAGAGTACTTAACTTGCTCGTTGTGGTCAGTTAATGAGCTGAAGCAGCTGTCAAAAGAGGAAGTGTGGGATTTTAGGTTCAACGCAGTCAGTTTCCCACACTGGGGGAAACAGTACCTTTCAAACCAGGCGTGTTGCAGCCAGCAGCCTGTGGCAGGTGCCAAGGTGCGCTCCACGGGGGAGAGCCCTCACCCACGCAGGAGGCCACCGCGTCACATAGGGCAACCCCTGCCCTCCACCACCCCCCGCCAAGCCAGAGGACAGACCGACACGAAACCGCAGCCCCAGTCCGAGGACCCACCCACCTACCCTGCACAACCCCTCAGACCAACACCTGCCAGATGGGTGGTGCGTTGACATCGTCGGAGGACGAACAGGATGACCAGCCCCAGCAGCCTCGCAGTCCACGCCGTCCGCCTCGGAGAGGTGGGGCCCCCCAACACGGTGCTGCGGCACACCCACCTGCACAGCAGGAGGGAGGGCAACTGCAGAGAGAGATGCATCGCAGGAGGCACTACCCTCCGCACAGGGTGTACAGAGCGAGGCTCAGCTTCATGGACCTCTCCGAGGAGCAGTCCATACGGAGGCTCAGAGTCAATCGCCAGGTAGTCGCCGACATCTGCAGCCTCCTTAACGACGAGCTGCTCCCTGATGGACCAAGCAGCATCTTCTTACCTGTCGCCGTCAAAGTCACCACTGCCCTCAACTTCTTCGCATCCGGTTCCTTCCAGGGTGCCACCGGGGACATTACCGGGGTCTGTCAGTCCTCTGCACACAAGTGCATAAGGCAGGTCACCGATGGGTTGTTCCGCAGGGCCTCCCACTACATCAACTTCGCCATGGACGAGCGCAGCCAGATGGAGAGGGCGGTTGGATTCCATGCCATGGCCGGCTTCCCACGGGTGCAGGGTGTAATCGATTGCACCCACATCGCAATACGGGCACCTCCGCATGAGCCAGGGCTGTTCATCAACAGGAAGGGGTATCACTCCATGAACGCCCAGCTCTTCTGTGACCACCGCCAGAGATTCCTACACGTGTGCGCCAGATACCCCGGCAGCTGCCACGATGCCTTCGTCCTCAGGGAGTCCGCCGTCCCGCCCATCCTGCAGGCACCCAACGCCGGCAACGGCTGGCTCCTCGGCGACAAGGGGTATCCCCTCCACACGTGGCTCATGACACCTCTGAGGAACCCCATCACCGAGCCGGAGCGTCGGTACAATGACAGCCACACTGCTACCAGGTCTACAATTGAGCAGACCATAGGGCTTCTCAAGATGCGCTTCAGGTGCCTTGATCGTTCTGGGGGAGCGCTGCAATACACACCATTCAGAGTGGGACGAATCATAGTTGTCTGCTGTGCCCTGCACAACATGGCCCAACAGAGAGGGGTGCCGCTGGAGGAGGCCCCATCCACACCCGCCACCCACATTGAGGAAGGCGAGGGCGAGGAGGAGGAGGAGGACGCGCCAGAGGATGTTGGACGACCCATGCGCCGAGCCGCGACTCACCGGGATGGTCGCCGGGCCAGGGAGGCACTCATACGTCAACGGTTCTCCTAGAGTCACACACTGCGAGGCGCTCGCATCTCCTCACCTGCACATGCGAGCGGCCATACCAGCCCCCTCCACTGAAGAGTGCTGCCAGTAATCCTGCACCCACAGCAGTGTGCCCAATGGGTGGCAGCAGGTGTTCGCCGTCATGATGGCCTCCATGGAACGCACCTATTGCACAAGCCGCGGAAGAATGGACGAGAGGTGGCAGGAGTGGTGAGAATAGACTATTTAATATCTCGAATGTGACATTATATAAGAAAAAAAGTACGAAATAATAAACACCCTGGTGTTTTCCCTTTGTGATTATAAGGCCTTTGCAATTCTTTTCCGGGAACCCCTACGTGGTGCTACCCCTGTGGCTCCAGCAGAGGTAGTGGCAGGTTGCTCGTCTTCTTGCCTTGACCGGGTAGATGCTTTTGGCGGACGGCCCCTGGGTTTCGGTGCCCATGACGGCACCTCCACAGACTGCTCCTCCTGCACCGGGGCAGGGGCAGACTCGGCCACCTGGAGAGGAGGCACCATTGCGGGTACTGGTTGAGAGGTGGGCGACGGGTGGGACGTGGGGGCGCCTTGAGAGGCGTCCCCGCTTCCATGTCCCCGGTCACCATCATCCCTCTCTTGGCCTCGGCCCACATCACCCCTTCCACCCTGCTGGACGGCAGTTTGGATGGCATGTGTGAGGTCTTGCAAGGCCACCCCTAGTGTATCCCTCAGCCTGTTGATGGCGTCGGAATGTTGCTCACCCTGAATCCGTACAGACGTTGTCAGGGCCTGCATGGACTCGATCTGGAGCTGTGCGTGACGCTCGAGGGAGGCCAGCCTGTCCTCCACCGCAGACAGTCCCGCACCTACCTGCGACACTGTGTCGCCGGTACCCTCCTGTGCCTGCGCCACCAATGCCCACATGCAGGAGGTGGACTCCTCCATCGCCTGCGCTATTGTGGACAATGCGCGCGGCACCTCTGCCAGTACCTCAGCAATTAGCTGGTGGCCCTCGACGACTCTCCTTTTCACTGGTGGCCCCCTGGGTTCAGCATCTGGGTCCGGCTGAGCAGAGCCTGGAGATGAGTGCTCCCTCCGTCGCGGACCCTCCGCGGCTGCCCCTGCCACCAGGGTCTGCTCATGCTCACTCGTGCGCGGTGACTCACCAAGTGCTACCCCAACTAGTTGGCGAGGGGGACCCACCGAGGTGCGTGTCTCTGCGCTGGTGGATGGTTGGCTCTGATGTGACGATGCACCCTCAGAGACCGCCATGTCCTCTGAGGAATTGCCCTCCACGATCGCTTCACCCAAAGACGGACCTGCAAGAGAACAGAGGGCACTTTGAGGCATGTGGACCAACTTGACAGTGCGCCTGATGGCAGGTGATGAGACGGTAACTCGCAATCATGGGTGTTGAGTGTCAGCTTTCCCTTACCGGCCGTTTCGGCAGCGACACACTCGCCATCGGCCACCGACAGGCAATGTCGCGTGCGGGCGAGGTCGAGCGCCTCCACCTCTGCGTCGGTGAGCTCCACCACTTGCGGCGGCCCACCTCCGGTGCGTGCCCTTTCCCTATTGTTCTTGCTTCTCTTCTCCTGTGAAGGCAAAACACAGATGTGTGAGTGGGTGCGTATTGCATCGTGAGACGCATCGAGCATCGGTGTGGTTGGGTTGAGCGTGGCGCGGATGGATGGGAGGAAGCGTGGGCCACGTGCCCATCCCATTGCATGGGGATTGGGGTGTGTGGTAGTGTTCAGGTGGGGTCAGGGACGGTGGGTACTTGCGTGCACGGCGAGGATGGTGAATGAGTGGCTGTGAGGATTGCTGATGGAGCGCAGTGGTGGCTGTGCAGGAGAGGGTTGTGATCTGCTTGGCGTGATGGTGGGGACGGGATGTGGGAGGGTGCGTTGGTGTACTCACCTTGCCAGACCTAGTCAGGTCATTGAAGCGTTTGCGGCACTGCTCCCAAGTCCTTGGGGTGTTGCCCCTGCTGCTCACCTCCGCCGCCACCTCTGCCCATGCCTTCCTGGTTGCGGCGGCAGGGAACTTGCATCCATCTTCTGGGAAGAGTGTTTCCCTCCTCCTCCTCACGCCCTCCAGCATCAGCTGCAGTGCCAGGTCTGAAAAACGGGGCGCAGCCTTTCCCCTTTGCTGAGCCATCGTCTCAAACCGCTTGCTTGTAGCAGGAGGGGCTTTGGGAGACTGCCCCTTTAACTGGAGCTCCTACATCGCGTCGACGGTACTGCGCGTGCGCAGCCGGCCGGCACGCAGCTGGGGAGCGCAGAACCCGGAAGCAGGGCTTAATCGGTCCAATTATCCCGCGATCGCGTGGGGGACGCACACGATTAGCCGTCCGCGTTTTCGACGCTCCCGGAGGACCACCCGCTGGGAACCCGCAGGCCTGCTAAATTCGAGCCCTTAGTGACTAGAACTGGGTGCTGTACTCAAAGTACAGTCTGACCAGAATGCTAAAGAAAGAAAAAAAAGAAAGACTTGTATTTATCTCGTGCCTTTCACAACCTCAGGATATCCTAAAAAGCTTTACAGTCAATTAAGTACTTTTGAAGTGTAGCCACTGTTGTAATGTAGGAAACCAATTTTCGTACAGCAAGGTCCCACAAACTGCAATGTGATAATGCCCAGATAAGCTGTTTTAGTGATATTGGCTGAGGAATAAATATTGACCAGGACAATGGGGAGAACTCCACTGCTCTTCTTCGAAATAGTGCCATGGGATCTTTTACATCCACCTGAGAGGACAGAAGGGGCCTCGGTTTAATATCTCATCCGAAAGACTCTACAGCTTAAGCACAACCTCCTTTGATGTGTAGTCTATGGTTTTGGCCATATGGTTCAACATTTTGTCCCTGAAAATCCCTAGGAGGTTCTCCCATTCTCCTGCTATAATTTCCGCAGGTGACTAGTGGAACTACTGGAGAAATGCAATAAATGTCTGTTTTCAAACTTTTGCACCATTTCTCTGTGTGTTCCGCCATCTCCCACTAAAGTTATGGGGAGAGACTGGAAGAACCCCCTTGGAATTTCAGAGCCTCTCTTTGCTTTGTTAATTGGTGCCTTGTAGTAACTGGATAAGAAGAGCAATGGCCTCGCTATTAACCTCCCACAATGGGCGGGAGAGAGTCGTGGGGGGGGGGATTAAAGACTTTACTATGAGGAACGCATCTCCAACATGGGCGCTTGCGCCCACCACCTTTTTTACGGTGGCAGGTTTCGAGGCATCCGAGTGCCCAGCCGTGGAGAGGTGGGACACTTCATTAACATATTTAAATCAGGCTCCCTCAGTGCAATTGGAAGCCCGATTTCAAATTCACTGCTGCTGCGCGGGTTTCCCCGGGGTCGGGACGCCAGCAGTAAAAGGGAGGCGGGAGCTGCCGGCTCCACAAGGTAACTGCTGTTTCCAACACTCCTTGTGGACCAGGAGGATCAGGATTGCTCCCCCCATCCTCCTCAAGGAAGCCTTCGGTCCAGCCCATGCCGATCGTGGACAATCTCTCCTTCCTGCTGCGATGGCCAATCCCTTCCCCCCCCCCCCTACCCCGAGCTGCGATGGTCGACCTTCCTCCCTCCCGATTGCTGGGGACCGCCCCCAAGGGTCCCCGGCTGCGGTCTCCTGCCACTGGTTTTTCCTCCTGGCCGCCAGCCAGGCTGTCAATTTGGCCAGCTGCTGGTGGGAAACGAATCAGAAAATGATAATGAGGTCCTTTAAGTTCAGCAGGCCCTCCGCGTCTTCTTCGGCCATTTTCGGACTCCCCCGCACCCTCCCCAGCTCTTCGTAAATACCAGGGCCAATGTGTCTACAAAACCCCTACATATCTTTCAAAATCATCCTTAGCTATTTCATTCATAGAGTAACATGCAGTACTTTACAGTGATTGGGCATTAGGTTCACCCCTCGTCAAAGTGTACTCATAGTTGAAACAAAACAATATTATTTTATTTGTTTTTAGCAGTTATAGCAATGCTTAAGGGAACTGAATTTTAGGGCAGCTGAAGGATACTTATCTAATTTTGAGCCTTTACGTTATCTTCTCATTCAGTGATCTCTTTGGGGTGGATTTCATTGAATCATAGAATCATACAGCACAGAAGGAGGTGATTCAGCCCATTGTGCATGTGCTGGCTCTTTGAAAGAGCTATCCAATTAGTCCTGCTCCCCTGCTCTTTCCCCATGGTCCTGCAATTCTTTCCTTTCCAAGTATTCATCCAATTCCCCTTTGAAACTTATTATTGAATCTGCTTCCATTACCCTTTCAGGCAGTGCATTCCACTTCCTAACAACTCGCTGTGTAAAGAAAAATTCTTCTCATCTCTCCCTGGCTTTTTTGCCAATTATCTTAAATCTGTGTCCTTTAGTTACTGACCTTCCTGCCAGTGGAATTGTTTCGCCCTATCTACCCTATCAAAACCCCTCATAATTTTGAACACCTTCATTAAATCTCCCCTTAACCTTCTTTGCTCTAAGGAGAACAATCCCAGCTTCTCTAGTCTCTACATTACTAATCTGCATTTAATTTCATCTGCCATGTGTCTGCCCATTTCACCAGTCCTCCTGAAGTTGGCTACTATCCTCCTCACTGATTCTTCCATTTCCAAGTTTTGTGTCATCTGCAAACTTTGAAATTATGCCTGCTATACCCATGTCCAGGTCATTAATATATATCAAGTATGTGAGGTTATCCACTTTGGATCAAAAAAGGATAGAACAGGGTACTTACTAAAAAGTAAAAAGTTAATAACAGTGGATGTCCAAAGGGACTTAGGGGTTCAGGTACATAGATCATTGAAGTGTCATGAACAGGTGCAGAAAATAATCAAGAAGGCTAATGGAATGCTGGCCTTTATATCTAGAGGACTAGAGTACAAGGGGGCAGAAGTTATGCTGCAGCTATACAAAACCCTGGTTAGACCGAACCTGGAGTACTGTGAGCAGTTCTGGGCACCGCACCTTCAGAAGGACATATTGGCCTTGGAGGGAGTGCAGCATAGGTTTACTAGAATGATACCCGGACTTCAAGGGTTAAGTTACGAGGAGAGATTACACAAATTGGGGTTGTATTCTCTCGAGTTTAGAAGGTTAAAGGGTGATCTGATCAAAGTTTATAAGATATTAAGGGGAACAGATAGGGTGGATAGAGTGAAACTATTTCCGCTGATTGGGGATTCTAGGAGTAGGTCTAGGAGCCAGACCTATCAGGAGTGAGATTAGAAAACATTTCTACACACAAAGAGTGGTAGAAGTTTGGAACTCTCTTCCGCAAACGGCAATTGATACTAGCTCAATTGCTAAATTTAAATCTGAGATAGATAGCTTTTTGGCAACCAAAGGTATTAAGGGATATGGGCCAAAGGCAGGTATATGGAGTTAGATCACAGATCAGCCATGATCTTATCAAATGGTGGAGCAGGCACGAGGGGCTGAATGGCCGACTCCTGTTCCTACGTTCCTAAGAAGAGCAGTGGTACCAACATCAACCCCTGGGGAACACCATTGTATACTCCCTCCAGTCTGCATTCTGTCTCTTAGCCAATTTCATATCCACGCTTCCACTGCCCCTTTAATCTCATGGGCTTCAATTTTGCTAACAAGTCTATTATATGGCACTTTACCAAATGTGTTTTGTAAGTCCATATGCACAATACCAACTGCACTACCTTTATCAACCATCTCTGTTATTTCATCGAAGAACTCAATCAAGTTTGTCAGACACGATTTGCCTTTAACAAATCCATGTTGGGTGTCATTTATTAATTGTAAACAATTTTACAACACCAAGTTATAGTCCAACAATTTTATTTTAAAATCCACAAGCTTTCGGAGGCTTCCTCCTTCCTCAGGTGAGGAAGGAGGAAGCCTCCGAAAGCTTGTGGATTTTAAAATAAAATTGTTGGACTGTAACTTGGTGTTGTAAAATTGTTTACAATTGTCAACCCCAGTCCATCACCGGCATCTCCACGTCATTTATTAACCCATTGGAGACAAAATGGTGTAACCTGATAAACACTTTATATACCTCGTGTAACATATTGCTAGAGAATGAACCAATTTATTAGTATGGTATTCAATGGGTTCCTTATTGGGTACAGGAATTTGGGGTCATGTGACAGCAAGGTCTTTTTGCTTTTTGCTTTTTTATTTATTTCAGTGAAGTTCTCCAGGCACTGTCTGGATTGATATGACATCAGGATAAACTGGATGGAAGTGTTTCGAGGCAACCCTACCAAAAATCCAGAGAGTGTGTTCAAAATCCATCAAAGAGACAGAGAGAGATTAATTACAACATTCTAGTCATCTCAAATGGATAGAAATACTAATTTAAATGCAGGACTAGATGAAGAAAGTTGAATATTTTAAGTGTTTCAGAAAATATCAAACAGGTTCTTTTGCAATTGTTTTTATTATTTACTGCTGGACTAAATCGTTACAATCACCATAAACACAGCGACTCTACCACTCCAAGACAATTCAAGGCAGTGAATCCATTCTTCTGAAGGGTACATGAAGTATCATTACATTTTTTTGACTTTAGATAAGCTTGTAGGAACAAACAACAGGTAGTTCTTCTGCACAGCTTGCATCACTCCATCCACCTCTAACACCTGGGGAAAAAAAACAAGTTGAGATACAATAATCTCTCTCACAAACATTATTGATCAGTGAATCAGATTGCTGTGTGTGAAACAGTTTGATCTGTTTTTCTCTGTCAATATAAATATTTATTTCATATTGTACACAAAAATTAGTTTAGATTTTACATTGTGATTTAAGATTACTATTTTCCTGCAGTTGCCAGAAGGGGCTCCAAAACATTGCTAAACATTTCCCTTTATCACAGGACAAACTTAACACTAATGGAGGCAAGTTCATGATTTAAAGGACAGTTTCTGTCTGGCAATGTTCTGACATTTTAGCACTGGACGAAATGAGCACTGTCTGTGGAGAGGGAAGAGAGGAGGATGGTTGATCTTATGACAAAACATGGGCAGGTTCAGAATATTTTCAACATTTCAAAACAGCCCTGAATGTCCTTTGTGCAAACTGGAGTCTTTTCTACTGAAGGAATAACTCCAGTTATGGACATGAGGCGACCATGTAAAACAAAAAGTCGGTGCAGTTATAAGGAGTTCCCATCACTGCTGATTCCAAAGCGATGGAAAAGTGGACTCAGAACAATAATCCATTATGATTTGTGCAACTGCCGTCGGAAATATGGTTTTGTCGTTGATGCCAGATAAAAATATAGCAAAACTACCCAGAAAGTACAGGGCACAATCAGCCATTAACGATAATACTCGATATAACCAAGATGACTCTGAACTAAGATTCTACCGTAACTTCAGCCGAGTTTCAGTGTGTTGAAATTTGAGTCTTTACCCAACATATTTATCACTTTCATCCTCGCTGGGTCAAAATCCTGGAACTGCCTAACAGTACTGTTGGAGTACCATCACCACACGGACTGCAGTGGTTCAAGAAGAAGGCTTACCACCACCATCTCAAGGGCAACTAGGGATGGGCAATAAATGATGGCCTTGCTAGCGACGCCCACATCCCGAGAATGAATAAAAAAAATATGAAGAATATATGAACATTTAGGATTGCTGAAATCTCCATGCAGCAGCCACCATCCTAGTCAATATTCATCAAGTTTTGTAAATGGTTTTGAACCAGTGACAATGTAGCAAAATTTACCACAGTTTAGTACCTTCACAAACAGGAAATGAGCCTCTTGATCCCTATAAACAGCAAACTCATTGGCAAAACAGATGTGATCGACAGAAACTTAAAGCCATAACAGGAAAATAGACAGAATGTTCTGTTTCACCAATACAGGTATTGAGCAGGATACAGGCACTGGGCAGGAGAGCAGCAACATCTGGTCAGGCACCACCTCCTGATAAAAGTTCAAAGAAAGTAAATCTGGAGGAAATCACCAGATGTATGAACACCATGGCCTAAAAAAATCAATCGAGTTGCGTTCGTTTTTTAAGTGCAAAACATGTGGCTAGGTGTCCAATACTGGCGTGGGACAGCTGGCATCAACGAGGGAACCAGTAGTGCTGAGATTAGGAGGTGCAAAGTGTGTGAGTAGAAGGAGAAGGAGATGGAGTGAAGTGTGGTGCAATGATTGTAGGAGAGTGAAGGGAAGCAGGGGTGGGGAGGGTTGTGAGTAGTGGGCTGCAGGTAGTGCAAGTGTGAGCAGACAGTAATTGAGCTGACAGGTTGGATTCTTACCTTGACAACCCTGGTGAGGTCATTAAACTAAGCTCCAGGCATTGACTTCTTGAGCTACCTCTTCCCATTGTTGACGCATGTGTTGCCTGGAGGACTTTCCATCAACCGGGGTAACAAGATCTCTGTCCTTCTGCTGACAACCTGCACAATGTGCTTCTAATGCTGCACCTGAGAATTGGGGACCTAATTGCAGATCTTCCAGCCATATCACCTAGTTTCAAGCCTTTCCGGCTGCCACTTCCTTTAAGAGACTTTAAGTGGCTCAATTTCCCACCCCCTAAACAGGCGTGTAGCTAATAAGTAGCATGGGTAGCGCTTGCTGCACACTTGTCTCATAATAAGCTGCCGGCTTGAATTTCCTGCAGTCCCTGTGAACGAGCATGTGCAGCGCGTGCCCCGCACCCTGCACGCCCATTTTCACGTGTGATCAAATTTCTAGGCCCATGTCTGTCACCAGGAGGTCAGAAAGACATTCTATGCTTATGTTTCCTTGTGTCCTCTCTGTTACATACGTTGCTGTAGGGAAACAGTAAGTTTACATAATGGGATTACTGCTGTTGTGACCAAAGGAGAAATGTAGCCTTAGTTGTGGCTCATAACTTATTACATCCTGTAATTGTAATGTATAAGTCTGTGTAGGTTATTTATGTGGGTGAGTGTGGATGACTTGGTATCATCTACACCAGTAAATGACCTTTTTCTGTTGTGACAAATTTTCTGAAATACCAGCTCATCCTGCTCCTCAAGGATGATACCAGCTGCCATGGAACAAACTTCAATGTTGCTGTGGTGTTGCTGGGATTGGGGAAGACTTGTCCACTTAGCACCAATCCTGAGCTGGGCCAATAGGTGATAGGTCCATAGGCTCATTATGGATGAGCAATCTGCAACCTGGCATACTTGTTGGATCAAAACTGGATGAGTGTCATTGGTGGTTTTATATAACTAATAGTTTCAGCAACCCATTTTAGACACTGGAAACAGGTATGGGAAACATGCAACTTCTAGTCACAATGGACAAAGTGTCAACCCATGCAGCATGGCTACTTCTGAGCTTCATTCTACTGTCACACCAGGAAGCCTACTCCCATTGCATTAGTAGATCAGTCAGTCCCTCTATTGTATCTGGAAATCGTTTGCAGGAAGGTGCATTTCAAATACAGTCTAAAATGCTAACGTACCTCCAGAATTGATGTGCACACAATTCTCATTTCCTTTTACATCATCATCAGGTTGGTCATGATTCCATTTTGCGAAATCTAGTGGAGATCCATCACTCCACAGAAAATGGCCCTCCTGTGTGAGAAATTATCTTGTTATTTTAATGACTACATTCTGTGAAAAAGCAAGCAATTTGTATTGTTTATTTTAAATGGGTAATAGGCTCTGTTAAAAAAGCAGAGAGCAGAAATTGGTGTGAACATTTTAAGTGGCCCTCTGATAGCATCGCTCACAGTAATATTCAGGCTATAAGAACTAAGGCAACTGTACCTCATAGCAATCACTAAGACCAATCCAAGTGGCGGGTTGTGATAGCTCCTCAGCCTTTATCAGATTTTGAATGAACTGGTTATGTTCGTTCCAGTGTATGGAGGCAAGGTGGCCATGTGGCATATATCGTCGGCAGAATAGCTTCAATAGAAAAGAAAATAGTTTCAGATCTTTGGCTTGTTTTTTTTCACAATTATCCTGCTCAATTCTGTTGCTCTTGTGATATGATTAACCCTTGAATTGATGAAGGTTTCAGGGAACGCCAGCCTAACTGTGCTGACCAGTAAAAAAGAAGCAGCTCATAGACTATGACACTGATACAACATTAATAATGCAGTAAAAATCAAATTATTAACCATAAACAGCAAAAATAAATACTAAAAAACTAACATTTTCAACGTTTACATCTGTTTGCCTTTTCCCCTTTTCCTCCTCATTCTTTATTGTTCATTCTCACTCCCTTTTATTTTCATTTTACTTTTATTTGTAACATTTCTACTTTTTAAAAAATATAATACAACTTTAAATACTTTTCTTACCATTTTGCTGAGATTACTTTGTACTTTTTGCAGAGTCTATTTTGGAGACTGGATATGTATCAAAAATATTGGGCCTCTGATTAAAAGCTGGCTCCAATTTTTTTAGCTAGTTGATCACAAGGTCTTACGGCAAATATAGATGAGGGAGACTTTTCAGCCCATCGAAAGGAACCCATGTTTCCCTATCACAGGATACGGTAGCACAGTGGTTATGTTACTGGACTAGTGATCCAGTAGTCATGCGTTCAAATCCCGTCACGGCAGCTGGGGAATTTAAATTCAATTAATTAAATAAAATCTGGAATTAAAATATGAGTATCAGTAATGGTGGCCATGAAACTACTGGATTGTTGTAAAAACCCATATGTGACTCCAGACCTACAGCAATGTGGTTGATTCTTAATTTGCCCTCTGAAATGGCCCAGCAAACCACTCAGTTGTAAAATCTTGCTTAAAAAAAGTCATAATAAGAATAACACCGGACGGACCACGAGGCACCAGACACGACAAACGCAAACCAAGCCCAGTCAACCCTGCAAAGTCCTCCTCTCTAACATCTGGGGACTTGTGCCAAAATTGGAAGAGCTGTCCCACAGACTAGTCAAGCAACAGCCTGACATAGCCATACTCACAGAATCATACCTTTCAGCCAACAGTCCCAGACTCTTCCATCACCATCCCTGGGTATGTCCTGTCCCACCAGCAGGACAGACCGACCAGAGGTGGCGGTACAGTGATATACATGTCAGGAGGGAGTGGCCCTGGGAGTCCTCAACATTGACTCTGGACCCCTGAGATGAAATCTCTATGGCATCAGGTCAAACATGGGCAAGGAAACCTCCTGCTGGAAGACCACCAACCGTCCTCCCTCAACTGATCAATCAGTCCTGCTCCATGTTGAACACCACTTGGAGGAAGCACTGAGGGTAGCAAGGGCACAGAATGTACTCTGGGTGGGGGACTTCAATGTCCATCACTAAGGGTGGCTTCTCCTGAAGGACATAGCTGCCAGACAGGGCCTGCGGTAGGGGGAGAGTGAACCAACACGAGGGAAAAACTTATTTGACCTCGTCCTCACCAATATACCTGTCAGCAAATGCATCTGTCCATGACAGTATTGGTAGGAGTGACCACCGCACAGTCCTCGTGGAAACAAAGTCCAGTCTTCGCACTGAGGATACTATCCAACATGTTGTGTGGCACTACCACCGTGCTAAATGGGATAGATTCAGAACAGATCAAGCTAGCTCAAAACTGGACATCCAAGAAGGCACTGTGGGGCAGCAGCAGAATTATATTCCAGCACAATCTGTAACCTCATGGCTTGGCATATTCCTCACACTACTATTACCAATAAGCTAGGGGATCAACCCTGGTTCAATGAGGAGTGTAGAAGAGCATGCCAGGAGCAGCACCAGGCATACCTAAAAATGAGGTGCCAATCTGGTGAAGCTACAACTCAGGACTACATGCATGCTACACAGCAGAAGCAACATGCTACAGACAGAGCTAAGCGATTCCACAACCAACGGATCAGATCAAAGCTCTGCAGTCCTGCCACATCAAGTTGTGAATGGTGGTGGACAATTAAACAACTAACCGGAGGAGGAGGCTCTGTAAACATCCCCATCCTCAATGATGGCGGAGTCCAGCACATGAGTGCAAAAGACAAGGCTGTAAGCGTTTGCAACCAGAAGTGCCGAGTGAATGATCCAGCTCGGCCTCCTCCTGATATATCACAGCAGCCAGTCTTCAGCCAATTCGATTCACTCCACGTGATATTGAGAAACAGCTGAGTGCACTGGATACAGCAAAGGATATGGGCCCCGACAACATTCCGGCTGTAGTGCTGAAGACTTGTCCTCCAGAACTAGCTGCGCCTCTAGCCAAACTGTTCCAGTACAGCTCCAACACTGGCATCTACCCGATAATGTGGAAAATTGCCCAGGTATGTCCTGTCCACAAAAAGCAGGACAAATCCAATCCAGCCAATTACCGCCCCATCAGTCTACTCTCAAGCATCAGCAAAGTGATGGAAGGTGTCGTCGACAGTGCTATCAAGCGGCACTTACTCACCAATAACCTGCTCACCGATGCTCAGTTTGGGTTCCGCCAGGACCACTCGGCTCCAGACCTCATTACAGCCTTGGTCCAAACATGGACAAAAGAGCTGAATTCCAGAGGTGAGGTGAGAGTGACTGCCCTTGACATCAAGGCAGCATTTGACCGAGTGTGGCACCAAGGAGCCCTAGTAAAATTGAAGTCAATGGGAATCAGGGGGAAAACTTTCCAGTAGCTGGAGTCATACCTAGCACAAAGGAAGATGGTCGTGGTTGTTGGAGGCCAATCATCTCAGCCCCAGGACATTGCTGCAGGAGTTCCTCAGGGCAGTGTCCTAGGCCCAACCAACTTCAGCTGCTTCATCAATGATCTTCCCTGCATCATAAGGTCAGAAATGGGGATGTTCGCTGATGATTGCACAGTGTTCAGTTCCATTCACAACCCCTCAGATAATGAAGCAGTCCGAGCCCGCGTGCAGCAAGACCTGGACAACATCCAGGCTTGGGCTCATAAGTGGCAAGTAACATTTGCGCCAGACAAGTGCCAGGCAATGACCATCTCCAACAAGAGAGAGTCTAACCACCTCCCCTTGATATTCCACGGAATTACCATCGCCGAATCCCCCACCATCAACATCCTGGGGGTCACCATTGACCAGAAACTTAACTGGACCAGCCATATAAATACCCTGTGGCTACAAGAGCAGGTCAGAGGCTGGGTATTCTAAGGCGAGTGACTCACCTCCTGACTCTCCAAAGCCTTTCCACCATCTACAAGGCACAAGTCAGGAGTGTGATGGAATACTCTCCACTTTCCTGGATGAGTGCAGCTCCAACAACACTCAAGAAGCTCGACACCATCCAGGACAAAGCAGCCCGCTTGATTGGCACCCCATCCACCACCCTAAACATTCACTCCCTTCACCACCGGCGCACAGTGGTTGCAGTGTGTACCATCCACAGGATGCACTGCAGCAACTCGCCAAGGCTTCTTTGACAGCACCTCCCAAACCCGCGACCTCTACCACCTAGAAGGACAAGAGCAGCAGATACATGGGAACAACACCACCTGCACGTTCCCCTCCAAGTCACACACCATCCCGACTTGGAAATATATCGCCGTTCCTTCATTGTCGCTGGGTCAAAATCCTGGAACTCCCTTCCTAACAGCACAGTGGGAGAACTTTCACCACACGGACTGCAGCGGTTCAAGAAGGCGGCTCACCACCACCTTCTCAAGGGCAATTAGGGATGGGCAATAAATGCCGGCCTCGCCAGCGACGCCCACATCCCATGAACGAATAAAAAAAAAAGTATCCTACTGAATCTGCTCTGTACCCTCTCTATTGCCTCAATATCCTTCCAAAACTGCACACAATAGTTCAGCTGTGGTTTCAATAAGGTTCTATATGGGCTAGGAATTTCTTTGGAGATGCTCCCACTTCGTCATCGTCATTTCAAGGTTTCTGCTGCACTTTCAGTAAAGTTACCACGGCACAGCAGCAGAAAGTACGAGGAAATTCAGGGCCATGGTTTCAGAGCTTATAACCATTGTCAACTTTAGTGATGAGTGTTCCCCATCCTCCAATTTCTCTCCTTTGAGGTAATTCTCAGTGGTAATTGGAGCATTGTTAAAGAGCAGACTGGCACCTCCACCTCTTCAAGCATGCCTCAGTCCCACCATCTTGGCTCCTTACTTAAGCACCAGCTGAGATACACTCACTCAGGAGGATGTTCTTAGTGAGTCAGAGGGAATACTATAGGGTGATGCACAGAACACCATTGAGCAGGAGAGGGAAGTGGAAAGTAATTCTTACCTGGGAGGAGGGATGACAAACAATTGCCCTCAGCCAAGCAGCTTAGGGACCGAGATCTCAGGGGCATCCTCTTCAAATGGGTAACAATACAGGAGCATAAAATTCGTGCAGGCAGTGGAGATGGTTTCCATGAATTTGCTGCAGGCGGGGATAAATTGGAGGACTCGACTACCCACAGTTGGAGAACAATGTAGGAAGTTTGTGGTGCCATGAAGACTACTCTAGAGTATGTGGCAGTTCGAGAGAGATCTACAGCTGCAAGGTCCCAGGACGAGGATTTAAGGACAGTTGTGGACTCTGGAATGGCAGCTGCGACTACTTTCATTGAGTCCTTATCAGCACCAGGGCTTCCAAGACTTAACTGGAACCATTCAGTATGTTTACCCGCCGATCGTGAGCCGAACTGAGCCATTGTCCAGCATCAGTGGGCTGCCAGGGATGGTAATTGAAGATGCCACTGTCTCTTAGAAAATTGATCCAGCGGCTCCCTCCTTGCAGCCCCCATTGATGCCAGCACATGAGAAAGCTTTGGGGCAATGCCAGGCCACCATTGCAAGCATAAGCTGGAAGCAGGTCCTTCAAGGACATCAGCTTCACTGAAGCGAGTGTCACCTCAGTGCTCTAAAGCCCTAGCTGAAAAGACCAACTCACCACCTCTCAACTTCCTGACACTCAGGAAGCACCATGTTGGAGTAAAAGGGTAGGATCATAGGTAAGCAAGGTTTTAGGTACAAGAGGTAGACATGGTGGTAAGAAGTAGAAGGAGGTGCTTCTGAGGCTCTAATATAAGTAAACTGGAAAATGATCTCTCTACTTGTACATTTTCTGTCAGTGTATCTGAACTCTTCCCCTTGTCATTATAATATGAGGGATGGACCTCTCCCTAAAATGGTCAAAGATTTCCTGATTTGAGGAACAGTGGTCATTATTGGACAATGAGGAGGCTCATACAGTTTTAGCTGTATGTCATGAGTCCAATCTACTGAAAGCAGTTATTGATAATCTCGAGCTGCTGGCAATAAGTTCTCCTGAATGTCCTCATCTCCATCTTCATCAACCTCTGCATGATCAAATGATGGGGTGCCTCTTCCTTTTTCCTCCCCATCTGCACCTAGAAGGACAAACCCTTTCTGAATGGCATAGTTGTGAAACATGCAATATGCCATGACAATTCTTGAAAGCCTTGCTGGGCTTTAACTTAGGGCCCCCTGAAATCTATGGAAGCATCTGAAAAGGGACCATAAAATCCAGATTGTCTGCTCTATTAGAATGCAAGTGGTTGAAAAGGCCTCATTGTACCTGTTCTCTGCTGCTGATCTTGGAGAGGTGTCATTAGCCAAGGCTGCAGGGTGTAACCTTCAACCTTCAACCAACTGGAAATAGTGCTCTGGCTCAGAAATTGTTGATTACTGAAGTACAAATGAATCATGGCAGCTCCCAGGGTAGCACACATTATTGTGTAAAATTATGGGATCAGCATCACATACTAGCTGCACATTAATAGAATGATCTGCCTTCCCATTGATGAAATTGATGGGGTTTCCATACAGTGCATACAATGCCATGTGGAGACCACCAATGACACCTGTAGCTGGCTGAATCCTGCTCGTCTACAAAAGGTGGCTACTCACTCTCTCTGCATAACAAGGCCTATTTAGAAGATTACAAATTTACATGCCAGCTTCAAAGGGGTATCTGTGGCCTTTACACAATAGTGCACAGCGAATTGCTTGATGTGACTGAGGTCACCTAAGGCTGACTGAAAAGAACCAGAAGTGTTAAAATTCAGAGCTGTGGTCACCTTAATGGCCACTTACAAGTCAGTGCCCATTGTTGATCTGAACTGCAAGTCCACAGTCAGCAGCTGGCATAACTCCACAACTGCATCTGGACTGCTTTGTGAAAAATCATGGTTTGACCTCCTGGGCTTGTATATCCTGTGGAGTGGGTATCAATGGGTAGCATGTTGATGCCTTCTGTAATGCCTCATTCTCCTTGCTTCCATCCTCTCCTCTCAATATCCTCATCATCCTCCTCCTAAAAACACAGGAACAAGGGAATTCCCAGAGGAAATCTATTACTTTCCCCAAAACTGTTAACATTTTTAAGTACTCTCTCCAAGATTGGATGGACTGTTATGTGCCTAAGATTTAAACTGTCTCCAAAATTTGCTGTCCCTTCTCAGTCTGTAAAAGATCTGTAGGTATTAAACATTTCCTGAAGCAATGGCATCAATTTTGGTCTTCTGGCTCTGGGACACTGCACTGGCCTTTACACCACCATCTTTGTAGTGTCTTTATTTCTCTGGGCAGTATGGGAGTGAAAAGAGAGGGAAATAACACAGAACACATAACCACACGCACCCTCAGCGGGACTGTCATTTTTAAAAATTCATTCATGGGATGTGGGCGTTGCTGGCGAGGCTGGCATTTATTGCCCATCCCTAATTGCTCTTGAGAAGGTGGTGGTGAGCCACCTTCTTGAACCGCTGCAGTCCATGTGGTGAAGGTTCTCCCACAGTGCTGTTAGGAAGGGAGTTCCAGGATTTTGACCCAGCGACGATGAAGGAACGGCGATATATTTCCAATTCGGGATGGTGTGTGACTTGGAGGGGAACGTGCAGGTGGTGTTGTTCCCATGTACCTGCTGCTCTTGTCCTTCTAGGTGGTAGAGGTCGCTGGTTTGGGAGGCGCTGTCGAAGAAGCCTTGGCAAGTTGCTGCAGTGCATCCTGTGGATGGTACACACTGCAGCCACTGTGCGCCGGTGGTGAAGGGAGTGAATGTTTAGGGTGGTGGATGGGGTGCCAATCAAGCGGGCTGCTTTGTCCTGGATGGTGTCGAGCTTCTTGAGTGTTGTTGGAGCTGCACTCATCCAGGAAAGTGGAGAGTATTCCATCACACTCCTGACTTGTGCCTTGTAGATGGTGGAAAGGCTTTGGGGAGTCAGGAGGTGAGTCACTCGCCGCAGAATACCCAGCCTCTGACCTGCTCTTGTAGCCACAGGGTATTTATGTGGCTGGTCCAGTTAAGTTTCTGGTCAATGGTGACCCCCAGGAGGTTGATTGTGGGGGATTCGTCGATGGTAATGCACTGTCGACGACACCTTCTATCACTTTGCTGATGATTGAGAGTAGGCTGATGGGGCGGTAATTGGCCGGATTGGATTTGTCCTGCTTTTTGTGGACAGGACATACCTGGGCAATTTTCCACATTGTCGGGTAGGTGCCAGTGTTGTAGCTGTACTGGAACAGTTTGGCTAGAGGCGTGGCTAATTCTGGAGCACAAGTCTCCACATGCAGTATCCGGAGAGGCGAGGATGGAGTTAAAGGGGCAGGAATGCCCCGAAGACTGATGGAACTGCAGTCTTGCATGCCTTGACAGAGCCCTACGCTGGTAATTAATTGGGGACCATATGGAAGGGAGAGAAGGGCACTACAAGGCCTTTTCCTTCCTCTGGGGGAACCCAGGACCATTAATGCCATTTCCCAGGGCCTTCCTCATGGCAGCGCCGGGAATCGACAGTATGTAGTGCGGACAACAGATACATCCTTTAGGTAGCCGGGGCCTGTGCCCTGCCATCACTTGCACATAGTGAGCAGTGAAGGAGTGAGGTCCTGAATGGGGAGGGAAATCCTAGTTGGAGCAGTGAAGGTGTGGTGGGACTTATTCCCGCATTTTCCAACATTCTCCACCACAATTACGCCCGATCTCAGGCAGGATGGTGGAGGAGAATCCTGACCTCTGAATCCAAGTCATTGATATCAGTTAGAAACTCTGGTCAATGGTGACCCTCAACATCCTGGGAGTCACCATTGACCAGAAACTTAACTGGACCAGCCATATAAATACTGTGGCTACAAGAGCAGGTCAGAAGCTGGGTATTCTGCGGCGAGTGACTCACCTCCTGAATCCCCAAAGCCTTTCCACCATCTACAAGGCACATGTCAGGAATGTGATGGAATACTCTCCACTTGCCTGGATGAGTGCAGCTCCAACAGCACACAAGAAGCTTGACACCATTCAGGACAAAGCAGCCCACTTGATTGGTACCCCATCCACCACCCTAAACATTCACTCCCTTCACCACCGGCGCACTGTGGCTGCAGTGTGTACCATCTACAAAATGCACTGCAGCAACTCGCCAAGGCTTCTTCGACAGCACCTCCCAAATCTGAGACCTCTACCACCTAGAAGGACAAGGGCAGCAGGCACATGAGAACACTATCATCTGCACGTTCCCCTCCAAGTCATACACCATCCTGACTTGGAAATATATCGCTGTTCCTTCATCGTTGCTGGGTCAAATTCCTGGAACTCCCTTCCTAACAGCACTGTGGGAGAACCTTCACCACACGGACTGCAGCGGTTCAAGAAGGCGGCTCACCACCACCTTTCTTAAGGGCAATTAGGGATGGGCAATAAATGCTGGCCTCGCCAGCGACGCCACATCCCATGAATGAATTAAAAAAAAGAAAGAATACCTTGGAGCACTCCACTCAGGACTTTCCCATGACCCAGACTTCCCTCACTAACAAGTATCTACTGCTTTCTTTCCTTCAGCCAATTTTTAAAATATATTTCCAGGTTTCACTTTATATTCAAATTGTTTTAATCTTATTTAGCAGCATTTTATCAAAGGCTTTTCAGATATCTTAAGGCTCGGTCGTATGAAGATTGAAATGGCCAACATATAATGAATCCAGGGCAATACTGACTCAGTGGGGTCGATTTTGACCTTTGGTCGACCGACCAGCAGAGCGTGTTGGTTGACCGCCTGTTCTGAGGGTGAAGTGGACCCCACGATTTTGAGGCCCCTGCCTCATTTAAATTTGGCAGGCGAGCTGTGGGGTGCCAAACAGGAAGTGCCAGCACCATTGCAGCTCACCAGATTGAGGCCTCAAGATAAGGCCGGGGCGGCCACCAGCAAGATAAGTTGCGGGAGAGACGGGGATCATGATCGTGGAGGGCAGGGATCCTGGAGCGGCCACATCCCAGATTATTTTTGTGGACCCTAAGAGCAGTGCATCAAGGGCGTCCCTGGATTAAAGGTGGCATGATGAAATTTATTTGTATAAGATTGAGCAAGTCGCATCCCTGAGCAAACTGTGTTGGTCTCCTGAATCTAGGCTCTTTAACGGTTGGAAATCTGCCCTTTAAAACACATAGGTAATGTTTTAAAAATAGTTAATCTCCCATGGTGTTCCAGATAGTGGGATATGTATGCCAAGCAGGGTTAGAAGGCAGGGAGTAATTTGACCCAGGTGGAAAAGGAGGACATAGATGAGAGGGAGAAGGAGGGAGGTAAAGGGGGAGAGAAGTAAAAGGGGAAGGGGGAGGGGGAGTGCGAGAGTGAAGAGGGAGGGAATGAGAGATGGGATGGGGACAAGGAAGAGGGATGGAAGGGAAAGGGAAATGATGAGGTGGTGAATGGGGAGGGGAAGAAGAGGGGAGGGTAGAGGGAGCTGGAGGGGAGAGAAAGAGAAAGGGCGAGGTCAGAGGAGGAGGAAGAGGCAGTGAAAAGGGGAGGCATGTATGAAAGGGGATAGGGAGGAGAGAGGGAGTTAGGGGAAGGAGGAGAAGAGTACAGCAGGTGAGCAGGAGCGGGTGGAGGGGATGGAGGATGGAGATGGGGGTGGGGAAGGCAAAGACAGGGAAACTACCTCATCTGTTTGGAAGGGAGACCAGCAAATGTTCTTGGGGGGAGGTTCCAGTAAGATTCCCTTCCTTCCACCTAATCCAGCTTATCATCTCAGCAAGGGAAAGAAAAGAAAGAAAGACATGTATTTATATAATGCCTTTCATGACCTCAGGACATCCCAAAGTACTTTACAACCAATGAAGTACTTTTGAAGTGTAGTCGCTGTTGTAATGCAGGAAACACGGCATCCAATTTGCATACAGCAAGCTCCCACAAACAGCAAGGTGATAATGACCAGATCATTTGTTTTAGTGATGTTGGTTGAGGGATAAATATTGTGCAGGATACTGGGAAAAACGCCTCTGCTCTTCTTCAAAATATTGCCATGGGATCTTTTACATCCGTCTTTAATGTCTTCATCCGAAGGAGGATTGGGGGAAGTTTGCCATGAGCTCAACTTCCCTCCACTAGGCACAGAGTGCAGTCTAAGAGGGGCGGGGTGAGGAGGAGGTTGAGGTGAGCTCCCCATCCATTCTGAATGCCGGTTTTTCCTCTTAGATAGAGCAGAGGGTTGGGGGGTGGGGATTAATGGTCCCCTCCCCTCTCCAAGGCCAGGGTTTCAAATTGGCCAGGAATGGGTTGTGCTGCGCTTCTGCTACTTGGGTCAAGATGAGATCGGCCACAGTGCTATGACTCCAAAACTGGATGCCGACAATAGGCTGTGGAAGCCACCACTACCAGGGGAATACTGGGGAGAACATCAGCAAAGAGTCACAGCATGAGGGGAAGTTTAAGCCTAAAGAATTGGTCAGAGTGATGCTGGGGATGTTTGGGCTCGTAACAGCTGGGACTATTAATAATTGCGGGATGTTGCACTCGCATCCCTAACGATGGCCAGGGAAGTAGCAAACCACTAAGCTGCAAGATTAACATTGCAAGTTTAATATAGGACACAAGGCTCAGAAAGAATGGAGGGTTTTGCAGTGGCAGTTTTCAAAGGTCGAGGAAAGGAATTAAGTGGGGTGGAAGTTGGTCTGGGGTGAATAGTATACAAAAATCTTAATTCAGATTTATTATCTTCATCCCAATATTCCACTTCAACATAATAGTTGAGAAAGTTGCCTTTGGGACTAAAATACTGATGCAGAGCCACCTGGAGACCAGAGTGTGGAACTGGATGAACATTCAGAACTACCAGATTACAGTATCAGCTCCTGCTTTTCAACCTAATGTTACATATTTAACAGAGAAAAGGCCTATCGCATCACCATCTATAGGCATAACTGGAACTGCTGGTACATGTGAACATGTTTTTAATGGACTTAAAAGCCTTGGTTAGTCTAATATTCATCTAGAATATTAGGGCCGATTTAAACTCCCAGTGGGAAGCTAGTGGGAGCAGGCAGCAATCCTGTGCGGGGGTCTTTGTCAGAGGCCCGGTAGATTTTAATTGTGAGGTGTGTGTTGCGAGGGTCTCATAATGGGGAGGCGGATAGCTTGGGGCAGCAGAGGCCTGGACTTTCCTTATGGGACTCGGAGGACTTGCCTTAGAGTGCCTAACTGGCTTCTCTAATGGAGCGGCCATGGTGGGTGACCACTCAAGAGCATTGTACTGTTCCTTTGGGCTCTCGCCAGAGTCTGATGGGAGCCTCAAAGGCCGCCAAAACCAGGAGCATTAAAATAGGGAATTAGCGGAAAAGGAGCTGCTCCATTTGAACTGCTCCAACCCTCCTTTCCTACCGTTCGAGGAGAGTTAAAATTGCGCCTGCTGTGTCCCGTTTCATTCCCCTCACAAGGCGAGTGATTATAGAGGCCCTGGAAAGCAGTCAGAGGAGGGCCACTACACTGATACCTAGTTTAAAGGCCCTTAGTTACTATAATAGGCTTAGAGAACTAGGTCTTTTAACTCTAGAAAAGCATAGGCTTTGGGGAGATTTGATTGAGGTCTTTACAATAAAGAAAGGATTATATTCGGTCAGTGTGGCTATTTGAATTAGATAGGTTGGGGAGAACTAGGTGACATGAGTTTAAAACTAGGCTAGATGTCAAGAGGTACTTCCTTTTGCAAAGAATCGTCGCTCTCTGGAACAAGTTGTCGTCTCCTGCAGTGAGTGTGGATTCGCTGCAAACATTCAAAAAGGAGCTGGGTGAGTTACTGAGTGTGGTCAACATAATTCCGTATTGAAGTTAGGTTGGTATTGGGGGACTGGTCACCATGGTCTCCTGGAATTTGCTTTCGGGGGTCAGAGTGAAACTTCCTGGCGTTTTATTCCAAAATTGGCCTAAGGTCTTTTTTCACTAGTTCTTTTTTGCATCGCCAAGGAAATTGTGTAGCTGCTGGGTAAGGGTGGGTGGGGTGGGGGGGGGTGGTCATTGTGTGCAGAGGCTATATCATGACAGTATAGAACATACTCGATGGACCAGCTGGTCTTGTCCTTTGTTTTCACATATTGCATTTATATAGACATTGGGTTCGAGAATGATTAGCTTCAGCTGTGATGGCCCCCATGGGTGAGTCGGTTGCTAATGCATGAAGAACAGCCTTTGAAATTATACCATTTCATGACTCCGTGCTGCATGAAAGGAGGAGAGAAATTGGAAGGGGGAAATACAGTAACAGGGTGATTCTGAAAACTCAATCATTTTTTTATCGTCACGTAAGTGAACTGAAAACTAACCAAGCAAACAGCAAACCAGCCACCCCAGGACTTGCCATGTACCTGTCAGCATTGTATTGGTTAGGATCCTGGTGGGAATTTCTTCTCTGCTAATAGTGAGGTTAACATTCTGTGAGAGATTGCAAAACCAAATAAAAGAAAATTTGTCAAAACTAAAATCTTTTAAAGTATGGGAACTCACCAAAGCCTCCTCACTAATGCCACATATTTTTAGACCTGGTGAGACACCCACCATAACTGCCATGTTTTGTCACCATAGCATTTGATGTCTGAATCAATACATACATCATTATGTAGAGGCAATGGAATATGGAACAATTTATGTCCCTTTCTTAACTGTACCACTGAATAAATTACAATTGTTGAGTCTCCCACCATCAACATCCTGGGGGCCACCATTGACTAGAAATTCAACTGGACCACCCACATAAAAGCTGTAGTTACCAGCGCAAGTTAAAGGCTGGGTATTCTATGGCGAGTGGCTCATCTGCTGATTCCCCAAAGCCTCTTCACTACCAACAAGGCACGTCAGGAGTTTGATGGAATACTCTCTACTTGCCTGGATGGGTGCAGCTGCAATAACACTCAAGAAGTTCAACACCATCCAGGACAAAGCAGTCTGCTTGATCGGCACCTCCTCCACTAGCCTGAAGATCCACCCCCTCCACCATCGGTGTAACGTGGGTGCAGTGTGTACTATCTACAGGATGAACTGCAATAACTCGCCAAGATTTCTTCGGCAGCGCCTCCAAAACCCTTGACCTCCACCACCTAGAAGGACAAGAGCAACAGATGCATGGGAACACCATCACCTCCAAGTTCCCCTCCAAGTCACACACCATCCTGACTATACATATGTAGCCGTTCCTTCATTGCCACTGAGTCAAAATCCTGGAACTCCCTACCTAACTGTATTGTGGGAGTACCTTCTCCACACCATCTGCAGCAGTTCCAGAAGGCCCACCACCACCTTCTCAAGAGCCGGTCTTGTCAGCGATGCCCATATCACAAGAATGAATATATACATTTTTTAAAAATTTAAATTGAAATATTTTTTGTCTTACCTCAGCTTCTATCCAGGCTATTTTCATCTTGGGGAAGAATTGATAACAGGAAGATAAGTAATTATAATGAGTCCATCCAGGTAGACAGGATCGTTTGTAGCTCTGGGTTGGTACTTCTGGATAAGGATCAGGCATTACGTCAAGATTAGGATCAGATTCATCCAGTTTCTGGTTCTCAGCAGAAAGGTATGGAAAAGATATTTCAGGATAAGACTTTGGTTCCATTTCAGGATAAGGTGGAGGATTCATTTCTGGATAATGTGGAGGATTCATTTCTGGATAATGTGCAGGTTCCATTTCTGGATAATGTGGAGGATTCATTTCAGGATAATGTGCAGGTTCCATTTCTGGATAATGTGGAGGATTCATTTCTGGATAAGGTGGAGGTTCCATTTCTGGATACGGCGGAGGATTCATTTCTGGATAAGGTGGAGGATTCATTTCTGGATAAGGTGGAGGATTCATTTCAGGATAAGGCGGAGGATTAATTTCAGGATAAGGCGGAGGATTCATTTCAGGATAAGGTGGAGGATTCATTTCAGGATAAGGCGGAGGATTCATTTCTGGATAAGGCGGAGGATTAATTTCAGGATAAGGCGGAGGATTCATTTCAGGATAAGGTGGAGGATTCATTTCAGGATAAGGCGGAGGATTCATTTCTGGATAATGTGGAGGATTCATTTCAGGATAAGGCGGAGGATTCATTTCTGGATAATGTGCAGGTTCCATTTCTGGATAAGGCGGAGGATTCATTTCAGGATAAGGTGGAGGATTCATTTCAGGATAAGGCGGAGGATTCATTTCTGGATAAGGCGGAGGATTCATTTCAGGATAAGGTGGAGGATTCATTTCAGGATAAGGCGGAGGATTAATTTCTGGATAAGGCGGAGATTTCATTTCAGGATAAGGCGGAGGATTCATTTCAGGATAAGGTGGAGGATTCATTTCAGGATAAGGCGGAGGATTCATTTCAGGATAAGGCGGAGATTTCATTTCAGGATAAGGCGGAGGATTCATTTCAGGATAATGCGGAGGATTCATTTCAGGATAAGGTGGAGGATTCATTTCAGGATAATGCGGAGGATTCATTTCAGGATAAGGCGGAGGATTCATTTCAGGATAAGGCGGAGGATTCATTTCAGGATAATGCGGAGGATTCATTTCAGGATAAGGCGGAGGATTCATTTCAGGATAAGGCGGAGGATTCATTTCAGGATAAGGCGGAGGATTCATTTCAGGATAAGGCGGAGGATTCATTTCTGGATAAGGCGGAGGATTCATTTCAGGATAATGTGGAGGATTCATTTCAGGATAAGGTGGAGGATTCATTTGAGGATAAGGCGGAGGATTCATTTCAGGATAAGGCGGAGGATTCATTTCAGGATAAGGCAGAGGATTCATTTCAGGATAAGGCGGAGGATTCATTTCAGGATAAGGCAGAGGATTCATTTCAGGATAAGGCGGAGGATTCATTTCAGGATAAGGCGGAGGATTCATTTCAGGATAAGGCGGACGATTCATTTCAGGATAAGGCGGGGGATTCATTTCAGGATAAGGCGGAGGATTCATTTCAGGATAAGGCGGAGATTTCATTTCGGGATAAGGCGGAGGTTTCATTTCGGGATAAGGCGGAGGTTTCATTTGAGGATAAGGCGGAGGATTCATTTCAGGATAAGGCGGAGGATTCATTTCGGGATAAGGCGGAGGATTCATTTCAGGATAAGGTGGAGGATTCATTTCAGGATAAGGCGGAGGATTCATTTCGGGATAAGGCGGAGATTTCATTTCAGGATAAGGCAGAGGTTTCATTTCGGGATAAGGCGGAGGTTTCATTTGAGGATAAGGCGGAGGATTCATTTCGGGATAAGGCGGAGGATTCATTTCGGGATAAGGCGGAGGATTCATTTCAGGATAAGGTGGAGGATTCATTTCAGGATAAGGCGGAGGATTCATTTCAGGATAAGGCGGAGGATTCATTTCGGGATAAGGCGGAGATTTCATTTCGGGATAATGCAGAGGTTTCATTTCAGGATAAGGCAGAGGTTTCATTTGAGGATAAGGCGGAGGATTCATTTCTGGATAAGGTGGAGGTTTCATTTCTGGATACGGCGGAGGATTCATTTCTGGATAAGGCGGAGGATTCATTTCAGGATAAGGTGGAGGTTTCATTTCTGGATAAGGCGGAGGATTCATTTCGGGATAAGGTGGAGGTTCCATTTGAGGATAAGGCGGAGGTTTCATTTCGGGATAAGGCAGAGGTTCCATTTCAGAATAAGGTTCAAGATCCATTTCAGGATAAGGCGGAGATTCCACATCAGGATAAGGTGCAAGTTCAATTTCAGGAAAAGGCGCAGATTTAATTTCAGGATAAGGTGGAGATTCCATTTCTGGATAAGGCGGAGGATTCACTTGAGGATAAGGTTCAAGTTCTATTTGAGGATAAGATGGAGGTTCCGTTTCAGGATAAGGCGAAGGTTCCATTTGAGGATAAGGCGGAGGATTCATTTCGGGATAAGGCGGAGGATTCATTTCAGGATAAGGCAGAGGTTCCATTTCAGGATAAGGTTCAAGATCCATTTCAGGATAAGGCGGAGGTTCCATTTCAGGATAAGGTTCAAGATCCATTTCAGGATAAGGTGCAAGTTCCATTTCAGGATAAGGCAGAGGTTTCATTTTGGGATAAGGCGGAGGTTCCATGTCAGGATAGGGTTCAAGGTCCATTTCAGGATAAGGCGGAGGATTCATTTCAAGAAAAGTTTCAAGATCCATTTGAGGATAAGGCGAAGGTTCCATTTGAGGATAATGTGGAGGTTCCATTTCAGGATAAGGTTCAAGATCCATTTCAGGATAAGGCGGAGGATTCATTTCAGGATAAGGCGGAGGATTCATTTCAGGATAAGGTTCAAGATCCATTTCAGGATAAGGCGGAGGATTCATTTCAGGATAAGGTTCAAGATCCATTTCAGGATAAGGCGGAGGTTCCATTTCAGGATAAGGCGGAGGTTCCATTTCAGGATAAGGCGGAGATTCCATTTGATGATAAGGCGCAGGTTCCATTTGAGGGTAAGGCGCAAGTTCCATTTGATGATAAGGCGGAGGTTTCATTTCAGGATAAGGCGAAGGTTCCATGTCAGGATAAGATGCAAGATCCATTTCAGGATAAGGCGCAGATTTCATTTGAGGATAAGGTGCAGGTTCCATTTCAGGATAAGGCGAAGGTTCCATGTCAGGATAAGGCGAAGGTTCCATGTCAGGATAAGGCGAAGGTTCCATGTCAGGATAAGATGCAAGATCCATTTCAGGATAAGGCGCAGATTTCATTTGAGGATAAGGTGCAGGTTCCATTTCAGGATAAGACAGAGGTGCCATTTCAGGATAAGGCGGAGGTGCCATTTCAGGCGACAACGGAGGTGACCTTTTAGGATAAGGCAGAGGTACCACTTCGGGATAGGGTGGAGATATAATTTCAACATATGGTAGAGATATAATTACAGATGAAGGCCCAGGTGCCACTTTAGGTGAAGGTGAAGATCTCACTTCAGGTGAAGGCGGAGGTGCCACTTTAGGTAAAGACGGAGATCTCGCTTCAGGTGAAGGCGGAGATGCCACTTCAGGTGAAGGCAGAGATGCCACTTTAGGTGAAGGCGGAGGTGCCACTTTTGGTGAAGGCGGAGATCTCACTTCAGGTGAAGGCGGAGATGCCTCTTTAGGTGAAGGCGGAGATCTCACTTCAGGTGAAGGCGGAGATGCCACTTTAGGTGAAGGCGGAGATCTCACTTCAGGTGAAGGCGGAGATGCCACTTTAGGTGATGGCGGAGGTGCCACTTTTGGTGAAGGCGGAGATGCCACTTCAGGTGAAGGTGGAGGTGCCACATCAAGTGAAGGCAGAGGTGCCACTTTAGGTAAAGGCAGAGGTGCCACTTTAGGTAAAGACGGAGATCTTGCTTCAGCTGAAGGCGGAGATGCCACTTTAGGTGAAGACGGAGATGCCACTTTAGGTGAAGACGGAGATGCCACTTTAGGTGAAGGCGGAGATGTCACTTTAGGTGAAGGCGGAGATGTCACTTTAGGTGAAGGCGGAGATGTCACTTCAGGTGAAGGCGGAGATGCCACTTCAGGTGAAGGCGAAGGTGCCACATCAGGTGAAGGCGGAGGTGCCACATCAGGTGAAGGCGGAGGTGCCACTTTAGGTGAAGGCGGTGGTGCCACTTTCGGTGGAGGCGGAGGTGCCACATCAGGTGAAGGCGGAGGTGCCACTTTAGGTGAAGGCGGTGGTGCCACTTTCGGTGGAGGCGGAGGTGCCACTTTCGGTGGAGGCGGAGGTGCCTCTTTAGGTGGAGGCGGAGGTGCCACTTTCGGTGGAGGCGGAGGTGCCTCTTTAGGTGAAGGCGGTGGTGCCTCTTTAGGTGAAGGCGGTGGTGCCTCTTTAGGTGAAGGCGGTGGTGCCTCTTTAGGTGAAGGCGGTGGTGCCTCTTTAGGTGAAGGCGGTGGTGCCTCTTTAGGTGAAGGTGGTGGTGCCACTTTAGGTAAAGGCGGAGGTGCCACTTTAGGTAAAGGCGGAGGTGCCACTTTAGGTAAAGGCGGTGGTGCCTCTTTAGGTAAAGGCGGAGGTGCCACTTTGGGTGAAGGCGGAAGAGCTACTTTAGGTGAAGGTGGAGATCTCATATCATGTGAAGGCGGAGATCTCACTTCAGGTGAAGGCGGAGATCTCACTTCAGGTGAAGGCGGAGATCTCACTTCAGGTGAAGGCGGAGATCTCACTTCAGGTGAAGGCGGAGATCTCACTTCAGGTGAAGGCGGAGATCTCACTTCAGGTGAAGGCGGAGATCTCACTTTTGGTGAAGGTGGTGATGCCACTTTAGGTGAAGGTGGTGATGCCACTTTAGGTGAAGGCAGAGATCTCACTTCAGGTGAAGGCGGAGATCTCACTTCAGGTGAAGGCGGAGATCTCACTTTAGGTGAAGGCGGAGATCTCACTTCAGGTGAAGACGGAGATCTCACTTCAGGTGAAGGCGGAGATCTCACTTCAGGTGAAGACGGAGATCTCACTTCAGGTGAAGGCGGAGATCTCACTTTAGGTGAAGGTGGAGATGCCACTTTAGGATAAGGCCGAGGTGCTTCTTTAGGATAAGGTGTTCGTTCCACTTCAGGAGAAGTCACAAATACCCCTGCAGGCGAAGGCTGAGACATCACTGCAGGATAAGGCGGAGGTGCCCGTTCAGGATAAGGCAAACGTGTCACTTTAACATAAGGCGGAAATAGTACTTCAGGATAATTCTGATGCTGTACTTCATAATTACGGATAGTGACTATTTCAGGATCTGGGATAGGGACTATTTCAGGATCTGGGCTAGGGACTATTTCAGGATCAGGGAATGGGACAATTTCAGGATCAGGAAGAGATTCCACCATGTGATGAAGAGGATGTGTTACTTCAGGAAAAGTATAGGATTCCTTTAATTTCTTGTCCTCAGGAAAAGGATAAGATGCTCTGCCAGGATAAAGATGAGGGTAACTTTGTAGATTGTCTCCATAATCATGATAAAGTCCTACTTCAGGATAAGGATTTGGTGATTCTTCATTAAATGGATGTTGTGCTCCTTCAAGATTATGATAAGGATTCACAAGTTTCTTGTTCTCTGGATGAAGTTCCTGTAATGTTTGACGCTTCTTCAACACACCCAGTAAGTTCTGAATATTGGAAGCTGTGGTTAAATTAGATAAACAAGCTGAAATAATCACAAACAGAAATCCCCACAAATATCATCACTTATGTTCTGAGGTAAAAACATAGGCTGATGTGACTTAAACAGTCCCATTTTGAAACACCTGCAGAGTGTCTGTCTCAGAGACAACAGAAACTGCCTATTAGAAGGGGAATCAAAATGTTAGCTGCAAGAGAATTTATAGATATGATTGATGCAACTTTTTGATTAATTTCATGATTGAACATTTATTAATTCCATAATTAAGCATTTAATAATAAAGTCTGAAGCATGTTTCATATTACTTCTAGAAAGTACAATATTCAGCGAGTTCAAGGGACACATACATACAACTCATATGCACGCAGGCACATGCATTTACACAGGTACACTTCTGCTTATTTATCATTAGTAGTTAAAATTTAATTGACAAATGACTGGCAGGAGTTGATCAATTAAATGGTTTGAAAACACGGTGGTCTCTACTTAATGGGGTGTTTTATACTTAATAATCCATTGTACAATCAAACCTAGATCAAGAATGTGATATTAAATTATAAAGCTTAATGTTTTCTTTTCAATGCAAAGAGCATTTAGAAAAAATCCTGAAATTCGAGATGTATGCAGCTTGTGCAAATATAGACGGTGTTAGTTATCAGAGAAGAGATGAGAATCTCAAAAGGCCTAAAAATAAGAATGAACATAAAATGGTTAATATACTAAATAATTATTTCCTCTAAATATTTAAAAGCGAAATCATGAGTAGCATGTCTTCCATAACTAGTCATAATCCAAATAGGATTAATGACTTCACCATAAATAAGGTCTCAGACAGGTCACAAAGACTTAAAACAAATAAATCCTCAGGGATGTGTGTTATTTATCCTAGGCTGGTAAAAGTCAAGGGATCAGATTTGTGCTGATTATGAGTGAGATGCAGGAAAGCTCCTGCTGGACTAGAAACAGGGAAACATGGTTCCCCCTTTTTTCAAAAAGGATGACAAAGCAGACCCAGGTAACTACAGACCCATCAGTCTCATATCACTAGGTACAAAGGATTGGACAGGACTGGAAAAGGCCATTGTGATCCATTTGGCAGTAAGTTTAAAATTACCTCTATGATAATAATCCAGTAAACAGCGGTCAACATGGATTTACAGGGGAAGATCCTGCCTTACCAACTTACGTGACTTTTCAACAACAACAACAACAACAACAACTTGCATTTATATAGTGCCTTTAATGTAGTAAAATGTTCCAAGGCACTTCACAGGAGTGTTATCAAACAAAATGTGATACCAAGCCACATAAGGAGATATTAAGACAGGTGACCAAAAGCATGGTCGAAGAGTTGGTTTTAAGGAACATCTTAAAGGAGGAGAGATAAAGAGGCAGAGAGGTTTAGGGAGGGAATTCCAGAGCTTAGGACCTAAGCAGCTGAAGGCACAGCTGCCAATGGTGGAGCGATTCAAATCGGGGATGCGCAAAAGGCCAAAATTGGAGGAGCGCAGAGATCTCAGAGGGTTGTAGGGCTGAAGGAGGTTACAGAATAAGAAAGGGCGAGGCCATGCAGTGATTTGAAAACAATGATGAGAATTTTTAAATTGATGCTTTCCCGGACTGGGCGCCAATGTAGGTCAGTGAGCACAAGAGTGATGGGTGAATGGGACTTGGTGCGAGTTAGGATACAGGCAGCAGAGTTTTGGATGAGCTCAAGTTTATGGATGGTGGAAGATGAGAGGCCGGAGATGAGAGCACTGGAATAGTCGAGTCCAGAGATAACAAAGGCAAGGAAGAGGGTTTCCGCAGCAGATGAGCTGAGGCAGGGGTGGAGATGGGACCGGAAGCTCATCTAAGGTTCAAATAGGATGCCAAGGTTGCGAACGGTCTGGTTCAGCCTCAGACAGTGGCCAGGGAGAGGGATAGAGTCGGTGGTTAGGGAACGGAATTTGTGGCACGGTTTGAAGACAATGGCTTCGATCTTCCCAATATTTAGTTGAAGGATATTTCTGCTCATCCAATACTGGATGTCCGTCAAGCAGCATGACAAATCAGAGGCAGTGGAGGGGTCATGAGGGGTGGTGGTGAGGTAGAACTGGGTGTCGTCAGCGTACAGTGAAACCTGACATTGTAACATCCCAAATAGACTGTAAAAGAAAATCACATAATATCCCCAGACTAACCCAAAATCATTTCACAAACTTTCGCACAAAAGGTTGCTGCTTGAATTTGAAATGGTGGAGATTCAAGGTAAAACCTGGGCGTGGATAAGAAATTGGCTAAAGGGTAGGAGGTGGGTACTTGTTAGGGGATAGGTGTTGTAGTAAAAATACATCTGATAAAACTTGGTATTAAATCGGCTTCAGCATGCTGAAAGAAACATACTCTTAAAAAGGTTGAACGACAGTTAAAAGGATTGTTAATTTACACGTCGTAAAAAACACAGCAAAGGACAGATCACCATAGTAACTTGACCATAGTAACAAGAACTCAACTCCATGACGGCTGGAGTTCGTTTATACAACTGCCTACTTACATTGATTACATCGTGGACATTGAGAGAGAACAAGTGAAATGTCAATCAATCGTGGGTTGTATTTGGACAATCCTATTATTGACAAGCCACCGCCCTAGAGGTGTGGTTCAAATTAAAAGACTTTAAAGCTAGGCAGAAGTTAAAGAGTAGAGAGACACAACTCCAACGCAACTGTTCCTACCTCGCCTTTCGCCTCCTAGTGGCACCAGCTCACCTGTAATCTTCGTTACTGCTCCCTACCTCACAGCTTCATGCCTCGATGCAGGCTTACAGATTACCTGTGAAGCAGATGACCTGGCGTCAAGAGAAGGCTATGCTACACTACAATGCATCAAAGTACTTGGAATCTTCCCAACAAGCTTGAGCCAACCATGAGGATATAACTTTTGTTATGGGGATTAATCTAAGATAGACATTTGATTTCCAAAAGGTTATGCATTTTGGGACTTCAGATGGTGTTGTTAAAGCAATTCTAAGTCATGCATAAACCCAAGATGTTGTTTAATTCTAATGTCAATATTTCTAGTGTATAAAAAATGATTGTTTTCTTCATAAAGCCATGGTTAGTGCCTGAAGTTTCTTTAGGAAAAAGAGCCCACTAAGTTAAACATAAAATTAAACCTTGTGGAGGTAAAAAGCCATTTCCCCAAATTAAAGTATAAAATCACTTTGCACCTTTTTGCTCTTACAACATCAGGGTGGGGGAAAATGCCTCATTGTTGCATCTGCAAAATGAGTTAGACAAAATATGTAAATGGAGAGAACAATGCCAGGTAAATGTAGGGCTAGATTTCCCTCTGTGCCAGATTTATTGCCGGAAGTGCACCAGGCATTTAGGTGGAAGGGAAATCTGTTGCTGCTGCAGCAGTAAACTAGCTGCAGCAACATAGCATTTCCCTTCCACCCATGTAGTGATAGTGGTTGTTGAAGGCCAATCATCTCAGCCCCAGGACATCGCTGCAGGAGTTCCTTAGGGCAGTATCCTAGGCCCAACCATCTTCAGCTGCTTCATCAATGACTTTCCCTTCATCATAAGATCAGAAGTGGGGATGTTTGCTGATGATTCCTCAGTGTTCAGTTCCATTTGCAACCCCTCAGATAATGAAGCAGTCCGAGCCCACGTGCAGCAAGATCTGAACAACATCCAGGCTTGAACTGATAAGTGACAAGTAACATTTGCGCCAGACAAGTGCCAGGCAATGACCATCTCCAACAAGAGAGAGTCTAACCATCTCTCCTTGACATTCAACGGCATTACCATTGCCGAATCCCCCACCATCAACATCCTGGGGGTCACCATTGACTAGAAGCTTAACTGGACCAGCCACATAAATATTGTGGGTACAAGAGCAGGTCAGAGGCTGGGTATTCTGCGGCGAGTGACTCACCTCCTGACTCCCCAAAGCCTTTCCACCATCTACAAGGCACAAGTCAGGAGTGTGATGGAATACTCTCCACTTGCCTGGATGAGTGCAGTTCCAACAACACTCAAGAAGCTCAACACCATCCAGGACAAAGCAGCCCGCTTGATTGGCACCCCATTTACCACCTTAAACTTGGAAATATATCGTCGCTGGGTCAAAATCCTGGAACTAACAGCATTGTGGGAGAACCTTCACCACACGGACTGCAGCAGTTCAAGAAGGTGGCTCACCACCACCTTCTCAAGGGCATATAGGGATGGGCAATAAATGCTGGCCTTGCCAGCGACGCCCACATTCCCTGAATGAATTTTAAAAATGTGGTGCTCCTTGCTCTTCCTCTTCTTAGGCAGGAACCTGAACCTGGAGTGTTCCTTAGAGTGCCAAATAATGGAGCACATAACATACCACTATGATGATATGAAACACAGTAGCAGGACTGTATTGAAGAGCTTCCCTCGATCTGTTGAGGCACCTGAAGCATACTTTCAGAATCCCAACTGTCTCTGTGATAATTCTGGTTGCAGCAGGAACCATGTTATATTGGTACTCACCTGGGATATGAGGGTGATTCGATCAACGTTTTCAAGATATTAAGGGGAACTGATAGGGTAGATAAAGAGAAACTATTTCTGCTGGTTGGGGAGTCTAGGAACAGGGGACATAGCCTAAAAACTGGAGCCAGGACTTTCAGGAGTGAAGTTAGGAAACACTTCTACACGCCTAGTTTGGAATTCTCTTCCGCAAACAGCAGTTGATGCTAGCTCAATCGTTAATTTTAAATCTGAGATTGATAGATTTTTGTTAAGCAAAGGTATTAAGGGATATGGGGCTAAGGGATCAGCCAGGATCTCATTGAATGGTGGAACAGGCTGAAGGGGCTAAATGGCCTACTCCTGTTCCTATGTTCCTATGAGGGAACCAGACAGGGTGATCAGCAACTGCTGCAAAGATAGCCTCTATTTCAAAGAGCCATCCAGATACCTGCCTTTCAGCAGTGAAGTGTGGTGGTATGGTGGACTGCCTCAGTATGAAGGAATCATGGAGCTACCTGGGTATGGATCATTCACAAGCAATATGACGTGATGATCACTAACCAGCTGAACACTGAGCGAGTGAAACCCTTTACTAGTCAGTAAATTGATGGCATTTTGGAAAGGAGCACAGATGATGAAGTATATGTAGTGGGTAACTTACACATGTGCAAATCCTGCCACTTGATAAAATTGGACAGCCCTCTCTCACTGATGGACAATGTCCATAAGGAAAGTAATGAATTTCCCAATTCAAGAAAACAGTGCATCAGTGATTTGTTTGAGAAAGTGATGTACACATGATTGGCTGATAAGACAACTGTCCCCCTGTGCACCTGAAAGTACATTGAGACATAAAGGTTGAAGTTACTTTCACTGCCTCTAGCAGAGATGGGCTCTAGGTTCTGTATGAGCATTTGGTACAGCTCAGTCATTGTCAGTAAAATGGTGGAGGAGGACTTTCCATTTTTCTTGGGGTGGGGGGTGGGGCAGTCATTTAATATGCAGAGTGGATTTTTATCAACAATCCTGCTCCTGACTGGATCATCACTGCTGGAAAAGAAGAACATTGGGGCAGGTTGTTGCAGTTAAAAGGGCTGCTGCAGTTGAAATATCCAGACGTACAGCAGATGACTCAGAATTGAAAGAGAGTGAGGGAGAGCGAGTGTGTGTGAGAGAGGGCGAGCTGGAGCTGGAGCAGCATTTGAAAGTTGAAAAGCGATAACAAGAGAGAAATGTTTCTATAAAAGACTCAAAATTGTATATCAGGCAGGATTTTCCACTCAAATTACTCTAGCTGCCCAATTTAACACTGGCAGGAATTTCTTTGGAGGGCTGCTCTGACAGCTCCGCACTCCTGGCATTTTCCATCGGAACAGACATAGGTGTCTAATATGCACTGGTTCGGCCCCGGCTGGAGTATTGTGGCCAATTCTGGGCACCACACTTTGGGAAGAATGTCAAGGCCTTAGAGAGGGTGCAGAGGAGATTTACTAGAATGGTAACAAGGCTGAAAGATTTCAGATACTGGAGAGACTGGAGAAACTAAGGTTTTTCTCCTTGGAGCAGAGAAGGTTAAGGGGAGATTTGATAGAACTGTTCAAAATCATGAAGGGTTTTGATGGAATAAATAAAGAGAAACTGTTTCCAATGGCAGAAGAGTCGGTAACCAAAGGTCACAGATTTAAGGTAAGTGGCAAAAGAGCCAGAGGCGACATGAGGAAACATTATTTATGCAGCGAGTGTTTTATAAAGGTTTAGCATAATTTCTTTGCTTTTGTACTCTATGCCTCTATTTATAAAGCCAAGGATTCTTTATGCCTTTTTAACAGCCTCCTCAACTTGTCCTGCAAAGACTTGTGTACGTAAACTCCCAGATTCTGCACCTCCTTTAAAATTGTACCATTTAGTTTATATTGCCTCTCCTCATTCCTTCTACCAAATTGAAGCACTTCATACTTCTCTGTGTTAAATTTCATCTGCCATGTGGCTGCCCATTTCACCAGTCTGTCTACGTCCTTTTGAAGTCTGTTACTATCCTCCTCATTGTTTACTACATTTCCAAGTTTCGTGCAATCTGCAAACTTCGAAATTATGCCCTGAATACCCAAGTCCAGGTCATTAATATACTGTATATCAAAAAGAGCAGTGGTCCCAACACCGACCCCAGGGGGACACAATTGCACATTTCCCTCCAGTCTGAAAAACAATCACACACCACTACTCCCTGCCTTCTGTCCCTCAGTCAATTATATCTCCACCCTGCCACTATCCATTTAATCTCATGGGCTTTAATTTTGCTAACAAGTCTGTTATGTGGTACTCAATCAAGTTAGCCAAACACGATTTGCCTTTAACAAATCTGTGCTAGCTTTCATTTATTAACCCATATTTTTCCAAGTGTCAATTAATTTTGTTCTGGATTATTGCCTCTAAAAGTTTCCCCATCACTAGCGTTAGGCTAACTGGCCTATAATTGCTGGATTTATCCCTCTCCCCTTTTTTGAATAGGAGTGCAACATTTGCAATCCTCCAGTCCTCTGGCACCACTCCCATATCTAAGGAGGATTGAAAGATTGTGGAAAATGATGAGACTACATCTTCAATTAGATGTATTTCCCGTCACTTGTGCCTTTGTAATGCTGGGTACAAGGGAATCTCTGTCTCCAGCATTTCTATGAGCAGTGGAGGAGAGATTCAGCTCCCCTGCCCCACAGTTTGAAAATGCTTTAAAAATTCTCCGTGTTCTGCTACAGTCATTTTCCAATCCACCCTCCCACATGAACCCCCCGACAGAGCCTATCTCAGTTATGCAAAATAGCCTGACCACAGAAGATAGGCTGGGCTCAGGACTTGTCAGTTGGAATTCCCGCTCCTCTGAAGATGCACCAGAAAACCTTGGTCTTCATGTGAGGGTAGATTTTACAAATCTGCAATCCCAGTGCAGCGCTTCACTGTGGGGTCTGCACCTGGATTTATGATGTGTATCCCCAGTCACATAGGTCTGCACCTGGCACACTAATTCATTCAATCTACCCTGTAATTAGAATATGTTTGCTATCTTCATTCCTTCTGTCTTCCTTACCGCATCCATGTTAACATTTTGCTGTATCAGTAGATCAATTTTTCCGTAATTGTTTAACAACCAAGACTCTCCATATACGTTCCATACATGATCTGTGCGACTACTTTACAGTATTGTTCATGCCTTACCTTTGTGCTGTTTCTCAAAACGTCCCACGATTACCAGACTATCCATCAGGTCCATATCGTGTTGGCCATTGAGTTCACATGCTTGTTGGGCAGCTGTCCTCCAACACTGAAAATGTCCTGCCTTTTCTCTAGGGCAGTCAGTGACTAGTTTATGATCTTGATGCTCAGCAATTTCACCAAAGTACTGCACAGTTCTCTTTGTGTTAAAAGAGCATTTTTCTCTTCTTCAATTACCTCAAGACTCTTACATAGAATTATATAGAATATATAGCAAAGAAACAGGCCATTTTACCCAACAGGTCCATGCCGGTATTTATGCTCCACACAAGCCTCCTACTTCATCTAACCCTGTCAGCATATCCTTCTATTTCTTTCTCCCTCATGTGTTTATCTAACTTCCCCTTAAATGCAGCTGCGCTACTCGCCTCAACTACTCCTTGTGGTAGCGAGTTCCATATTCTAACCACTCTCTGGGTAAAGAAGTTTCTCCTGAGTTCCCTACTAGTGACTAGTGACTATCCTTCTAGTGACTTCCCTATTAATGATTAGTGACTATCTTACATTTATGGCTCCTAGTTCTGGTCTCCCCCGCAAGTGGAAACATTTTCTTACCCTTTCATAATCTTAAAGACCTGTATCAGGTCATCTCTCAGTCTTCCCTTTTCTGGAGAAAAGAGCTCCAGCCTGCTCAATCTTTCCTGATAGGTGTAACCTTTCAGTTCTGGTATCATTCTAGTAAATCTTTTTTGCACCTTCGCCAGTGCCTCTATAACCTTTTTATAATATGGAGACCAAAGCTGTTCACAGTTCTCCGAGTGTGGTCTAACCAAGGATCTATACAAGTTTAACATAACTTCTATGCTTTTCAATTCTATCCCTCTAGAATTGAACCTCAGTGCTTGGCTTGCTTTTTTTATGGCCTTATTAACCTGTGTCGCTACTTTTAGTGATTTGTGTAACTGTACCCCCAGATCCCTCTGCTCATCTACCCCATTTAGATTCTTATTATACAAGCAGTATGTGGCCACCTTATTCTTCCTACCAAAATGTAATACCTCACACTTATCTATATTGAAATTCATTTGCCAATTACACACCCATCCTGCAAGTTTATTAATGTCTTCTTGTATTTTGTCACAGTCATAAGAACAAAAGAACATAAGAAATAAGAGCAGGAGTCGGCCATATGGCCCCTCGAACCTGCTCCACCATTCAATCAGATCATGGCTGATCTTCAACCTCATCTCCACTTTCCTGCCCAATCCCCATATCCCTTGATTCCCTTAGAGTCCAAAAATCTATCTATCTCAGCCTTGAATATACTCAACGATTCAGCATCCACAGCCCTCTGGGGTAAAGAATTCCAAAGTTTCACAACCCTTTGAGTGAAGAAATTCCTCTCGGTCTTCCTCAGTATTAACTATACCCCCCAATTTGGTGTTGTCCTCAAATTTTGAAATTGTACTTCTGATTCCCGATTCCAAATCGTTTACGTAAATAGTGAACAACAGTGGTCCCAGCATTGATCCATGTGAAACATCACTTCCCACCTTTTGCCAGTCTGGTTAACTACCTTTAACCCCTACTCTCTGTTTTCTGTTTTGTAACCAGCTTGCTATCCATTCTGCTACTTGTCCTCATTAAGGTTGGTCAAGCATGACCTTCCCTTTTGAAATCCATGCTGACTATTCTTTATTATATTTTTGGTTTCTAGATATTTTTCTATTACATCTTTGAGTGAGAATTCCATTATCTTTCCTACCACCGACATTAAGCTAATTGGTCTATAGTTCCCTGGACTGATTCTATCTTCCTTTATAAATATAGGAGTCATATTAGCTGTCCACCAGTCCTCTGGCACTATTCCCTTTTCTAATGAATTTTTATATATATGTAATAGTGCCTCTGCTATCTCTTCCCAACTTCTTTTCATATGCGTGGATGCAATCCATCTGGATCAGGAGTCTTATCCTTACTTGGTTACTGCACGGGACTTCCTTTGATAATTGTGAATGTTGGCAAAACTGAAGCTTTCATATTCTGGCTTTTCTCATACAGTAAAGGGCCGATTTTAACTAGAGGGGACTTGGGTGTTGTGTGGGCAGGAGCTGAGATGGACAGCAAACCGTCTGGTCCTCTGCAGTGTGAAGCCCGGGAGATTTTAACTCCCAGGCCTCATCTGCATCGTCCCCGTCAGTCTCCCGCCTGAACCCAGTGAGAAGCGGCTGCAGGATGGCGGGCGGGATCAGGATGTCAGGCAGCAGGAGGCTGAAGGAATGGTCCCTGGCACTCAAGTCAGTGGTTGGGAGGGAGGGTCAGGAAGGCCCATCGGTCCCTGTCAACACTGACCCCAAAGCCAAGATGGCAGCTGTCCAAGCTCCCATGGCAGCTGTGGGAATTGTCAGAAGACGCTCCAGGAAGGCGGGCGCCCCTGTTTTGTTGATGGAGCTGACTGCTCGATCCATGTTGGAGAGAATGGTCTCCATGCTCTGCACGAAGCAAGCTTTGACACAAGTTTCAGCTGGACTTTTCCATGCTCTGAGCCATTGTGCCAAACTCGCTGGCAGGCTGCCCAGTGCACCTAACCCTGGACTATGCCCCTACAGCCTTCTTCAGTAGGCTGGGCACTCGTAGTCAGCATCTGAGTTGTCTTCAGCAGAGCTTGTATGTGATCTCACCCTCCGGCGATCTGGCACCTGTGATGTCCTATCCCTATGCCCTAGGTCCTGCACACTTGTGCCCGGTGAGTCACAATGTGAAGAGCAGTCTCTAGCCTAGCCTCTAAAGTGTGCACAGTGCCAGTCTCTGAGTTGGTGCTTGCGAGGGTCAGATCGAGAGATGCTGCAGCTTCGGGAAGGCTGGCCTCCTCTTTCTCAACTGGCAGAGGTATGTCCACACCTTAAGCTCCTGAAATTAAAGAGAGGGACAAGGATTACCTTTTAGTGCAAAGGGTGAGCAGAGAGAGAAGTGTCAGGTGAAAGCATCTGCAGTTTGTCATTCAGAGTGATCAGGATGAGTTAGAGGTAAGAAGGGAAAAAGAGGTTTGAGAAAACCCTGCGCGACGTCTCCTCCAGCATTGCCAGTCGCCACGGCCATGACTCTCCCTGACCATCAAGGCTGGCATGATTTTCTCGCGGGGGGACAGGGTGTGCAGGCAGGCTCGGTCTTCTCCACTGGTAACCTCCTGTCTGAAATTGGGCGTGACCTTCTGCAAGAAAGAAGGGACTGTGTTAGTGACAGGCTTAGAGAATGTGCCTGTTGTAGTGGAATAACTGGAATGCAGTGTGTCAGATGTGAGATGTGGGGAAGTGAGGCTTGCAAAAGTGCTGAGTCTGAGTGTGTGCATATGAGGAGAAGGAGGTGGAGTGAAGTGTGATGCAGTGATTCAAGGAGAGTGAAGGGAAGTGGGGGAGGAGAGTATTGTGAGTAGTGAGGTTGGAGGTCATGGAGGTGTGACCAGAGAGTAGGAGAACAGTATTCTTACTTTGACAACTCTGGTGAGGTCGTTGAACTTCTTTCGGCATTGCAGCCATGTCCTGGGAGCTAAGCTCCTGGCATTGACGTCCTCTGCGATGTCTTCTCACTGGCGGTGGAGTTGTTGCCTGGAAGGCTTTCTACCCCCTGGGGGGAACAGGATCTTCCTCCTCCTGTCCATTACCTGGACCAGGGCCTCCATGGCAACATCAGAGAATCCGGGTGCCCTGTCACTGTTTCTTCCTGCCATTTCTTTCCTCAGAAGTGAACACTCCTATCTGCAGCCAGAGTGCACCTCCCCTTTAAGAGGTGCTGGCTGCGTTTGAGTGGGGTCAGAGACGCTTGATTTCCGGCCCCTCCAAACAGGTGTGCAGCCAATAAATTGTATGGGTAGCGCTGGCTGCATGCCGAATGCATTATAATTAGATCCAAGCACTAATTTAACGTGCTGGGACCACGTGAACAGAAACATTCACATGCGCGCCCCACCGCCTCCATGCCTGCTTTTGAGCCCGATCGAATTTCTAGGACATCCTGTCCACAAAAAGCAGGTCAAATCGAACCCAGCCAATTACCACCCTATCAGACTACTCTCAATCATTAGTAAAGTGATGGAAACAGTGGTCAATAGTGCCATCAAGCTGCACTCACTCACCAATAACCTTCTCACTGATGCTCAGCTTAGGTTCTGCCAGGACCAATCGGCTTCAGACCGCATTGCAGCCTTGGTGCAAACATGGACACAAGAGCTGAATTCTAGAGGTGGGGTGAGAGAGACAGCCCTTGACATCGCGGCAGCATTTGACTGACTGTGGCACTAAGGAGCCCGAGTAAAACTGAAGTCAATGGGGAAAACTCTCCAGTGGCTGGAGTCATACCTAGCACAAAGAAGAATGATTGTGGTTGTTTGAGGCCAATCAGCTCAGTCCCAGGACATTGCTGCAGGAGTCCCTAAGAGCAGCATCCTAGGCCCAACTATCTTCAACTGCCTCATCAATGACCTCCTCTCCATCACATGGTCAGAAGTGAAGATGTTCACTGATGATCGCACAGTGTTCAGCTATATTTGCAATTCCTCAGATAATGGGCCGGAACACGTGCCGACCGAAATGGCAAGGCTGTTCGCACATCCTGTGGACAAAGACTACAAAAATACTTACCTTGTGGTCTCCGATGTCCACTTGCTCCATTTTAAGTTTTTTTTTAGTTCAGCGCTGTGATATCAGTGCACCTTCCTCTGTACCAATTGACTCCATAGGAATGGAAGCCAGGCCCACAGAAACTGTCAATCTTGCATTGAGCCGACACGGACTTGATGGGCCAAATGGTCTCCTTCCGTGCTGTAACCTTTCTATGATTCTATGATTCTAAGAGAAGTCACATCCACAAGCAGGCAAGTAAAACTCATTAATTTAAAGTGATCTTGTCTATGTTAGTGTAAATAAAAATTTAACCTTTAATCTTTTTCTGGTGGTGAAGCTTGAGTGATAAATGTTAGCCAGAACATTGGAAGAGCTCCCTATTCTTCTTCAAATAGTTTCATAGGATGTTTTACATCCACCTGAACAGGTAAACGGAGCCTCTTTTTATCATCTCATCTGAAGTACAGCACCTCCAACAATGCAGCACTCCCTCAGTACTGCACCAAAGTGTCAGCCCAGGTTAGATGCTAAATAGAGAAAATACTGAGTTTGTGTGGCTTTAAATAAGTCTTGTTATCTAAATGAAGTTTACAAGCAACAGGCCATCCACTTATCATGATCTTCACCTTACAGAAGTAAACCCCTTTGAAATGCTAGTGGCCATATCTCATTATTTTTTCATAATAAACACTAAATACCCATGTTCAGATATTTTTATGACCTACAGACTAAATGGCAATTTCTAGCAATACAGCTTCATCAGTAGAATTACCAACCAACTAGCTAATCATAATGCACCTGTAATAATGGTCCATAACATTTCTCACTCAACTAAATAGCCAATTAATCAATATAAGTGACAAAAAAATGTAGTAATCCATTGTAGCAATGTAATAAATGTAAGTGGAGGATGAAATTATTGTGTTTAATGGGTCCAAGTAAAATGAGAAAATCCAGGTTTACCCACAAGGCCCTACATGTAGTAATCGATCAACTGGACCTGAAAAAGGAAATATTCTTTTTAAACATAATGGCCCAGAAATTCCTGGGGGTCTGCTCCGTTGGTTCAGGAGCATTGGAGCAGAACCCTTATCTGTCCTAATTCAAAGACAGAGACCCTGTCCCAAATCCCAGGGATGTGATCATTTGTATAACTGGGGCAGGTACATCACACTAGCAAGGGTTACTTCAGCAGCATTGGCCCTGATGCATTCTCTAGAAGGCAAAGGGGCCCACAGGCACTCCACCCTAGTTGCAGCCAGGCACGTCTGGGCTCAAGAAAACATCCTAAAAAAGTCTTCAGTTCCCATTGGAGTCTTCAGAGTCAGGTCTGGGATCAATTACTTTACTCTAGTAAAGGCTCGGGGCCTTCACTAGACTCATAATGTACCTACACCTGTTCTCAGCAAGCATAAGTTCTGTTTGGCCTTTCAAGGTGGCACACGGAGCACAATTTCTCGGGAATCCCGTTAACTCCCCCGAAAATGTCTCCTTGACATAATGGGGGTGGGTATAAGATCTGCCCATGGCGTCAACCCCCACCAGAATTTAAAGAGCCGCAGCAAATAGTTCTGGATTTTCCTGGCCATTCTTTTTCTGGTGGTGAAGCTGAGGGATAAACGTTAGCCAGAACATTGGGCCGGGACAGGTCCGGGTTCTGCCTGAACTGCCTGGCCCATTTAGGTAACAATCAGGCTTTCCGCCCTCTCTGGCCGTACCAATTTCCTGAACAATGGATTGTTTTTAAAAAAAGGCAAGTAAAGCTATTTTTCTTGCAGATGATGCTCTATACATTCCAATGCATACAGCTTTCGGGAAATAGAAACATAAGCTGGGGTTTTCTGCTTCTGTACTTGACAACCCACAATATTCCATGGGTGGTAACTCATGAGCTTGCGAGTGCAGAAGCAGAAAAGTTAAATTAACAACGTTATATGGCACAGCAAATTTAAGATAATTGGCAAAAAAGCCAGAGGAGAGATGAGGAGAAATGTTTTTACTCAGTGAGTTGTTATGATCTGGAATGCACTGCCTGAAAAGGTGGTGGAAGCAGATTCAATAGTAACTTTCAAAAGGGAATTGGATAAATGTTTAAAAAGGAAAAGTTTGCAGGGCTATGGGGAAAGAACAGGGAGTGGGACTAATTGGATAGCTCTTTCAGGGAGCTGGCACAGGCATGATGGGCCGAATGGCCTCCTTCTGTGCTGTATAATTCTATGATTCTAAGTTTACAAAAGCTGATTCCTCCACAATGTGCAGTTACTCTGCCACACAGACTACAATCCAAGCATAATGGGTCGGATTTTGCTCTGAAAATAACAGCGCTCACCATTATTTCAGTGCAAATGGTAGAGCAACTTTCGGCAACCGCATATGCGGAAATCCAGAAGTTGCTGCACCAGATGCCCTGCTCCTCCGTAAGCTTCACGGGAAGGACATCTCGCTGGCTGACTCACCATTCAGATGAATGGAACGGCATGAAGTTCTTGCATTGACCTGACGGATATGAAGTAATCTCTCCAAAAAAAATACGTCACTTTGTTTAAGTGTAAGCACACTTTTAACAGTGTGATAAGTCTTAATTACTGCCAAACAACCTCTCTGGCACTGAAAATGAACTTTTATAAGTGTGGAGTCTCATTCCTTCAGATTTTAATTGTTGTTGCACATTTAAAAAAACTTATATTTTTATTTTTTCTTTCTGTCTCTTTTATCTCTGTCTTATAAATCAATATTTCTTACCTTCTATTTTGCTTTCTGTAACTGATTTGACATTGAATTCACTATTCCAACTTATATTTCCTGGGACTCTGTGTGGCTTAGTAACATGCTTCATTTTGATTGGTAAAGGGGATAGACAGATGTTTGCCCCATTCTCCCAGTCCCCCGGGAGAGGGCGCCACATTGGATTGAGCACCCAATGAGAGGGCCTTGCCTTGCAAAAGCCCATGAAAAGCCTATGGGCAAGTCCAAGTCTACAGAACAGCGGGCGCCGATCGTTCACAGTGCAGACCAAAATCCGGTCCATTATTATCGGCACTTCTGTCCTGTAATGCTCATTTGCAGAAGCATACTTTTTATATTCAGCTTAATACAAGACAAAAGAGCAGTAGTCTATACTATGCGCAGAATCCTTTTGGAAAATTATGTAGTATAATTTGTTGACTTTAACCTTTATGACTCCTGTCGCTGACAGTTAGTGATAGTTTGAAATCTTTCAGTTTGTTAAGTTGAATAATGCCAGGTGTGACGTGGGGGACAAAATGCCTCAGGGGTCCACTGGTCTCCTGCCATAACTCTGGAACCCCCGGAAAACATTGGAGACCCAGTTGCGTTGGGTGCCCATCATTTCGGGGAGTCTCTGTCTTGCTCTGTAAGTTACGGGACCTCTGCCCACCCCTTGTAAGGTAAATGCCGTCAGGGATGGAGGTTCCCTACACAGGGATTTCCTGCTCTGGTGGCTTGGTCGGAACCCAATGTAGCTGTAGAGGCTGGTACGTCTAGTGAGGTGAAGTGTACTGGCTTTGACATTGGTGAAGTGGGGCCCTCTGGAAGTAGCCTCGATACCTGAAGAAAGCACCCAATTTTTGTTAAAAATAATGCAGATCGCCTCTCCTCTTAGGTGGGGGGGGGCGGAGGGGGGGTGGGGCCTTGGCAATGCCGCCTCGAATGGTGAGCATGCACTGGAGGTGTCGTGGCACTTCCGTCTGCCTGTTCCGTGCAAATTAGATGTCTTGCCACTTGAAAATGACCTTGAAAATGCTGGGATCACATCCCAAGGAAACGTAGGGCCCTGGAGATCAAAACTAGCTTTTTATTTTTATCGCCCCTCCCTTCTCCCTCTCCTCCTCCTGCCTACGTCTGCACACGTTTCTCACAATTAACCTTTCTGCTTTGCCAATTTTTGTGAACCCATTTTAGGATGGCAGAAGACAACTTAATGTGATGGTTCGAAGAAACAAACAGTCCATTATCATTTTCTAACCAGTATTGCACTCCTATTTACACACATCTACTTTTTCATAAAAATTAGCAGAGAGTAAACATATGATCCCGGATATCTTGCTGAAATTACCTGAAGCATCAATGAAGAGCATTGCACTGATCAGGAAAACGATCCCCAATATCATGTTTGTAGCATGAAGTTCTTTTCTCGGAGACTAAATTGAAAGAAAAAGGCTTAACATTAATTTGACTTTAAATGTAATTAATGTAAAGAGAGAGAATTTCCATTCCAATTCCTATATCTTTCTTCCAGTTGCACAGTGTGATAGTTTTACATTGGTAATTATATATACATCAGGTTCTGCAGCCCGTTGCAGCCACAGAAATCAGATACAATTGGTAGAGCAACACTGATGTCAAAATAACTGCGAGCCGATATGTACTTCTTATTGGAACTGAGAGAAAGAAGAGGTGGGGCTGGTGGAGATTCCACAAGACAGCACTACAACTGCAGTGCACAGTCAGTAACGCAAACACTCACAATGTTTCCCAAACTTTTTAATCAGATCAGCAATCGGTGCATTTTTCAAATGGGATCAAGGTGAAAGCTTCGGCTCTAGTAACATGAAGCTCAGAACAAGACCCCAAAGGGGCAGCATAGTCCAATAAATGCTTTTAAATCCATTTTAGTCTCTCCCCATTTTAGTCATCAGGAGCTAGTTAACTATTTTCTAGCCTGAAACACTATGTGAACAGAATCCCAGAACAAACTGTTTTTATTTAGCACAGAAGCTATTGAAAAGCACATCATGAAACAAAGGAAAGTAATAATTAACAGTGATGTTAGTGCTTGTTTGATTTCATGGTTACTGTCAGTGGTTATCTTATTTTCACATGAAAGTGTGCTTAAACTTTCTCTGAAATATTCCAGAATATCAGGTTCACAGCAGTTGCCGACAAGAAGCACATTAGAGAAATGAACCAAACACAAAGCGGACGGTAGATGTCAAGTGCCCTGCGGACAACCGACTTAAACCCTGGGAAATGATGAGGGGATACGTTCAGAAGAATAAAGCCATTCGCAGAAGTTACAAAATATGTGCTGTGGTGGGTTTTGACCTCCGATGCATAGTGGAGGTGAAAAGAGGAGGATTGATGCAGAAACAGGTGACTAATGAATAATAAAATGTGACCATAAATCGATTAGTGTGGATCAGCTTTTTTGGACAGAAAGGATTATATGAAAACACAAGAATTTTTGGGAAGAGATAAAGATCAAGAAGCACATTCCTTTTTAATAGGCAAATTCCACCTACTTACCTTCTTACAAAATCCCTCAATCCCTTTCCTCTTCCAAAACTCATCTAATTGCATGCTGACCTCATTTATACTGTCTGTTTCAACGGCCTTCCCAAATAACTTCCCACTTAACAATGAGCAATTTAGCCCATTGTGTCTGTACCAAAATTATATTTTCGCTGGAAAAGAAATCACTCCAATGGCAAATCCAAAAACAGTCTTTCTTACAGTAAAACGTGGCTTTAAGTGGTCCATAAATGAACAAAAAGAAAGCTGGTTAAAAGAGAGATAAAGAGGGCAGTCAGGCCAGAAGCAAGGATAAACATGAATGTACAATACAATATGCACTTCTAAAAAGTTAGTGCCTAGATTCATACTGTTCTGAAAATTGGTTTTAGACACAAAAGGGTAAATCCCGCGATATAAAGTGTTCATTGCATGTGTACATCACCAGTGCAGGGGCAGCAGTTGAAATATCCTGGGAGTAGGCCTTGTTCCTACTAAGCACTAGGATTGTACAGGTCGGCTTCTTGCAATCGGCCTGTGCTACTGTCGTAGAGGGTCTCGATGGTTCAGCACAAGGTCATTCATTAGGGGCTCCAAAATTATACTGAAGAGATGGATAGGGCTGCCCAAGTCTTGATTTTGCCCCACAGAAATGGTGTCATCACCATAGGCAAGTAAGAAAACTGACACATTATGAAACTAACTTTATAGTCTTTGAGTGTGAGCTTTCTTAATGTGTGTTGATTTGTTCTGAGGCTGTTCTGAGAGAGATTAAGGTTAATTTTCCCCTTCACTGCAACTGGGGAACACTCAGTTGCCGGGCACAAAGGAGAGAAAATGACACAGAAACCTATGGCTTGGGTTGCTCACCAGAAGGAGTTCCTGATGATCCAGAAATTTAAAAAAACACTTCCTCCTGCTGTTCTCTACCTGTGCTCAGTGATTCATCACTTGTGCTGTCCTCCTATTCTAAACCTTCCAGGGTAGATGTCCCTGAGCTGGTGAGTATGTAAGTTCATTGTAGTGACTGGAAACTAGGTGGGCTGCTACTTCTCGAGGGCCTTGTGACAGATGAGTCCCAGTAGGGAGCAGTTATGGAAGCTTGATGAGATCTTGCAAGAACACTTAAAGGACAAAGTCACTACAAAGAACTTAGAATGATCATCCTGGAAATGGCATAGGCAAGGATTTCACATGTTGCAGTGCCCCTGGAAAGATATCCTTCAGGTAGGATGTTATGTTACTATATTCTGGAAACAGCGTTGAGATACTAACCCCTTGCTGGGACATGCTTCTCCATTTCCCAAATCCTCCTTCCTTGGAGGCAGAGGGCCCGATCCTCTCGTTGTCAGGTGCTGCCTTCAGTTTTGGCATGCTTTCGTCTGTAAGAATTGAAACAGGGATAAGGGTTATAACATACCGAGGAGTGACATTGAAGCAGTCCAAGTCAGAAGAGGGGCTGATAAGAGGAAAAAGTGTTTCATGCAGATGGGGAGGCATTAAAATATGGGAACTTTAGCAGTGGACCTGCTTGCGCCTTGAGAATGAGTAGTGCTAATACAAGATTTAGAAGAGTGAAGACAGGAGACTTTCGGGACATGTGCAAAAGAAGAGATAGATCGTGGGGGACAGAATGTATTAAGGTGCACATAACAATCACCTTCTCCTTGGAGAAATTGCCATCATCCGGTGCCCTACCTTGCTTCTTCTGAGGAGGTCTGTGAACATCTTCCAACACTCCATCCATGTGCGGTGTATGGTACAGCTGGAGTTCAGGTCCTCTGCTATTTGCTGCCACATACTGTGCCTAGCTGTTTTTGAAACTTTTTTGGCCGCTGCGGGTACAGCACTGCAGCAGCACTTCCATGCTCGCCTGATCAAACTGCGAAACCCTTTACCTTCTTCCTCTTGCTGCCTTCTATTGTATGCTGCCAAAGAAGCAGAAAAACATTATCAAGGGATGGAATTTTAAAACGAAAAAATATCGCTTACATACCAGGGCAGACTTCAGTCACTAACACTTTGAAAAGATTTTACACTAAACTTTCAGCCAGCTTCAAATCAAAAACTATCAGCAACACTAAATCTGTCAGCATAACATGAGTATCAACTGATAAGCTATGTGTTAGTGCCATAATCTGATGTGAAGTGTCTTTTCACTTGCAGCCCTCCAAATAATTTGATCTCTAAGGGGCCAGGGAGGGCATAGAGAGGTGCATCACCTGCTGGGAGAGGTGGCATTTGGGTTGGAACTATTGGGGCTCTGCCTCATTTGAGGTACAAGCCAAGTTCCAGAGGAGGAGCAGACAAATGGGGGTTAAATTGGATAATCCCCGAAAACGTAACATTCGTGCTGCCTGATGATTTCAATGATTGCTTTGTGCAGCCAGCGCTACCTACACTGTTGATTGGCTGCACTCATCAGCAAGGGGGGGTCCCACTATTGGGTGTGGCTAGCGCTATTTAAAGGCAGCCTGCACCTCTTAAAGGGGAGGTGTACTGCGACTGCATGAAGTGGTGGGAGTTGTTTGAGAAGTGATTCCTGCGCTGTGATACTTTGAAGAATGGCTGTGCCTGCGAGAGACCATGCACCAAGGTTCTCGGATGGTGCACTAGAGGCCTTGGTGCAAGAGGTGGACAGAAGGAGGGGCATCCTATATCCGCAAGGGGGCAGGTATATGCTCAGTGGGAGGAAGTAGCGGACGAGGTCAATGCCAGGAGCATAGCGCCAAGAACATGGATGCAGTGCAGGAAGAAGTTCAATGATTTAACACAAGTTGTCAAGATGAGTGAGTTCAACTTTCAAGTGGCGTATCGTACCAACTGCACTACTAGCCTCATCCACTGCTCACTGCACTACACCCCCCATCACCCACCTACCAACAATCTTTCAATCAGTACTCAACCGTTCAAATCAGATACTTCATCTCACGCTCACACATTACCACTATTGCAAGCTGCACACCCACAACTCACAGGTCACACACACTGGCAGCTATTCAACCATGACAGCTACATCACCCAAACATCTTGCAGGACACTCACAGGAGAAGGTGGCGCATAAAAGTTAACAGCAAGAAAGAATTGGAGGATGACAAGTGTGCCTACACGTCTTAACTCCCATGGAGGAGACAGTGTTGTCCATCATTGGAAGGACCATCGCTGAGGCTGTGGCCACTGGCAGTGCTGGAGAGATCGACAATGAGGGCCTTTGCATACCTAATCCTCCTTCTCGCTTCCCACTTCTACCTCATCTCGCAATCTTTTCCGACTCACGAGCTGCAAATGGTGTAAGTATGCACGTCTTACTTTCTCCTCTCCCCCACCATAATCCAACCCGTGTCCTTTTGTCATTTCAGATACCCAAGACCTGGAACCTGCACCATCAGAGGAGGCAAAGGAAGAAGACAGTGATGATGAAGACACACTGTCACTCGATCTTACACTCGTAGCCACCAGCTCAGATACTGACACTGCGTGTACTTTAGAGGCTAGGATAAAGGAGGGATCTGCATGTAGTGAGACACTTGTCAGAAGTGCACAGGAACCAGGGTAGAGGGAAAGGATACCGAAGGTGCCAGCTCGCTGGAGGGCGAGGTCACACGCTAGTTCTGCTGCAAAGAAGTCAGTTGATGACTTCAATGGGCCAGGCTACAGAAGAACGCTGATAGGTGTACGCAACCAAATGCTTGGTGCATTGGAAAGCCTGCCAGAAAGCCTGCACACAATGTCAAGGAGCATGGAGAAGTCCAGCTCCAACTTGGCACAGGGCTTTTCACGGAACTTGGAGCCCATCCTTTCCCACATGGAACGGGTGGTCACCTCCATCAGCACCCTGTGGAACCCACCATGATGCAGAGTCTGATGACTGATGTCACAGCTTCCATTGCAGCACAAACATCTGCCATCAAAGGTCTGACTGCTGCATTTGGAGCTCAGACTGCTGATATTGTGGCTTTGGGTTCCAGGGTGAAACAGCAGTCCAGCCATCTGTTCTCCAGCAGATCACCAGGATTGCTGAGGCGCCCTCCCGGGAGAGTGGCAGTGGCTCCATGGAACACGAACCTGCTGTCCTCTCTCAGGACGACAGCACTTCTGCTCCCACCCCTGCCACTCCGCCAGTTCCCTTGCTGTTGCCTGAGAGCCAGCCAGCCAGCCCATGCTGCTGTAGCCCAGGCCGAGATGGTGCAATCTGAAGCAGGGCCCTCTTGGTCCAGAGCTGCTCGAGGTCATCCTGCAAGACCATCTGCACACTCCTCAATTCAAGGTCAGCAGCTTTCCACCACCCATGCTCCAGCCACTAGGGATGCACCTCGTAGGAGCACCCGGACAGGTAAGGGCACGTGAAAGACATGCACTAAGGGAATGCATGTGGGTTAATAATCTTATTTTGTTTGCATAATTTCATGTGTTAATTTATAAATGTGGATTTGAATTAGCATTTGGTGTTGGTTTTTATTTCTGTGATGAGCTGAGGGAGAAAGCAATGTGTATTCATGAGGAGGACGATGTGATGGTCATGTGAGAGAGGAAAGGTAAGGAGTGTGGGACTGTTGGTAAATGGGGAGGTGTCATTGAGGTTACTGGTATCGCTCATTAATAATCTCATCATACAGAGTCCTGGCAGACAGGGCCTGTCTATCTTGTAGCCTCCCTGCCTCTTCCTCCACTTCCTGCTGCACTTCCTCCTCCATCTCTTCCTCCTCCTCTGCCTCTTCGTCCTCTTCCTCTGCCTCTTCCTCTTGCTCAGGTTCTCGCCTGATAGGCGGTGGCAAGGATTGTTCCCTTATAATGGCCAGGTTGTGCAGCATGCAGCATACAACGAAAACATGATTCCCGCTCAGCTGAGTACTGCAGGGCTCCTCCAAAGTGGTCCAGGCAGCAAAAATGTCGCTTGAGGACACCTATGGTGTGCTCAATAATGTTCCGTGTGGCAGCATGGCTCACGTTGTAGGCCTCCTGTGCATGTGTGCGTGCATTCCTGACCGGAGTCATGAGCCACTTCATGAGGAGATAACCCTTGTCGCTCAGTATTCAGCCTTTGACTTGCCATGCTGGTTGAAATACAGGTGGAACAGAGGACTGCCGCGGAATGAAAGAATCATGACTGCTGCCAGGATAGCGGGCATTCACCTGCATGATTTGCTGCCTGTGGTTGCACACCAGCTGCAGATTGAGGGAGTGGAATCCCTTTCTGTTCATAAATATGGCCGAGTTCAGAACACGCATGGCAATGTGTGTACAGTCAATGGCACCCTGCACAATGGGGAAGCCTGCAATGCAAGCAAACCCTTGTGCTTGTCTCTGGCAAGAGGGAATAAGATGAACCTGTTTCTCATTGCGTTCAGAGCCTCAGTGACCTCCCTTACACAGCAGTGCACTGCAAACTGTGAGATGTTCCTTATACCTCCAGCAGCAGCCTGAAAGGAGTCAGAGCCATAAAAATTAAGAGCCATGGTTACCTTGACAGCCACAGGCAATGCTGTCCTTGCCCTGCTCTGAGGCTGCAGTTGTGGTTGCAGCAGTTGACAAATTTCAGTCACGACCTCTTTAGTGAACCATAGATGTCTGATGCACTGGCTGTGGCTGAAGTTGAGGTAAGAGAATTGGTCCCTGAAGGCCTTCCTTGGATGTGGCCTCCTGCTAAGTCCCCTGTACCTTCTCCTTCTCCTTCCTTTTTAATCAGCTTGTCCTGCTCTGCGTGGCCTCTCGTCACGCTCCCAGTCATGTTCAATTCCCAGAGGAAGCCCTAGCAGGCCACCCATGTCTGGAAGCAACATTTTTCAGCACAATATTTTAAATGCCACTAAGAGTACTGCAAGGCCAGCCAGATCACTCTTTATAAAATATTAAAACTTTACCAAGTATAGGAAACTTCCAAAAATACATCCAATTGCACTAGCAGCCAGAATAACAAATCCAAAAACTAACTTGTAAGTACTTCATGATCCCTTTAAATAGCAATGGTGGGGGTCTTTCGTGCTGTATAAATCCTGTTCAGCTGTGCGAGGTTAAGGCAGTGCATTGGCTGAAGTATGGAGTTCCACAATATCACCGGCTGCTTCAAATCAGTGTAGCACACTGATTGACGTCATAATCTCCCTACTCTACATGCTGCCAGCAGTCGTTAGGTGCGCGTGCACACACCTTTAGCAAGATGGTGTCCTATGCACTTCCTGTCAGAAGTGTGCGCACGCGTCTCGGACGCCATTTTCGGGACTTAGGTGTCCACGTAGTGCCTACAAAACGGGTGCTACACAGCCCAATTTCACCCCCGATCAATCTGAGGTGTGATTGATTACCTTTAATGACCTGTTCTGGTGTCCATTCTGGGTCAAGAAAGGAGAAAATTTGCCCCACCTTGTTGGCCTAATAAGGGCCACTTCTTTTTCCACTGGAGCAGCTCCGATGACTGTCAGGGTGGGCACTTCTACTGCATTCAGTTCGGGCTGCCTGCCCCAAATATGGAAATTACCCCATGAAGGTGTCCAAAATCATGAAGGGTTTTTATAGAGTAAATAAGGAGAAACTGTTTCCAGTGGTAGAAGGGTCGGTAACCAAAGGATACAGATTTAAGGCAAATGGCAAAAGAAACAGAGGCAAGATGAGGAGAATTTTTCTTATGCAACGAGTTGTTATGATTTGGAATGCACTGCCTGAAAGGGTGGTGGAAGCAGATTCAATAGTAACTTTCAAAAGAGAATTGGATAAATACTTGAAGGGGAAAAATTTGCAGGGCTATGGGGAAAGGACAGGGGTGTGGGACTAATTGGATAGCTCTTCCAAAGAGCTGGCACAGGCACGATGGGCCAAAAGGCCTCACTCTGTGCTGTATCATTCTATGATTCTATGATCCCATCCCCTGAGGAGGATTGTCCTATTTGGTGCTTAACACCTGATAATATAGGTAACCTATGCCCAATGCATTACTGACCCCAATACTCTCGGTCTGTGAGTGTCCATCTGTCCAGTCTTCCCAGCCCTTCAAATAATGGAGGTGTTATAGCTTGAAAGTGTCATAACTGCTGCCAGGGTAGTGGACATTCACAGGCATAATTTTGTGCATGTGGTCACAAACCAACTGCATATTAAAGGACTCAAACCCCTTTCTGTTCATCAAAGCTATGGGGTTGGAGGTAGGGGTTGAATGACCACATGTATACCATCAATAATACGCTGCACTTTGGGAAGCCTGTCACATGGCAAAATTGCACCGCTCTCTTGTGCTGTTAACTGCTTTCAATGGACAAAGGAATGAAGGCAAAAAGGCATCTGTTCTCAGTTTATGCATCAAAAGTTAGCATATATTCCCTCTTCTTGCTTGAAAGAATCTGTAGCACAAAAGTTCAAGATTATGGTCACCTTGACAGTGACTAGCAGAACCATTTCTGTTGTAGAATTTGTCTGAAGGTCTGGCTCAAGGCGACAACAAAATTTCATGACTGCCTCCCTCTCCTTTGTCACCAAGTGTAGGTGACAAAGAAAAATCTTATTATATATTCAGGTAGATGCATCTTTTTATTTTGACATGAAAAAAAATTGGGTGGACCTATCAGCAATGACTCAGGCATCTGAATAAAGCTCAGGCAATCTCAGCTCAGTCAACCTCAAAAGTCCTCCTCACAAACATCTGGAGACAGATGCCCAAGTTGAGAGAGCTGTCCCACGGACTAGTCAAACAACAGTCTGACACAATCATACTCACAGAATCATATTTATTAGCCAACATCCCAGACACCTTCATTACAATCCTTGGGTATGTCCTGTCTCACCAGCAGGATAGACACAGCAATGATGGGGGTACTTGCTACATGGTCTAATAGGGGTGGCACTGAGAGTCCTCAACATTGATTCCAGACCCCATGAAGACACGTGGCTTCAAGTCAAGCTGATCACCTACCACAACTCCTCAACTGATGAATCAGTACTCCTCCATGATATACAAATGTTATACAACATGTGGAGGACGCAAGAGCACTGAATGTACTCTAGGTGGGGACTTCAATGTCCACCACCAAGAATGGCTGAGTAGTACTATCACTGAACAAGCTGGTTGAGTCCTGAAGGACATAGATGCCAGACGAGGCGAGCTTCAGTTGGTGAGATCACTGCAGCCTGTGGGCATTGTAGTTCCTCAGAATCAGGGTAAAAGCTGAACATTCATGGCACGTTTCTCTTTCTCTCACACACACACACACACACACACACACAGAATTTCTGAACAGGAGCTAGAATTCTCTGGCCCATTCTACCTGGTTGCTATGTAGCTTGGATTGCCATTCTATACTCTGGACACTGTCGTTGCTCAGCACCAGTTCCCATGATGCAACTTTTGCTCACAAACACAAATTTGTCAACATCAACTGGATGTTCCAGCACCAAAGCTCATATAAAACGTCCAATTCAAGCTTTATGCTCCAGACACAACGGCAGACTTATCTAAGGGAAACTTCTTGGAGACATTTCTAAAATTAATTTTAGTGAACATTCAGTGGATGTTTTCATTTTCATTTACTACATTGTGTATTATATTAAGTCCAAGGGAGATTTAACTCATTTTTTCATCTGTACCTGGAAAATTCTTGAGTTGGAATAGCCACAATGTGAAGAGTTCTGTTCTTGTGCCTTGGCATATTGGATCGCCTGGACACAGCAGATAGAGGAAAATTGGACAGGGGGAATTGCACACCGGTTAGGGGGTCTCCCGATTTTCCACCCTTTATTTATCTCTTAATGTACTTTGATTAATGAGCAGGACCAAGCTACAAGGGCATTGGTGCTGCACACCACTGACATCCTTAAAGATTCAGGTGCCTGGACCAGTCAGGTGAATGTTACTAAATGACACAAAACTAGGTGGGAATGTGAGTTGTGAGGAGGATGCAAAGAGGCCTCAAGGGGATATAGACAGGCTAAGTGAGTGGGCAAGAACATGGCAGATGGAATATAATGTGGAAAAATGTGAAGTTATCCACTTTGGTAGGAAAAACAGAAATGCAGAGTATTTTTGAAATGGTGAGAGATTGGGAAATGTTGACGTTCAAAGGGACCTGGGTGTTCTTGTACAGGAGTCACTGAAAGCCTTTATTACAGGAGGATTTGATAACAGAAGTAAGATGTCTTACTGCAATTATATAGTCATGATGTGGAGATGCCGGTGATGGACTGGGGTTGACAATTGTAAACAATTTTACAACACCAAGTTATAGTCCAGCAATTTTATTTTAAATTCACAAGCTTTCGGAGGCTTCCTCCTTCCTCAGGTGAACGTTGTTGGAAATGAAATCCTCGAAATGAAATCGCATTTATAAATCACAGAACAATGCTTGGTGATAACAGACAGTTTTTTCAACTGCCCGTTGCCAAGGCAATCAGTGTGCAGACAGACAGGTGTTACCTGCCAGGTCTCAGAATATACAAATCACCAAAAAAAAACAAAAAAACAGAGATAGAGAGGTAGAAACATAGAAAAGACAGCAACTGACCCGTTATATTAAAAACAGATAACATTTGTTCGCTGGTGGGATAACGTGTAGCGTGACATGAACCCAAGATCCCGGTTGAGGCCGTCCTCATGGGTGCGGAACTTGGCTATCAATTTCTGCTCGACGATTTTGCGTTGTCGTGTGTCTCGAAGGCCGCCTTGGAGTACGCTTACCCGAAGGTCGGTGGCTGAATGTCCTTGACTGCTGAAGTGTTCCCCGACTGGGAGGGAACCCTCCTGTTTGGTGATTGTTGCGCGGTGTCCGTTCATCCATTGTCGCAGCGTCTGCATGGTCTCGCCAATGTACCATGCTCTGGGGCATCCTTTCCTGTAACGTATGAGGTAGACAACGTTGGCCAAGTCACAGGAGTATGAACCATGCACCTGGTGGGTGGTGTCCTCTCGTGTGATGGTGGTATCTGTGTCGATGATCTGGCATGTCTTGCAGAGGTTACCGTGGCAGGGTTGTGTGGTGTCGTGGACGCTGTTCTCTTGAAAGCTAGGTAATTTGCTGCGAACGATGGTCTGTTTGAGGTTGGGTGGCTGTTTAAAGGCGAGTAGTGGAGGTGTGGGGATGGCCATAGCGAGGTTTTCGTCGTCATTGATGACATGTTGAAGGCTGCGGAGAACATGGCGTAGTTTCTCCGCTCCGGGGAAGTACTGGACGACAAAGGGTACTCGGTTGCATCCCGTGTTAGTCTCCTGAGGAGGTCTATGCGATTTTTCGCTGTGGCCCGTCGGAACTGTCGATCGATGAGTCGAGCGTCATATCCCGTTCTTACTAGGGCGTCTTTCAGCGTCTGTAGGTGTCCATCGCGTTCCTCCTCGTCTGAGCAGATCCTGTGTATGCGATTTCATTTCGAGGATTTCATTTCCAACAACGTTCACCTGAGGAAGGAGGAAGCCTCCGAAAGCTTGTGAATTTAAAATAAAATTGCTGGACTATAACTTGGTGTTGTAAAATTGTTTACAATTTGCAATTATATAGGGCCTTGGTGAGACCCCACCTGGAGCATTGTGTACAATTTTGGTCTCCTTACCTAAGAAAGGATATACTTGCCATAGAAGGAGTGCAACGAATGTTCACCAGACCAATTCCTGGGATGGCGGGATTGTTGTATGAGGAGAGATTGAGTAGACTAGGCCTGTATTCTCTAGAGTTTAGAAGAATGAGAGGTGATTTCATTGAAACATTCAAAATTCTTACAGGGCTCAACAGGGTAGATGCAAGGAGGATGTTTCCTCTGGCTGGGGAGTCTAGAACCAGGGGTCACAGTCTCAGAATAAGGGGTAGGTCATTTAGGACTGAGATGAGGAGAAATTTCTTCACTCAGAGGGTGGTGAATCTTTGGAATTCTCTACCCCAGAGGGCTTTGGAGGCTTAGTCATTGAGTATATTCAAAACAAAGATCGATAGTAAAGGCATCAAGGGATATGGGGATGGTGCAGGAAAATGGTGTTGAGGTAAAAGATCAGCCATGATCTTTTCAATGGCGGAGCAGGCTCAAGGGGCCTGATGGCCTACTCCTGCTCCTATTTCTTATGTTCTTATGTTCTTACAGTACAGACAGACCAGGTGTCAAAAATTGGTGTTGCCTGCTGTGTCATACACAACTTTGCCTTGTAAAGGGGCCTGACAATGAATTTGAAGTCCTAAAACATTACGACATTAGACCAGTGATTAGAACAGAGTCTGAAGCAGCCCCTGCAACTCTTGCGTAATGTAAAAAGAATCGTGGCTCTCAGTTGCAGTACCAGACCTCAAACACAGGGTGGTATCAGTGTGCTTTATAAACTATAATGCATGTTTTCAGGACTCATTGACAGAATCAGTACTGATGGTCTTTGACTGCATCTTGACCACTACACCTGTGTGGAACCTGAAAACAAAAATTCTGCTACCCTTTTTTCTGTTTTCTATATTTGCACATTGGACTCTTCATATTGCTGTTATTCCAACTCATTTTTTAACTTGCATCTGGAAAATTCTTATCTCCCTTACTGTTCATTTCCTCCAACAATGTATAGCATATTAGAACCCGAGCTTTGTGCCCCTAATCATTATTTCCTCATATGTCTTTTCCCTCATTTTTAAAATTCTGTCCATGACCTTTGCCACAGTTAACGCCATCTCCTGCTCTCTGCATTGGGCTTTCCTTGTTTTCTGTCCCATGGTGTAGTGTAGTATTTTGCAGTCAACTCGGCCACTCGTCATTACTGCCCCGTAACTTATCAGGATCAAGTGCTTCAGTTTCTTCATGTTCAGGTACTAAACTATCATTATTGTGACTTGTGCTGATTGAGTGTCTCCACTCAGAGGGGAGATGAGGGGAAAAAAATCATGCAACAAGTTGTATGATCTGGAATGCACTGCCTGAAAGAGTGTTGGAAGCAGATTCAACAGTAACTTTCAAGAGGGAATTGGATAAATACTTGAAAAGGAAAAATTTGCAGGGCTATGGGGAGAAAGCAGGGGAGTGGGACTAATTAGACAGCTCTTTCAAGGATCTGGCACAGGCAAGATGGGCTGAACGGCCTCCTTCTGTGCTGTATGATTCAATGATTCTCTGACTTATCACAGTGGTATACTAAAATGCAATATATCAGAATTTGTAGCTTTCCTCCCTGAGCTGTAAATTAAAATATTTACTGCTGTCTAACCATCTGAAGTGCCTTTAATACCCGCAATTCAAAATATTAGTCTTTTTATTTTAGCTGTGACATTTATTCATATGGTATGTGCCAACTGTTGCTAAATTCTGTCTGATCTTTTATTTTAGCATTATTTGTGAAGGTCCACTCACTTAAAAAATAGAACATTTTATTTTCTTTAGCAGCAACAAAACACAGTAAAATGTTTAAAATATTGCAACGACAACTGATTTATGCCTCAATACAAATAACATTACATTAGAAACAATTAAAGTGCGTGACTCAATCAATTTTACTAATTGCTCAGATATTAATGTACTTAACCTAGTCATCAGTCAGATATTCAGATACCAGATTTTACAATACAGCATGGGGCACACTGTATCAGAGCACAAACTGTGCCACAGAATGCTAACATGTGGGTTAATACCCATTCCTGATCAATGATCTACATTGGTGTGGGGTGCCAGGTGGGAGATAAATGCTTCTTTACACCTCCCTTTGGCTCATTATCAGCATTATTGGTGAAAAATGTCAGCCAGTTGTCCAAATTCGGTGCATTGAGTGGGGACACCAGAAAAAGAGAGATAAATATCATAAAGTTATATATTTTGTGATTTCAAATCTCCTTTTTTTCATTTTGCTGTGATTTGCTTTGACAGATTACTACAGACTAAAACAACTTTTGCAATAAAAGAGGTCAAGGAAGTTCTAGCCTCTGAGTCAGGCCATGAGTTCAAGCCCTACTCCAAAGACTTGAGCACATAATCAACTTCAATACAATACGGAGGGAGTGCTGCACTGAGAGCGAAGCCTTCTTCCAAATGAGATGTTAAACCAAGGCTCTGCCTTCTCAAATTCCAACGGCACTATTTAAAGGAGAGCAAGGGTGTTCTTTTGGTGTCCTGGCCAACATTTATTCCTCAACCAACACCACCAAATCAGATTATCTGGTCATTTATCACATTGTTGTTTGAGGGTCCTTGCTGTGTTCAAATCAGCTGCTGCGTTTCCCTACATTATAACAGTGACTACACCTCAAAAGTACGACATTGGCTGTGAAGCACTGTGGGATGTCCTGAGGTCATGAAATGTGTTACATAAATGCATTTTCTTGCTCCTCTTATCGATGGCCATTTTGAGGAGTGTTAGCACACTCTTAGTAATTGAAAAACTAATGGAATCAATAATCAAAAGCACAACAGAGGAGCATCTGTACCTAATAATTTACATAGAATCTACAGCACAGAAACAGGCCATTCGGCCCAACAGGTCCATGCCAGTCTTTATACTCCACACAAGCCTCCTCCTTCCCTACTTCATTTAATCCTATCAGCATATCCTTCTATTCCTTTCTCCCCCATTTGTTTATCTAGCTTCCACTTAAATGCATCTCTGCTAGTCGCCTCAACCACTCCTTGTGGTAGAGCATTCCACATTCTAATCACTCTTTGGGTAAAGAAGTTTCTCCTGAATTCCCTATTGAATTTATTAGTGACTACCTTATATATTTAGCCCTTAGTTCTGGTCTTCCCGACAAGTGGAACCATCTTCTCCAAGTCTACCCTATCAAACCCTTTCATAATCTTAAAGACCTCAATCAGGTCACCCCTCAGTCTACTCTTTTCTAGAGAAAAGAGCCCCATCCTGCTCAATCTTCCCTGATAGGCAAAACCTCTCAGTTCTGGTATCATCCTAGCAAATCTTTTTTGTACCTTCTCCAATGCCTCTATTTTTTTTATAATATGGAGACTAGAGCTGTTCATAGTACTCCGAGTGTGGTCTAACCAAGGTTCTATACAACATAACTTCACAGTTTTTCAATCCTTTCTATCCCTCTAGAAATGAACCCCAGTACTTGGCCTTATTAACCTGCATCGCTACTTTTAGTGGTATGTGTATCTGTAGTCCCAGATCCCTCTGCTCCTCTACCCCATTTAGACTCTTATTATCCAAGCAGTGTGTGGCCTCCTTATTCTTCTTACCAAAATGTAATACCTCACACTTACCTATATTGAAATTTGCCATTTATACACCGATTCTGCAAGTTTATTAATGTCTTCCTGTATTTTGTCGCAGTCCTCTTCAGTATTAACTATACCCTCAAATTTGGTGTTGTACGCAAATTTTGAAATTGTACTTCCGATTCCTGAGTCCAGACCGTTAGGGTAAATGGTGAGCAACAATGGTCCCAGCACAGATCCTTGTGGAACACCTCGTCCCATCTTTTGCCAGTCTGAGTAACTACCTTTAACCCCTACTTTCTGAAACTAACAGGACTCTATTTTGTTGCCAGCTTGCTATCCATTCTGCTACTTGTCCCCTGACTCCACATGCTCTGACCTTAGTCACGAGTCTAATTTGCGGTACCTTATTGAAGGCCTTTTGAAAATCCAAATATATTACATCTACTGCATAAACTTTGTCTACCCTTTCTGTTACTTCTTCAAAGAATTCAATAAGGTTGATCAAGCATGACCTTCCCTTTTGAAATCCGTGCTGACTATTCTTTATTATATTTTTGGTTTCTAGATGTTTTTCTATTTCATCTTTGAGTAAGGATTCTATTATCTTTCCTACCACCAACATTAAGCTAATTGGTCTATAGTTCCCTGGACTGGTTCTATCTCCCTTTTTATGTACAGGAATCATATTAGCACTATTCCTTTTTCTAATGAATTTATATATATATATATGTAATAGAGCCTCTGCTATCTCTTCCCTACCTTCTTTTAATATGCACGGATACGATTCATCCGGACCAGGGGTTTTATCCTCTCTAAATTTGATTAGTTCATCAATTATCTCCCCCTTTTCTATCTTAAATGTCTCTTATATCTATTCTGATCTCTTCTTCTAATGTCATGCCTATCATGATAGTCTTCCTCGTAAATACTGAGGCAAAGTAATTATTAAATATTTCTGCCATTTCGCTGTCATTATCTGTGAATTTATTGTTTACCTTAGAGGCCCTATCCCTTTTGTTATTTATGTGTCTGTAGAATACTTTAGTATTTCTTTTTATATTCCTAGATAGCTTCAGCCAACATGGTTTCAGAAAGGTGAATCTTGCCGAATCAAACTCATGGACCTTTTTGAGGCGATAACATCCCAAAAGGAGGTGATGGGGTGTATGTCATTTTACATGGTGATGCTGATTTTCTTTTGCTGGTGTATGTCAGTTGCAAATGGTTAAGAGCTGGTGCCAATCTCACAAACACTTAAGTTATATGGATCAACAATTTCCATGATTATTCACAGGTCCAGGTGCAGATTGGGCAGGTGCAGGGAACACTATAGTAGTGGGGGGAAAAAAAATCTAAATTTAACTTTATTGAGTAGCACTGAAGTACAGCAAACCGATATGATAGCAAGAGTTACTGCGTCAGCAGAATGAACTGACATTGGGCCTGAATTTGCTGGAACGGTGTGTTTAATCACGCACGCTGTTATTTGGACTTTTCAGCTCACTGTTCATATCAATGTATATTTACAGCGTAATTTGCTGGAACGCCAATCCATCTACGCCACGGCGAAGTCAATGGCAAATCAGGGACCTCGTGGACAATGTATCTAATCGCTGACCCCGCAAACCAACCACATGGCACTATAAACAACTGAGGACAGACGCCATAAGTTAGATTGAGGTGTGGCAATTGGAGGTATATGAGCTGCAACTTCTGAAATCAACTTAAATCAACTCTAAAAAGTTAATCACAGTTAAAAGGTTTTTTAAAAGGCTGTAAAAAGTAATCTCTAGCCTGAGCACTTCCCTGATGCTCGGAGTTTACATGCGGAATCCTCAGCTGGGCATCGGTCGCAATTAGACCATTCTGCGAGTGATATCCCTTCCTGTTGATGAAAGTGACACTTAAGTGGAGCCTTCAGCATCGTGTGGGCCCCACCGATAGCCTTCTGCACCCTGAGGATGCCAGTAATCCTGTAGAAATTGATGGACCTGCCTCTTTGTTGAGCAGGGGACATGTCTTATTTAATGAAGTCAGACAAACTGCGGGAGATAGCACCAGTCACCTGTTGAATGCAGGTCCTCACAGCTCCTGGGCTGATGTTACAAATGTCTCCAGTACTGACTGGAAGGAACTGGTGCCATAGAAATTGAGGACCGCTATCAGCTTCGTTGTCACTAATGTGGCCCTGCGGGAGGTGGACCACGGCTTTAGGCTCTCATGGCTCTTCCTCCTGGTCAACCATAATAATCAGGAACAGGGGAATACTCAGTGAATCGGCCACATTAATGCTTTTACTATAGAAATAGGTGGGGGCCCTTAATGTACTCGCCTTCAGACACTAACAGGACTCTGGGTGACAAAGCTGGCAAGAATAAACTGCCAAAAATGAGAGATTTAATTTTTAAAATATATTCTTAGAACAACTTCTAGACTGCTGAGGTGAGGCGGGACAGCTTTAATGGTCCCTTTGTTGGCCTCCCAGGCTGACAGTCATTACCAGGTCACCCATGCCATTATTTCTTAGTCTAACTGGCTGCGGCGCAAATAATGGTGTAGATCCAGCAATTTTGCGATCGGCGTTGACTACAAAGGAGGGCTAAGCAGCAAGAATGGACTTTTATTGGGATTGGCGTTGCTAACCTAATCACAGTGTTAGCTGTGGCTCAGTGGTCGCATTCTCGTCTCTGAGCCAGAAGGTTGTGGGCTCACAGTCCGACTCCAGAGACTTATGCACATAACCTAGGCTTCAGAGCAGCATAAGAACATAAAGAGAACATAAGAAATAGGAGCAGGAGTAGGCCATACAGCCCTTCAAGCCTGCTCTGCCATTTAATAAAACCATGGCTGATCTGCAACCTCAACTTCACTTTCCTGCCCATATCCCTTGATTCCCTTAGAGTCCAAAAATCTATCGATCTCAGCCTTGAATATACTCAACAACTGAGCATCCACAGCCCTCTGGGGTAGACAATTCCAAAGATTCACAACCCTCTGAGTGAAGAAATTTCTCCTCATCTTGGTCCTAAATGGCTAACCCCTTATCCTGAGATTATGTCCCCTAGTTCTAGACTCTCCAGCCAGGGGAAACAACCTCTCAGCATCTACCCTGTCAAGCCCTCTCAGAGTCTTACATGTTTCAATAAGATCACCTTTCATTCTTCTAAACTCCAGAGAGTATGGGCCCATTCTACTTAATCTCTCCTCATAGGACAACCCACTCATCCCAGGAATCAATCTAGTGCACCTTCGTTGCACATCCTGTAAGGCAAGTATATCCTTCCTTAGGTAAAGAGACCAAAACTGTGCACAGTACTCCAGGTATGGTCTCACCAAAGCCCTGTACAATTGCAGCAAGACTTCCTTACTCTTGTACTCCAACCTCCTTGCAATAAAGGCCAACATGCCATTTGCCTTCCTAATTACATGTTAACTTTCTGTGCTTCATGTACAAGGACACCCAAATCTCTCTGAACACCATCATTTAATAGTTCCTCACCATTTAAAAAATATTCTGTTTTTCTATTCTTCCTACCAAAATGAATAACCACACATTTCCTCACATTATACTCCATCTGCCCCCTTCTTGCCCACCCACTTAACCTGTCTATATCCCTTTGCAGACTCTTTGTGTCCTTCTCACAGCTTATGTTCCCACCTAGCTTTGTATCATCAGCAATCTTGGATACATTACACACAGTCCCTTCATCTAAGTTATTCATATAGATTGTAAATAGCTGAGGCCCAAGCGCTGATCTTGGCGGCACCCCACTAGTTACAGCCTGCCAACCTGAAAATGACCCATTTATTCCTACTCTCTGTTTTCTGTCCATTAACCAATCTTCTAGCCATGCCAATATATCACCCCCAACCCCATGAGCCCTTATCTTGAGTAACAACCTTTCGTCTGGCACTTTATCAAATGCCTTTTGAAAATCCAAATATACTACATCCACTGGTTCCCCTTTATCTACCCTGCGAGTTACATCTTCAAAAAACTCTATAGATTTGTCAAACACGATTTCCCTTTCATAAAACCACGTTGACTCTGCCTAATTATATTATGATTTTCTAAGTATCCCGTTACTACGTCCTTAATAATAGATTCCAGCATTTTCCTGACTACTGATGTCAGGCTAACTGGCCTATAGTACCCTGTTTTCTCTTTCCCTCCTTTTTTGAATGGCGGGGTTACATTTGCTACCTTTCAATCCACTGGGACTGTTCTAGAATCTAGGGAATTTTGGAAGATCACAACCAAAGATCCACTTTCTTTGCAGCCACCTCTTTTATAATGCTAGGATGTTCGCCATCAGATCTTGGGGAATTGTTGGCTTTTAGTCTCATTAATTTCTCCAGTACGTTTTCTTTACTAATACTAATTACTTTAAGTTCCTCACTCTCGTTAGATCCTTGGTTCCCCATTATTTCTGGTATGGTTTTTTGTGGCTTCTACTGTGAAGACAGATACAAAATATTTGTTTAATGTCTCTGCCATTTCCTTATTCCCCATTATAATTTCTCCTGTCTTAGCCTCTAAGGGGCCCATGTTTACTTTTGCTACTCTCTTCCTTTTACATACTTGTAGAAGTCTTACAATCTGTTTCTATATTTCTTTACTCTCATTTTCTATTTTCTTCCTCTTTATCAATTTTTTGGTCATCCTTTGCTGGTTTCTAAAACTTTCCCAATCCTTAGGCTTACTACTCTTCTTGGCATCATTATAATCCTATTCTTTTAAACTAATACTATCCTTAACTTTTTTGGTTGGCCATGGATGGATCACTTTTCCCCTGGAGTTTTTATTACTCAATGGAATGTATATTCATTGAGAATTATGAAATATTTCTTTAAATGTTCACCATTGCTTATCTACTGTCGTATCTCTTAATCTAATTTCCCGATCTACCTTAGCCAACTCGTCCCTCATACCTATGTAATTGGCTTTGTTTAAGTTTAAGACTTTAGTTTCGGACTTAAGTACATCAATCTCAAACTCAATGTGAAATTCTATCATATTATGATCACTCTACCCCAGAGGATCCCTTATTGTGAGATTACTAATTAACCCTGTCTTATTACACAAGACAAGATCGAAAATAGCCTGTTCCCTGGTTAGTTCCATGGCGTATTGTTCTAGGAAACTGTCTCGAATGCATTCCATGAACTTGTCCTCCAAACTACTTTTGCCAATTTGATTTGCCCAGTCTATATGAAGATTAAAGTCCCACACGATTATTGCATTACCTTTGTTACAAGCGCCTCTTATTTTTTGATTAATACTCTGTCCAACAGTATAACTACTGTTAGGGGGCCGATAAACTACTCCCACCAGTGTTTTCTGCTCCATGTTTTTTCTTTTCTCCACCCATACTGATTCTACTTCCTGATCTTCCGCGCCAAGATCCTTTCTCACTAATGTCTTTATGACATCCTTTATTATCAAGGCTACCCCCCGCCCCCAACCTTTCACCCCCACTTTTCCATTCTGTCTGTCTGTCTTTTCGAAAAGTCAAGTACCCTGGAATATTTAGTTCCCAACTTTGGTCACCTTGTAACTATGTCTCAGTAATGGCTACTAGATCAAACCCATTTATCACTATGCCATTAATTCAGCTATCTTGTTACGAATGCCTCATGCATTCAGATAAAGCACCTTTAATTTTAACTTTTTACTATTTTTCCCTGATTTGACCTTATTCACTGATGCACTATTACCGTTAAACTCTCTGACCTTCCTGAGACACTACTTATCTTTACCCAAATCGCTACACTGCTCTATGGCCTTGACTTTTCTCTTTAAATTGATAAATTTACCCTCACCTGAACTCTTACCTCCCCCCCCCACTTTACAGTTTAAAGCCCTATCTACCAACCTTGTTGTTCGATTCACCAGGACACTGATCCCAGCCTGGTTTACGTGGAGCCCGTCCCAACTGAACAGCTCCCTTTTTTCCAACTACTGTGCCAGTGCCCCATGAATCGAAACCCCTGTCTCCCACACCACTCTTTGAGCCACACATTTAACTCTCTGATCTGTTTGTCCCTATGCCAATTTGCGCATGGTTCAGGTAGTAATCCAGAGATTATTACCTTTGAGGTTCTGCTTATTAATTTGGACCCTAGCTCCTCAAACTCCCTCAGCATAACCTCATTCCTAGTTCTACCTATGTCATTGGTTCCTACATGGACCACAATAAATGGGTCCTCCCCCTCATGCTCCACATTTTATTCTTGCTGTAAGGAGATATCCTTAACTCTGGCACGGGCAGGCAACACAGCCTTCGAGACTCCCGATCGTGGCTGCAGAGAACAGTAGCTATCCCCCTGACTATACTATCCACTACCACTACCACATTCCTTTTTAGTCCCCCCACTTGAATGGCCTCCTATACCATGGTGCCATAGTCAATTTGCCCATCCTCCCTGCAGTCTTTGTTCTTATCCATACAGGTAGCAAGTAGCTCGTACCTGTTGGACAAGGTCAAAGGCTGAGGTTCCCTGGGCCCCCATACCTGTCTGACTCGCAGACACATCCTCCTGTCCCTGACCACTGATCAAATTTAAACCACTACCTAGTCTAAGGAGTGTGACTGCCTCTTGAATCAAAGTATCGAAATAACTCTGTCCCTCCCTGATGCATTGCAATGTCTTCAGCTCGGACTCCCGTTCAACAACTCTGAGCCAAAGTTCCTCGAGTTTCAGACACTTACTGCAGATGTGGTTGCTCGGGATCTCGCTGGTCTCCACCAATTCCCTCATGCTGCAGTTACAACACACCACCTGCCCTACCATCCCTATCTAATCTTGTTTTATATATTTAATTAGTCAAATTTTTTATGTAATTAATTGACTCGGTTAATTCTTAGTTTCTTTTAAAACTAATTAATTTATCTACTTCAAACTAGTTTCCCATTCTTTTTAACTTTGTTTAGTTTTAAGGCTTTTTAACTGACACTAACAGACTAACTACTATAAACACTAACCACCACTAAAGACACTAACCATTAAACACAATAACTACTAAAAGCACTTCGCAATAAACTAAATACTTACACTTACTGTCGGTGCTCCTCTGTGATGTCAATTTTTTTCTTTTTCTTGATTTTTTTGATTTCACCGTTCAGGTCCACTCTCCATCTTCCCTTTATTCACCGCTCAGGCCTGCTCTCCATCTTCCCTTTATTCACCGCTCAGGCCTGCTCTCCATCTTCCCTTTATTCACCGCTCAGGTCTGCTCTCCATCTTCCCTTTATTCACCGCTCAGGTCCACTCTTTCTGCTCCTTTTATTCACCGCTCAGGTCCACTCTTTCTGCTCCTTTTATTCACCGCTCAGGTCCACTCTCCCTGCTCTCCATCTTCCCTTTATTCACCGCTCAGGTCCACTCTCCCTGCTCTCCATCTTCCCTTTATTCACCACTCAGGTCCACTCTCCCTGCTCTCCATCTTCCCTTTATTCACCACTCAGGTCCACTCTCCCTGCTCTCCATCTTCCCTTTATTCACCACTCAGGTCCACTCTCCCTGCTCCTTTTATTCACCACTCAGGTCCACTCTCTCTGCTCCTTTTATTCACCGCTCAGGTCCACTCTCTCTGCTCCTTTTATTCACTGCTCAGGTCCACTCTCTCTGCTCCTTTTATTCACTGCTCAGGTCCACTCTCCCTGCTCCTTTTATTCACCGCTCAGGTCCACTCTCCCTGCTCCCTTTATTCACCGCTCAGGTCCACTCTCTCTGCTCCTTTTATTCACCGCTCAGGTCCACTCTCTCTGCTCCTTTTATTCACCGCTCAGGTCCACTCTCCCTGCTCCTTTTATTCACTGGTCAGGTCCACTCTCCCTGCTCCCTTTATTCACCGCTCAGGTCCACTCTCCCTGCTCCCTTTATTCACCGCTCAGGTCCACTCTCTCTGCTCCTTTTATTCACCGCTCAGGTCCACTCTCCCTGCTCCCTTTATTCACCGCTCAGGTCCACTCTCCCTGCTCCTTTTATTCACCGCTCAGGTCCACTCTCTCTGCTCCCTTTATTCACCGCTCAGGTCCACTCTCCCTGCTCCCTTTATTCACCGCTCAGGTCCACTCTCCCTGCTCCCTTTATTCACCGCTCAGGTCCACTCTCCCTGCTCCTTTTATTCACCGCTCAGGTCCACTCTCTCTGCTCCTTTTATTCACCGCACAGGTCCACTCTCTCTGCTCCTTTTATTCACCGCTCAGGTCCACTCTCTCTGCTCCTTTTATTCACCGCTCAGGTCCACTCTCTCTGCTCCTTTTATTCACCGCACAGGTCCACTCTCTCTGCTCCTTTTATTCACCGCTCAGGTCCACTCTCCCTGCTCCTTTTATTCACCGCTCAGGTCCACTCTCTCTGCTCCTTTTATTCACTGGTCAGGTCCACTCTCCCTGCTCCCTTTATTCACCGCTCAGGTCCACTCTCCCTGCTCCCTTTATTCACCACTCAGGTCCACTCTCCCTGCTCCTTTTATTCACCGCTCAGGTCCACTCTCTCTGCTCCTTTTATTCACCACTCAGGTCCACTCTCTCTGCTCCTTTTATTCACCGCTCAGGTCCACTCTCCCTGCTCCTTTTATTCACCGCACAGGTCCACTCTCTCTGCTCCTTTTATTCACCGCTCAGGTCCACTCTCTCTGCTCCTTTTATTCACCGCTCAGGTCCACTCTCTCTGCTCCTTTTATTCACCGCTCAGGTCCACTCTCTCTGCTCCTTTTATTCACCGCTCAGGTCCACTCTCTCTGCTCCTTTTATTCACCGCTCAGGTCCACTCTCTCTGCTCCTTTTATTCACCGCACAGGTCCACTCTCCCTGCTCCTTTTATTCACCGCTCAGGTCCACTCTCTCTGCTCCTTTTATTCACCGCACAGGTCCACTCTCCCTGCTCCTTTTATTCACCACTCAGGTCCACTCTCCCTGCTCCTTTTATTCACTGGTCAGGTCCACTCTCTCTGCTCCCTTTATTCACCGCTCAGGTCCACTCTCCCTGCTCCCTTTATTCACCACTCAGGTCCACTCTCTCTGCTCCTTTTATTCACCGCTCAGGTCCACTCTCTCTGCTCCCTTTATTCACCACTCAGGTCCACTCTCTCTGCTCCTTTTATTCACCACTCAGGTCCACTCTCCCTGCTCCCTTTATTCACCACTCAGGTCCACTCTCTCTGCTCCTTTTATTCACCGCTCAGGTCCACTCTCCAGCTTCCCTTTATTCACCGCTCAGGTCCACTCTCCCTGCTCCTTTTATTCACCGCTCAGGTCCACTCTCCAGCTTCCCTTTATTCACCGCTCAGGTCCACTCTCTCTGCTCCTTTTATTCACCGCTCAGGTCCACTCTCTCTGCTCCTTTTATTCACCACTCAGGTCCACTCTCCCTGCTCCCTTTATTCACCGCTCAGGTCCACTCTCCCTGCTCCTTTTATTCACCGCTCAGGTCCACTCTCTCTGCTCCTTTTATTCACTGGTCAGGTCCACTCTCTCTGCTCCTTTTATTCACCGCTCAGGTCCACTCTCCCTGCTCCTTTTATTCACCGCTCAGGTCCACTCTCTCTGCTCCTTTTATTCACTGGTCAGGTCCACTCTCTCTGCTCCTTTTATTCACTGGTCAGGTCCACTCTCCCTGCTCCTTTTATTCACCACTCAGGTCCACTCTCTCTGCTCCTTTTATTCACCGCTCAGGTCCACTCTCCAGCTTCCCTTTATTCACCGCTCAGGTCCACTCTCCCTGCTCCCTTTATTCACCGCTCAGGTCCACTCTCTCTGCTCCTTTTATTCACTGGTCAGGTCCACTCTCCCTGCTCCTTTTATTCACCACTCAGGTCCACTCTCCCTGCTCCCTTTATTCACCGCTCAGGTCCACTCTCTCTGCTCCTTTTATTCACCACTCAGGTCCACTCTCCCTGCTCCTTTTATTCACCGCTCAGGTCCACTCTCTCTGCTCCTTTTATTCACCACTCAGGTCCACTCTCTCTGCTCCTTTTATTCACCGCTCAGGTCCACTCTCCCTGCTCCCTTTATTCACCGCTCAGGTCCACTCTCTCTGCTCCTTTTATTCACCACTCAGGTCCACTCTCCCTGCTCCCTTTATTCACCACTCAGGTCCACTCTCTCTGCTCCTTTTATTCACTGCTCAGGTCCACTCTCTCTGCTCCTTTTATTCACCACTCAGGTCCACTCTCCCTGCTCCTTTTATTCACCACTCAGGTCCACTCTCCCTGCTCCTTTTATTCACCACTCAGGTCCACTCTCTCTGCTCCCTTTATTCACCGCTCAGGTCCACTCTCTCTGCTCCTTTTATTCACTGCTCAGGTCCACTCTCCCTGCTCCTTTTATTCACCACTCAGGTCCACTCTCTCTGCTCCCTTTATTCACCACTCAGGTCCACTCTCTCTGCTCCCTTTATTCACCGCTCAGGTCCACTCTCTCTGCTCCCTTTATTCACCACTCAGGTCCACTCTCTCTGCTCCCTTTATTCACCGCTCAGGTCCACTCTCCAGCTTCCCTTTATTCACCACTCAGGTCCACTCTCTCTGCTCCTTTTATTCACTGCTCAGGTCCACTCTCCCTGCTCCCTTTATTCACCACTCAGGTCCACTCTCTCTGCTCCTTTTATTCACTGCTCAGGTCCACTCTCCCTGCTCCCTTTATTCACCACTCAGGTCCACTCTCCCTGCTCCCTTTATTCACCGCTCAGGTCCACTCTCCCTGCTCCTTTTATTCACCGCTCAGGTCCACTCTCCCTGCTCCTTTTATTCACCGCTCAGGTCCACTCTCCCTGCTCCTTTTATTCACTGCTCAGGTCCACTCTCTCTGCTCCTTTTATTCACTGCTCAGGTCCACTCTCTCTGCTCCCTTTATTCACCGCTCAGGTCCACTCTCTCTGCTCCTTTTATTCACCACTCAGGTCCACTCTCCCTGCTCCCTTTATTCACCGCTCAGGTCCACTCTCCCTGCTCCTTTTATTCACCGCTCAGGTCCACTCTCCCTGCTCCCTTTATTCACCGCTCAGGTCCACTCTCCCTGCTCCTTTTATTCACCGCTCAGGTCCACTCTCCCTGCTCCTTTTATTCACCACTCAGGTCCACTCTCTCTGCTCCTTTTATTCACCACTCAGGTCCACTCTCTCTGCTCCTTTTATTCACCGCTCAGGTCCACTCTCCCTGCTCCTTTTATTCACCGCTCAGGTCCACTCTCCCTGCTCCCTTTATTCACCACTCAGGTCCACTCTCTCTGCTCCTTTTATTCACTGCTCAGGTCCACTCTCCATCTTCCCTTTATTCACCGCTCAGGTCCACTCTCTCTGCTCCTTTTATTCACCGCTCAGGTCCACTCTCTCTGCTCCTTTTATTCACCGCTCAGGTCCACTCTCTCTGCTCCTTTTATTCACCGCTCAGGTCCACTCTCCCTGCTCCTTTTATTCACCGCTCAGGTCCACTCTCTCTGCTCCTTTTATTCACCGCTGAGGTCCACTCTCTCTGCTCCTTTTATTCACCGCTCAGGTCCACTCTCTCTGCTCCTTTTATTCACCGCTCAGGTCCACTCTCTCTGCTCCCTTTATTCACCGCTCAGGTCCACTCTCCCTGCTCATTTTATTCACTGCTCAGGTCCACTCTCTCTGCTCCTTTTATTCACCGCTCAGGTCCACTCTCTCTGCTCCTTTTATTCACCGCTCAGGTCCACTCTCCCTGCTCCTTTTATTCACTGCTCAGGTCCACTCTCCAGCTTCCCTTTATTCACCGCTCAGGTCCACTCTCCCTGCTCCTTTTATTCACCGCTCAGGTCCACTCTCCCTGCTCCCTTTATTCACCACTCAGGTCCACTCTCCCTGCTCCTTTTATTCACCGCTCAGGTCCACTCTCCCTGCTCCCTTTATTCACCACTCAGGTCCACTCTCCCTGCTCCTTTTATTCACCGCTCAGGTCCACTCTCTCTGCTCCCTTTATTCACCACTCAGGTCCACTCTCTCTGCTCCTTTTATTCACCGCACAGGTCCACTCTCCCTGCTCCCTTTATTCACCGCTCAGGTCCACTCTCTCTGCTCCTTTTATTCACCGCTCAGGTCCACTCTCCCTGCTCATTTTATTCACTGCTCAGGTCCACTCTCCCCGCACCTTTTATTCACCCGAGAGAGGGAGTGCTGCACTGTTGGAGGTGCCGTCTTTGTGATGAGACGATAAACCAAGGCCCCATCTGCCCTCTCAGGTGGACATAAAAGATCCCATAGCACTATTCAAATAAGAGCAAGGGAACTTTCCCGGTGTCCGAACCAACATTTATCCCTCACCCAAAACCTAAAGCAGATAAGCTGGTCATTTATTTCATTGCTGTTTGTGGGACCTTGCTATGTGTAAATTGCCCGATGCGTTTCCTACATTACAACAATGACTACACTTCAAAAGTCCTTCATTGGTTGTGAAGCGCTTTGGGTCATCCTGGAGTTGTGAAAGGCGTTATATAAATGCAAACCTTTTTCTTTTTAATGGCACAGTGGTGCAAATGTACCAGCAAACTATGGCGGAATGCAACTCATGGCGTAACTCACTTACCCCATTATTTCCTGGAACTTTTACATATTAATAATGGCGCACACCATTAATACATCATTACTACAGCGCAAGTTTGCAGCAAATTCAAGCCCATTATCTCAACTATGTAAAATGTCTAAAGGCACTGAACAGGGGTATGGGATTCACCACAGGAAAGATGGAGAATCTTAGAACCAGTCATCTTGTGCACCTCCTAGCAGCCATCAATGAACTGTGCAATGGTATTATTACTGCCACTTTCCAAATCTGTGGTACTTTCTCCATTCTCGAGATTGTTTGGATATCAGAATGAAGGTCAAGCTCCCCACCTTCAAGTATCTCAGCAGGAATTATACACATATACATACACAGCCTTTCCCTCGTTCTATTTGCCTTGAATGATCCAGCACCTCAAAATCTACTACTCCTTCCATTTCTGTTGACAGTTCTCCAGTTATGCCTATCACTTTTCTTACCCTTTTGGTGGGAACAGCATTGGAAATAGCTGTGGATAGTAACAGTAAAAATTCCTTTACACAATGGAGGCAGGAAGAATTGTAAAGTCTCCAGCGGCAGTAGCTTGTTATGTATCTGGGAAGGAGTTTGCAGGAGTTCTCTTGAATTGGATGCACAGATACCTCGATGCAAGAGTGAGGGAAAGTCAGTGTGACTTCAAAAGAGAATATGGATTTCCTGGGTGTATCTTCGCAGATGATTGAAGAGTGCTGGGAATATAGGGGGAAAAAATCTGCGCACCTGTTTCGTAACTTTAAGCAGCTGCATAAGTCCATGTGAAGAAGAATATCTGAGAGAAGCTGGAAAGATCACCCGACTGTTAGAGGAGCTGTAGGAGGAACAAACACTTGTGTGAGTTTGGATGGTAAAACTTCGGAATGATTTGAAATAAAGATGTAATACATAAGGACCCACTAATGTGCAGATGTTGTTGCCATTCTTGTTGGATCCTTGGTTACCACCATCATCATAACTAAATCATGACTAAAGACATACTGAAGGAAAGAAGTGGAACTCAACCTCAGCTTCCCAAAGGCCAAGCTTATGCCTGAGGAAGAACACAAAAAGATAAAGGAAGACTGAAGGAGGTAGATGAGTGTATGGCCTAGACCCATTTTTCAGCAGCTGTCTGGATAACATGCATTGACAGCATGATTAGATGGTTGGCACCATTGAACGAAAGTCTTTCCTGTTCAAAAATTTGATGGTGCTCTCATTTGGGACATGAATGGGTGCAGCTGACCGCTTCTTGCACCTGTGAAATCCTGGTAAACGTTTACTGCCATCTCATGTCAACATGCCAAGTCCGTTGGGAAGGTTATGAACTGTGCAGCTCATGTGACTAACACATCCTTCTGGATATATCAGCGGAATGTGGACTAGCTCATGTTGCCATGTCTCCTGCTGCTCCCTGAAAGGAGCCAGAAGCACAAAAATTGAGGACTGTGGTGACTTTTGCTGATATTGGCAATGCTGTCATTCTGGAGACATGGGGTCCAGGACTAGGGCAAGTAGGTAGCACACCTCCTCTGTGGCTTCAGGAAGGAAGAGCAGCCTTTTCCCTTGAATTTGATATTAGGTTTGAGAGGGAGAAGGGAGAGCCATAACCCAAGGCTTTAAACTTAAATAAGGCAAATGTCAAAGGGATGAGAAATGAATTTACTGCAGTAAACTGGACTCAACTGTTAATGAACAAACCTACAGAAAAACTGTGGGAAATATTCAAAGAAGTATTTGGCACAATACAAGACCAGTACATACCCCTAAAAGGCAAAGGCTCCACTCGAGCAGTTAAGTAACCACGGTCAACAAAGGAGGAAAGAGACAATATCAAGCTAAAAGAAAAGGCTTACACAAACGCAAGGAAAAGTGGAAATCCAGTGAACTGGGAGAGCTATAAAAAGCAACAAAGGGATACAAAGAAATACAAAATAATAGGTGCAAAAAAGGAATATGAAAAAAAAATTGCAAGGGACATCAAAGCTAACATCAAATGTTTTTATAAATATATTAAGAAAAAGAGAGTAGTAAAGGGGAATGTGGGCCCATTAAAGACAGATGCAAGCAAGACTATAAGGATAATAAGTAAATGGCAGACTTGTTAAATGAATACTTTCTATCAGTTTTCACAGTGGAGGAAGAGGACAAAATACCAGCGGTACATGGCTGAGACCTTGGGGAGATTTTAAATTGATAAAACTGGGCACAGTGAGCCAGTGGAGCTTCTGGAGGACAGGGATGATGTGAGTATGGGACTTTCGGTGGTGAAAATGCAGATTGCAGTGTTTTGGATGAGTTGAAGCTTGTAGAGGGCTGATGCAGGAAGGACAGCTAGGATAGCTTTGAGAAGTCGAACCCTGAGATGATGAAGGCATGGACATAGGGTTTCAATAGCAGAAGGGGAGAGCTAGAAGTGGAAGGAAGTGGTTTTGGTAATGGGGTGGATGCAAGGGAAGAAGCTGAGCTCAGATGTGAATACTCTCTGATCTTGAATAAGCCCATTCTAAAAGGCCAGCTACAGTAACATGTAGGTTGTTTGGGAACACTCCTTCTTGCAGTAGATGTATATCTATCCGGTGTTAGCATTAAGCACTCCCAGATCAGTGCAGGTGGGGGCAGATGCTGTGTAAAGCTCCCTTTATGGTATCCTGACACTATGCCTTAGCCTCAACCTCAGAAAATCATCCACCAAAAGATACAATGTCACAAAGTGCACTGAAGTGCATCATTGCATTGTTTGTACGTTGCAATGAGAAAGCCATATGGTTCTTGTTTTTTCTTCCTCAATAAACCAAAAAGTTTCACAAAATAGCTTTTCATGAAGACTTTAATAACCTGAAATCCACTACATTGTCTTTAATGCACCTCCCCAAACTCAGAAACATTCTTCCCTCTACAGTATCAAGTTAAACTTGACTCAGTGGTAGCACGTGCCTCTGAGTTAGAAGCTCATAGGTTAAAGCTCAAGCCCCTCTACTGGACCTGAACATATAATCTAGGCTGATCTTTCAGTGCAGTACTGAGGGAGTGCTGCACTGTCAGAGGTACCATTGCTTAGATAAAATGATTAACTGAGGGCCACTTCTACCTGCTCAGGTGTAAAAGATCTCATGGGACTATTCAAAGAAGAGCAGAGATACTAATGATGAGTTAGACGTATGATAGAGCATGAACTAGCCAATTTGAAGAAGTGTGTATAATTAATAATGTAAAAAAAATTGGCTACATTTCTGCCCATCAGTTATAGCACCAGATCTTCAACACTGAGTTGTTCCAGTATGATTTATACAACTGAAGCATAATTTTACTTTCCAGTGGCAGAGAATCAGTACTGCAGGCACTTGACCACTGCAACAGAGGGAAAGCTCACCGGTATTATGAGGATGAGGCCCGAGGCTCAATTTCCAGTGATCTTCGGGCTTTCATCTTCAGGCATGCATTGCAGGCTCTTGGCTCATTTCGCACCAGTTTGAGACCAATTTCCTAGTCACAATCTGTGAGAGATAGAAATACATTGTGGGAGACAGAAATAAGACAGGTAAAGGGAGCACTGGGAGGACTGAAACAAGTTGTGGGCGACTATGAGAAGGAGAAAAACAATCTAACAGAGAGCCAGCAAATACTACGGAGGGCAGTAGCAATCTGGGAGAAAAACAAATGACTTTTGTAACAAAAGACAAACTGGAAGTGATAAAGTGCATTAAGGTGAAAAGCAACTTATGTAATATGAAACTTTGGGAGGAAAAGAACAAGCTAGGAGATAAATTGTAGATGTTTGGCGAGGAAAATAATGGAGATGGATAGCTTTGTCAAAGGAGAAATCAAGCTGAGAGAGGGACCGAATGTAGTCAAGGGGTCAGTAAAACAAGTCAACAAATAGTCAAAGAGCATTAGAGATGATCAGATGCAGAGTAAGTTCCGTCACACACAACCCCCCCAAACACACACACATAGTCCTGAAAATAGTGAAAGGTTTCCTCTGCACACTAGGTGCAGTAAAATCAGAAATTGTTTATAAAGAACACTTTTGTAATTTTGCTACACCTAGAAAACATAAGAAATATTCCTAAATGTACCTTGATTACTATTATCTCGGAAGAGCAGTCTGTACTGCACCAATGTGACATTTTCCATTTCTCACATTAGGCATACTATAGCTTCTCCAAATAATATTACTAATTTAATACTGTGGACTCATGTCCACTCATGAGTTGAGAGTGCACAAGTTAATTTTCACAGTGCACTTACATTTAGCACCTACAAGAATTTCATGCCTTCAGTCTGCGTTAGATTCAAATGGTAGCAGAGGGAAATGGCCAGTCTTGCTTATCCACTGCAAAACAAAGATTCAACGTTGACAGTTATCTCTAGAAGTTCTGTTCAGATTAAGAATTATTTCTGTGAGCCATACCTAAGAACTGTGCTTCTCAATCTGAGGCTACACAGTCTTTGTCCAGTCAACAAGTGAGCAAGTCTCAACTTTTCCTCATGGCAATTAGAGAAGAAAAAGCAACAGGACTCTACAGAAGAAAAGATAGAAGAATTTTAAGAATGAAAGACCTTGCCTTCATATTGCACCTTTCATGCCCTCAGGACATCCCAAAGAACTTTACAGCCAAATAAGCACTTTTGAAGGGTAGTCACTGTTGTAATGTAGGAAATATGACAGCCAATTTGCACACAGCAAGCTCCCACAAACAGCAATTGAATAAATGACCAGATAATCTGTTTTAGGTGTTAGTTGAGGGATAAATGTTGGCCAGGACACCGTTTAAAAAAGTTTCACATTATCAGTAACTTATTAGATTAGTCTGCCTCGTAACATTCTTTGACTATTCTATAGGCCAGTTGAATTGATGTATTAAATCATGGAATGGATTCATTATTACTATCAAAAGAGGTCAGATCATAATTGAATTGTTTTTGCACCTCCTTTAATATATCAATAGATTGAAGAGGTTGTGTATCGTCTTCTAAATACCACTTAATTTATAGAGTTAATAATAATTGTATAAGTTGTTAAAGTATTACCTTGATCATAGAAATGGGATTCTATCATACTATATTCATGTTAATCATGTTGATGTCTTCAACTGATGTTTCTAGAATATTGCATTAAACATTAACTAAGTTTGTTTTGTCTCATTGTACATTGTGTGCTTTTTGGTATCTCCAAGCGGAGTGAAAGATTAACTTGTAACTTTTGTCAGTGCTCTTCCTCACTGTTTAACAAATACTTGTCTTATTTCAACTGCTTCATGTAAGAGTGACTCAGAGCCAAAATGACAATTTCACCAAAGAACAATTAACTCTGGAAATATAGGCCCAGAAATTACTCGCCCGAGGAAGCCATTCCATAATGGCGTCCTCTCCGACCGCTGGCGAGTCCATGGAGTAAATTCATGAATGTGGACATGAGCATTAAAACCATGAAATCGCGAACTTGCTCCCGTTGGTTTGCCGCGGTTTGACAGGTCCGAATTAAAGGGCCACCTAAAATCAAAGAAATCATTAAACATTCGTAAACTTACCCATCTGCCCAGCTGGAACAAAGATACTTACGCCACCAAAAGGTCTGCTGGAAAATACCAGCCCTACATTACTTTTTAAAAACGTGGTGACTGTTAATGACAGTGAAACAATATAAAATTATGTTTTAAAAATGTGGAATGTCAAATTATCCTTATTTTAATATTTTTGATCATTAAAAAAAAATTAAATATTAAAAATTTACCTTTTTTTTACTTTTAATTTCTGTAAGTCTCATTAAATTTGCTTGGCTTTTTATAATATAATATGTTACGTTTTTATTTACACTAACGTGGAAAAGTTCACTTTAAATGAATGACTTTTACTTGTCTGCTTGTGGGCGGGGCTTCCATTCTCACAGTCATTTCCTGTGCGCATCAGCCCACGCTGTTCAGAGGCTGGGCTGATGTCGTGACTCTTTTCAAACCTTCCATTTCACACAAGTGGACACTTCCGATCCGCGATAAGTAAATTCGTACCTTTTCTTCACAGGAACTGCTGCGAAGGTTGCCACGCCGATGTGCACAATTTCCAGCCCATATACAAAATCAGTCTTTCTTACAGTAATACGTGGCTTAGCATGATATACAGGAAGAAAGTTGGTCCAAAAGAGAAAAAAAAGGAAATCTGGTTACAAGTGAGGTAATCACAGAGAGAGGATAGCTAGGCTAGAAGAAAGGGATCATAATAGAAGAAAATACATAGATCGAAATCATGCTTTTCACCTGAAAATGGCCTAAATGAGTTTCTTTTCTTGGATTGATTAATGCACTATTTGAAAGATATGGGCCCCAAAAACCCCAAAAACCTATTGGATCATTTACTCTGGTGTTGCATTCCAGAGACAATACTTCTACCCATCATTGTACAGTTTTGGTCTCCTTATCTAAGGAAGGATATACTTGCCTTGGAGGCAGTGCAACGAAGATTCACTAGATTAATTCCTGGGATGAGAGGGTTATCCTATGAGGAGAGATTAAGTAGAATGGGCCTATATTCTCTGGAGTTTAGAAGAATGAGATGTGATCTCACTGAAACATATAAGATTCTGAGGGGGCTTGACAGGGTAGATGCTGAGAAGTTGTTTTCCCTGGCCGGCGAGTCTACAACTGCAGTCTCAGGATAAGGGGTCGGCCATTTAAGACTGAGCTGAGGAGGAATTTCTTCACTCAGAGGGTTGTGAATCTTTGGAATTCTCTACCCCAGATGGCTGTGGCTGCTGAGTCGTTGAATATGTTCAAGACTGAGATAGATAGATTTTTGGACTCAAGGGGAATCAAGGGATATGGGGATCAGGCGGGAAAGTGGAGTTGAGGCCAAAGATTAGCCAGGATCTTATTGAATGATGGAGCAGGCTCGAGGGTTCATATGGCCTACTCCTGCTCCTATTTCTTATGCTCTAATTTTCTTATCAATCCTCCCAGACTCTGACCCCACTATTAATCTTATGGTCAGCTTATTTGATTATGCACTGGCATTAGCTGAGCGCAAATGTGCAACATGAAAGTTCAGTGTTGGAAAGAATGCACATTGGAACATAGGAACATAGGACATAGGAAGCTAGGAACAGGAGTTGGCCATTTAGCCCCTCAAGCCTGTTTGCCATTCAATGAAATCATGGCTGATCTGTGACCTAACTCCATATATCTGCCTTAGCCCCATAGTCTTAATATCTTTGATTAACAATAATCTAACAATCTCAGATTTAAAATTAACAATTGAGCTAGCATCTACCACCCTTTGCGTGTAGAAGTGTTTCCTAACTTCACTCCTGAAAGTCCTGGCTCTAATTTTTAGTCTATGTCTGCTAGTCCTAGATTCATTCCCCAACCAGCGGAATTAGTTTCTCTCTATCTACCTTATCAGTTCACCTTAATATTTTGAAAACTTCGATCAAATCACCCCTTAAACTTCTAAATTCCAGGGACTACAACCCTAGTTGTGTAACCTCTCCTCATAATTTAACCCTTGGAGTTCAGGTATCATTCTAGTAAATCTACACTGCACTCCACCCAAGGCCAGTATATTCTTCCTAAGGTGCGGTGCCCAGAACTGAACACAGTAATCCAGGTGTGGTCTAACCAGGGCTTTGTATAGCTGTAGCATAACTTCTATCCCCTTGTATTCTAGTCCTCTAGATATAAAGGCCAGCATTCCAATAGCCTTTTTGATTATTTTCTGTACCTGTCCATGACATTTTAATGATCTGTACATGGACCCCTAGGTCTCTTTGGACCTCCATTGTTTTGAGCTTTTCACCATTTCGAGTGCAGACCTTTAAAGAGCCTCAAATGGTTGAGAATAGCAATTGGTAAATTTTGCCAGACTGGCGTTACTGTCAGGTGCGTGTAGTAGATGGCTTATGCAAGTTTTTGTGGCATTTTTAAAGCATGTCAACAAGTGGAAAACCTGCCAGAGGCACCCAAAGAAAGGAGCAAGGCATTGGAAGGAGGCAGAAGAGCGCAAGATTTAAATGAGGACGAATAACAAACCCTCGTGAAAGTGTCTTATATGCCGTGCGGAGGGTGTCAGAGACCCCCAGAGCTACAGATTAGTGCCAAGAAAGGTTCAGTGACCTGATGAGGGCAGGCAAGTAACAGACTGGCCACTCTGCCTTTTCTTCCTTGGACACTATGGGCACCAACACACTGTTCACTCCCTAAAAGTCACCCTCTACAATGTACTACAGTTAAGAACTTCATTCCATCTCCCCTAATTGGAATTACTTGCATGCAGCACCTTAAAATCCACTTTAACCAGGTGCTATCAGCAGGTCTGTTACATCAAATGTCTGATTCCACCTGAGAGGCATCCTTTAAATTCTAGCCTTCATTTAATTATCTCAACCTTGTTAGAGGAGAAACTTCTGCACAATGCCCATGAAAGTCAGGGCATTCTGGACATCAGAGAGCTAACCACTACAATGAGCAGGATGATAGAACTGCTGGAGAGGCATTCAACTCTAGCGTTCTGACATAGCAATATCAGTGGGGCAGTACAGGTGGTGAGTTAGTAGGTGCATACCTAGACCATCGCCATGGCAACTCTATGAAACAATACACAGCCAGAAGCTTTTTCACCCTTTCCTGGGGTTGAATTTCCACTAGGCATCATGATAATGATAAGTAGGAGGAGCAGGAGGACAAAAATATCTTCCTTGTCAACTATGAAGATGACAATGATAATGCAGATAGTGATGAGGAGCAGGATGATGAGAAAAAGGCCACGCACGTTCTCTTTGCCCATCTGGAATGGGCCTAATGGAAGCTGCATGAATGCTGAAGTATTTAATGTGGGTAAAGCTTTATATTCCTTTTTTATTTCTCAGTTTCCCAATTTTTACTACTGGCTTTTGTTTTAATTTTGATTTTAAGGATTTTTTCTCAATTTTTAAAAATTTTTTGGGGAGAAATTCTTTTCTTTCTTCTAACAGTAGATGATGATTGTGTGGAATCAAAAATAGCTCATTTGTCTGTTGATTCACCAGAAAGCCAGCTGTAAATGAAGCATTTACAAGTTTTCAGCAAAGCTGCAATAGCCAAAACAAAAGAGGGGATTTGAAGATGGAATTTTTATAATACAAACTTTCATTGGAAATCAAAGGGTAATAAGGCATTTAAGGAAAGATGGTGATCAGCAAGTCAAATGAAAATCAATGATGGGGTTGTTTTGAAGCACCACAAATACCCATCTATCTCATGATTGAAGTGGTACAAGATGAAAGAGGGTAAGCCAGGGAGATCAGCAGACACCAGCACCAGACTGCCCACACCTGACATTACGTCAGAGCCATATCTGCAGCTACCCGGCAATGACTATGGGGAAGTGGCTCTGTAAGCTGCAGGTCAGCATGGAACCAAATGTCAATCTCTGTTGCAAGGACACTTACAGGCAACCTGCACCATAGTGAGCACACTGCCAGTGGCAGTGAAGGCCACTTCCCCTGGACTCTGTCTCCTTCCAAACTAGCTAAGGGATCATCTGCAGTATCAGTTTCTCACACATATAACTAATCAAACAGGATGACTAACATGTTAGCTTCCTTTCCCACTGGATAATAGCAACAGCATGCCACTGCTGTGTTTTCAAAAGCCATGTTGCCATCCTGCAGCCCATCACATATATCAATGGGTGACCATGCATCATACAGTAGGATTGTGTTACAATGATTTTATGTGTGAAGCCCTTCGAAAATGCATGTGACATGGATGCAGTTATAATGTGTACCCTCCTGCAATATGAGAATATATGATAAACAAAGAAAGAGCTTTAAGGCGGTGTGAGGCCTAGCACTAAGTAAGGTATAAGTTGATAGCAAACACTTTGCAGCATGCAAAATTGGACCATGTTGGGTAATTGTACCATGGCAACTTTTTTAAGGTGCTTCCTCTTCTCCCACTTATGTTGCCAGGTCCTGTAGATACTGTCAGACTGTTGATCTGACCACCACCTACTGCAGGACATGCTAAAATACTATCCTCTGGGGTGGCTGCTTTGGGGTGTCAAACAGGGCAACCTGGAATCTTTCCTGAAGCAATCAGTTATAAAATCTTTGAAAAAGACACAACAGATAGTATCAACTGCCTGGGATCTCCTGAGCCCGATTTGCTCCCAAAGGTCGATGGTCGCCATTTTGGATCGAGCGATTTTCAGTTGCCCAACGCGCCCTGCCTGAAACAGGTGTTAAGGCCTTTGAATATGGTAATCAGGGGCCTTATGCCTGTTTTACAACCCTGATACCAAATTGGGCAAAACCTGGGTGGTGCATGCACTGACCATGCTCCACTCAGTTTTTCCAGGTCAACAGCAACCCAACCAACATTCCTTAAAGGGACCACTGGAGGCCGCTGAAGAATAGGTGGGCGCTAAATTCGGTCGTGTAGCACTCGTTGTTTCGGCGCTATGCAGCCTCCCGAATATCCAAGGTGGTGTCTTGGATGCGCACGTCATGCTAGACGCCATCTTGGTAAAGGGTTTAGCGCAGGCACAGAGAACGAAAGACGGCATCCTGTAAAGTAAGGAGAATATGCATTCGATCAGTGTGCAACGCTGATTTAAAGGGATGGACACCATTTTGGCACTTAACACTCCACTCAACGCACTGTCTTAACCACGACCGTCCAAACATGTCTTAGAGTGCCTGGAGGACCCCCCACCAGTGCTATTTAAAGGGACCATGCAGGATTTACAGGTTAGTTGCTGGATTATTGCCTCTGGCTGCTGATGCATTTGTACCTGTTTTTGGAGGTCTCTTATACTTGAATACTAGGACGAGGGGACATAGCCTAACATTTAGAAACAGGACATGTAGAAGTGAAGTTGGGAAATGCTTCTACACGCAAAGGGTGGGAGAAGTTTGGAACTCTCTTCTGCAAATGGCAGTTGATGTTAACTCAATTGTTAATTTTAAATCTGAAATTGACAGATTTCTGTGAACCAAGGGTATTAAGGGATATGGGGCTTAGGCGGGTATATGGAGTTAGGTCACAGATCAACCATGATCTCATTGAATGGCGGAACAGGCTCGAGGGCTAAATGCCACTGATACTTGCTGCCTCCTGATATGCGCCACCTTCTCCTGCAAGAAATTGAGAAGTGCGTCTGGGTGATGTGCCTGTCATGGTTCAATAGCCGCCAGTGTGTGTGGCCTGTGAGTTTGGATATGCGGCTTGCAACAGTGGTAATGTGTGAGGGTGAGAGGAAGCATCTTATTGGAAGAGTTGAATACTGATGGAAGGAGTTTGTTGGTATGTGGGTGATGGGGGTGTAGTGCATGGAGCAGTGGATGTGGTTAGTGGTGCAGTTGGTAGGAGACGCCACTTGACAGTTGACCTCACTCACCTTGACCACTCGTGTTAAAGCATTGAACTTCTTCCTGCACTGCATCCATGTTCGTGGTGCTCTGCGGCTGGCATTGACTTCATCCCCCACTGCCTCCCACTGCCTCATAAGCATATGTCTGGAGGGTCTCTTGCACACCACCCCCACCGCCCCCCCCCCCACCTCGCTGCCATATAGGATGCCCCTCCTTCTGTCCACTTCTTGCACCAAGGCCTTTAGTGCATCAGCAGAGAACCTTGGTGCACACACTCTCACAGGCCTGGTACCAACTCAGACCATCAGATTGGTGAGGTCTGGCATGCAGATTGGAGGATGTGGGATTTAGTGGTGCGCAACCTTTATTCAATGTTTTAACATAACTGAACAGTTTGTAAACATAGGGATGGGACCTGCATCTGTGTTTTATGTGTGTGATGTCTGATCTCCATTCAGACTCCGTGCAGACCCGTATCTTATTTTTAGCGAATGACAGGTACCGACTACCTTTAAGAGATGCATGCTGCCTGTCAAAGATATAGCCTGCCTTTAAGAGATTCGGGCTCCCCCTGCTGGTGGAAAGTGTGAATGTCATGGAATCCTTATGTGAAGGCCTGGTTTCTTCACATGCACGAGGTTCACTTGCTACCTGCAACGGGTCGACCGGGCACGGGTTAATCATGCAATGCGATGCCCGCGCCCGTTTTCAGGGGTATACCAAGTTAATCCCCATTAGGTTTTCCAAATTTGACTTACCTTACTGTGGAGCCAGAAGGAGTAGGTGTGCTCCACCTAGCTCCACAACAATACTGTGGTCCACTGCCAGCCCGTGCACACACCCTCCCGTTCGCCTCACCCTACTCCCAAGCTGGTCGATTTTCGGAAGTGCCAGCCTGGCGAGCTGTATTGGAATGCCTGATTGGCATCTGCAGCTCGCAGAAATCATGGAGATGAGGCCAAAGACCCAATTTGGGACAATCCTCTGGCCTTTGTCTTTAGCCATCACCGATTTTGTGCCAATTTTGTGCAAAAGCCCAATTTCTCCTCCACTTTAACTTGAATGGATAGTCTTCAGCGACCACAAAATTAAAAATACACTTGCATTGCTGTTAATTATTATTTCCTTCGTTTCATGATGTGCTTTTCAACAGTTTCTATACTGAAGAAAACATTTTGTTCTGGGATTCTGTTCGTATTGTTTCAGACAAGAAATTGTTATTTAGTTATTGATGACTAGAATGGAAAGAGATGGATTCAAAATGATTTAGTGGACTACTTTGCTCCTTTGTTTTGGGGTATTCTATACTCAATGTACCTTCTTGAAGGTCAAATGTGTTACAACTTTGTAAGATGAAGCAGAAAAAGGGGGCATATGACAGATGTCAGGTTGATAATACAAGTGAGAACCAGGCTGAATATAGAAAGTACAGTGGAGAAGTGAAAAAGGAAATAAGAGGGGCAAAGAGAGAGTATGAGAATAAATTGGCGGCCAACATAAAAGGGAATTTAAAAGTCTTCTGTAGGCATATTAATAGTAACAGGTAGTAAGAGGAGGGGTGGGGCTGATTAGGGACCAAAAAGGAGATCTAAGCATGGAGGCAGAGGGCATAGCTGAAATATTAAATGAGTACTTTGCATTTGTCTTTACCAAGGAAGAAGATGCTGTCAGAGTCTCAGTAAATGAGGAGGTGGATGAGATACTGGATGGGCTAAAAATTGATAAAGGGGAGATACTAGAAAGGCTGGCTTTACTTAAAGTAGATAAGTCACACGGTCCAGATTGGATGCATCCTTGGTTGCCATAATCTTCCAATCTTCCTTAGATATGAGGGTGGTGCCAGAGGACTGGAGAATTGCAAATGTTACACCCTTGTTCAAAAAAGGGTGTAAGGATAAACCCAGCAACTACAGGCCAGTCAGTTTAACCTCGGTGGTGGGGAAGCTTTAAGAAACGATAATCCAGGACAAAATTAACAGTCACTTAGACAAGTGTGGATTAATAAAGGAAAGCCAGCACAGATTTGTTAAAGGCAAATCATGTTTAACTAACTTGATTGAGTTTTTTGATGAGGTAACAGAGAAGGTTGATGTTGTGTATATGGACTTTCAAAAGGCATTTGATAAAGTACCACATAGTAGGCTTGTCAGCAAAATTGAAGCCTGTGGAATAAAAGGGGCAGTGGCAGCATGGATACAAAATTGGCTAAGTGATAAGAAACAGAGATTAGTGGTGAACAGTTGTTTTTGGGAGTGGAGGAAGGTATACAGTGGTGTTCCCTAGGGATCAGTACTAGGGCCACTGCTTTTTTTGATATATATATTAATGACTGGGTGTACAGGGCACAATTTCAAAATTTGCAGATGACACAAAACTTGGAAGTGTAGTAAACAGTGTTGAGGATAGAAATAGATTTCAAGAGGACATAGACAGGCTGGTGGATTGGGCAGGCACATGGCAGATGAAATTTAACACAGAGAAGTGCAAAGTGATACATTTTGGCAGAAAGAATGAGGAGAGGCAATATAAATTAAATGGTACAATTCTAAAGGGGGTGCAGGAACAAAGAGACCTGGGGTTATATGTGCACAAATCTTTGAAGGTGGTAGGACAGGTTGAGAAAGCAGTTAAAAAAGCATACGGGTTCCTGGGCTTTATAAATAGAGGCATAGAGTACAAAAGCAAGGAAGTTATGTTGAACCTTTATAAAACAGTGGTTTGGCCACAGCTGGAGTATTGTGACCAGTTCTGGGCACCACACTTTAGGAAGGATGTGAAGACCTTAGAGAGGGTGCAGAAAAGATTTACTAGAATGATTCCAGGGATGAGGGACTTCAGTTATGTGGATAGACTGGAGAAGCTGGGGTTGCTCTCCTTAGAGCAGAGAAGGTTAAGAGGAGGTTTGATAGAAGTGTTCAAAATTATGAAGGGTTGAAATAGAGAGAAACTGTTCCCATTGGTGGAAGGGTCAAGAGCCAGAGGACACAGATTTAAGGTGATTGGCAAAAGAACCAACTGCGACATGAGGAAAAACTTTTATATGCAGCGAGTGGTTATGATCTGGAATGTACTGCCTGAGAGGGTGGTGGAAGCAGATTCAATCATGGCTTCCAAAAAAGAATTGGATAAATACTTGAAGGGAAAAAATTTGCAGGGCTACGGGGAAAGAGCGGAGGAATGGGACTAACTAGATTGCTTTTACAATGAGCCTGCATGGGCTCGATGGGCCGAATGGCCTCCTTCTTAGCTGTAACTATCCTATGATTCAATGAACTAAAGCACAGCTCAGCACACAATCAGACCATAGCTGAAATGATGAGGCTGAATCACTCTCTAACTATTTAACAGACATGTAAACACTAAGGGCTCGATTTTAGGAGCGTGTTTCCGGCGGGTTCCCAGCGGGGTGGCCCCGAAAATCCCGATCTCCGGTCACGTGACCGGATCGCGACGAAATCCCGGCCAGTTCCGGGTACCGCGCTGACGTGCGGGGCTGCGCGCGCAAGCCCCGCTGGTGGGAATCCCGCAGGCAATTAAAGCCAGCGGGGTTCCACTTGAGAGTACTTACCTTGCTCGTTGTGGTCAGTTAATGAGCTGAAGCAGCTGTCAAAAGAGGAAGTGTGGGATTTTAGGTTCAAGGCAGTGAGTTTCCCACACTGGGGGAAACAGTCTCCCTCCAACCAGGCGTGTTGCAGCCAGCAGCCTGTGGCAGGTGCCAAGGTGCGCTCCACGGGGGAGAGCCCTCACCCACGCAGGAGGCCACCGCGTCACATAGGGCAACCCCTGCCCTCCACCACCCCCCGCCAAGCCAGAGGACAGACCGACACGAAACCGCAGCCCCAGTCCGAGGAACCACACACCTACCCTGCACAACCCCTCAGACCAACACCTGCCAGTTGGGTGGTGTGTGGAGACCCTCGGAGGACGAAGAGCATGACCAGCACCAGCAGCCTCACAGTCCACGCCGTCCGCCGCAGGGACGTGGATCCCCCCAACACGGTGTTGTTGCACGCCCACCTGCACAGCAGGAGGGAGGGCTACCGCAGAGAGAGACGCGTCGCAGAGGGCACTACCCTCGCCACAGGGTCCACAGACCGAGGCGCAGCTCCCCGGACCTCTCTGAGCAGCAGTGCACAGGGAGGCGCAGATTCGCTCGACATGTAGTCGTGGAGATCTGCAGCCTCTTTCATGCCGAGCTGCTCCTGGCTGGCCCCAGCACCAACTGCTTACCTGTCGCTGGCAAAGTCACCACTGCCCTCCACACCTTCTCCTCCGCATCCTTCCAGGGTGCAGCCGGCTACACCGCCGATGTCTCTCAGTCGTCTGCGCAGACGAGCCCTGCAAATACACCTGCACCTACTCTGCAGTAACACGATGGGTGGCATCAGTGGTGGGTCCTCATAGTGATACCCAGGAGCGGGCATTATTGGACACAACGGACAGGATTCGCGGAGACATGGCAGTGGTGGTGTCAATATAATGTGTGCTGTTTGTTGCTCTGAAATTCAATATGGGTAACACCCATGACAAACCCTCAGACACCCTTGTGCACCCCCTTCATGCTGACGAGACGTTTGCCTTACGCTGCCTACTGCACATATGTGATGCATGCCCTGTGGCTGCAGCACAGGTGGTGGCAGGTTGAGTGAGGCTGGCCGTGAGGGAGATGCACGAGAGGGTGAGTATGGGATGGAGCAATGAGATTGTATGAGGAGTGGGTTGCGTGTTAGTGGCAGGGTGAGTACTGGCGAGGTGAGTAGGTGGAGGTAAGATGAGGATGGGGTGTGAGTGGGTATGAAGGGTGATGTGACAGAATAGTGTTGGCGGTGCCGAAGGAGATGTGGGGTGGGGGCAGTGTTGTGGCAGACGGAGTGTAGGGGAAAGACTTCGTGTTCTCACTGCGGCTGACCTACTGCGGTCATTGCAGCGCCTCCTGCACTGTATGCAGGTGGGCGATATGTTGGTGGCGCAGGTGACCCCCTCTGCCACCTCGAGCCAGGCCTTCTTGGTGGCAGAGGCAGGCCGCTTCCTCCCGCCCGCCGGGGGGAAGATCTGTGTCCTCCCCCTCCTCCTCACCCCATCTGATAATACTTGGGGTGAGGCATCATTAAACTGGGAGCAGCCTTCCCCCTGGGCTGCTCCATGCTGCAATTTGTCCCATTGGTTGCAGCATCTGTCAGTGGAGGACTGCCCCTTTAACTAGAGAGCCTTCAGCTGACAGATCGTACTGCGCATGCGCAGCCCGACCAACGCGCAGGCCAGCGCCGTGGACCCCGGAGGAGCAGGTAATTGATTCCAATTAGTGGGTTGCCTGCTACGATCGTGTGGGCAACCCACTAATTTCGCCGAGCGTGTTGACCACGCTCCCGGAGGACCACCCGCTGGGAACCCGCAGGCCTGCTAAATTCGGGCCCTAAGTAACAGATTATGTTAAGCTTGAATGCTCATGGAGGGAGCAAGAATATCCCCCAAAATCTGCTTCACAGAAGAAGCCCTTCAGCTTGTCATAAATGAGCAAGTGGTGATACGTTCTCTATGGGGTCTAAGAGCTGCTCATTAATAAAGGAGGATCCAGCAGGCATGGGATGCCATTGGGCAGCAGCTGCCCCACCTGCTGCATCGAAAAGGTGTCTGATTTGAAGAAACGTACCAAGGTAAGCCCCGAGAGTGACTTGCCAGAGATAGAATTTCTTCAGGGGTTCTCCCGATCATCTGCTGTAACTTCTCCGGGACATTCGCAGAAATCCCTGAGAAATGGGATAAATGAGTTGGTGCCATTTATCTGGGGTTTCCACAGAAATAACACTGACGTTACAGTGAACGATTGGGAGGACCCGCATGCAAATTAATGGCTTCAGTGTTTTACATTGCTATGAATGCCTACCCAATAGTATGCCTGAATAATTTCACCAAATTTAGCCAGTAATGTTCTGGAAGTACAACACAAAAAGAGAGATAAGCAAGATATTTCAGAAGTATTATGAGAGACTAGAAATGGCAGATATGCATAGTTGCATCTGAGAAAGATTACTGACATACTGGCCTGGAGTTTCTGTATGTTTTCCACCCAGATATCAGTGCAATCTGGGCGGAATTGACTGTAATAGCGCAAAAGATTTTGGAATTTAAAACTTAAGTGAGTTATGCCTGTAACCACTTCCGTTTGAGTTTCCATGGTCTTTCACGCTGGTTCAAAAATCAATTTGCTCAAAGCAATCCCCGCCCAAAAAACTGGTCATGCCCCCAGGTCGGCATGGCAAGTTTCCACCAATTGCGCCCCACTGGGGGTGTTCACATCGCACCCAGAATTTCAGGCCCAAGGGCACCAGCGGTCACATTAATACATTGTTAATGACCTGCAGCTGTCGTGACCAGCAGTCAATTGAAGCCTCACTAAGGTCTGTTTCTCATACTGATGCTATGGATTATTTTATTAATTATTTTAAATTCAGTTTAAATTAGTTCAAATTCAGTTAGTTGATCTGCCCTTAGTATGTAAGACCTGTGACCAGCAGCCAATTGAAACCACTGATAGGCCTGTTTCTTCAGCTGCAACAATTATTTAAACACATTTTCAGTTTCAATTAATTTCATTCAGTGATCTTGAGGGCCCCATTGGCCGTGTTCCAGTCAATAATCGATTACGTTCGAGAACACTGCTTGATTGCACTGATTCATGACAGATTTTACATTCGGGCTTATGCAAATGAGTTTGAGAAAACTTGGGCATAACTTCACCGTGACAAAACCGATGTCGTGTGCAGCACATTCTGGGCATGTTGTCCTGATTGCGCCTCTAGCAGAAACTCCAGGCCACTATCTATATGTACTGAATGAACAAAATTACCCACTCTGCTTTTTGAATTTCAGCTAGCAACATCTTTGACATTTTACTTTACTTTTCTTAACTGTGATGCAGCCGTTCTTTCTGTCTGCAAAATTCCTCTCATGCAATTCATGCCGTTCTTTTCTTTGCAGAGGAAGACAGCCTTCAACAGACAACAATGTGTAAGGGCAGTAGGACTGGTGCTAGGACATATCACGCAGGAGGAAAGGTCAGAGGTGGTGTCTGAAGCAGATGGTTGCTGCTGAACAGAGGTCCAACATGACCGTGCTCCACATGAATCACTTCATGATATCAACCTCACGTGGCCAGCGATGTAACGGAGGATAGTTTATGAACATGAACTAGAGAACCATTTGTCTTATTGCACAAGATGATGCAAGCTGGTCTTGGATTTTTGCAAAACATGCCATCCACTTGGGCATTGACATACAGCAAACTTATCTTCTCTGTAGGCTGCTGTTGAGGAAAATGCAACGTAGAAACATAGAAAATAGGAGCAGGAGCAGGCCATTCGGCCCTTCGAGCCTGCTCCACCATTCAATATGATCATGGCTGATCCTCTATCTCAATACCATATTCCCGCTCTCTCCCCATGCCCCTTCTGTGTCTAGAAAACATTAGTGATATCTACAAGAGAAGCCTTGGACATAAAAATAATGCTCATGGGCAGACCATCTCTCAGGAATGCTCCACTGATGATGCTGAAGCATTGAGTCCACAGTCAGAGCACAAGAAAGGCCAATTTTGCTATTTGTGTTTGGAAACTCAATTTAGGCCAACTATCAGGAAGGAATTTAGAGACATTGTAGCTGTAAAACAGACTCTGCTTCCAGATTACCGCCTTCTGTCAGGACTTGGCCTCCCAAGGTAGTGTTTGTACAGAAGCATAGGAATAGGAAAGTGGCACTCCTTTTGAATTGCTCCATAAATTTCACAGAAGTGAAGAGGGCTTTAAGAAGCTCATAGCCCCCTGACTGGTGAATCCATGTCAATAATGGGATTATAACAGGATGACACCATCTGTCAGAAATCTCAGCATTTTCATTGGTACTGCACCTGATTGGCCTTACACCTGTATAAAGCAAATGTGAATGCCAGTATCAGAAGTGACTGTTATTACAGCTTCTGGATGTCCGAATACTTTGTGCAAAATCTCTAGTTACTGAAGCAATTCAGGAAATCCTTTTTTTTTCCACCGTGCTGCACAGGAGGGTTTCTAAAAGCTTCCTTTGAGCACTGCTTGTCTCAACAAAATATCTTTGACCCTTCACATCACTGTCTCTTGACCATGAGATTGTCTATGAGTATACCCTTATATGCTGTAATGATGGAGGCAGAACTGCAGCAGAATGAGGAAGACTTGAGAGATGCATACCATTATCAGGCTCCACCAAAGGAGGATGAGAACTGGCTGATGCTACCCTTAAACCAGAGGTTACAGACCTTGCCCTCCTTTGAAACTGTTGCTGAGGAGGCTTTTTTTTAAAATGCATCTTTGGGAAGTGGGTGAAGATGGCACGGTCATATTTATTGCCCATTCTTAGTTGCCCCAGGAAGTCGGTTGTGGGCCTTCTCCTTGAACTGTTGCATTCCTTATGGTGATGCTGCTCTCACAATGGTAATATGTAGACCCAACATCAAAGAACAGTGGTTTATATCCAAGTCAGAATGGTGTGTGACTGGGAGGGGAGTTTGGAGGTAATGGTGGTTCAATAATATTGCTGCTCTTATCCTTCTTGGCAGTAGATATCCTGGGGCTGGAAGGTGATAGGAATAGCAAGCAGGATGAAATATTAGCAAGGTAAAATATTAATGGATAGGTGTGGTAATTATAGGGTTAACAGGCTCAAATCCAGCTTTGGTCAGCAAAGATGTAAAGTTGAGAATTCTGTGGGAAAGGAATGTTAAGTGGTGACCAGATGCTAAATTGTCTGTGGAAAGGTGATACGAAGTCAGGGACGAGTGGAGATTTCAGCTTGTGAAATGTCCTAAGAGATAATGGAGTGGAGACTTATACGGCCAGCTTGACCGCTCAAGCATGTGAGATGTCCGGAGAACCAGAAATAAATAAAGCCATCTTGCAAGTGAGCGAGGGGGGAGCGGGTTGGAGTAGTTTGTATGACTGCTGGTGCACTTACATACTAATCCTACGTACGGATGGAATTCTAACTCCGTGTACTACAAGCATGCTTACGTACAAACTCTATGTTAATCTTACATATTGAATGGAATAAAGGTGGGATACACCGGGAAACTGTAGGGACTCTAAATAGTCTTGCATAGGGTTACCGTGAGCGGTCAGAGGAGTTAGTTCGCGAATCCCTGATTAGTTCTTTACTTGTGAGTAAAAACTGGTACCGACTTCATAAGTACTGCATATGTTGGATTTGTGTTGATTTGATAAATAAAGAGTATTGATCAGACATCTCTCAGTCTCTTGTGTCCATGAGCCCGCATTAAAGTAAAAGGATAGGGATTGTCCTACCGGGAGGTGCTGATGAAGTAAGATTGGTAAATTGCTGCTATGCATTTTGTAGTTAGTACATACTGCAGCCACAATATGGCAGTGGTAGAGAGGGGTGATATTGCATCCAGTGGTTGGGACATCATCAAATGGACCACTTTGTCCTGGATGGTGTCGAGCTTCTTGAGTGTTGCTGAGGTTATACCCATCCAGGCATGTCCTGAGTATTCAATCACACTCCTAACTTGAGGTTTGTAAATGATGTCTAGACAATGATGGGTCACAAGGTTAGGCACTTGTCATGGAATACCCAGCATCTGCCTTGCTCTTGAGGAATAATGTTGATAAGTTAAGCTTTGTTTTCATTCTTGCGATGTGGGCATCGCTGGCAAGGTCAGCATTTATTGCCCATCTCTAGTTGACCTTGAGAAGGTGATGGTGTGCCTTCTACTTCAACTACTGCAGTCCGTATGGTGAAGGTACTTCCACAGTGCTGTCAGGTAGGGAGTTCCAGGATTTTGACCCAGCAACAAAGAAGGAACGGCGACATATGTCCAAATCTGGTCAATGATGACTCCCAAGATGTTGATGGTGGTGGACTTGGTGATGGCAATTCCAGTGATGTAGTTGGGTCTTTGCATGTTGGAGATGGTCATTGCCTGGAACTTATGTGACGCAAATGTTATCCGCTATTTGTTTCTCCAAGCTTGGATGTTGTCCAGCTTCTTCTGTAGGCTGGCATGGGTTGCTTCATTATCAGAGGAGTTGTGAATGGAGCCAAGCACTGTAGAATTGTCAGCCCTACCCCAACATTATGAGAGAGAGAGAACATCATTGATGAAGCAGCTGAAGATGGGTGGGCCAAGAACGTTGGTTAAGGTGTAGTTAAGGGGGCTATGCTTCAGTAAAGAAGCTTTGGATGAACTTTTTGTTTTGCTGCAGGCAAGCCTCCAAGCTATTCACGCATTAGAACAACATCATTAGCTCAAATGAAGGTCAGCACAGCCCTTAGTTTTTATAGAACAGAGTCAACAACTGGTGACTTTGCAGCCTATTGCTGCACCCATCTGATTATTGATACAACAGGACATCCCAATTCATTTGTTTTAAAACACCATCACAGGATATGGAAAAAATCAGAGGGCTTTACAATTTACAATCTTGTTGGCTTCTCCAGGATGCAAAGAGCAATAGTGGTACCCATGTTGGCAGATAGGCCCCACTTATTCATCCCCTGAACTTTTTAATTTACAAGGGCTTCCACTCCCTAAATAGTCAGGTGGTTTTGTGATCAGCAACATAACAGCAGCGCATGCCACTGCTAACTTTGGTGGTCCTTGTCATATTGCCAACCCAGCGGTGGGCATCGACCTGGGTATCACTCCTGTGTCTTCCAGCACGGCAAACTGTGAGCAGAATTTAGAAGTACAGGGATCTTAGCAGGAAGGGGCTGTGGAGAATACCTATTGACAAAAGCGGCAAACAACAAAAGCCTTTTATCCTGTTAGGGATTTAAATAATTTGTTGACTTACGTGGGCCAGAGTTTATGTTGACCTCAACATAAATGGTAACTAATTTGGTATTAATGTGCGGAGGTGGGACTGAGACTTTATTTCTTCGTTGACATTTTTGTTGACGTAAGCTGGTTCAACGTTTAAAACCCTGCAGCTAATTAAAGCGGAACATCACTTTTTGCAAAGCAGGAATCATAATTGGAAAATATATGAATGTCGACATAAACAGGTTAATGTTAAATGGGTAGGACTGTAATTAGTTACTTCATTGATTAAGAGCAGTTATGAAAGTACATGTAAATGCATTGAAATGCTGTTTTTTTCCCTCATTCTAATATCCATTCAAGATGATCTGTGTACTGCCTCATATATTAAATACAGCGAAGGTTAAACATGGAGCTTTTGGTGGAGTCCACATCAAGTCTAAAAATGCAAAAAAAATTATTCCACTGTTGAGCAGGATTGTGTGGCCCTGATGCATCCATGACTCTCGATATTTTTTAAAGTTTCAGCGAGGTGATTTGGAAAATTTGCTGGTGTCTATCCTTAAATTATATTTGGTAATCTTTAGTATCATGTTAACCTTACTGCCTTGGGGGAAAACCATACGAGGAATCTTAATTATGTTTCAGCCAGAACCTATAATCGAAACCCTGCCAATGTGCTTCTATTTTCCATATAAGTCTGTTATGTGGTACTTTATCAATTACTGTTTGAAAGTCCATGTATACAATATCTACTGCACCACCTTCATTAACTCTCTGTGCTTACTTCATCAAAGAACTCAATCAGTTTAGTCGGTCACGATTTGCCTTTAACAAATCTGTGCTGGCTGTCCCTTATTAACCCATGCTTCTCCAAGTGAGAATTAATTTTGTCCTTGACAATGGTCTCTCGTAGTTTTCCCACCACTGATGTTAGACTGATTGGCCTGTAGTTTCCAGGTTTATCCCTCTCCCCTTTTTTGATCAGGGGTGTAACATTTGCAACCCTCCAGTCCTCTGGCACCACTCCTATATCCAATGAGGATTGAAAGATTGTGGTCAGAGCTTCTGCTATCTCCACCCTTGCGTCCCTCAGCAACTTAGGATGCATCCCACCTGGACCGGGGCACTTGTTATCTTTGAGTGATGCCAACCTATTTAGCACCTCCTTTCTATCTATTTTTATCCTATCCAATATCTCTACTCCCCCCTCCTCTACTGCAACATTAACTTCATCCCCTTTTGTAAATAAAGATGCAAAGTATTTATTCAGTACCTCAGTCATGCCCTCTGCCTCCACAAGGAGATTTCCTTCTTTGTCCCTAATCGGCCCCTCCATTCCTTTAACTATCCTTTTACTTTTTATATGTTTATAAAAGATTTTTGGATTCCCTTTTATATTACCCCAAATCTTTTCTCATACTCTCCCTTTGCCCTTCTTTATCCTTTTTCAATTACCCCCTGCACTCTCTGTATTCTGTCTGGTTTTCCACTGTATCCTGTACCTGACATTTGTCATATACCTCCCTTTTCTGTTTTGTTTTAACCTCTATTTCCTTTGTCATCCAGGGAGCTCTAGCTTTGGATGCCCATCTTTCTTACTTATGGGAATATGCTTGGTCTGTACCCGAACTATCTTTGCCTTGAAGGCCTGCTGTTGTTCATTTATTGATTGCTTGGCCAATTTTTGTTTCCAGCCCACCTATGCGAGATCCCTTCTCAAATCACTCAAATTGGCTTTCTTCCAGTCGAATATTGTCACCGTTGGTTTTTCTTTGTCCCTTTCCATAACTACTTTAAACCTAATTATATTATGATCACTATTACCCAGATGTTCTCCTACTGAAACACAATCCACTTGCCCTACTTCATTCCCCAGAACTAAATCCAGCACTGCTTCTTTCCTCGTTGGGCTAGAAACATACTGATTAAGAAAGTTCTCCTATACACATTTTAGGATTCTTCAGTCTCCTTGCCTTTTTCCCAGTCTATTTTAGGGTAATTGAAGTCCCCTATTATTACTGCTCTATTATTTTTGCATTTCTTTGAAATGTGCCTACAGATTTGCTGCTCCATCTCCTTCTCACGAATTGGGGGTCTGTCGTATACACCCATCAATGTAATAGCTCCTTTTCTGTTCCTTAACTAACCAAATAGATTCAGTATTTGAACCCTCTAGTATATCGTCCCTCTATAGAACTGTAATATTATCACTGATCAATACTGCCACCCCCTCCTTTCTTGTTTCCTTCCCTTTCCCTCCTGAGTGCATTGTAACCAGGAATGTTTAGTTCCCATGTTTAAGACAGGTCTACCTTATACCCACCATATCATAACCCCTTGTGGCAACTTGTGCCTGCAGCTCATCAACCTTATTTGTAATTAAATTCAGATTAACACACATGCATTCCAACATCATGCTAGTCTGCTTTGCTTTTTTCCTCCATCTAATTCCTGTTCTGTCTTCACTATTCTTTATTCTGTTGCTGTTTGCCCCTCCTAGCTTTCTATGCACCTTGTCTCTCCTCTCTGTTGCTACGTCTTGGTTCCCTTCCCCCTGCCAAATTAGTTTAAACCTTTCCCTACAGCACTAATTAACCTCCCCACGAGGACATTAGTCCCAGTCTGCGCACGTGCAACCCATCTGGCTTGTCCCTCCTGTCCCAGAACCGGTCCCAATGCCCCTGGAATCTGAAGCCCTCTCTCCTGCATCACTTCTCCAGCCACGCATTAACCTGCACTATCTTCCTGTTGCTGCACTCACTCGCACATGGCACAGGGACTAATCCAGAGATTAACACCTTTGAGTCCTGTTCTTTAATCTTTTTCCTAGCTCCTGAAACTCTGCCAGTAGGACCTCAACCCTTTTCCTATCTATGTCATTGGTTCCAACACGGACCACGACTTCTGGCTGTTCCCTTTCCCCTCGCAGAATGTTCTGCACCCGTTCAGGGGCATGAGGGGGGCACCAAGGAGGCAACACACCATTCAGGACTCAGATCTGTGGTTGCAGAAATGCCTGTCTACCCCCTGACTATCGAATCCCTGGTAATAACTGCATTTCTACACTTTCTTGTGCCTCACTGTGCAGCCAAGACTCCCACGGTGCCGTGGATTTGCTTCTAACTGCACTTCCCTGAGGTGGCATCACCCTCACTGACATTACACTCCCTCAATCTTCACTATTGCATCGAATTACATAGAATGTACAGCACAGAAACAGGCCATTCGGCCCAACTGGTCGATGCCGGTGTTTGTGCTCCACATGAGTCTCCTCCCCTCCCTATTTCATCTAACTCTGTCAACGTCTCCATCTATTCCTTTCCCCCTCCATCTATTCCTTCCCCCCAGCTTCCCCTTAAATGCATCTATGCTCAACTTGTGGTAGTGAGTTCCACATTCTAACCACTCTCTGAGTAAAAAGGTTTCTCCTGAACTCCTTTTGGATTTATTAGTGACTATCTAATATTTATGACACCTAATTCTGGCCTCCCCCGCAAGTGGCAACATCTTCTCCACGTCTACCCTATCAAACCCTATCATAATCTTAAAGATCTCCATCAGGTCACCCCTCAGTCTCTGTTTTCTAGAGAAAAGGGCCCCAGCCTGCTCAATCTTTCCTGATAGGTATAAACTCTCAGTTCTGGTGGGTGGGTGGGTGGGGGGTGGGGGGTGGGTGAGGTGGTTCCAGTATACAGGAATGGCTCCAAAATACTTAGATACATCTGTGGATGTTTTTCTGGCTGAAGTAAGAGTTAGAAGGGAATGACTTCTTGGGACAGAGAGCAGGAAGCCCCATAAGAGGGTGGTTCTAATCATATGAAGAAAGGTTGCTGACGAGGTCAGTGCAACCGCCTCCACCCCAAGAACTGCCACACACGGTGCAGGAAAAGGTTCAATGACCTCAAAAGGGTGACCCAGGTAAATAAGGCATTGTTCCCAAGGCACGTCCTGTACCACTGACAGAAACATCACTCATCCCCTTACCTCTCATGATATTTCCATGTTATCATCTCAGTGTCAGGGATTCTGCCTTATGAGAAATAGAACCTCTAGAAAAACTAAAGCACCATCTTAACTCAAAACCACCCTGCTGACTCACAGTGCCTGCCGCAAAGAGTTCTACTGGTCTTGAAAGACAATTTAACTCAGGACTTGAGAGTGGAAGAAGGGGGAAATTGCTATTCCTCGATGGAGAGTGGAGAAATTATCGCCCTTGGCCAACAAGCCCAGGGACTCAGATCACAGAGCCCAGTTTTCAAAAGAGCAATAATTAGAGAGCATTGACCTCATGTGCAGGCAGTGGAGACAATTTCCAGGCACATGATTTAAATAATGAAGAAGTGAGAGAAATCTACTACATGCAGCTGCAACACTTATAGCAAGTTTCTGAACCACCTGGAAAGAGCAACAGTCCAGATTTTTGCAGTAACAAGGTACCAGGAAGTGGTACTAAGGACATTGATGGCTTCTGGAGTGGCAGCTACTCTTGCAAACGACTTCCATCACCTGATTGGGACTATTCGACCTGCAATGGCACCAACCAGAAGCATCTCAGAACCTGTGCCCTGCACCCTGCACCAATGGTCTCCAATGCCTGCACATGAAGGAGATTTAGACATGAGCCTGGCTGCTCTTAACTCTACATGAAAATGGCTGCCAGAAGCTGTACTTTTGTGGTCCTTTGACTACTGCTGGCGAGCAATAGCTAGAAGCCCTGAGGCCCGAAGATTGTCCTACAGGGAGGAGATCTCGTAATAACAAGTGGCTTTGGGCACAGATGTCCTTTGACCACTTAGACTACCTCCTCGTACGATTTGTCTTTCGGCTGGGCAGGAGCGATCAGATTCTTAATCAATGAATACATTGCAGGTCCGCAGATAGCAAGAAAAACTGCTTTCTTGTTGGCATCCATTGTAAGTTCATTTAGCTGAAAGTAAATATTAAGTCTTTCTAAATACTCACTCCAGCTATGGAGGGCCATTCGGTACTCTTTGACTTTTCCAACCAATGCTGACTTGATAAAAAAAGTTACAATGACAGGGTTGACCACCAGCTAAGAAACAAAGATATCCAATATTTGATCTATGTAACAATGCATTGTCTGTTATCCTTGTCTCCAGCTGTTATATCCGATAAACACTCAAATTGTTGTGGTAATGTAATGGCTGCTTTTATTTCAGACTCTCTGGAATCTTTTCTCTAGATATAACATTCAGTATAAAAGGAAACCCTGAAGTGTAATTGTTACATTATGGGCTAGAAATTGGGCCGTCTAGCGCCCGTTGTTTCAACGCTACGTGGCCTCTCGAAATGCCAAGATGGCGTCTTGGCTGAGCGTGCACGTTTCTAGCGTGACGTGTGCCGGACACCATCTTGGTATAGGAGTTAGCGCATGCGCAGAGAGTGAACGCCAGCAGCATGTAAAGTAAGGAGAAAATGGATACAATCAGTGTGCAACACTGATTTAAAGTGATAGACATTTTGGGACTTAACGTTCCACTCAACGCACAGTCTTAACCGCGACCATCTGAACATGTCTTGGAGTGCCTGGAGGACCCCCGACCAGCGCTATTTAAAGGGACCATGCAGGATTTACAGGTTAGTTGCTGGATTAATGCTTCTGGCTGCTGATACATTTGTAACAGTTTTTGGAGGTCTCCTAGACTTGAATACTAGGACAAGGGGACATAGTCTAACATTTAGAGCCAGGAAGTGCAGGAGTGAAGTTAAGAAATGCTTCCACATACAAAGGGTGGGAGAAGTTTGGAACCCTCATCTGCAAACGGCAGTTGATGCTAGCTCAATTGTCAATTTTAAACCTGAGATTGATACATTTCTGTGAGCCAAGGGGAACATGGGGCTAAGGAGGGTATATGGAGTTAGGTTACAGTTCCACCATAATCTCATTGAATGGTGGAACATGCTCGAGGGGCTAAATATGCCACTGCCACTTGCTGCCTCCTGTTATGCGGCACCTTCTCCTGCAAGGAAGCGGGACGCATGTCTGAGTGATGTGCCTATCATGGTTGAATAGCTGCCAGTATGTGTAGCCTGTGAGTTGTGGGTGGGCGGCTTACAACAGTGGTAATGTGCAAGGGTGAGAGGAAGCATCTGATTGGAAGAGTTGAGTACTGACAGAAAAAGTTTGTTGGTATGTGGGTGATGAGGGATGTAGTGTATGGAACAGTAGATGCAGCTAGTGGTGCAGTTGGTAGGAGACGCCACTTGACAATTGACCTCAGTCACCTTGACCACTCGTGTCAAAGCATTGAACTTCTTCCTGCACTGCATCCATGTTCGTGGTGCTATTCGCCTGACATTGACCTCATCACCCATTGCCTCCCACTGCCTTTTGAGCATATGTCTGCTGGGTCTTTCGCCCCCTTGCGTTTAAAGGATATCCCTCCTTCTGTCCACCTCTTGCACCAAGGCGTCGACTGAATCATCAGAGAACCTTGGTGCTCGCTGTCTCACAGGCCTGGTACAAACTCAAATCGGCAGATTGGTGAGGTCTGGCATGCAGATTGGAGGATGTGGAATTTAGTGGTGTGCAACCTTTATTCAATGTTTTAACATAACTCAGCAGTTTGTAAACATAGGGACGGGACCTGCATCTGTGTTTTACGTGTACGATGTCTGATCTCTGTTCAGACTCCGTGCAGACAGCGGACTGTTATTTTCAGCAATAGCAGGTACCAGCTACCTTTAAGAGATTTTAAGAGCCATCATCCCTTTAAGAGATTCGGGGTCTCCCTGCTGGTGGAAAGTGCTCATTTCTTTGAATCCTCATGTCAGGCCCAGTTTTTAACGCTGTTGTCAGGTAAGTACTCAGGCCGGACAAATGTCTTGTTCTGCCTGCGCGGGTTAGTTGTGGACCGTGCTACCCACGCCCGATTATTGGCAGTGTCCAATTTAACTCCCCACGTTTTCTTCAAAGGGGGGCCCTCTAGTGTTCAATTAACATGATGCAGGCGCAATACAGATCAATGTCATTTGCACGGAACATCATGGGGTAAATTTTAACCTCCAAGAACGGGTAGGTTGGGGACGGGTTGAAGGTTAAAATAACAGCTTCTTGGAGCGGGACCACATCCCAGCTCCAACACACCCACTTCTGGGTTTAACCCAGGCAGGTTTGTCTGCGTATGGAGAGCAGACACCAGGACGTCCCGCCCCCACTAAAGCTGGCGGACCGATACTTAAAAGGGCAATGTTCCTCACTGAGATATTTGAGGTACTTAATATTTTGTGTATTGGACACTTAAAATGAATTTTCCCTTATCTCTTCAGGTTTCCCAGTGCTTCTGATTCTCGTCAGGTGAAAGCAGGCTGGACAGGCTGGATCCATGAGGTGAGTGCCTTTATTGCACGGCTCGTGGGCCCGGAGGAGCAGGAGTGCTTCATCCAGGCCCAACAAGCTCACCTGGCCGACAGGAACCCCACGATCAGCCGACGCCCCCCCTCCCCCACACCCGGCCAGTGCCGGACCCCCCTACCCTGATCCCTGATGTGGGGGGGCCCCCAACGTTGTCCACTTCTCCCCACCTCCCCCCCCCTCCAATTTTTTCCAAACCCAATGATCTCTCTCTGCCTCCCGCACCCCTCTCTGATTTGCAGTTCCTTTCACGGCCGACGGGCAGCCAGCCTGTCAATCTGGTTGACTGGTGCGTGGGAAACCCGAAAGCCCAAATACTCACCTTCAATTGAGTTGCGATCGCGGACCGCAATGCACTCAATTCATTTCCGGGTTCCCCACGCAAATATCTGTGGATGCCCTGGGTACCCGGCTCCAAGTAAAAATTATGCCCCATGTGTGCTTCTCTAATCTTTTCAAAGGTGGACTGAGAAACACTCGATAAGATGAGGCTGGATACGTTAAGCTGCTTTATTTCAAAGGCAGCAAGTGAATATACAGATTGGCAGTCAACACTTACTTAACTCAATCTCACTTACCTCCTTGAAAAATGGATAAAGGTAATAAATCAGGTGCCCTGTTCCTTTATTATGAACTAATTTACTTGTTTTTGGCATTACCTTTCTTTTTAGGCAACTACGAACTGCAAAACCTGACCTCCTGCATTTTAGCTCCAGCTCCAGGCCCAAGGCTGTGCCTTGTAGTTGTTTGTTCAAAACCACATTGTCTAAGTGCCGCTTTGTCCCTTTCTTTTTTTTCTCTGTTAATTCTGACTCCAGGAAGTAGAGGGCTGTGTCGCTGACAACTTCCCACGCAGGGATTCGCCAGCAGGCCTGTCAACTAAACCAACTATTTGCTCTCCCAAGAGTATATTCTGCGCAACACCTCATGATGTGTCCACATGAATAGTGTTGTCCTCACCACAATGGGTGTGAATGTTTATTGACCATGTAGGATGAGACCCGACTATTCCAATGCTCTCCTGACTGGCCTACTACCTTGTACCTTCGGAAACTTGACCTCGTCCAGAACTCTGCTGCCTGTATCCTAGAGGGGTTGAGTAGAATGGGCCTATACTCTCTGGAGTTTAGAAGAATGAGAGGCGATCTCATTGAAGCATATAAGATTCTAAGGGGGCATGACGGGGTTGATGCTGAGAGGTTGTTTCCCCTGGCTGAAGAGTCCAGAACTAGGGGGCATAGTTTCAGGATAAGGGGTCGGCCATTTAGGACTGAGATGAGGAGAAATTTCTTCACTCAGAGGGTTGTGAATCTTTGGAATTCTCTACCCCAAAGGGCTGTGGATGCTGAGTCGTTGAGTATATTCAAGGCTGAGATAGATAGATTTTTGTACTCTAGGGGAATCAAGGGAAATGGGGATCGGGCAGGAAAGTGGAGCTGAGGTCAAAGATCAGCCATGATCTCATTGAATGGTGGAGCAGGCTCAAGGGCCATATGGCCTACTCCTGCTTCTATTTCTTATGTTCTTATGTTAACTCGCACCAAGGCCCGTTCACCCGTCACCCCTGTGCTCACCGACCTACATTGGCTCCCGGTCTGGCAATGCCTCGGTATTAAAATTCTCATCCTTGTTTTCAAATCCCTCCATGGCCTCGCCCCTTCCTATCTCTGTAACCTTCTCCAGCCCTCCAATTCTAGCCTCTTGCATATCCCCGATTTTAATCGCTCCACTATTGGCGGCCATGCCTTCAGCTGCCTAGGCCCCAAGCTCTGACATTTACTCCCTAAACCTCTCCACCTCTCTACCTCTCTCTCCTCCTTTGTGACGCTCCTTAAAGCCTATCTCTTTGACCAAGCTTTTGGTCACCTGTCCTAATATCTCCTTATGTGGCTCGGTGTCAAATTTTATTTGCTAACACTCCTGTGAAGCACCTTGGGACATTTTACTAGTTAAAGGGACTGTATAAATGCAAGTTGTTGAGGTGTCAAATTGCTTAACCTTCCTGGTAATTCTGGCTAATGTTTTCAGAAGTCGCTTTGAGCGATTATATAGATGATGTGGGTGGTGAAATGGAAAGAAGATAACAAGTTGACTGAATAACCATAAACAAAGTGTGGTTTTAAAGAGATAGCTTCCCAATAGGGTCTGGTCACGAATGGGGAAAATATGATAACAGTGCCATCTGGTGACCAGGCCCTGCAGCTGCATGCAGATTCAAAGCAGTTTTCAATGGCCCGAAAACCGCTCATAAAATAACAGCGAGGCTAACAGGGCTCACCATTATTTCAGGGCAAATGGAGGAGCAAGTTCCATCGGACGCACATGTGCATTCAAACACAGAAATCCGGAAACTGCTCTACCATTTGCCCTGCTCGCTGGCTGAATGAAGGGACCAGTGCGAACTTGCTGCATTGCCCAGCTGGAAATGAATTAATCTCTCCATAAAAAAGGTACGCTGTTTTTTTTAGGTCTAAACTGACTTTTAACGACGTGGTAAGTCTTAATGACTGCCAAACAACTCCCCTGGCGCTGAAAATTAACTTTTAAAAATATGGAGTCTTATTACTTCTGATTTTAATTGTTGTTGTATAAAAAAAACTTTTTCTTTCTGACTCTTTTGTCTCTATCTTTTAAATCGCTATTTTGTGCCCTTTCTTTATTCCGCTTTCTCTAACTGATTTTACATTGAATTCACTGTTCAAGCTTTCACTTCCTGGTTTTGCCTGCCTGTCAAGGATGCTTCAAGCTGATTTGTTGAGGGGAGAGAGAGACCCTTTCCCCACTCGCACAGCTGACAGAAGCCCGGGGAAGCTCGCTGCACTTTTTGCAGCTCACCATTGAAGCAAGTTGGCGCCCAGAAACCCGTGAATTGTTTGTGGATGAATTTATAACTAACGAGCGGAGGGAGACGTTCATTCGGTGCTCAGATTAACATTAGAAATCCTATTTATACACCACCTACATGGGGAATAGTTACATGTAATTGTAACTGGTGGACACTTTTAACATGAGAATATCCATAGGAATATGATGACAGCATATTTCAATGGATGATGTGTCAGAGGTACCAATTTCAGTAATATATATATAGATGGTGTGGTTGAAATGGGAGGATGGTAAGAAGTTGACTGAGTAACCAGAAACAAAGGGTGGTTTTAAATGGGATAGCTTCCCAATAGGATCTGGTTGGGAGTGGGGTACCCCAGGCTTTAGTGTTCATTCCCCTTCCCTTTATTTTATTCAATAATAATCTGGAGAAGGGCATAGGCAGCACAGTAATTAGAAACCCAGGATGCCCATTTTATGTCGGGAGATAGCTGAGTCAGCGCTATGTGCCTTGAACATTGGGAAATTGCATGCACAACACAATAATGTTATTTTGCCATCATTAATATGGATCCACTAGCAGATGTTGCCTGTGCCCTTAAAAATTGCTCCTGTTAAATTGAATGTAGTACAAAGCAGACAGAGATCCGGTAGCAAGGGTCGTGCCACTTTTTTTGGAAGAATTATGCCTGTTTATCCACCGTACAAACAAGCCTGGTGCCTTGGTTTAAAGATCCCTACCGAAGCACAGATAAAGTTGAAAATATGTAGTAGTACCGGTTGAGAGATAAGTGCATCTACATGCAATTTCCCACAGGAAAAAAGACTGTCATCAATTCATTTCAATTATAGTTATATACAAGATACAGAAGGTACACCATGAGGTGAGACCTCAATCATCTCCAAAGTGTATAATCATCAGTTAAAGATTATCAAACGTTGAGCTGAATTCCACTATCTTTCCTATTTGAAAAGGATAAGTCTCCTGTAAATAATTGAGGATGTTTAATACCATATGTTTCTTTCTTTACAATCACACGCCTTATCTTCTGTGGTTTCAGTCACATCCTGGGGTCCTGTTCTAATAATTAATTGTACAGTCAGCTCCACTCAGTGCTTCACGTTTCCTAAACCAGTCACCCTCATGGTGTACCTTCTGTATCTTGTATATAACTACAGTTGACCTGAGACTCTGGTCCATTTCAAAGGAAGTTTAAACATACTTTCACTTTAATAGGTAATGTAACAATTGACAGGCACTATAAAATCAAGTAAAAAAAATACATCAATGTTAATTGTTTCATCGTGTGCTTTCAATGGTTTCTGTGCTGAACAAAACACTTTGTTCTGGGATTCTGTTTTATATATATATATATATATATAGTTTCTGACCAAAAACAGTTAATTGGTTACTTATGACTAGAATGGGAAGCGATCACAATCAGCATGGGCTTAAATAAATTTATTGAACTATATTTTCCCTTTATTTGGGGGTTTGTACCAGAGCTTAATGTTCACCAGAACCCAAGCTTTTGACTTCATCATATGCATCCAAAATTAATTGACTAACAGTGTAACATGGAGAAATAATGTGAGGTTTTGTATTACTGACTGACCCTGCAGTGAGAGTACTTAAAGCCCCATCTGGTCTTTCTGCTCCAATCAGAAGCTGTCATTAACTTATTGGTCAGCAGTGATTTTGACATCAATACTGATCTAGCCAATTGTATCTGGTTTCTGAAGTTCCAAAGAGCTGCTGTGTTTGTCACATATATAATTGCCACAGCATGAAATGATCATACTGAAGAACTGGAATCAGAGCTGGCAATTCCTGCTTTGCTTTTAAAAAGTAAAATAACTTTGGCACTAAAATTAAATCTTTTTCTTTTACTTTAGGCAACGGAAAAGGAATTTTACAGACATGAGACTGAGGACGGTTTCGCTGCTCACTGCGTTGCTCTACATTGATGCTGCAGGTAGTTTCAATCATATATCATGTTTAGTGCAGTTTACTGCTGTGAAGTGAAGTTTGTCCAAGGCAACATCAGTAATAAGCTGGAAAATATCAATTAAAATAAGAATTCTAAAAAATAGATTGTATTTAAATCCATACAAGCTCATGGTATTCTTGAACTCTAAAGATCTTACCAAAGTGATTCTGACTTGAAAAACTTTAGCCTCCAGTTCTATTTCAAAACTGAGATATTACATAAGGTGGCTTCCTTTCAAGCTGTCAGCCTCTATGTGGGTGTGACTTGGACCCCAGGCTGTTGTCACAATGAAAGAAAGAAAGGGAAAAAAAACTTGCATTTATATAACACCTTTCGTGACCTCAGGATGTCCCAACACACTTTACAGCCAATGAAGTACAGTCACTGTTGTAATGTAGGAAACACATCAGCAAGGTCCCATAAACAGCAATGTGATAATGACAAGATAATTTGCTTTTTAGTGATGTTGAGGGATAAATATTGACACTGGGGAGAACGCCCCTGCTCTTACTTCAAATAGTGCTATGGGATCCCTTGCATCAATCTGAGAGAGTAGACAATAAGACCTTGGTTTAACATCTCAGCCTGAAAGACAGCACCTCCAACACTGTACTCTCAATGAAAGTATCAGCTTAGATTTTATGCTCAGAGTCTCTAGAGTGGGATTTGAACCCACAACCTTTAGACTTAGAAGAGCAAGAGCGTTACCATTTGAGCCACAGCATGCCTGCTGCCTCACTATGATAGCTAGACTTGGATTGGTTAGATAGATGCTTTCAAGCAATTTTGGAAGATAATTTAGAATGTAACGAGAAGGCAACTACAAAACTGATTACCATGTAGGATAATTTACCCCAAAATATGCCATTCCCATTTACAGGCTGCTCTGTGGAGCTTGTTATTTTCATTTGCTGCAAGGTTTGCTGGATATCTGAAGAGATGACTATCAGCTCTGTTATTGATCTTCACTGGCTGCAGGCTACCAGCTGTGCTGAACGCAATGAATTCTGTCTATATATAAGATCTGCTGACTGAAGAACTATAAGTTCACAGAATTTGTTTGGAGAATCTGGTCTTTGAGTCTATTGGCAGGTTCAGTCTGACAGTGTCATTTAGAGAATAAAGAAAAATCGAATGGAGTCATAAAGTTACTAGTAACCCAGCTACCTATTTGAATTAGTGGGGAAGGTTTAATTTAAAAGCGGATATTAAAATATCAGCATCTTATTTGTGTGTATTTCCTTTTTTAGCTCTTAATTCTGAATGTGTCATTACAGTCATAAGGCAGTAACTGCTCCTCCAAGATACTATGTCCTTTTTCACTCAAATAGATTTATTTCTCTCTTTATCTCAGGTCAAATCATTTCTTTTGACTACCAGTTTTCCATATTTACTTTCTCATTAAAATAAATGTGCAGGAAAATATATTGCCATTTAACACCCCAAAGGGTTATTAATTCTGAATAATTAGAAGTATTGAAGTATGCCAGATATAATAAGCAAAGGTAAATTTTATGTATTGTTTCGAAACTAAGTAATGATTCTGGATTTGCTCATATTAAGTGCTTACAGTTATATAAAACTCTGGTTAGACCCCATATAGAGTTCTGTGTTCAGTTCTGGGCATCGCACCACAGGAAGGATATACTGGTTTTGGAGAGGGTGCAGTACAGATTCACCAGAATTATACTGGGGCTAAAAGGGTTAAATCATGAGGACAGGTTGCATAGACTAGGCTTGTATTCCCTTGATTACAGAAGATCAAGGGGTGATCTAATTGAGGTGTTTAAGATGATCAAAGGAATTGATAGGGTAGATAGAGAGAAACTATTTCCTCTGGTGGGGCAGTTTGAAAATATACACAAATAATTAGAGCTAGGCCGTTCAGGAGAGAAATCAGGAAGCACTTGTTTACACAAAGGGTAGTGGAAACCTGGAACTCTCTCCCCCAAAAACCTGTTGAGGCTAGTTTAATTGAAAATTTCAAAACTGAGATTGCTAGATTTTTGTTAGGCAAGGGTATTAAGGGGTATGGAACCGAGGCGGGCAGATGGAGTTACAATACAGATCAGCCATGATCTAATTGAATGGTGGGACAGGCTCGAAGAGCTGAATGGCCCACTCCTGTTACTATGTTCCTATGCTGTATCCAATCACAGGATCTAGGTCATGTTTTGAAGTATGAGTTCAGCTCAAGTTATTTGAGAACACCTTCAGGGCAGTAGATCGCCATAAATAAATAGTCTTCAAATCAGCTGGTATCGTCACGTTTACTCAGTCATACCCTAGTCCTATGAAGCAGGGACACTTACAGTTTCATAGTCAGAAACTATATCAGAGCCTGTGTTCCACTGTGGGAGAACCTTCACCACACGGACTGCAGCAGTTCAAGAAGGCCGCTCACCACCACCTTCTCAAGGACAATTAGGGATGGGCAATAAATGCTGGCCTTGCCAGCGACGCCCACATCCCATGAACAAATAAAAAGAAAAATTCTAGTAAGCTGCTTTTTACCGTAGTCTATTCTCGTCCCCTTTCCCCCATCCATTCATATTGTTCTTCTCATTCCTGAGGGTCACAGATAGCACTGTGAATGCCATCAAATGCCTCGTCTTGCTTGACGTCTAAGAAGGGCATGTGCAAGGAATGACCCCTGGTTACTTTGGTCTTCTTCCTCTGGAAGACTTGACTGTGACTGGTGAAACTTGCTCTACAAGAAATTTCTGAATGTAATGGCCTGTTAGGACTCACGAAATATGGCTAATAAGAATATAAGAAAGTACAGAAAGAGAAAAGTTCACAATAGAGTGGGAGCAATTATTAGCTAGTAAATCTGTGGGCCAATAATGAGATATAGTCAAGAAGATATTAATGAATTACAAAACAAGTATCTATCCCAGAAACACAATGGAGGTGATTCTGGGGTGATCTGACTATGATCTATGAGAGTGTTTAGCACCAGTATTAAAGAGTGCTTACGTAAGGTTGAGCTATAGTCACAAGAATGAGGATTGGGACGATTATAGAAAGCAACAAAGGAAGACCAAAAAATAATGAGGGCAAAGAGGGAGAATGAAAAGAAGTTGCAAATAGCATTAACGTTAGTAGCAAAAAAGTGGTAAAAGAGATGGAGGGACTATTAAAAAAAATGTGACAGAACTGTCTCCCTGTTGTCTGCAGTCAGAGTGCTCCTCCCCTTTAAAAGGTGCTGGCTGCCTTTAAGTGATGTCAGAGATGCCCAATATCTAGCCTCCCAAAAACAGGTTGTGCAGGACCTGAAGGAATGACACTCCACACTTGTAAAAGTTAACTTTCAGTGCCAGAGAGGGTGGTTGGCAGTAATTAACACTTACCATGTTTTTAACAGGGTACTTAGATTTGAAATGACAAGCCTTAACTTTCCGTGGCGAGTTTAGTTTGTATCTACCGTGCAAATACAGCAACTTCATGCAATTCAATGCATTTCAATGGTGAGGCAGAGAGCGAAGTGCCATTTTCGCGAAGCTAACGGTGAAATGGCACAATCACACAGCAACTTTTGGATACCTGTGTTTAACTGCACATCTGCCCCTCCCCTGAAGTTGCTGTACTTTTTGTGCATAAATAACTGTGCGTGCCAATAGCCTCACCATTATCTTGACAGCAAATTCTGCCCCAATATTTTATTGCAGTTTACAGTTTTGCTGTTATATCGCTTAAAAATTCTAAGGGATATTTCTGTTTTACCATAAATGATATTAAACAATAAGGTGTATATTACAGACTTCCTTATTAGCTTCTCAGTCACTAGCTTGATTTCTGTTATAACTTAAATGTTTGGTTTACCTTCTAAATGATACTGCTTGCATCATCTCTGAGGCATGCCTTAAGTATTTTTAAATGGAACAGTTTAAATTAGCATTGTCATTAGTTAGAATTTAGCTTAAGTGCAAAGACTGATGGTTTGAATTAGAAGTAAATAAAAGACTTTTGGGGCTCCTTGTGATTTTTTTCAACTTGTTTATCTTATTTAATTTAACAGCAACTGTCAGTATTCAGAATAGAGCAAGTCCATTCAATGACAGAAAAGTGCAACCTCTGCGACACCATTTACCTGACAAAAATATTCAAATGAAATTTTATCCTCGTCCTATTCCTTTCCCTGAGAATAACCCAGTGGCACCTTTATCTCATCCTATTCCTTTCCCTGAGAATAACCCAGTGGCACCTTTATCTCATCCTATTCCTTTCCCTGAGAATAACCCAGGGGTATCTTTATCTCATCCTATTCCTTTCCCTGAGAATAACCCAGGGGTATCTTTATCCCATCCTATTCCTTTGCCTAAGAGCAATAGCCCAGAAGTACCTTTACCTCATCCTATTCCTTTGCCTGAGAATAACCCAGGGGTATCTTTAACCCATCCTATTCCTTTGCCTGAGACTAGCCCAGGGGTATCTTTAACCCATCCTATTCCTTTGCCTAAAAGCAATAACCCAGAGGTACCGTTATCCCATCCTATTACTTTGCCTAAGAACAATATCCCAGTGGCATCTTATTCACATCCTATTCCTTTGCTTGAGAACAACCCAGAGGTACCTTTATCCCCCCCTATTCCTTTCCCTAAGAGCAATAACCCAGAGGTACCTTTATCCCCTCCTATTCCTTTCCCAAAGAGCAATAACCCAGAGGTACCTTTATCCCCTCCTATTCCTTTGCCTAAGAACAATAACCCAGAAGTACCTTTATCCCCTCCTATTCCTTTGCTTGAGAGCAATAACCCAGAGGTACCTTTATCCCCTCCTATTCCTTTGCCTAAGAGCAATAACCCAGAAGTACCTTTATTCCCCCCTATTCCTTTGCTTGAGAACAACCCAGAGGTACTTTTATCTCCCCTTATTCCTTTGCCTGGGAACAACCCAGAAGTACCTTTATCCCCCCCTATTCCTTTGCTTGAGAACAACCCAGAGGTACCTTTATCCCCTCCTATTCCTTTGCCTAAGAACAATAACCTGGAGGTACCTTTATTCCATCATATCCCTTTGCTTGAGAATGACAAAACAATGACTCCTTATCCCCATCCTATTCCTTCGTCTGGGAACAATGACGCAATGGCACCTTATCCCCATCCTATTCCTTCGTCTGGGAACAACGACGCAATGGCACCTTATCCCCATCCTATTCCTTCATCTGGGAACAACGACGCAATGGCACCTTATCCCCATCCTATTCCTTCGTCTGGGAACAACGACGCAATGGCACCTTATCCCCATCCTATTCCTTCATCTGGGAACAACGACGCAATGGCACCTTATCCCCATCCTATTCCTTCGTCTGGGAACAACGACGCAATGGCACCTTATCCCCATCCTATTCCTTCATCTGGGAACAACGACGCAATGGCACCTTATCCCCATCCTATTCCTTCGCCTGGGAACAACGACGCAATGGCACCTTATCCCCATCCTATTCCTTCGCCTGGGAACAACGACGCAATGGCACTTTATCCCCATCCTATTCCTTCGCCTGGGAACAACGATGCAATGGCACCTTATCCCCATCCTATTCCTTCGTCTGGGAACAACGACGCAATGGCACCTTATCCCCATCCTATTCCTTCGCCTGGGAACAACGACGCAATGGCACCTTATCCCCATCCTATTCCTTCGTCTGGGAACAACGACGCAATGGCACCTTATCCCCATCCTATTCCTTCGACTGGGAACAATGACGCAATGGCACCTTATCCCCATCCTATTCCTTCGTCTGGGAACAATGACGCAATGGCACCTTATCCCCATCCTATTCCTTTCCCTGAGAACAACCCAGAGGTACCTTATCGCCATCCTCATCCTTTTCATCCTCAGAGCAACAAGCCAATGGTACCTTTTTCCCATTCTTTTGCTCGTACTTATCCTATGTCGTATCCCTATAACTATCCTGGTAATAACAATCCATTTATATCCTATCCCAGTCCTTATCCTTATTCTTATCCCTCTCCCTATACCTATCTTGACAAGAACAAAGAAGTACCTTATCCTTATCTTGAAATGGAACCTCATCCCTCTTCAGAGCACGAGACAAAAGTAGAACCTTCTCCTCCAGAGAATGTGATAGAAACGGAAGTTTATCCTTCTTCAGAGGACGAGATGGAAAAGGAACCTTATTCTTCTGCAGAGGATGAGATGGAAAAGGAATCTTCTCCTTCGTCAGAGAATGAGATGCAAAATGAACCTTCTCCCGATGAGAGATCTAATTCTCACGCTGAGATAATTGCCCACAACTCTCAAGCACCTTGTTTACTTGGATGGATTTATAATAGTGACATTTCTAGCTGTTACAACTTCTTCCAAGCTAAAATGACCTGGATACAAGCTGAGGTAAGAGCCTGGACATCCTCAGTTTTTCAGTTTTTAAAAAAGCTTTTAATTAAGAAAATACACTAAAGTAATGAAAATAATCTTTTTTGGGTTTATATTTGGATGGTTCAGATTAACAAAGTATAGTCTATCACACATGCAATATTATCTGTGCATTGTGCTATATTTTAGAAATATGGGGCTTACATGCAGAGTCGCAATGGGTCTGAAACCCCACAAAAAATAATTGGTGCTGGTGATACAGCAATACTGGATCTCCATGGTAGGGCTGCTTGTTATGACAGAGTGGCTGAATCCTAGTGGATCAATTGGTAAATGTGCTGCTAACTATGGAACTAAATAATGCAGATCACCAAGGCCCCAGGTTCAATGCCCTTTCTTTGGACTGGGTTAATCAGTGCAGGGCCACTACCTTTTGCTGGAGGGAAGGAAATAAGTAGCCAAATGGCACTTACTGCTTAGGCTCAAACACGAAGAATGATCGTTTGAATAAAATATACAGCTGATAGTACAGCTGATGCATGAGGAATCAAACCTCTGCACAAGTTGGCACCTTTAGGAGAAGAGGGAAGAAGACTGATGTGAGCACTGACAAAAGTACAATTGAGTCATTGACAACGTCAGAGTTTGGATAATGTTTTTAAATCAATCAAACTTCATTCATTGGGCTGGAGGCCATTTGAACCCATGAATGGGATTGCTGCCTAGTGAGAATGCCCAAGATTGAGTGAACCAATAAATATATAGTGATATACTAGTCAATCACTCATGGTGTTACACATGGGGAGTCAAGACCAAGGACACTTGAGAGGAGAAGAGAGGTGAGGGACAAAAGGTGGAGGGCAATAAGAGAGGAGAGGAGAAATGAATGAGAGGTAGAAAGAAGGGAGAAGAAGGTAAAGAGAAAAGGGGGAGGAGAGGAGGGGAGGATCGGGGGGAAGCTGGAGTTAGGGGAAAATTCCCTATTTTGAATAAATTTGGTGGATACCCACTACACGCACATCTCGAGCATTTGTAATTACAAAGGATGGGTAATGTGGCCTTCACAGCCACTCACCTTTGCGCCAGGGCCAATCTCTCTTCTTGGATGCCACTTTGCTTCAGGGGTCCTGTCCAACCCATGTCTGGATCCCATGTGCACCCCACTTGTGCTGGACAGGTATACCGGCCTAGAAATTAGTTCTCACCAACCTGCCGGCATGAGGAGAGGAGAGGAGACGGACAAGGGGAGGGAACAATCCCTGCACCTGAACAGGTAGGCCCAAGGTGCAACCGATATTGGGTCTTGGGCCTCATTTAAATGAGACCAGCAAGCGGTGGGCACCTGCTGGGCATCCGCAGGTAGCTCATCGGTAAAGTGGCTTTGAATTTCGGTCTGCTGCTTCACCAGCATCGGCTCTCATGTAGGTAAGAAGAGGGGAAGGAGATGCGATCAGGAGGGGGATGACCGGGGAAGGAAGGACAATTAGGAGGCATCGACCGGGAGAGGGTCCATTGGGACATAGGGATGGGGGGAGATCAGGACGTTAAGATAGAGGGTGATTGGGGCATTGTGACATGGCTTGAGACAGCGACCGGGAGATGGGCCAGCAGAAGCCAGCAGCGGCCCACAGTTTAATGTGTGGTCAGGAGGATCAGTCCTGGCTTCACATTCAGGTAAGTATATTTTTTACAAACTTTACTTTTTGGTGACAGCTTGCAGTGGTCCCTTTAAGGACCGCCTGTTAGACCACATGTAGACCTGGTTTTCCTGAATGCAGCCACCCAGTGTAGGTTGTGTTCAAGTCAACCCAGTTTTGCATAGAGGCCCTCAAATAGGCATTAGACCTATTTATATACAGAAAGGGTCTAACGCCTCATTCAGGCCCAGGCCCTGGACGCCTTTTTTTTGCCTGTACCAATTTGGTAGGTGGTGCATTTCTGGCTTGTAATGAGTGTGTGCTTCCTGCTCGCCTTATTGGGGGCTTAGGCACCCGTTTAGCACCCAAAAAATGGGTGTGGCTCCATCGAATTTCTAGACCACCTTGTTTCTTCCAATGTACCACTGGGTCCCAGCTGCCGCTGTGGAAACTCCCAGCCTCGGAGTCCCCTTCCTTGGTCTTATGTGAGGGAACATATTTGGGGCAGACAGAGGTTCCGGCCCAAATAAGGGCCCATTGATACTTGCAGTGGAAGCTGGAACCTGGCGCCCATTCTAAACCTGCACCACGTTTTGTGCTGGTCTATGCCAGGAGCAAAAGTGGCTTACATTGCTCCGTGTTGCAAGTTTCATTATAATATGTATTAAGGCATTCATGGCGTATGTTCTGGCAGTGCAGGAATTTAAAAAATATATATTTATTTGCTCTTGGGCTGTGGGTGATGTTGGCAAGGCCACATTTATTGTCCAATTCTAGTTGCTTTGAGAAGATACTGGGGGGCGTTCTTGAACCGCTGCGGTCCTTGCGATGGTGGTGCTCCCACAATGATATTAGATAGCAAATTCCAGGATTTTGACCCAGTGATGATGAAGAAACATTGGTATATGTCCAAGTCAGGATGTTGTATGAGTTGGAGGAGATCTTGGAGGTGATGGTGTTCCTATGCTGTTGCTGCTCTTGGCCTTCTCATTAGTAGAGGTCATGGGGCTGAGAGATGCTGCAAAGTAAACTTAGTGAGTTACTGCAGTGCATCCTATAGATAGTATTTACTGCTGCCATAGCCACAGCGGTGGAGGCGGTGTATATTGGTGTTGAATTTCTTGAGTATTGTGGCTGCACCCATCCAGGTGAATGGTGAGTATTCCATCGCGCTCTGACTTGAGAATTGTAGATGGTAGAGAGCCATCAAGGAATCAGGAGGTGAGCCATCTTTTGCAGAATACCCAGCCTCTGCCTTACACTTGTAGCTATAGCATCGAAAGGGCTTGTCCAGTCAACCTGAGTAAGAGGATTGCCCCCAGGTTTTCTTATACCACCCTGGAGGTCGTCACGGAGGAGGTCAGGGTAAGGAGGGAGTCACTGTTTCCCAGCACCCACAGAAGCATCCCCAGGGCGACTATCCATCAAGCCTGGACAGAGCTGGCTGACAGGGTCAGTGCCAATAACATCACCCCCAGGACCTGGCTTCAGCTTAGGAAGAGGTTCATTGACCTCACAAGGGCAGCAAGGGTGAGTACAGCTCTTCTTCTCTCCATCTCTCTCAAAACCTGATAACACTCCTTTCACCCCTTCCCCCAGCACTCTCAACAATTCCCTCCATCACGTCCTTCAACATACAATCATAAGGGCACACTGCAACACCCTACTTTGTCATTCCAAACACACTCACCTCCCCCTTTGATCTCTTCACACCCACACTAACAGCATTCTCTTCTCACATCCCAGCAGTTGCACAACCTGCAACTCTTCCAAGGACTCCTTCCTCACTTGACTTACTCTTGGCTTTACATTCATCACCTCTCCATACTCATTCCATCTTCTTCTCCACCTCTCAGCACATATACTATATGCACAAGACCCAGACATTTCTACTTACCTTTTCACCAGACACTCAGTAACTCTCCCCCTCTCTTTCTGCAGGACAAAACAGCACATTATGAGAGAGAAGCAAGACCAGGGGAAGCGTGCCTGAAATAATAGCCATAACCCAAAGAACAACAACAGCAACAACAACTTGCATTTATATAGCATCTTTAATGAAGTAAAACATCCCAAGGCGCTTCACAGGAGCATTATTAAACAAAATTTGACACCGAGCCACATAGGAGAAATTAGGGCAGATGACCAAAAGCTTGTTCAAAAATGTAGGTTTGAAGGAACATCTTAAAGGCAGAGAGAGAGGTAGAGAGGCAGAGAGGTTTAGGGAGGGAATTCCAGAGCTTAGGGCCTAGGCAGCTGAAGGCACGGCCACCAATGATGGAGCGATGAAAATCGGGAATGCGCAAGAGGCCAGAATTGGAAGAGTGCAGAGATCTTGGAGGGTCGTAGAGTTGGAGAAGGTTACAGAGATAGGGAGGGGCGAGGCCATGGAGGGATTTGAAAACAAGGATGAGAATTTTAAAATCAAGGTGTTGACGGACCTGGAGCCAATATAGGTCAGTGAGCACGAGGGAGATGGGTGAACTGAACTTGGCGCAAGTTTGAATACAGGCAGCAGAGTTTTGGATGAGCTCAAGTTTATGGAAGGTGCAATATGGGAGGCCGGACAGGAGAGCATTGGAATAGGCCAGTCTAGAGGTAACAAAGGCACGGATGAGGGTTTCAGCAGCAGATGAGCTGAAGCAGGGAAGGAGACGGGACGTGGAAGTAGGCGGTCTTGGCGATGGAGAGGATTCGGGGTTGGAGGTCCAACTCAGAGTCAAATATGACTCTGAGGTTGCAAACGGTCTGGTTCAGCCTCAGACAGTGGCCAGGAACTGGGATGGAGTTGGTGGCTAGGGAACGGAGTTTGTGGTGGGGACGGAAGACAATGGCTTCAGTCTTCCCAATATTTAATTGGAAGAAACTTCTGCTCATCCAATACTGGATGTCGGACAAGCAGTTTGACAAATCAGAGGCAGTGGAGGGGACGAGAGAGGTGGTAGTGAGGTGGAGCTGGATGTCGTCAGCATTTTGACGTTAAGTTTTTGGACGATGTCGCTAAGGGGCAGCATGTAGATGAGAAATAGGAGGGGGCCAAGGATAGATCCTTGGGGGACTCCAGAGGTAATGGTGTGGGAGCAGGAAGAGAAGCCTTTGCAGGTGATTCTCTGACTACAACTGGATAGATGGAACGAGGCAAGGGCAGTCCCACCCAGCTAGCACTAGGGAGCAGGAAGCCTGGACATTAATGGCCCAGGCTATGCCATGAACATTTGAGGAAGGTGAGGCAGCGTCTTATCTAAGCAGGGTGTCTGCATATTACTTGTATCCCTTCAATCAGTTCAACAAATATGCAACAAGCTTCACAATTCTGAAAATTGTCACCCGCTAATGCTCAGCCTCTCAGTGCCATTCAGCTCTTATCCCTTTTCTGTTTCCTCTAGGTCCCTCTCAGCAGCAACAACTTTGTGAAGAAGACACCTCAGAGGATGACAATTCTGTTGAGAATGCAATGTTACGCATTCCATCCTTCCCAAAGACCAGCACAGATATTGGCAATGCGCGTGGGTTAGAGAGTGAATTAGAGGGATCTGCACATGGTGAAACACCCAGCACCAGTGAGCAGCAGCAGGTACTGATGGCAGGACCAGCCCAGGAGTCAGCTCTGGTGAACAGGACAGAGATAAGGACTTCAGGCCTAGCCATGAAAAGAAAACGGCTTGCCTCTCACAAGCAGCAATGCCAGGTATTGGAAGGCCTGCCAGAGTTTCAGCGCTATGACTGAAAATATGGAGGAGTCCGCCTCCAGCCTGTGTGGTGTCATCTCACATGGCATCAGCACTCTGAAGTCTACCTTGGAGAGTGTGGCCACCAAGAGGGATGCTGCTGGTGGGCCCTCACAATAGGAGTCAATGTCACCAGCCTTTGCAGCTTTGGTGGAAGCTCAAATAAGAACATAAGAACATAAGAAATAGGAGCAGGAGTAGGCCAATCGGCCCCTCGAGCCTGCTCCGCCATTCAATAAGATCATGGCTGATCTGATCCTAACCTCAAATCTAAATTCATGTCCAATTTCCTGCCCTCTCCCCGTAACCCCTAATTCCCTTTACTTCTAGGAAACTGTCTATTTCTGTTTTAAATTTATTTAATGATGTAGCTTCCACAGCTTCCTGGGGCAGCAAATTCCACAGACCTACTACCCTCTGAGTGAAGAAGTTTCTCCTCCTCTCAGTTTTGAAAGAGCAGCCCCTTATTCTAAGATTATGCCCCCTAGTTCTAGTTTCACTCATCCTTGGGAACATCCTTACCGCACCCACCCGATCAAGCCCCTTCACAATCTTATATGTTTCAATAAGATCGCCTCTCATTCTTCTGAACTCCAATGAGTCGAGTCCCAATCTACTCAATGGCTGCCATGCAGATTCTGAGCTCCACCTCGGAGAGATGGGTGTCCATCTTGGACAGATTGGTAGATAGAATAGAGAGAGACTTTCAAGGAATCACTCATTTTTTGTAGTCTACTCTCCCGCAAAGCAGTGGCAGCGATGAGCCCCAGTCCCACGGGAGTGGCAGTAGCGTAATGGGAGCTGCACGTGCTTCCCTCTCTCAGGATGTCAGTACATCTGCTCTTTCACCACCCTCTCAACGAATACCCACCATGTGCCAGCAAGTCAGTCAGACCGCCCCGGCAGCAGCTGAGGCGCACCAGTCTGTGGCCGGGCCCTCACAGCTCGAGCACCCACAAGTCACCGGCCACGAGCACCTCAAGGATCCCAACATCAAGGATACCAACATGAACAACAGCAGGTTTTCCACCAGCTTTGCTGGGGTTACTGGGAGAGCACCTCATAGGAGTGGTAGACTTAGGTAACCTTCTTGGATGAGAAATGAATGAAAGGCAATTGTTATATTAGGAATTAAATACATCACCTTAATCACATTTGCCATTATGGTTGGCAGTGTGGTTTTATAGCGTCTTCAGCATCCATTTCTCAGTATGTCATTGATATAGAAGTTAGCTGAATGGTTTAATGGTTTTTAATGCAGGATTAAGGGAATGGAGAAGGATGTAACAAGGACTATTAATGCAGAGGGGCTTTGTTTTCAGAGCAGGGAAATGAGCAGGTCACCAGAATTGCTGTGCAATTAACTCATCCCTCGCATCTCTTGTTGCAATGTGCTGAGGTGGTCTTCCTTCTTCTACTGCTTTCTTGCCTTCTCCCTAATCTTCCTCATCTGCATGTGTTGGAGTTATCCCATGGCCCCTTCGGCTATCCTGTCATGTTGGTGAAAGGGTCGAATATTGGGAGCATGATTGAGTTCCACAAGATAAAGCATTGTGACGGCCGCCTGGGTACCTTGCTCAAACTTGCATGATCCTGTTTGTGTGATCAGAGACTAGCTGGACATTACTGGAGTAACAGCCGTTAATGCTGCTGGCTGCTGTTCTGGTACCCTGATGGCAACATGTGTACAGTCAAATGGTGCCCTGGATACAAGGGAAGCTCTGCAACTTCCACGGAGGCTCACTGAGGAGGCTGTGGGAGACAGAAAGGTTGTTGGAGAGCTTTCAGTCTCAGGCTGGTAATGGGTTGCAGCACTTACATAAATGTGTGAGTTTTTGCTGTCTGCAGGCATACTGATGATTTTAAAGGCCTCCAGCTATTGCTCAGGCACATCTTCCGGCTCACAAGTCAGAGAATACCCTCTTAAAATGTATGTCCTATGTGTCCTCATAGGTAATGAACACTTACAGAAAGATTTATCTGATGATCAGCCTGGCTCCAGGGGATCCTTTCTCCTCCTGATTCACTCAGTCTATCATGGCACCTCAACTTATTCAATCACCAGCCCAGATACAACCACTTGGCACAAGGGCATTGATAGGACAGTGGAGATATCACTGAGTGAATCACAGAGCACCTGTGAGCAGCATGAGCTAAGAGGGAATTATGAGGAAGCAGCCATCTCTCTCCGGAGGGGGCAGAAATGACTGGTCTTGGCTCAAGACCCCAAGGACCAAGATCTCAGCAGCATAGTCTTTAAAAGATCTATGATTCAGGAGCATAGATCTTATGTACAGGCAGAGGAGACAGTTGTCTCTCATGTGTTGCAGTCGGTAGAAAAGTCGGAGGAGTCCACAACCCTCAACTACAACACAATGCAGGAGGTATGACAAGACATGAGAATCACCCTGGCGAGCATGGCAGACCAGGAGATCAATGCATCCACAACACCTCAGGAAAAAGCCTTAAGGGCAGTTGTTACTTCCATAGTTGTAAACAATTTTACAACACCAAGTTATAGTCCATTGCTGGACTATAACTTGGTGTTGTAAAATTGTTTACAATTGTCAACCCCAGTCCATCACCGGCATCTCCACATCATGGCTACTTCCATAGTGGCAGCAATGACTGCTTCCATAGAAGGCCTAAAGAGCACTCTAGCTCAGGGCTTTCAGGACTTAATCGGGACTATTCAACCGGCTATCACGCAAACCATTAGCCCAGCTGAGCCCGCGCCCAGCACTAGTGGGCTACAAGGAATGGATGCAGAAGTCACTGTTTCTCGTGGCAGTGACAATGCCTCTGCATCAATGCAGCCCACTACAATGCCAGCACAGGAGGAAGCTTCTGGTATGTGCCCATAAGGCTTTGTACACGCAAACAACAATGACAGCAGAAGCAGGTCCTGCAAGGACATTGGCATCACTGAATCAAATGCCACCTCAGCCCCAGCCACAAACATCACAACCTCCTGACATTGAGCTAGCAATATGGAGGAGTAAGAGGTTAGAGTCACAAGTGAAATGAGTTTTAGACACAAAGGGTCGTCATTGTAATAAGAGGTAGCAGTAGCAATAGGGTATAATAAAGGGACAGGATTGTCGTAAAAATGTACATTACTGGCAATCCATTATGTTTCTATATTTTTTCCAAGGAAGCCTCCTGTTATCCCTCCAATATGGTGATTAATCTTTGTAACTGTTCTCTCCCAGAGATGATATTAGAAGTACTACAGATTAGCTGAATAGTTGTTTGACAGCAAGGCAAGAATTATGAGGTCCCTTTAGTGCCCCAGTGATGCAAACTATTCAAATTGTGCTTGCACTGATAATGAACCAGGAACACAATTTCAGGCCCTAAAAGTCTCTTTGTCAGCTCCGTGCTGGGAAACAGGCTTATAGTTTCTTTAAAGCTGTAAGTTTGAGGTATGGGGTAGGATGCTTGGGGGTGAAAGGAATGGATGGGAGGGGGGGGAGGATGTAGGCAGTAATGGGGGTGGGCATACAGGTAACAGTGGGTGGGATGACCACAGTAGAAGAAAGTAGAAGTCACGATGGATGAGAGAGAGCAGGTTAAGGTGTGAAAGAAGGTAGTGGTTAAGGACTAGCAGTGAAGGTGTTTGGGTAACTGGGGGAGTGTGCAAGTGTCATCAAAATAATGTATCTAACTTACCATGAACAACTTGGGAAATATATATGTCTGTAACTAGCATAGGCATGTCACACTCTTGACATAATACTTTGTTCCAGGTACAAAACAACTGTAAAAAGAAAAGAACGGCAGTCATTGACTTGGAGACTGAAATTTTCAAGTAATTTACTGCCGTCTGATTGATCTCTGCTGCAATCAGCTAAAATTACAAGCTGCTACAGTTGTCTGGATTCTCAATGGGAGTACTTGAGCACTAGTCTTAAGGGGATAGCCCAGGATAGCAGCAAAACACCAGAATAATCCTCCACACCCCAGATTACTTGTGAGCAATGCTACTGGAGATCTGTTTGTTTATTATTGGTTTTGTCTTTATTGAAAATACCTAGGAAACTATAATCATATTAAAGAGTGATGGAACTGAACAAAATCAAGGGAGAAAAATAATCACTGAAATTATTTTATTTTAATTTCAAGACGTCCTGCCAAATGTATGCACTAGGTGGTCATCTTGCCTCCATACATTGGGAAGAACACAATCAATTCATTCAGAATTTCATAAAACATAAGAACCCAACGCAATCCAACACTTGGATTGGTCTGAGCGACTGCCACAAGGTAAAGCTGACTGAATGATTGTAGCCTAGACTTATACTGTTTCAGTAATATTCATAGCTCAACTGAGCAGCGCTTAATGTTTCTCAGAATGTCACTGTTTCTTAGAGCTGTGGTAAAATGTGCCTTTTCATGCATGCCTGTTGAGCATCAATGAAGCAGCAGAATTAATAGTCCAGACTATCAGGTCCCACCCCCACCCCGCAGCAAGAAACCCACCCTCCATTATCCAGTTCAGTGGGACTGCCCCTGCTTGGTTTCACTCTTACCTATCTGAACATAGCCAAAGCATTTTTAGCAATGGCTTCTGTTCCCACCCAATTAACTATAGAGCCCCCCTCCCCCACAAGGATCTATCCTTGATTCTCTCCTCTTTCTCATCTACATGCTGCCCCTTAGCGATATCATTCAAACGAAGGCTGACAACACCCAACCCTACCTTCCCCCCCACCTCACTTGACCACTCCATTGATTTTGTGTTGTCAGACTGCTTGCCTGACATCCAGTCTTGGATGAGTCACAGTTTCTTTCAGCGAAACATTGCTAAGTCGGAAGCTATCATGTTTGGCCCCCATCACAAACTCTGTAACCTTGCCATCGACTTCATCCTTCTCCTTGGCCTCTTCTCAGGCTTAACATGGCTGTGCGCCACCTCAATCCCAAACTGAACTTCCGACTCCATATTCTCTCCATCACAAAGATTCTGTTTCTGTTGCCTCTTCCAGCCCTACAACCCCCCCAACGCCCCCCCACCCCAAACTCTACGTTCTTCTGACTCTGGTCTCTTCAGGCGCCTAAAGGCACTCCTTAAACCTCTCCACATCCTTTTTCTCCTTTAAGGCTGTCCTTATATCCTCTGACCAAGCTTTTGTTCACGCATTTGAATTGTTCCTTCTTTGACTCAGTATTCTTTTTTTAATCATGCCTCTATGAAGCACTTTGGGACATTTCTCTATGTTAATGGCATTATACAAATGTTGCTTTTGTATTTGTAGTTGTAGTAGTAGTTACAATAGAATGACTGTTCTGTATCCCTCCAAGGGTGCAAGCTTCACAGCTAATGCTGACTGTAATTTCCAGTTTTATATTACAAGTGATTGGTATTTTGATAGAAATTGACATCATTAATGACATTATTTCTCACAAAGGCGGGTGTTTATATGTGGACTGATGGATCTGCAACAGATTTCACAAAATGGAATCACAATGAATCTGATGATGAAGGAGAGATGGGAAACTGTGTGAGCATTAATTCTGAAGGTACGTTGAGATTGTAAACTGTGTTAAGATGCATGTTCCTGCAAATGAATTTCAGATGCATGGAAAGGTTGACTGATGTACTGAGACAATGGGGTACATTTTCACCCATAACAGGCCTTTGCACTCCAGAAGCACTAAAGGTGAAAATTTATCCCAGCATTACAATAAAAATGAACTGAAATCTGACTTGATGGTATTAAGTTTTAGATTCAGGCATTTGTTGCTTCTAAACAGTTTTTCTGTGGATTGACCTGACTTTTGCCAGATAAAATTATTTTCTTGATGGTAGTTGCACAAGTCAAAATAATGGAATTATTGGTCTGTTCTCATTAATCCATCCCTTTAGAACACTGGTGATGAAATCAATGCTTTAGAGTTGCCCCATTTTTCTTGAATGCCTCTCTCCAATTACACAGCTGAAGTCATGCCCTAAGTATAGAAGTCTCCTGTATGTGCTTACTCAACATTTGCTGGTGTTTGAAACTATCAAAAGGTTCTACATTAGGCCCACAATTTGCTAAAGGAGCAAATGCTATTCCCGCCCTTTCAACAGACAGTGTTGACTTTTATCCAGTATTAAAATGCCAGAACATTGCCAGCAGAAAATTTAAATATGGATTATCTGCCTCGATAAGGATTTCTTTATTCTTCAATTGAAATATTCTTCAAACACCACAGGAGTCTGTCCTTTGTCCAATTGGTTCTTGGAAATCATGTGCACATCCTGAAGAATGTGATGTCATAGACCTCTTGTTGACAATTGATTGCTATTCAGGACTTCTATAAAAGGCAGTCACTGTACCTGAGCATCCATTCTTTTTCATCCATGATGCAGTATTTCGCGAGATGATGCATCATAATTCTAAACAAAATAAGTATTATCAGAGCCCAAGAAGAAGCAGCTTGGTATGTGGAGAATGCTTCACTTGAAGAATGAAGATAACACTACCAAATCTATCTTCCTTCTTCATTTTCCAACCACCGCAGAAACATGCAAAAGTAGTAAAGTGGCAGAGAAGATCCTACAATGAGGTTCAGCATTAATTGAGGGAATAGATCTGCTGAAGATTAGTACTGGGAATTACCTTGGAACTGCTCCTCTCGCCATTATAACTTTGCTGAAAGGGCGATGGAAACCTTGGGCTCGATTTTCGCACCCGCGATCGGGTGCGTTCGTGGCGGGGGGGCTGCGAAAATCAGGAATTCCCGGGGCGGGTCTGGAGCCCGGCTCCAACCCGCCCACTTCCAGGTTTCCCCACTGACCCGCTGACATGCGCACGCAGCACCCGCATGTGGGACTCCCGCCGGCAATTAAAGCCAGCGGGGTGCCACTTAAAGTACTTGAACAGGTACTTCAGGATGTTTACAGACCTGATTGACCTGTTATTTTAGCAGGGAGCGGATTTTGCAACTGACTGAGACTGTTTCCCGTACTGGGGGAAACACTCCCAGTTGAAATGGATGTGTTGCAGCCACCAGCCTGTGGTAGCTACAAAGGTCAATTTGACAGGTGCGAGGGTGGGGGGAGACCCTCACTCATTGCAGGAGGCCACTCTGTCACTTTGGACAAGGTTTGGCCTCCACCACCTTGCTCCTAACAATAAAATTCACCAACTTGCAACCTCAACCCCGGTGTGCAGACACATTTACCTACCTTGCGGACCCCCGCAAACGTACATCTCCTGGATGGGGGCCGCCATAGCTGCAGTCATGACCTCCTCGGAGGACGAACAGCATCACCAGCCTCACCGGCCACGCTGTCCACCTCTGACACGTGGAGCTCCACAACACAGTGCTGTGACACATCCACCTGCACAGCAGGAGGGAGGGCAATGGCAGAGAGAGATGCGTCGCAGAGGGCACTACCCTTGCCACAGGGTCCACAGACCGAGACTCAGCTTCCTGGACCTCTCTGAGCAGCAGTGTATACGGAGGCTCAGAGTCACTCGACATGTAATCGTGGACATCTGCAGCCTCCTTCATGCCGAGCTGCTCCCGGTTGGCCCGAGCACCATCTTCTTACCTGTCGCTGTCAAAGTCACCACTTCCCTCAACAACTTCTCCTTCACATCCTTCCAGGGTGCCACCGGGGACATCGCCGACGTCTCTCAGTCGTCTGCACAAAATAGCCCTGCAAATACACCTACGCCCACTCTGCAGTGACACAATGGGTGGCATCAGTTGTGGATCTTCATTGTGATCCTCAGGAAAGGGCATTATTGCACAAACCAGACAAGATTTTCAAAGACGTGGCAGTAGTGGTGCCAATATATGCAATGTGAGTTGGTCAGAAGTTAAATATAAGTAAAGTCCATGACAAACCCTCAAACACCCTTGTGTATCCCCTTCATGCTCACGACACGTTTGCCTTACTCTTCCTACTGCACATATGTGATGCATGCCCTGTGGCTGCAGCACAGGTAGTGGCAGGTTGAGTGAGGCTGACCGTGAAAGAGATGCATGAGAGGGTGAGTATGAGATAGAGCCATGAGATTGTGTGAGGATTGGGTTGAGTGGTAGTGGCGGGATGAGTACTGGCGAGGTGAGTAAGTGCAGGTAAGATGAGGATGAGGTTTGAGTAGGAGTGATGTGACAGAGTAGTGTTGGCTGTGCAGAAGGAGATGTGGAGTGGGGGCGGTGATGTGGCAGACGGAGTGTAGGGGAATAAGTGTACTCACTTTGGCTGACCTACTTAGGTCATTGCAGCGCCTCCTGCACTGTATGCAGGTGCGCGATATGTTGGTGGTGCAGGTGACCTACTCTGCCACCTCGAGCCAGGCCTTCTTGATGGCAGAGGCAGGCCGCTTCCTCCCGCCCGCCGAGGGAAAGATCTCTGTCCTCCCCCTCCTCCTCACCCCATCCAATAAGAGCTGGAGTGAGGCATCATTAAACCTGGGAGCAGCCTTCTCCCTGGGCTGCTCCATGCTGTAATTTTTCCTATTTCCTGCAGCATCAGTCAGTGGAGGACTGCCCCTTTAAATAGAGCTCCTCCAGCTGACAGACCTTACTGCGCATGCGCAGTCCGCCCGCCGCGCAGCTTAGCAGCGGGGAACCCGGAACAAGAGGTAAGTGGCTCCAATTAGCCTGCGATTGCGCACGGAGCAGACTGATTTCACCGGGCGCGTTATCCACGCGCCCGATCGACCCCCTGCCGCCATGGTAATATCGGGCCCCTTGTTTACAAGTTAGTGTTAGGCTTAGGATTAGGGTTTACAGGGAGCCATTCCAAATAAGTTCAAATAGCAAATTAAACAAAACCTAGGATGAGTCCATAAAACAGGTGGAATGGGTTCATTATCTGTAGTAGTGGAGAATACAGTCCACTATCGATTTGCCTTTACGTTGTTTGCTTACGGCCTTTACGTTATTTGCTTACTGGCTTACCCATGATTTTGGTTCTATAAGAAGTGAATAACTGTCATGACTACAGAAAGACTTTGTGCAGTTGGTGTAAGTTTAAAAGAATTCCACAGGCATCTTGGAAATGGAGCCAGTGGTGAGATTTTAATTTGTTAGATGAGGATGAAATGAAGAAATAATGATCTCCTGACCCAAGTGAAGATGAGAGGCTATTTTAAGCAGTAAATTAAGTTGAGTTTTGAGAATCACCTGATCAAGAAACCAGAGCAAATAGAGTTGGTTATAATGATGGCTTGCAACTTACTGACTCTGCGCACCGTAACCGATGGTATGTTCCAAGAAAGGAACTTTAAATCACATGAATTCATGGGTTCAAATGGGGTATTTGTTCATTTTTGTAGAAGAGATTCACTAAGCTGATGATGCTTTAGTTATGAGGCCAGGCTAAAGAACTTTTTAAAATTAGAACAGAAAGGGTTAAGAGATCTAACAGAGGTATTTTGACAAAAACTATGGTCCCAAGATTCCAATGAGGAGGGAGGGCATGAGAAGAGTGGAATTTTTTTTCAAAATTGCCCTCCAATGTTCTCCAGATTGCCCATTGTTTTTCCAGGACTATTAAGAGTATGGAAAAACTCCTGCGATGTGTATGGAGAATCTAGAATGACAAAGAATTATTTAAGTTATTGAAACATATGACTGGTAAAGGTAACTCTTTAGTGCTGGTCAAAAGCCCTTTCTCACTGCCCATAGAAAAACCAGCACAGGATGTGCTCAGCTATTTCAGTCTTGAACTGTCTAATCCAGTATTCATGCACAACAGTTTGCATCCAAAAAGAAGAAACAAGCAACATACTTACAATAAACAGTCAGAGTCACTAATGGACCATGTTTGTGACAGAAATTGTTCATCTTAACAATAACTATTTTTTCAGATGTTGAAGGCATTTGGGATGACAGGGTCTGTTCAGAAGAACTTCCATTTGTTTGTTCCTACAAGCTCCAGTGAAGTCAAAAAAACTCAACGTTGCTTCAAGAATCCTTTTGATTTGCTTCATAGTGCTGGTATTATAGTTTGTAGTAATTCTAATGGCTGAGCCCAGAAGCAAATAATAAACACAATTGCAAAACAATCTGTTTTGTTTTAGTTTATTTTCTGAGACAGACCTGTATTCAACTCGTTCCCTAAATATTGAGTTAGTGATAATATGCTTGTCACATTTTGGGATTTTTTTGACAATTTTTCCACCTAAAGGATTTGGAAAAATAGTTTACTTTTATGTGTTGTGTTACAAAGCATAGTGTATTCACATAAGTTTAAAGTAAGGCTAATGAACTACCTTTGATGTTGTTTCCCCATAGACTGTAAATAATAATTCAGTAGCCTGTCCCAGAAAACGATACCTTATACCCATTGTGTTGGGAAGTTTCTGATCCCTTTTGGCTGTGAACAGAGGAAGATAAAAATGAAGACACAGATACAGGCAGTCAATTGGGATGTTTTAAACGAAATGCAATGAAGCATTGGGAATTGGATATATACTTGAAACGGAAAAATTTGCAAGGCTATGGGGAAAAAGCAGGGGAGTGGGACTAATTGGGTAGCTCTTTCAAAGAGCTGGCACCAGCACAACTGTCTAATGGCCTCCTTCTGTGCTGTATGATTCTATGATTAAGCAGTCAGGCCCAGTAAAGACTGTGAGAAGGTTAAGAGTGCAGTGGAGTAGTTAGAAATTATTTTGTTTAAGTCAAGCAAGATGATGTGGGGGAGCGTACTGTGTTCATTATTTTGTATTATTATGCAAAGACAAGTTGTATAGATTGAACTAAATGAATCTGATCTTAATCGTTGCTCTGTATGCTCACTCGCTTTGAAATAAAACAGCCTAACAAATAATTTCTGGCCTCGTCTTACCAAGCGCTTGCTCATTCCGCCTTTGGAGAGATTGAAGGAGCACACGTACAAACAACATAAATATCAAGCTCAGGCCTTAAAGGATACTATTGTTACACCCCTGAGTCACGCAATTGCATAGTTAGATATTGAGCAGTATGGGCACCACTGTATCTAAGGGGATATCTGAGGCAAGACCATAAACATTTAACAATGGTGCAAAAATACATGCGATAGTATCAATAATTCAGTAAGATTAACTTTGAATATATCTCTCTTTTTGCTTTTATTTATTACATTCAATTTTATTCATGTTTGATTTCAAAGTATTTATTCAGAGCTAAGCATTGGAAGGTGAAATCCCAAAACATCCAAGAATGTAGTTGCTTCTGGTATCCAGATAAATCTGCTGGTGTTAATCCATGAACACTTTTCAACTTCTTTAATGCTAAAAATATATTTTAAAAAATATTCAGTACCAGACTAGATTTATTAACACACTACAATGAGGAGCTGAGATGAATGCACCGCATGAACTACTCAGCTGAATTGTACAGACTTCAATATATTTAATAACAGTAAAATCAAAGTAATATGAAAATAAGTATTGCGAGTTTTGAGCAGTTAAAATGATAATAACCCTCCAAAGCCTCAGTTCACTCTAACCTTTAAACTGAGCAGTGACACCTACAAATAACACATCTGTTAAACAAAGACCATTAAATCCTGTTGAAAGTATGACCACCAGGCCGGGGAAGCTAGCCCATTCAGATCAGGTTAGTTTTGTTGGCATATTGTGAGAAAATAAACCCTCTCCAGGTATCACAGTTTATAATGGAAAATCAGTTAGGGCCTTTTTAGCACTTGCAAATAGATACTGAACAATTCCTACCATAATCTGTACAAAGGTAGATGGAGTTGGCCCAGTTAGTGTGCCTGCCAATACAATCTCAATGGAACTCAAGATATTTTAGAGCAGCAAAATGCAATTGAGGCCCAATAAACCTGTAACTTTTTGATTGGTTACAACGCCACCCTCCTGCCTTCTCACAATATCTCTCCCTTAGAAAGCTTTGAAGGCTAAACTGACATCTACAGAGGAGTTACAAGGATGATCTTGGGATTCAAAAAGATCTTTAAAATGATTTTAAAAATCTCATCACGGAGACTGAGCAGTAGATTGGGAACACTTCTGTAACTTGACCTACAATGCCTGATGACCTGATGGAATGAAAGTGACTTCACTCTGCCACTTGTATGGATTCAAAATTACATGAATTTTGGGCATTTACAACCTATGGATTCAGAACAACACTGCCTGTAATCCAGCATGAGCTATCACTAAATTGCCAACCTCATTCACACAGGCCATAAGGACTGAGTGGAGAAGGAGACGGTGCTCTTCTCTAAGGTTGGAGTAATGCATATTTTTGGAGTAACTTGGCGGACAATGTTACATCTACCCTTGAATCAATTTATGCTGATACTAAGGACTAAATTTTGAGGCCCCACACCACAGGCAATTTGACACAATTTTCTGATATGCACTGTCTGCATGCAAGGCTTCGCTGGTGTTGCATGGCCATGCAAAATCCACCCTTAAATGCTAGAAATAAAGAGTATTTAATTCCCAAGTGGTATCTATCTTTTGAACCAAAAAGAGATGCTGCTTTTATCATATCTCATCATTAGATATCATTAACAGGCAAAGGTTGTCAGAAACATTTGATTTCTACATGGAATTATTAGTATATTCTATGACATATTCTGGGTAAATCTGATATTTTTCAAATATAACAAACACTGATGGATCTTTTGTGCAGTTAACACAGCTATCATAGAGGTTGTGGGTTGTGCCATCTTTGGATGGCGGCCGATAGTAACTTGATTGTCCTTCTGTAAACTGTCCTACCAACACCCGTGCCATGAACATGATGTTGACGTTTGTTGCAGAATCTGAGTACAAGTCAAAGATGGAGCAGGATGCATCCTTGGCAAAGTACCTCCCTGCAGATGAGAATAAACAAATTGATTTTTTCAAATTCCACTAATGGAAATTAAACTATTTCTTCTCAAGGCCTCTCCCAGTAGGAATTCCCATTTAAAAGCAAGAGCAGCACCATGTAAGAAAGCTTGGAATGAGAAAATTGAATCATCAAGCTCCCTCGTTCCTTAGAGCATTTATAATGTACCCCACCACAGATCTCTATCCCACCTAATTTACTGAAGGGAAATTTGCATAAACACTTCAATTCCTGGGGATAATCAAGTAAAACTCCAGAACATTCATTCATCCCCACATCTTTACTGTTCAATTCTGGATTGTTGCCTTCCGCAAATAACAATATCCTCTTCCTACTCCAATGGTCCCAGAATGCCCCATGAATTTGGACCACACTAATTTGTACAGATATTGAAGTTTGGTAAGGCTCATCTTACCAAAATATTCTATACCATGCTGAAAGATTATATTTGTATATGTGGAATGTTAAGTATATAAAGGTGTCAGCCTTGACATTTATTGCATTGCTGTTTGTGGGACCTTGCTGTGTGCATATTGGCTGCTGTGTTTCCCTACATTACAACAGTGACTACACTTCAAAAAAAGTGCTTCATCACTTTGGGAGATCCTGATGTCATAAAAGGTGCTATATAAATGCACAGTCCTTCTTTCTTTTTATACGGGGAACAAATCAGATATACCCATTTATACAACTGCTGTACCTACCTGAGATACATCGAATATTAGCTCTGATAATTGCAAATCAGAATAACTTTTCCTGTAACTAAATGTGTTAAACCTACATTATTGCATGGAAAGTGAGGTTAACACTTCCCCCTAGTAAACTTGGATTGCACTATTCTTCCTGTTAGTAATTCAGTGATAACATTACTGAATTTATTTTTTTTCCTCAATATTGTGCTCATCAAGGTGAGGGATATTAGTGCTGGGAAATGGAATGAATCCCATTTATGGCAGCCACTGTCAGCATCAAGTTCTCCTAGGTCAGGTATAGCACAAGTAAATACACAGCAAAGTTCTTTCTACTTTGCCCCAAAAATGTACCTTAGAAGAGCACCCTCTAATACATCAGTGTGGCGCTTATCCATTTCCACACGGGCCACCCTGTGGCCTGAGGGCCCTAGTGCCACACTAGGAACAGTTTTGTGCTGAAGACCAATGCCCACTAAGAACTGGATTGAGATTGCCCAAACTCATTTTACATTGGATGTTTACAGACAGCATACTGAGGAGACTTTCATCTCATCTGTGATGGGTTGGATTTAAGTCTGTGTTCCAGAGGTGAAAGGCCATTGTCTAATCCACTGCACCACTCAGTTCCCCTAAAAAGTATTGATTTTCATCAGCCTCATGGCAATGATACCCAGGTCTTTTTTTTGTATAATTTTCCAGCTTTCTTTCCTCCTCTCCTCTCCTGAATGCACTGACTTATTCTGGGTACAGTTCCATGGGGACTGGCTGTCCTTCAGTATATCACCCAAATGGCCGTCCTTTGGGTGTAAGCCTTAACAGTGAGTATCAGCAGGCAATTCAAATGTAGAGACATTACAGCTGAGAATGATACTGTCCTTATGCACACCCGCCCACCTGAAGATTAGATGTATTGAACCCTAGCTAAATTTTTATTCATCCTAGTCCAGGAATGATAAAGTCAGTTGTAGCACCCCAACTGAGATCAGCTTACTCATTATAGTGCAGGGATTGAGCCACGAACCTACTTGTATGGCTCAGTACCTTATCATTTACTCACTGAGCCATGGGAGGTGGGGGTGGCCCATATCATTTTTGATGCCTTTACACAATTTTCTTTTTATCTTCATTTGGAAGCTAAGTAGGTTTGTAAAGCAAACATAAAGGTGAAGATAAAATGACAAATTTGGCTGGTGCAGGGCTCTGAATTTCTTGTACCCGGTGCATTTTTATAGGCTGCTTCTTGAAACTTAATAATAAAAAAAGGCTACAGTACCTACCTTTTCCATATAAAGTTCCATCCTGTGCGAAGCTTCCCCAGTCAAAGTTCTGGTAGCAAATGGCATTAACAATCGATTGATCTCTGATTCCATGAAAAAGGAATTGTTCATTCACATTATGCTCACCGTTCCTTTTCTTCATCTGTTCTTTCTGCCTGAGAACCGATACATACACAAAGACCAGTAAATGCATTGGAAAACCAGCCAACAAGAACCAATAAGTCATAAATTTCCAAAATGATCATTTTATCTTACTGCATGATTGATTTTCATTTCCTTAAAGGTCTACAATCAATTTTGAGTTTCTCACCAAGATGTGTGGAATTCCTTTTTGCCAATTTTCTCTTGTCCTTTCCTGAAGCAGGATACTTATACTGAGGTACAGTTCCACTGGTACTGGCAGTCCACCAGTAACTCACCCAAGTGTTCATTCTTCAAATGTGTGAGCCAAGACAGTGAAGGGTCGGCACCTTATTCAACAGTGGGTGCATCACAGTCAAGCCCAATCCTGTCCTTAAGCAATGTCCACACACTTGCATTTTCCACTGGGGGAGGGGGAAGAAATCACTGGATAGCAATTGGAATTGGGAACTCTGATTGATTTTTCCCTTCCATGTCCCAGGAACACTGAGGCCAAATCAAATGTGGCACTTCTAGTGCTGCTCCAGTTAAGTTAAGTCAACTCAGAAAAGGCTGGGGATCAAAACTGGGACCTCCCTGATCTATATAGTTCAGTACCATACTGGACAGTGTATTTACCCACCAAGCCATCAGGTGACCCCTTTGTGTGCAGAAACTATCAAAACTCTGCATCACATCACAGGTACTTTAAATTTCAATGGAACTCAAAATTACTTCTGATTAATAAATGTGGTTTTGTGTATATACAAGGCTTGTCATTAATTGAAATAGTTACAAATATAGTAAATGACCAACACAGAAATACTGAGCATGAATTGCAAGACATAATTTTTTTCTCTCAATGCATGATGCCACTTGAATCATTCAACTGAATTTCTGCATTGTAAATTACTTTCTGGTATTCATTTTCCCCTATAAATTAAAGAATCCATTTTACCATGGGTGTTTTTAGAGCTGAATAAAATTCAGTTGATTTTTTTAATCTTTAAGATAAATTACACTGCCTATGTATTTCACTTTTAAACTTCTTAATTTCCCTTTTTGCTATCTTCCATATTATGATATTTCTCATAGTTTTCTTATATGAGTGTTGCAAATAGATAAACATTATTAATTGCCACATCTAATAGTGTTTTACAAACCACTGAAATATTTCCCAAAGTGAAAGGTTTTGGATTCTGTCAATTTTCTGGATTGTGCTGGACTGCATGCTCCCCTGAAAGAGGGTCTGGATTTTCTTATACTCTTCGGAGGACTGTGAGAGCTGAATACGCTGCAAAAAGAATCCAGAACATCAGGAGCTATCTAATAACAATAAAATAAAGATTAATTCTGTAGGGGTCATTCTGCGATCAAACATTCCCAGCAGGGAAGTCTATCTGGGGAAATGGCAGGCTTGTAGCCGCTTAAATGCTGCCCATTAAATCATAGACTGTGGTTCATTCCTGACTAGTATTACAGTATCAGCTAATGTACTAGCCACATATGGATCAAACAGGTGACAGACGTGTTGGTCAACATGGCCAGCATTTTCATCTCCTTCCGCAAAGAACAACTGCCCAATGTCCAGTGTATTTCCCAAAGTGGGGGGGGGGGGGGTCACTGATGTCTGCATGTGCACATCCTGGGTGCCAGTAAGTGATCAGTTTGTGTTTCAAAGCTTTGATGTGTGAAACACATAGAAGATGCATGAGATGCTAAGGTTATGTGAGGGCTTGGCATGGGCAAGCAGTAAATGAGCAACAGGTTGACAGGCAATACCTTGTATGTGGAATTATCTTTTGATTACCTGGTAAATGGTACCATTGGGTCGTATTACCCTACAGGTTCCTTGAAGTTGTTATGTCCTGTAGGTATTATGAACAACATTGGGCCTGGCCACTTCCTGCCAAGCATGATGCAGTCATCCTCTAAGGCAGTTCCTAACAGAGCAGTCCTCCTTGTAAACAACTCATATAGCAGCATGTCCACGTCGGCAGCCATCGAGCTGGCAAATAAAGGCAACGTTGGTCTGCCACTTGCCTACAAACTCTGTTGTCCCTAATTCTGCCCCTCCTCCACCCCACCCCTTCATCTCACTCCCTTAAGCAAGGCCCAAGGTATGGGGAGTGCATGATATTAATATTCATGATCTGGCCTTGCAGCATCTGGGAAAGCCATCGCATTATTCCAGCAGCGCACATTTTGGAATTTGTGCAGCAATCCCAGTGCCTTTTTAGGAGGGGTTGGTGAATTGGTCCTCAAAGGCACTAAATCAGAACCTGCTACTCAGTAACTCTACTGTGTAATATAGCAAATAAAATCTTTTACCTTGTATCCCATCTCTGGCAAAGCTGATTTGTCCCAATTTTCTGGAATGTTTTTTGGTTCACAGGCACTGGCTTGTCTTTGTGCCAATTGGACTTTGCTGTAAAAATAAAGACTGTTAAATATTTAAAGCTATTTTATATTACACCACATAGAATTATCCAATACATTTGCAACATTTATTTATTTGGCCATTAGTGGAATGGATGTCTGAGGTGAAGAAGTAAACAATTTTTGATTTTTGGCATCAGTGTTATCAAGCTGGGCTAGAAAAAAGCATAGGAGAGATGCAGAGTGAAGGTCCCTCTGCACTGTTCTATGACACACTCCCAGATCAAGTACAAAGCTGGTTGGATTTAGAGTTAAGCTTCTTCTACACAATCTCAACCTTGAACGCCCCTTACTACACCAACTTTCCACAACAGTCATTCTTCTGACCTTCCAGATGAGACCAAAAGAAATTATGGGGTCATTTTCTGATTGTGCCTCATCCACTGTCCAGACATATTGGAATATTGCAATATTGGCCATGATTTTCCAAGTATTCATTTTAATTAATAGATCTCAAGGCAGATAAGTCATCTGGCTCTGATGGCATTCACCCTAGACTGTGGAACAAATCCAGAGAAAAGATAGCAGCGAATCTGACCACAATTTTTATTCTTCCTTAGATATGCAAAATGCCAGGGAATTGGAGGATAATCAGTATAACGCTTCTGTTCAAGAAGAGAGAGAAGAATAAATGATGTTTAGTCCAACATCAGTTGTGGGAAAACTCTTAGAATCCATAATCATAATTTGAGATCAAATTAGTGAGCATTTAGAAATGCATAGAATACTCGAAGACAAACTCTCGTTATGAGGAGAAACTTAAAATACAAGGACTATTTCTACTGTAGCAGAGAAGGCTTAAAGAGGGTTTTGAAATTATTAAGGGGTTTGATAAAGTGAATAGGGAAAGACTATTTCCTCTGGTTGATGACTCTGTGATGAGAGATTATCAATTTAAAAGTGTTACTGAGGAGGGAGAATAGGACACAATTCTTCACACAGCGAGTGTTGGAGCATGGAATACTTTGCCACAGAGAGTAGTTGAAGCAGGGACCATTGCATCTTTTAAAGGAAAAGTGGATAAATATTTGAAGAAGAGGAAGATACAACGGGGAGAGAATGGCACATTGGGATTCGTTTAGAATTGATCTAGCGAAGAGCCTCCTCTGTGCTGTAAACTTATAAGAACATAAGAACATAAGAAATAGGATCAGGAGTAGGCCAATCGGCCCTTCGAGCCTGCTCCGCCATTCAATAAGATCATGGCTGATCTGATCCTAACCTCAAATCTAAATTTGTGTCCAATTTCCCCCTAATTCCCTTTACTTCTAGGAAACTGTCTATTTCTGTTTTAAATTTATTTATTTATTGGTTCTATATGCTGGGCCATTGGGAGAGACTCCCTGCCAGTAAAGCACAATCGGAAATTCATCCTGTCAGTGTAAATATAGGTGGAATTATGTCCAGTGGGCTCACTCCCTCTAGTAGCTGCGTTGAGACTGCATTAAACTCATTTCACCCTAAGGACCCTCACAGCGCAGCATCTCCTATAACTGGTTTCAATTTCAATCCAAGTTTTAAAGTTTAGTACAATGAGGCAATTTTCTGGTCTCAGAGCACAACAAGCCAAACATCAACCAACTTCCAGCTGGGATGACCTGCTGGTAGTTTTTGGAGTTGGCCCTAATTAATTATTCAGAGATAGCCCCTGACCCATATTGTACCTGGCATTGGGAGCTCATCAAAGGGGGGGGGGGGGGGGGCGGGGACTGACACGGGGCTTTGGAAAGTTTGCCTATTATTTTTTAGTTTTCCATCACAAAATATCATTGGCACTTATTAAAAACTGTTGAAGAAAACGTATATATATACATAAATGTAGGGATAGGGTTCTCAATACAAATCTAAAATAATTTGTTTGAAAGCAAGGAATGATGATAGTGACTATATGTGAATGGAAAAACATGGGAACATGTTGATCAGGAGAAGAACATGGGAGTTATTGTGGAAAAGTTACTGAAACCATTAGCCCAGTTAGATGTGAGATGTTGAGGGGCCAGGAACCAATGTAAATCAGTTAGGACAGGGTGATGGGTGAGTGGGACAATGGGTGGCAGGGTTTTAAATAGGTTGAAGTTTATGGAGGACGGGAGACCGGCCAGGAGACCATTGGAATAGTTGATTCTGGAGGTGACAAAGACATGAATGAGGGTTTCAGCAACACTCGAAGGGTGAAAATAGGTGGTCTTTGTGATAGAGATGAAATGGGGTCAGAAGCTCAGCTCGGGGTCGAATAGGATGTTGAGGTGCAGAACAATCTGGTTCTGTCTGAGACAACAACAACAACTTGCATTTATATAGCACCTTTAACTTAGTAAAATATCCCAAGGTGCTTCACAGGTGTGTAATCGAACAAAATTTGGCACCGAGCCACATCGGAGATATTAGTACACGTAACCAAAAACTTGGTCAAAGAGGTAGGTTTTAAGGAATGTGTTAAAGGATGACAGGGAGTGGTAGAGAGGCGGAGAGGTTTAGGGGGGAATTCCAGAGCTTAGGTCAATTGTGGTCAACCATGCCAAATGCTGAAAAGATGTCAAGGAGAAATATTCCATCAGGGTCACAGTTACAGAGGATGGACTCGATATTAGGAGGGAGGCAGGTTGGCAGCGGGGGGTTGACTGGGCGCGTGGGTAATGTGCCCAGTGAATTCGGGGTGCTCCGCATGCGATTGCAGCCTAATTGAAGGAACTTACCTTGGCTTCCAGGTTTCCCGTTCTAGACCTGCGCAGCAGGCGCACTGCACACCCGCATCACAGGCTGTCAGCAGGAGGAGCCCTATTTAAAGGGGCAGTCCTCCAAAGCTCCTCCTGCAGCAAACAACCAATTTAGGTGCATGAAGCAGGCCAGAGGCAAGGCTGCCCCAAGGTTCACTGACTCCTCATTCCAGGTGCTGCTCGATGGGGTGAGGAGTAGGAGGAAAATTTTTTTCCCGTCGGATGGGAGGAAGTGTCCTCCCTCCACCACCAAGAAGGCCTGGCTGGAGGTGACCGAGGAGGTCACCAGCAATGGCAATGTGTCCAGAACCTGGGTGCAGTGCAGAAAGAGATTTAATGACCTAACCAGGTCAGCCAAAGTGAGTGTACTTACGCATTCTCCCATACTCCATCTTCCACATCACCTCCACCACCACACAACTCCTTCTGCACTGCCATCACAACGCTCTCGCATCACTCCTCACATCCACTCAACCATCATCCTCACCTTGCCTGCACGTACTCACCGCCCCAGTTCCCATTCGAACACTACCACGCAACCCAATCCTCATACAATCTCATGGCTATGTCTCACAGGCACCCTCCCATGCATCTCCCTGACGCTCAACCCCACCCACACCAATGCATGCAGCGGGTCACCGTGCAACCATCGCTCAATCACGCCTCTGTGTTTTGCCTCAATAGGAGAAGAGATGCCAGAACGCCCGGGAGAGGGCAAGGACCGTGTGGAGGAGGCCCGTCACACCAGGTGCCCTTAACAGATGTGGAGCAGCAGGCACTCGAAATAAGCCGGACGCTGGAGTGCCTGTTCGTGGCGGACGCTGAAACTGGGAGTGCACAAGCGGCTGATGACAGAAATCTAGCACTCAGCACTCATGGTAGCAAATGATCTTAACATCACTTGGCATCTGCAACACCTCAACACCTGTCCATATGCTTAATAATGCTTTCTGTTCTCTTGCAGGGCCATCTGCAACCGCCATGACTGCGGAGGGCGAATCCTCAGAGGACCTGCCGGCCTCTGAGAGTCCATCCTCACATCTGAGCCAGCCATCCACCAGCGCAGATATACACATCTCGGTGGGTCCCTGTCCTCACTTAGTTGGGCTTGCACATGGTGAGTCATCACGCACATGTGAGCACGATCAGACCCTGGTGGCAGGGGCAGCCGTGGAGAGTCCGTGTTAGTAGGAGTACTCTTCTCCAGGCTCTGCTCAGCTGGACCCAGATGCTGAACCCTGGGGGTCAGACATGAAAAGGAGAGTCATCGAGGGGCAGCAGCACATTGCCGAGGTACTAGAACAGTTGCCTCGCGCACTCTCCACAATCGCGCAGAGGATGGAGGAGTCTAACTCCTGCACGAGTGGAATACTGTCACAGGGACATGAAGGCATCTCTGAGATAGTGTCATGGGTAGGTGCGGGAATGTCTGCGATGGAGGAAAGGCTAGCCTCCATCAAGCGTCAAGCACGGCTCAACAATGACTCCATTCAGGCCCTGACAACGGCCGTTCGGATTCAGGGCGAGCAACATTCTGCCGCCTTAAACAGGCTGACAGATACCTTACAACTGGCCTTCCAAGGCTTCACACAAGTCCTCCAAACTGTCGTCCAGCAGGGTGGAAGGAGTGATGTGGGCCTGGGCTAGGAGAGGGATGATGGTAAAAGGGGACATGGAAGTGGGGACGCCACTCAAAGCGCTCCCATGTCTCACCCGTTGCCCCCCCTCTCAACCAGTACCCGCAATGCTGCCCCCACTCCAGATGGCCGAGTCTGCCCCTGCACAGGTACAGGTAGAGGGGCCCTCACGGGTACCGGGCAAAGCATCTCATCGGTCAGGGCATGGAGAAGAGCAACCTGCCACTACCTCTTCTGAAGCCACAGGGGTAGCACCACGTAGGGGTTCCCGTAAACGTAAGGCTAAGGATTTGTGAGCACAAAGGGGATGCACAAGGATCTATGACGGAATGTCATGTTTTTGATTTATTTTCCTTTGTTTTGCAAAAAACAATAAAAAATTGTTATCACCACTACTGCCACGTCTTTGAAAATCTTGTCTGGTTTGTGCAATAATGCCCTTTCCTGAGGATCACAATGAAGACCCACAACTGATGCCACCCATTGTGTCACTGCAGAGTGGGCGCAGGTGTATTTGCAGGGCTATTTTGTGCAGATGACTGAGAGACGCCGGCCATGTCCCCAGTAGCACCCTGGAAGGATGCGGAGGAGAAGTTGGTGCTTTTGGTGACTTTGACAGTGACAGGTAAGAAGATGGTGCTCGGGCCAGCTGGGAGCAGCTTGGCATGAAGGAGGCTGCAGATGTCTAAGACTACATGTCGAGTGACTCTGAGTCTCCGTGTGCACTGCTACTCAGAGAGGTCCAGGAAGCTGAGCATCAGTCTGTAGACCCTGTGGCGAGGGTAGTGCCCTCTGCGATGCATCTCTCTCTGCAGTTGCCCTCCCTCCTGCTGTGCAGGTGGATGTGTCACAGCACTGTGTTGTGGAGCTCCACGTGTCAGAGGTGAACAGCATGGCCAGCGAGGCTGGTGATGCTGTTCGTCCTCCGAGGATGTCAGGACTGCAGCTATGGCGGCCCCCATCCGCAAGATGTACATTTGAGGGGGTCCACAAGGTAGGCACATGTGTCTGGACACCTGGGTAAGTGTGCAAGTTTGTAAATGTTATTGTTAGGAGGAGGGTGGTGGAGGCCAAACTTTGTCCAAAGTGACAGAGTGGCCTCCCGCAATGAGTGAGGGTCTCCCCCACCCTCGCACCTGTCAAATTGACCTTTGTAGCTCCCACAGGCTGGTGGCTGCAACACGTCCATTTCAACTAGGGAGTGTTTCCCCCAATAGGGGAAACCGTCTGAGTTTAGTTGAAAATCCAACCCCTCCTAAAATATCCTACACATCAGGTCAGCAAACGACCTGAACTATCAAATTATTTGCCTTAAGTGGGATCCCACCAGCTTTAACTGCCAGCAGGAGTCCCGCATGCGGTGGCTGCGCGCACATCTAAGCGCATCACTGGGGAACCCGGAAGTGGGCGGGTTGGAGCCGGGCTCAGGACCCGCCCCGGGAATCCCCGATTTTCGGAGCCCCCCCCGCCACGGCTTGGACGTCCAAAAATCGAGCCCGATGTAATTTGAGACTTTGCTTAGGGAGGTTTCGGTGCTATGATCGTGGCGGAAACCTGATTGCAGAAATTTAGACATGGAGTTGCAGGAAAAATGGGCACGGATTTGGGAGGCAACAACATGCTCAAGGATTTTGGATGTGCAGATGTATTCTTGGACCAAAGGTGGAGCGACTAAAATCGGGGATGCGCAAGAGGCCAGAATTGGAGGAGCGCAGAGATCTCTGAGGGTTGTAGGGCTGGAGAGGTTACAGAGATAGGGAGGGGCGAGGCCATGGAGGGATTTGAAAACAAGGATGAGAATTTTAAAATCGAGGTGTTGCCGCACCAGGAGATCAATGTAGGTCAGCGAGCACAGGGGTGATGGATGAACAGAACTTGGTGCCAGTTAGGATACGGGCGGCAGCGTTTTGGATGAGCTCAAGTTTATGGAGGGGTGCAAGGTGAGAGGCTGGCCAGGAGAGCATTGGAATAGTTGAGTCTAGAGGTAACAAAGGCATGGATGGGGATTTCAGCAGCAGATGAGGTGAGGTAGGGATAGAGAAGGGTAATGTTACAGAGGTGGAAGTAGGTGGTCTTGGTGATAGAAAGGATATGGGGTTGGAAGTTCATCTCAGAGTCAAATGGGATGACAAGGTTGCGAACAGCCTGGTTCAGCCTCAGACAGTGGACAAGGAGAGGGATGGAGTTGGTGGCTAGGGAATGGAGTTTGTGGCGGGGTCTGAAGACAATGGCTTTGGTATTCCCAGAGTAAAGTGCAGCTCATCCAAGACGGGATGTCAGACAAGCAATCTGACAGCAAAGAGGCAATGAAATGATCAAGAGAGGTAGAGTCATAGAGTTTTACAGCACGGATAGAGGCCCTTCGGCCCATCGTGTCCGCGCCAGCCATCAAGCCCTGTCTAATCTAATCCCATATTCCAGCATTTGGTCCGTAGCCTTGTATGCTATAGCATTTCAAGTGCTCATCCAAGTACTTCTTGAATGTTGTGAGGGTTCCTGCCTCCACAACCCTTTCAGGCAGTGAGTTCCAGACTCCAACCACCCTCTGGGTGAAAAAGTTCTTTCTCAAATCCCCTCTAAACCTCCCGCATTTTACCTTGAATCTATGCCCCCTAGTGGAGAGGGAGAGCTGAGTGTCGTCAGCGTACACGTGGAAGCTGACCCTATGTCTGCAGATTATGTCATCAAGGGGCAGCATCTACATGAGGAAGAGGAGAGGACAAGGATAGATCCATGGGGAACTCCAGAGATAATGGCACAGGGGCAGGAAGACAAGCCATTGCTGGAGATGCTCTGGTTGTGATCTGATAGGTAAGAGTGGGACCAAGCAAAGGCAATGCCACAGTGCTAAACAATGGAAGGGAGATGCATTAGAGGAGGATGGTGTGGTCAACCATGTCAAAGACTGAAAAGAGGTCAAGGAGAAAGTCACAGTTACAGAGGATGTAATTTGAGACTTTGCATAGGGAGGTTTCGGTGCTGTGACAGTGGCGGAAACCTGATTGCAGAAATTCAAACATGGAGTTGCAGAAAAAATGGGCACGGATTTGGGAGGCAACAACATGTTCAAGGACTTTGGATGGGCAGATGTGCTCTTGGAGAAAAAGGGATAGATAGTGGAAAAAGCTGTAAAACTTAGGAAAAAGGCACATTGTTAGGAGAGAGTACAAGAAGTTTGAGGCTGCCTTTAACTCTGCCTCCAACATCTGACCTGGGGGTGCTTGATATTGATACTAGTTGCCTGAAATGGAAACTGTTCTATTCACCAGCACTATAACCCCTCACCTTGGTGAACACTAAAACTCACAAAAAAAACAGAAGTTGAATTGCCAGTAGTACAAACTATGAAGAATTCCTGCTAATCTTAAGAGTTAATTTTATTTTCAGTACCTCTGTAGCTTTTTTTCCACATCTTGTTCAGAGATAAATCTCGGCCTTCTCCGAACTCCGTTTGTTCTTTCGGAAAGTTTGTCTTTCTGACACATTTCTGCGAGAAGGAAAACATTAGTACTTCAAAAAGTTAACAGTCAACAAATAAACCAAAAAAAAAAATTCAGGATGTGGCTTTGAAACTCAGTCCAAAAAGACTTGCAAAGAATGTGTCCCCAGACAAGCTGAGAACTAACTCCTCCTTCAATTGTGATATACTTAGCACTACCCCACCATAAATTCACTAAGTATTTTTGCATGCAAAGAGTGGATGGGGAATCTGAAGTGCAGCAGCTCTTAAATGACTGCTAAACGGGAGGAGCAACCTGTTTTGGTGCAAGCTAAGTGTTGTTGATAGATGATGACTGGAGGAGCTGCAAGGACTGCTGCTTCACTGCAGAGAGCTGGAGATTGTGCTCGAGGAGGTGGCGCTGAAATAAGTGGCCATTTTTGGGGCTGACGGAAACCTTTCTAATAGAGTAAACGTGTAGCTGGCATGGAAGTAGCTGTCAAACAGAGTGAACGGAGTCTCCTACATCCATAGGTCTTGGGAGCAAATGCACAAAAAGCTCTCAGGACTGAGGGAGTGTGCCAAGGTAAGCTTCAATAAATGGTGACCACTAAAATGAAAGGAATGCCTGGACTTTGCTTGCACCAAGCACTCAACCTAGCCATATCAGTAATGTACATTAGCCCAACCCTCACATCATACACACTCCTTACTACCATCTCAGTGAAACTGCAGCTCCAATATGATGGCAAATGTCAAGGCTTTCACACTCATAAGTGTATGTGTTCTCAATCACTTACTATAGCTGCACAATCTTCTGTGAATTGGTGTAAAATGAAAGAATCATGACAACTGCCAAGGTAGTAAGCATTCAGGTGCAATATTCTGTATCTATGGTCACAGGCCACTTGCACATTTGCGAGTGTAACCTCTTGCTTTTCATGAAGGGGGCAGGCAAGCAGTAGGGTCCTGTATGGCCATATACATAACATCAAAAATATCCAGAACCTTGGGGAATCCAGTCAGACATTAAAAGAGTTTAAAACTTAAGTGTGTATTAATATGCAATTATACTGCTCCAATAGAATGGGGCCATTTGTATCACAATACTTCTATAATTCAGGGCAAGTTTCTGATACGCGGTTGTTGAAAATGTGATGTGGCTGATTTTTTGAACAATCTGGCCCATGTCTGTTGGGCTTACACATGAGGCACTGACCTTCTCTTCTCCACAAATTGCAGCCTAGCACAACTACACTCATTGGTACCACCCATCAGGGTGGAGCACAGCCCTTTCCACAAAAATACCTTTAGGACATATGACAATTGGAGCAAGGGATTCTGTTTCAGCCTGGAACTTGGCAAATAGCGAGTAATCTGAAGTTCACTTAGCAGACAAACTTCGGAGTGGGCATTAAAGGCCCTTTTATCATACAGCTCTTCAATTTGGGTTACAGGAGAGTGATGGTCAAACAAACACTTGTTGTTTCTATATTTGCTGAATTCCTTTAGATGATTTTTTTCATCCATGGATATGCAAAAGAACTAGCATTCTCAATTCTTTATTTGCCTTTTAAACAGCTGAAGATAAAATCATTGAAAAATCTGCTGATCCTTTTGTGTGGAATTTTTAGATATGACTGAAAATTTGGCCAATGGAAAAAGAGCATTTAATCAGCAGTAGCCTGGAGATTGAAGCTGAACCAATTCTTTGCTTCTACGTACTTGCATCGTGATGCTTATATTACGATGGGAACATGCAGATATGCAGGACTGGCCTGGCCTGTTTAGTGAACTGCAGGAGGAGGCAGTTGTTTGGACAGGAGATCACAAGACTCACAAAAAAGTCTCTCTACTACTGTCACCTGTATAGGGATTAGTTTGTTTAAGATAAAGAGTGTCATTAACAGCTGGAGAACTGTGCATCAGCAGGTTATGATGTGGAGATGCCGGTGATGGACTGGGGTTGGCAATTGTAAACAATTTTACAACACCAAGTTATAGTCCAGCAATTTTATTTTAAATTCACAAGCTTTCGGAGGCTACCTCCTTCCTCAGGTGAACGATGTGGAAATGAAATCCTCGAAATGAAGTCGCATTTATAATTCACAGAACAATGCTTGGTGATAACAGACAGTTTTTTCAACTGCCTGTTGCCAAGGCAATCAGTGTGCAGACAGACAGGTGTTACCTGCCAGGTCTCAATATACAAATCACCAAAAAAAAAGCAAACAAAAAAAAACAGAGATAGAGAGGTAGAAACATAGAAAAGACAGCAACTGACCCGTTATATTAAAAACAGATAACATTTGTTCGCTGGAGGGGTAACGTGTAGCGTGACATGGTTATGGCATTGTTATGGCATGGTCATGGTTATCAGCAGGTTATGGCATTGTTGCATCAAGGTAAAAGCACTTGGATCAACAGCAGTGAGCTGCTGACGCAAAGCAAAAAAACCACCCCCAACAAGCAAGACCATCAGTTAATCATAGAAATTTACAGCAAAGAAGGAGGCCATTCGGCCCATCGTGTCTATGCTGGCTGAAAAAGAGCTATCCAGCCTAATCCCATTTTCCAGCTTTCGTCCGTAGCCTTGTAGGTTACGGCACTTCAAGTGCATAACCAAGTACCTTTTAAAATGCGATGAGGGTTTCTGCCTCTATCACACTTTCAGGCACTGAGTTCCAGACCCCACCACCCTCTGGGTGAAAAATGTTCTCCTCAACTCCCCTCTAATCCTTCTACCAATTATTTTAAATCTATGCCCCCTGGTTATTGACTTCTCTGCTAAGGGAAATAGGTCCTTCCTATCCACTCTATCTAGGCCCCTCATAATTTTATACACCTCAATTAAATCTCCCCTCAGCCTCCACTGTTCCAAAGAAAACAACCCCAGTCTAACCAATCTTTCCTCATAGCTAAAATTCTCTAGTCCTGGCAGCATCCTCGTAGACCTCCTCTGTACCCTCTCTAGTGCAATTACATCCTTCCTGTAATGTGGTGACCAGAACTGTACACAGTACTCTAACTGTAGCCCAACTAGTATTTTATACAGTTCTAGCATAACCTTCGTGTTCTTATATTCTATGCCTTGGCTAATAAAGGCAAGTATCCTGTATGCCTGCTTAACCACCTTATCTACCTGTCCTGCTACCTTCAAGGATCTGTGGACATGCACTCCAAGGTCCCTCTGTTCCTCTACACTTCTCAGTATCCTACCATTTATTGTATATTCCCTTGTCTTGTTTGCCCTCCCCAAATGCTTTACCTCACACTTCTCCGGACTGAATTCCATTTGCCACTAATCAGGACTTCTCATTTCACCTCCACCCAGCGCAATGAAATTCCATGAACTGATTTAAATGAATCAATCCTGAAAGATGTATTGCATGCCAGAATATGCACTTTCCCCAAATTGTCCCAATTTACTCTTCTGCAGACACAATGAAATTAAAATGTACAATGGCTTCACATAATATTTGGCTGTACCTAAACTTATGAAAAAGTAACACAAAGGACAGAGTTACGTGAACTGACTGTACCTTTAAAGCTTAGTCTTTCATTGAATTCTCCAATAAGCACTTCATCACTGCTATTGGCCAAATAGACATTCTCCAGGTCTGCGGATGTCACATGCACTTGATCCTGTCAAATATGCCAACTTGATAATTAGACTTTCTGTTCATGAAGGCTTTATTCTTCCGCAAAACAAAGATTACTAACACACCAGTTATTCCTTTTACCCTTAAGAGGGTAAAGAAATGAGCAGACATACCAACTCTAAATGTCTAAAATTTAAGTTATGAGAAAAGGTTAAGGAAGTTAGGTGCGTTGTCTTTAGAAAACGTGACCTGATGATGTTTTCAAGTATATGAGGGGACTGACAAGGATGATCCAAGATAATTGTTCACTGTGGTAAAGGGTTCAAATATCAGCAGACATAGGTTAAACCTTAGGATGTTGACAATAAGAAGGGAAGACAGGCAGAACCCAAAGGGTAATAGACAGTGAAACAAGTTAGTAGGAGCAGCCATTCAAGCAGACAGTGTAAATGGGTTCAAGAAACAATTAGCTACATCTCTGGAGAAAGTACAAATTGAGGGATATGGTGAGAAGCTCAGAATTCAGATGTATGAAGAAGGCAAGTGCTTGTTGGGCCTAATGACCTGTTCTTGTTCCTAAAAATCCTTATGTTCTCATCACCTTAAAAAGTTCAGCTCTGGGAACACAGGTTTCTCTCTATTTACTGCCAGTCAATATTTGCCAAAATCTAGCTGAGTGTTGGTTCAAGTGAATGTAACCAGGGAGTGTCGCAGCCAGGGATTACGGTTACTAGGTGTTACTCAGACTGGAGAAGGGTTGGAAGTAGTGCATCCCAAGTGTCAGTGCTGGGTTCATTTTTGTTCTTTATATAATATATATACATCATAGAATCATAGAATGATACAGCACAGAAGGAGGCCATTCGGCCCATTGTGCCCTTGCTGGCTCTTTGAAAGAGCTATCCAATTAATCCCACTCCTCTGCTCTTTCCCCATAGCCCTGCAAAATTTTCCCCTTCAAGTATTTATCCAACTCCCTTTTGAAAGTTATTATTGAAGCGGCTTCCACCACCCTTTCAGGCAGTGCATTCCAGATCAAAACAGCTCGCTGCATAAAAAATGTTTTCCATATGTTGCCTCTGGTTCCTTTGGCCAATTACCTTAAATTTGTGTCCTTTGGTTACAGACCCTTCTCTCACTGGAAACAGTTTCTCCTTATTTACTCTATCAAAACCCTTCATGATTTTGAACACCTCTATCAAATCTCCCCTTAACCTTCTCTCCTCTAAGGAGAACAAATCCAGTTTCTCTGGTCTCTCCACATAGCTGAAGTCCCTCATTCCTGGTACCATTCTAGTAAATTTTCTCTGCAGCCTCTCTAAGGCCTTGACATCCTTCCCAAAGTGTGGTGCCCAGAAATGGCCACAGTACTCCAAATGGGGCCTAACCAGTGTTTTATAAAGGTTCAGCATAACTTCCTTGCTTTTGTACTCTATGCCTCTATTTATAAAGCCAAGGATCCCATATGCCTTTTTAACATCCTTATCAACTTGTCTTGCCACCTTCAAAGCCTTGTATACGTACACCCCCAAGTCTCTCTGTTCTTGTACCCCCTTTAAAATTGTGTTATATTGTTTATATTGCCTCTCCGCATACCTACTACCAAAACGAATCACTTCACACTTCTCCGCATTAAATTTCATCTACTATGTGTCTGCCTATTTTACCAGTCTGTCTATGTCCTCCTGAAGTCTGTTACTATCCTCCTCACTGTTTACTACATTTCTGAGTTTTGTGTCATCTGCAAACTTTGAGATTATACCCTCTATATCCAAGTCCAGGTCATTAATATATGTCAAAAAAAGCAGTGGTCCAAATACTGACCCCTGGGGGACACCACTACTCACTTTCCTCCAGTCTGAAAAACAATTGTTTACATACGTATATATATATAGAACAAAAGTGGATCCAGCAATGACCCTTGGGATATAATTAAACATAGATGATTTAGCCTCAGACACAGGAAACACAACATTGAAATTTGCTGATGGCACAAAAATAGGAGATTGCAAAAAAAAGTGAAGAGGAATGTAAAAGACTTCAGGAGGATAGAAACATGATAGTGGAATGGGCACGTGGTGGCAGGTGTAATTTAATGCCGAGAAATATGAGGTGATGCATTTTGGATTGATAAACAAGGAATGTGAGTGTACATTCAATCAAAAGACGCTGAAGGGTGTAGAGGAACAGGGACCAAGGGCGCAAAAACATAATTTCTTGAGCTGCGTGTCATCAGCATTTATGTGGAAGATGACAATGTGTCTGTGAAGAGTGTCTCCAATAGACAGTATACAATGAGGATGAAAAGGGGATCAAGAATGAAACAAGTGGTTAGGCCACAGTTAGAATAATGATACAGTTTTGGGCACCATATTATAGGGCATTAAAGCCATAGAGAGTGTATGATGTAGATTCAAGGATGATACCATAGAATAGAATCATAGAATGGTTACAGCACGGAAGGAGGCCATTCGGCCCATCAAGTCCATGCCGGCTCTCTGCAAGAGCAATCCAGCTAGTCCCTCTCCCCCGTCCTTTCCCCATAGCCCTGCAAATCTTTTACTTTCAAGTACTTATCCAATTCCCTTTCGAAAGGCACGATTGAATCTGGCTCCACCACTCCCTCGGGCAGTGCATTCCAGATCATAACCACTCGCTGTGTAAAAAAGTTTTTCCTCATGTCGCCTTTGGTTCTTTTGCCAAATCTTTTGCCAATCACCTTAAATCTATGTCCTCTGGTCCTTGATATATAAAGGATATCATATCCTTGATATAATGCGTGGCTCAAAGATTGGTGTGGGAGAAGTGGGTTTCGATTCGTGGGGCACTGGTACCAGTACTGGGGAAAGAGAGAGCTGTTCCGTTGGGACGGACTACACCTGAACCATGCTGGGACTAGAGTTCTAGCAAATCGAATAACTAGGGAGGTAGATAGGACTTTAAACTAAATAAAGGGGGGAGGGGGGAGGGTCCCGGTGGAGAGAAATCTAGAATGCTAAAGAGAAAAGACAAAGAAGCAGTACAGGAAAGTGATTGGGGTAAGGATAACCAGATTGTGTCAGGAAGGGACAGAGCAAACAAACAAAAGAGTGCACTAACAAGTAGGGTCCGGGTAAGAAAAAATGGTAATAAGACAAATAGGGCCATACTACAAAAACATGTTAATATGTCTAAAAATGTTAAAAAGACATATCTAAAGGTAATGTATCTGAATGCACAAAGCATTCGTAATAAGGTAGATGAATTAACAGCCCAAATAGAGGTAAACGGATATGATATAATAGCAATTACAGAGACATGGCTGCAGGGTGACCAAGGCTGGGAGCTGAATATCCAAGGGTATTCGATATTTAGGAAGGACAGGCAAAAAGGTAAAGGAGGTGGGGTGGCGTTGTTAGTAAAGGATGAAATCAGAGCAATAGTGAGAAAGGATATTGGCTCAGAAAATCAATATGTAGAATCAGTCTGGGTGGAGTTAAGAAGCACCAAGGGGCAGAAAACATTGGTGGGAGTTGTCTATAGGCCTCCAAACAGTAATGGTAATGTAGGGGATGGGATCAAACAGGAAATTAGAGATGCATGTAACAAGGGTATTACAGTAATCAAGGGTGACTTTAATCTGCATATAGACTGGCCAAACCAAATTAGCAATATTACTGTGGAGGATGAAATCCTGGAGTGCGTACGAGATGGTTTTTTAGGCCAGTACGTTGAAGAGCCAATCAGGGAATAGGTTATCCTAGATTGGGTATTGTGCAATGAGAAGGGGCTAATTAATAATCTTGTTGTGCAGGGTCCTTTAGGGAAGAGTGACCATAACATGACAGAATTCTTCATTAAGATGGAAAGTGAAGTAGTCCAATCTGAAACTAGGGTCCTAAATCTAAACAAAGGAAACTATGAAGGTATGAGGAGTGAGTTGGCTATGATAGATTGGGAAGATTCATTAAAAGGCATGACGGTGGATAGGCAATGGCTAACATTTAAGGAATGAATGCATGAATTGCAACAATTATATATTCCTTTCTGGCACAAAAACACAAAAGGAAATGCGGCCCAACCATGGATAACAAAAGAAATTAAGGATAGTATTAGATCCAAAGAGGAGGCATATAAAGTTGCCAGAAAAAGTAACAAGCCTGAGGATTGGGAGCAGTTTAGAATTCAGCAAAAACAGACCAAGAGATTGATTAAGAGGGGAAAAATAGAGTGTGAGAGTAAACATGCAAGGAACATTAAGGTGGACTGTAAAAGCTTCTACAAGTATGTAAAAAGAAAAAGATTAGTGAAGACAAATGTAGGTCCCTTATCGTCAGAAAAGGGAGAATTTATAATGGGGAACAGGGAAATGGCAGAGCAATTAAACAAATACTTTCGTTCAGTCTTCACGGAAGAGGACACAAAAAACTTCCCAGAAATGCTCGGGAACCAAGGGACTAGTGAGAAGGAGGAATTAAAGGACATTAGTATTAGTAAAACAATAGTGCTGGAGAAATTAATGGGACTGAAAGCCGATAAATTCCCAGGATCTGATAATCTGCATCCCAGAGTACTAAAAGAGGTAGCCATGGAAATAATGGATGCATTAGTTGTCATCTTACAAAATTCTATAGCTTATGGAACAGTTCCTGCAGATTGGAGAGTGGCAAATGTAACCCCACTATTTAAAAAAGAAGGGAGAGAGAAAACAGGGAACTACAGACCAGTTAGCCTAACATCAATAGTGGGGAAAATGCTAGAATCTATTAGAAAGGATGCGATAACAGGACACTTAGAAAATATCAACAGGATTAGACAAAGTCAACATGGATTTATGAAAGGGAAATCATGTTTGACAAACCTACTGGAGTTTTTTGAGGATGTAACTGGTAGAATAGATAAGGGAGAACCAGTGGATGTGGTTTGTTTGGATTTTCAGAAGGCCTTTGATAAAGTCCCACATAAGAGGTTAGTGTGTAAAATTAAAGCACATGGGATTGGAGGGAATATACTGGCATGGATTGAAAATTGGTTAACAGACAGGAAACAGAGAGTAGGAATAAGTGGGTCTTTTTAGAGGTGGAAGGCGGTGACTAGTGGGGCACCGCAGGGAGCAGTGCTTAGGCCCCAGCTATTCACAATATATATCAATGATTTGGATGAGGGAACCAAATGTAATATTTCCAAGTTTGCTGATGACACAAAACTAGGTGGGATCATGAGTTGTGAGGAGGATGCAAAGAGGCTTCAAGGCGATTTAGACAAGTTGAGTGAGTGGGCAAATACATGGCAGATGCAGTATAACATGGATAAATGTGAAGTTATCCAATTCGGAAGGAAAAGCAGAAAGGCAGAGTATTATTTAAATGGTGATAGATTGGGGAATGTTGATGTACAAAGGGACCTGGGTGTCCTTGTACACCAGTCATTGAAAGTAAACATGCAGGTGCAGCAAGCAGTTAGGAAGGCAAATGGTATGTTGGCCTTCGTTGCAAGAGGATTTGAGTACAGGAGCAACAATGTCTTACTGCAGTTATACAGGGCCTTGGTGAGACCACACCTGGAGTATTGTGTGCAGTTTTGGTCTCCTTACCTAAGAAAGGATATACTTGCCATGGAGGGAGTACAGCGAAGGTTCACCAGACTGATTCCTGGGATGGCAGGACTGTCGTATGAGGAGAGATTGGGTTGACTCGGCCTGTATTCACTCGAGTTTAGAAGAGAGGGGATTTCATTGAAACATATAAAATTCTGACAGGGCTAGATAGACTGGATGCAGGGAGGATGTTTCCCCTGGCTGGGGTGTCCAGAACGAGGGGTCACAGTTTCAGGATACGGAGTAGGACATTTAGGACTGAGATGAGGAGAAATTTCTTCACTCAGAGGGTGGTGAGCCTGTGGAATTCTCTACCACAGAAGGCTGTGGAAGCCAAGAGACTGAATATATTTAGAAGGAGCTAGATAGATTTCTAGACACAAAAGGCATCAAGGGGTATGGGGAGAGAGCGGGAATATGGTATTGAGATAGAGGATCAGCCATGATCATATTGAATGGCGGAGCAGGCTTGAAGGGCCGAATGGCCTACCCCAGCACCTATTTTCTATGTTGACCCTTCCGCCAATAGGAACAGTTTCTCTCTATCTACTCTGTCTAATCCTTTCATGATTTTGAATACCTCTATCAAATCTATCAAATCTAAGGAAAACAACCCCAGCTTCTCCAGTCTATCCATGTAACTGAAGCCCTTCATCCCTGGAATCATTCTGGTAAAACTCTTCTGCACCCTCTCTAAGACCTTCACATCTTTCATAAAGTGCGGTGCCCAGAACTGGACACAATACTCCAGTTGTGGCCAAATCAGTGTTTTATAAAGAATCACCATTACTTCCTTGCTTTTGTACTCTATGCCTCTATTTCTAAAGCCCAGGATGCCGTATTCTTTTTTAACCGCTTTCTCAACCTGCCCTCCCAACTTCAACGATTTGTGCACATATACCCCCAGATCTCAGTTCCTGAACCCCTTTTAGGATTGTACCATTTAGTTTATATTGCCTCTCTTCGTTTTTTCTACCAACATGTATCACTTCATATTTTTCTGCGTTAAATTTCATCTGCCATGTGTCCGACCATTTCAGCAGCCTGTCTATGTCCTCTTGAAGTCTATCACTATCCTCCTCACTGTTCACTACACTTCCAAGTTTTATGTCATCTGCAAATTTTGAAATTGTGCTCTATACTCCCAAGTCCAAGTCATTACTATATATCAAAAAAGCAGTGGTCCTAGTACTGACCCCTGGGGAACACCACCGTATACCTCCCTCCAGTCTGACAAACAACCGTTCACTACTACTCTCAGTTTCCTGTCACTTAGCTAATTTCGTATCCATGCTGCCACTGCCCCTTCTATTCCATGGGCTTCAACTTTGATGACAAGCCTATTATGTGGCACTTTATCAAACGCTTTTTGGAAGTCCATATACACCACATCAACCTCATTGCTCTTATTGACCCTCTCTATTACCTCATCAAAAAACTCAATCAAGTTAGTTAAACACAATTTGCCTTTAACAAATCCGTGCTGGCTTTCTTTAATTAATCCCCTCTTGTCCAAGTGACTGCTAATTCTGTCCCAGATTATCGTTTCTAAAAGTTTCTCCACCACTGAAGTTAAACTGACTGGCCTGTAGTTGCTGGGTTTATCCTTAAACCCTTTTTTGAAGGAATGAGAACCTATAGTTTTGAGAAGTGATTTGAGATACTGGGGACATTTCCACTGGAGCAGAGGGGACTAAGAGATTTGATCGAGGATTTTGAAATTGTGAAAGGTTTTGATAGGATGAATAGGGAAAGATTATTTCTTTCTGTCGGAGAGATTAAGAGAGGTCATCACTTTAAAATTGTTACCAAGAGAGTGGAGGAGGGAGATTAGAAGAAAATTGTGCAGAGTTGTTGGGTCATGGAATGCTTTGCCACAGGGAACAATTGAGGTAGAGCTCACTGCATCTTTTAAGGGAGAAGTAAATAAACGTTTGAAGCAGAGAAAGATATAGGGCTATAAGGAGAGGCCAGAGCAGTGGGATTAGATTCCAATTACACTAACAAAGAGCTGACACAGACCCAATGTTCCAAATAGGCTCTTTCTGTGCTGTAAACAAATTTGGCTATGTATGTAGCAATGCATTCCATTGCCCTTCACAGTGATATATACCATCTAATAAATACACAGATCTATAGTTTCTGCATTAACTATGGAAAATATGAAAAATAATTCAAAGAAAAGACAAACTATGTTATCCTTCCTTTCAGACTTGGTTATTGAAAGAAAACGTAACAAGATTTCAAATTGTGTCAGATATTTTCTTAAAGTTATCATTTTTTAAACAATATTTATTCTCAACCCCACTTATTTTCTTCCCTCCTCACCTGAAGGTGCTTACCCTTGCTGAGGTATACAACTTTCACTGATTCACTACACAGAATTCCTGGAATTGCCATGGACTGGCCAAGATCCAAGGAAGGAAAAGGAACAAAAAACTTACTTGACTTCCATATTCAGTCCATTTTCCAAAAGCATTCTTCATGTACCACAGCCATTCAGTAGTCAGGATATAGTGTGGGGGTTTAGTAACTGAGGATGGAGTAGAGAGACGCCTCACCTGGTGAGACTCACACGTCATTGTCTCAAAGTTAATGCAAGTAGGTCCCGAGCTGTTAAAATAATTTGGAGAAGAGAACTTGAAGAGAGACACGATGCAGGACTTTAAAATGCTGGCAGTCATGGATAAATACAAGTACACTGAGCACAGAAATGAAAGGCAAAGGTTTAAAACTAATAATCCTAATAATTCTAACTAATAATCTTAAAACTAATAATCAAATGAGACTGGAGATTAGAATATATTTTTCCGAACAGAGTAATGGATCTGTGGAACGGACTCCCAGCAAAAGTACTTGATGTTGATCAAATCCTTCAAAAAGCAGCTAAATTTATATCTGGTTTTATGAATTGGTAGTTAGGGGGATAAATACAAACAGAGATTTTCAAATATTTCATGTTTATTATTGCTGTGCTCCTCACGTGGGGGAAATTATGCTTATGGAGGGCAGCAGGCCTAAGGTTGAATTGTGAAGATGGCTAAGTTTTTTTACAGATTTCTTAGATTACTTTTAGAGTTCAGGGAGTATTTATACAGAATTTTTGGGAGGTTAAATTTGTGGGGTAGAGTCTATGATTGGATCAATTGTACATGAGCTAGGAAAGAAGTGGGCCAAGTAGCCTTTTCTCACTCCATACTTCCTCATGTTCTTAACGTCATTTTCTGAATTAAAATTAAACCAAAACCAACATTTCAGAAAGTATCAGAATACTTTGTAACAATAAGGTTTCACTGACATTTAATCCTTCATTTAGAAAGGATGATTTGAATTAGTTCACATTTTTTTCTTTTATTATCCAGAGACATGTTGAGAATAAATAAAATATTATAAAAACCTTGGGGTAGATTTTCAACTTGCTGCCTGGGCATAAAACTGGTGCTGCAGATCAACTGCCTGTTATAGAAGCCTCCCGATTTTCAGGTCAAATGTGGCAGCAGATCCAGAACATCAGTTTTACACTCAGGCAGCACGTTGAAAATCAACCCCATTACCTAGTAATAAATATCAATTGAGAGAATATTATCAGAGAATCCCATTTCCCATCCAGGGCAAATAACTTAAGTGAGATGGTCCCAATCGAAAGGATGAAATCCATAGTTAACCATCACAGTATGGCCTAATGGAGACAAATTGGGGTTTGTGTGTTTTAGAGATCCATGTGACAAAAGTTCTTGTAAATTGAAGAGTCATTTTCAGGACAGATTGGATAAGGATTTGGAATTATCCTTAAATTTAAGAGGGTTGGTCTTGAGAATAAAGTGGTTTATGGGGTACAGAAATGCATCAAAGAATGCCATTGCGTGCAAATCCAGAATGCGGTGATTTACTGTGCTCTGTAATCGCAATCATTCTATTTTTAGGTCCACTAGTACTAGGGATACGATATATTTGTATTAAAAAATTCATGACATCAGAAAGATACCTGGTGATATTGTTTGGGTCACAGAAAGCCAATTCAATCTCTTCCATGTTTGGGAAGTCCTGCCATGTTTCCTTGCATATTTGCCACCTGTAGGGAAGGCTGAAGTGAACCTGTGTGCACTTGCCTGTACAAAGCAAAAAATGAAAAAGTGTTTATTAACCCTTAGATGGGAAGGATTCTGGAAAATTCCTATTTCCGAATCAATTGTTTTTTTAAGTTTTCCAATCATACACTGGAGTGCTGAAAGCAAACATTAATATTACAGTAATAAAGATAATAAACATCACTGTGACAAAATAATAAACATTCTGTATTAGAATATTGATTTGAAATCTGTACTACTAGTGGCTTCCGTGGAAATAAAAATTGCCATGGACTTCAATGGAAATCCAACAAACAGCAATGAGATAATCTGTTTTAGAGATAGATATTGTCCAGGACACTGGAAAGAACTGCCCAGCTCTTCTGTGAAGAGTGTCATGGGATCTTTTATGTCTACCTAAGAGGGTAGACTTGGCCTTGGTCTCATATGAAAGATAGTACTTCCTCAGTGCTGTACAGGGGTGTCATTCTAGATAATGTGTTCAAGTCGCTGGAGTGGGACTTGAACTCACAACCTTCTGACCCAGAGGTAAGAGTGCTGCTGCTGAGCCAAGGTTGACACCTATATAGTAATGTAAGCAAAAACCCTGAAACCAGATAGGAAATAACTGGATACTACAATGAGGGAAATGTTAGGATCTCTCTGGATAGATGAATTAAGATGGGTTGATTGGCTTACCTTATCTGCAACTATCCCTTGATCTTGTGATTCGTGTGTGAGCTGAAAACAAAACTGGTTAGTTCAGGGAGACTGGAATTAATCTAAAGGGTAAACCATTCAAATAGGTTCCAGATTTTTACATAACGGCTGTCAGTTTGAGTTACTTCAGAATACAATGAACTAAGTAACACCTAATAAGGCTTTATTTCCCTGCCAAAGAACAAGTATATTTCTGGGTTTATGAAACCTGAATTGAGTTAGAGGTCTGATAATAAATTTGTAATGCCCAGATTTGACATTGGCTCATGCAGGAGTGAGATTGCACCTGCAGTATACTTGGTTATTGCATAATCAGTTCATCTTGTTCCACAGAGCAGCTTAACAGCCAAATTAAATTGACATTTAAATATTGTATCCAACACACATACCAAGGTCAATATTTGTGTGACATCCATTGGGCATGAATGCTCTTCTGACATTTCCTCTGCTAATAGAGGCATCAGTCTTCAACCTGTTTTATTTTATGTGTATTGTTTTATACTGTGTTCAGATTACAGAACTGTTTGAAGAACTGATTTTACATTATAAATGAGGCTGTCAGATCTATGGAAACTGCTGCATTCACATTGCAGGACAGGTTCCACAGCACCAGCACAATAGACAAACATCTGCGCATCCACTAGTTTTTGAAAATTTCAATTTGTGATTTTATTTTTGGTTGATCTTTCCTAATGGGTGGAAAAGATAAATAGAGGGAAACAAATGCATCACTGCCCTCTGTGTCAGGACTGAATCAGAAGAGATGTACTGGACCTCCAGATGCAACACTTATATTTGACACTAGTGTACTGCTGGCTCCATAGCTAATGGGGGAAACCACCATTCTGGGTTGACCTTGGTGCCTCCAGGGAAGCAGTACCACCTCATTTACCTTATAACACTGCCTTCTTAGTTGGAGCTCCAATCTGTGACAGAACTATAAGGTAAATGCAGCATGAGTGCAAAGCAAAAGGGTACAAAAGTGCCGTGTCTGCAATTAACACCTAGTGTAAGAAAAAAAATGATCATCACTAAAACAGCATAGCGGAAATTCGGCATCCATTGCAAAACTTCAGTGCTTTTACAGATACCTTTGAAGCTGCAATGTTTTCTGATGAAGTACAGACAGATCTCCTCAGTGTCCGCATTTCTCTGGGGGCTTGTGAAAGGAGACCGAGGAACAGCTTTCATGTCTGCAAAAACACAGCAAAGAATTGTAACCCTGGTGCTTCCTGTTAAAGTGGTAACCATTTTCATGAAGAACTGTTTGCTGAACTGATTCGTACCTGCACAGGTCAAAGGGCCTGCCAAGCTATGGGTTACTTTAGCTGCATTTGATGAAATGATAGTTTGAGGTGTTTGAATATAGATGAGCCACACACACAGGAACAGCTTGAATCTCTGGCCTGTGCTGAATTAGGAAGAACTCTTGCCTTTATAATGCATTTCGTGACCAGGTGCTTTACTGCTGGTCACTCACCATCAAGTGTAAACTGCTAGTTCTTGGGATCATAACAACAACAACTTGCATTTATATAGCGCCTTTAACGTAGTAAAACGTCTCAAGGTGCTTCACAGGAGCAAAATTTGATACCAAGCCACATAAGGATATATTAGGACAGGTGACCAAAAGCTTGGTCAAAGAGGTAGGTTTTAAGGAGCATCTTAAAGGAGGAGAGAGAGGTAGAGATGCAGAGAGGTTTAGGAAAAGAATTTCAGAGTTTAGAGCTTAGGCAGCTGAAGGCACGCCCGCCAATGGTGTGGCAATGAAAATCTGGGATGCACAAGAGGTCAGAATTCGAGGAGCGCAGAGGGTTGTAGGGCTGGAGAAGGTTACAGAGATAGGAGGGGCGAGACCATGGAGGGCTTTGAAAATAATGATGAGGATTTTAAAATCGAGGCATTGCCAGACCAGGAGCCAATGTAGGTCAGTGAGCACAGGGGTGATTGCTGAATGGGACGGTGCGAGTTAGGATACGGGCAGCAGAGTTTTGGATGAGCTCAAGTTTACAGGGGTGCAAGGTGGGAGACCGGCCAGGAGAGCATTGGAATAGTTGAATGTAGAGGTAAACAAAGGCTTGGATGAGGATTTCAGTAGCCAATGAGCTGAGGCAGGGTGGAGACGGGTGGTGTTACAGAGGTGGTCTTGGTGATGGAGAGAATATGGGGTTGGAAGCTCATCTCAGCATCAAATAAGATGTCAAGGTTGCGATAAGTCTGGTTCAGCCTCAGTCAATGGCCAGGGAGAGGGATGGAGTTGGTGGCTAGGGAACAGAGTTTGTGGTGGGGACCAAAGCGATGGCTTCAGTCTTCCCAATATTTAATTGGAGGAAATTTCTGCTCATGTCAGACAAGTAGCGTGACAAATCGGCAGCAGTGGAGGGGTCAAGAGAGGTGGTGGTGAGATAGAGCTGGGTGTTGTGAACATACATGTGGAACCTGACAGTGTATGAAAGAATTTATGACCATGATTGGGTGGGACATTAACACAATGAGAAGAAAATTACTAAATTCAATTGCTTGTGTTTTAATTGTCTGTTTATATAAAGCTAGCATCTTGGACCACTTGTGCTAAAACATGAACATAGTTAAATGTGTTTGCCTGTCACATGAACTGTGATGGGATAGCCGAAGTGACAATGTACTCTTCTCTCTTCTTTCTTATTCTTTTCCCTGTCTTTCACTTATCTTTCTCTTATTGTTGCTTTCTGTAATAACACAATAGGAGGGGGGAAGAGGCTGAATGTTTGTTTTTCCTCTACCACTGAGTTACTGATCTTGGTTGACCAGCAGCAAAATAGAACAGCACCATGTGTTTCCTCACACATTTCAGGGAAATTGGAAAGAGAGTAACTTCAATCTGCTGTTATCTGTTTCCATAACAGCCAGTTCTGAATGGTAGAAGCCTGTGAACAGGGCATTAGCCTGCACATCTATCCAGTCAGCTGCAAGCGCCCATGCCTGGGAAAACCAGGAAGAGATCATCTCGTACATAGGAACATAGGAATTGCTAGATGATAAATGACCAAGGTCCATCTAGATCGCCTTCTACCATCCTAGTCGTCATATGATACAATGATAATGGAGTTGTTGATGAATCATAGCAAACAATCTCTGTCAATTAGTCTACAACAGACCCAGGCATGAGGCGAGGAAACCCAGTAGTAGACAGCTTTGGGAACCATAGTTTGTATTCTTCAATTAATGTAAATTACATATTGGATTTTCTAATACAATATTTCTTACCCATAATGCGGGATTACCTAGAGTTTGTATATCCTACATTCACCAGGCTGTTCAAGTACAGGGGACATCACAGTCAAGTTCAATCCAGTCCTCTCAACTGAACTCCACATTTTCACATTCACCAGCAGGGACAGTGAGGCTAATTGTAGCATCTCTACTGCCACCCTGTCTGAGATCAGCTAACTTAGCATTGATCCAGGACTGAATCTGGCACCATCAAGGCCAAGAGTACTGCTAGAACCCATGGAAGTGTAACCCAATGTGAATGCAAAAAATTGAGAAATAAGCTGCATTCATACCCTCACCAGGAGTGCTGAGCACTTGTTTAATGTGGTTCCTGTTCTGATATATCAGCAGCAGATTGTGAAGCACGTTATGGTCCAAAGAAAATTTCTTGAGCAGGGCACTGGTGTCGTCGTCACGGAAACTGTGGGAACGTCGACACTGAGCTCCAAATCTACAGATTCCTGAAATGAAGTACGAGCAAATGTGGAACTTATTGCAAGTCAGTTTATGGGAACAGCTTCCGAATCGAAGATTCTCACCGCCCCTGTTGTAATGCAGGCAGACCTAGAAAAAGAGAGATTTCAGATTCAAAGTTAAAAGTGAACTGCAGCAGAGGAAAACAGCACGTGTCTTTGAGGGACTGTTTTTTTTTGTACTCCTCAAATGATGGGAGTCACTATTGTGAAATTATAATGTTTCATGTACAGGGTCCCTATACCTTACAACATTAATTACTCCGAGGTCAGGAATTGCATTGGTTAGATGCAGGGTAAAGCAAGGGTAAACTGCACCCCAGTATGTACTGTATGGTTTGTTACTAAGCTATACAGACCACAGAAGGTCCTAGATTTGATCCTTTGTTTGGACTAAGCTAGAATGGTGATGGGACCACTACAATTGGCTCCAGTGTTCCTGGACTAAGGAGGGTAAATTTAGTCAGGGTTTCTACACCTGATTAATGACTCCTGCTGGAAAGTGCATGTGTGTGGATTTCAAATGTGGACTGGAATGAATATGATGCCCCTATGGTTGAATAGCCTGCCACCAATTACAGTGTTTGTAATTAAGATAGCTCGGGTGACTGTGACGCTCGATTGGCGGGGAATGGGTCAGATCTTGGCCACATGGAGCAACACCATGAGTACCTCACACTTTATCACCAGGTTCCTGCTGGTTATGGAGAGGGAGCGCCCCACCCACATACCAAGCTTCTGCTTGACCTTGGCAACCTGTTCCTCCCAGTTCTTGGTGCAGGCCTGGGGCCCCCTCCAAACCAGATCCCCAGTAACTTTGGGTAGTCGGACCTAACGATGAAGGGGACAAGGGATCGGGTCTCCCACCTGCCAAAGAACATGGCCTCACTCTTATTTCAGTTCACTCTGGCCACTGAGGCCAGCTCAAAACGATCGTAGATGCCCATCAGTCTATGAACCGACTGCTGAATGCAGAAAAAGGTGGTGATGTCGTCCATGTAGAGGGAAGCCTTAATCCAAGAGCCTCCGCTGCCTGGGATCATCACTTCCCCTGATACATGCGTCCTTCCCGATGGACGCAGCAAATGGCTCAATACAACATATGAACAGGACCGCAGAGAGAGGACAGCCCTGCCTGACTCCAGATCTGATTGGAAAGCTCTCCGACTCCCACCCATTGATTAGGACTGTGCTACGGATGTCCGCATAGAGCAGATGTATCCAATCGTGGATTCCCTCCCCAAACCCCATTTTGGAGAGCACATCCATCATAAATCACAAGGTTGCGATGGTTACTGTAATTCTGGCCTGTATCATTATCTGATTTGTGTGTCTGTTTCACAACTCCCTCCCCTACACTCCTCTCTCTCTCATACATACACGAATGCATGCAAAGAAATTAATTAAAATTTTATGCAGTCAAAATTTGCATCCAGTTAATTGTCCGAAGATATTTTCATATCAGCATATTTAGTAAATGCAAGGTTTTTCTTTTACCAGCCATTGATTGTTCCATTGATCAAGGACAGGAAGTGTTGCAAAGAATTTAGAATACAAACCTCTGGCAGCAGGGATGGGTCATTCTGAAGCAGGAGGATGCGCAGCTCATTCACGTTGAGTTCCTGGAGCTCATTAACGCGGATGATTTTCCAGTTGTGAGAGTCCTGGATGTCATGGGAATGTTTGCAAGTATTGCTGATTGGAATAAGAAACAACTATTTCAGGAAAAAGGAGCTTGGACTGGACTTTTATTATCATTTCCTTACTGGCATATCAAAAGACTACGGTCTACATCCCGTTAGAACAGAGACAATATGGGTTTGCCATCTGCTCATTTAGCACTGCAATGGCCCTGGTAGATTTGTTGGGGTCGGCCTTATTATAATATCTTTGTTGGACTCACTGTAGTATTCTTGACTGTGATTAACAGCCTGTCTCGAGGAGTGGAGAGGGTATGATATGGCTGCTGCAGGCCTCGAGTACCTCTGCTGCCTCTGAGCAACTGAAGAGGAGAACCATTTAATTTAAAATGTTTGATGGCTTGGGATTGTAAAGAGGGGATTTAAGCTTTAAAACCACTCCTGTTTGTCATCGTAACACTGGGCACCAGAAACACCTGACACCCAGTGTTGCTATGAGGGTAGTAACAAAGAATGGGATTGTTGCTTTCTGGCTGTGCATGGCTCATCTGAGTGGGGTGGCTGGATGCAACGGAGGGAGAGTGCCTCAACAGACAACTCCCTTATAGGTGCTGGCTCCTGCCATACCCCTGATGCTGGACCCTCACTCAGCATGTCCTGCCAACTGTGTGGAGCACACTGCAAGGCTGTAATTGGGTAATTCAGAAGCCTCACATCAGGGTATGGTCCAGGCGATTCCCCAGAATGGCGAACCTAGACAGAACTAAATCATGGACATTGGAGTCCAAGGACCTGTGGCGCGAGATACGGTGTTCCCTAGAGAATTCACAACTGTGCTTAGGACCTCGGGTAAGGGAGAAAAATCGATGCAGATGTCACTGGAGGTGAAACATGATTCAAAGTGGATTGCAATTCTGTGAAGCAGTCATATATGTGGGTAATGGGTTCTTCCGTACTAGCTGTCATACTTGGCAGAATGTTTGGCACACTCTCAAATGATTCAATAAATGGACCGTGCTCAGAAAGTAGGTCCTGGATAGCACCAATGCCCACCACTCAGCATCTGAGGGTGGTCTGGCATTACCCCTCCAGCCAACACAACCCCTTCTGCTCCTCATCTGCCACCTCCACTTGCTCATCCTGACTTGCGTGCTCCACCAGGTGCTCTCTCTCTAACTCTGTTTCCACAGCCAATTTCACTGGAGTGGTACGGTAGCTTAGTGGCTATGTTACTGAACTAGTAATTTATAAGCCTGGACTAATAATTCAGAGTCACGAGTTCAAATCCCGTCACGGCAGCTGGGGAATTTAAATTCAATTAATTAAATAAAATCTGGAATTAAAAAACTAGTATCAGTAATGGCGGCCATGAAACTACCGGATTGTTGTAAAAACCCATCTGGGTTCACTAATGCCCTTTTAGGGAAGAAAACCTGCCGTCCTTACCCGGTCTGGCCTATATGCGACTACCAGACTCACAGCAATGTGGTTGATTCTTAATTGCCCTCTAAAATGGCCTAGCAAGCTACTCATTTGTACAATCTCGCTTAAAAAATGTCATAATAAGAATAAAACCGGACGGACCACCGGACACGACAAAGGCAAACCAAGCCCAATTGACCCTGCAAAGTCCTCCTCACTAACATCTGGGCACTTGTGCCAAAATTGGGAGAGCTGTCCCACAGACGAGTCAAGCAACAGCCTGACATAGTCATACCTTTCAGCCAACGTCCCAGACTCTTCCATTACCATCCCTGGGTATCTCCAGTCTCACCGGCAGGACATACCGACCAGAGGTGGTGGTACAGTGATGTACAGTCAGGAGGGAGTGGTCCGGGGAGTCCTCAATATTGACTCTGGACCCATGGCATCAGGCCAAACATGGGTAAAGGAAATCTCCTGCTGATTACCACCTACTGCCCTCCCTCAGCTGATGAATCAGTCCTCCTCCATGTTGAGCACCACTTGGAGGAAGCACTGAGGGTAGCAAGGGCACAGAATGTACTCTGGGTGGAGGACTTCAATGTCCATCACCAAGAGTGGCTCAGTAGCACCACTAATGACTGAGCTGGCAGAGTCCTGAAGGACATAGCTGCCAGACTGGGCCTGTAGCAGGTGGTGAGGGAAAAACCTACTTGACCTTATCCTCACCAATCTACCTGTCCATGACAGTATTGGTAGGAGTGACAACTGAAGAGTCCTCGTGGAGACGAAGTCCTGTCTTCACACTCCACACATGTTGTGTGGCACTATCACCGTGTTAAATGGGATAGATTCAGAACAGATCTAGCAGCTCAAAACTGGGCATCCATGAGGTGCTGTAGGCCATCAGCAGCAGCAGAATTGTATTCCAGCACAATCTGTAACCTCATGGCCCGGCATATTCCTCACTCTGCCATTACCAACAAGCCAGGGGATCAACCCTGGTTCAATGAGGAGTGTAGAAGACTATGCCAGGAGCATGCACCAGGCGTACCTAAAAATGAGATGCCAACCTGGTGAAGCTACAACTCAGGACAACATGCATGGTAAACAGTGGAAGCAATGTGCTATAGACAGAGCTAAGCGATTCCACAACCAACGGATCAGATCAAGGCTCTGCAGTCCTGCAACATCCAGTCGTGAATGGTGGTGGACAATTAAACAACTAACGGGAGGAGGAGGCTCTGTAAACATCCCCATCCTCAATGATGGTGGAGTCCAGCATGTGAGTGCAAAGGACAAGGCTGAAGCGCTTGCAACCATCTTCAGCCAGAAGTGCCGAGTGGATGATCCATCTCGGTCTCCTCCCAATATCCCCACTATCACAGAAGCCAGTCTTCAGCCAATTTGATTCACTCCACGTGATATCAAGAAACAGCTGAGTACACTGGATGCAGCAAAGGCTATGGGCCCCGACAAAACCCGGCTGTAGTGCTGAAGACTTGTGCTCCAGAACTAGCTGCGCCTCTAGCCAAACTGTTCCAGTACAGCTACAACACTGGCATCTACCCGATAATGTGGAAAATTGCCCAGGTATGTCCTGTCCACAAAAAGCAGGACAAATCCAATCCAGCCAATTACCACCCCATCAGTCTACTCTCAATCATCAGCAAAGTGATGGAAGGTGTCGTCGACAGTGCTATCAAGCGGCACTTACTCACCAATAATCTGCTCACCGATGCTCAGTTTGGGTTCCGCCAGGACCACTCGGCTCCAGACCTCATTACAGCCTTGGTCCAAACATGGACAAAAGAGCTGAATTCCAGAGGTAAGGTGAGAGTGACTGCCCTTGATATCAAGGCAGCATTTGAGCAAGTGTGGCACCAAGGAGCCCTAGTAAAATTGAAGTCAATGGGAATCAAGGGGAAAACTCTCCAGTGGCTGGAGTCATCCCTAGCACAAAGGAAGATGGTAGTGGTTGTTGGAGGCCAATCATCTCAGCCCCAGAATATTGCTGCAGGAGTTCCTCAGGGTAGTGTCCTAGGCCCAACCATCTTCAGCTACTTCATCAATGACTTTCCCTCCGTCATAAGGTCAGGAATGGGGATGTTCGCTGATGATTGCACAGTGTTCAGTTCCATTCGCAACCCCTCAGATAATGAAGCAGTCTGTGCCCACATGCAGAAAGACCTGGACAACATCCAGGCTTGGGCTGATAAGTGGCAAGTAACATTTGCGCCAGACAAGTGCCAGGCAATGACCATCTCCAACAAGTGGGAGTCTAACCACGTCCCCTTGACATTCAATGGCATTACCATCGCCGAATCCCCCACAATCAACATCCTGGGGGTCACCATTGACCAGAAACTTAACTGGACCAGCCATATAAATACTGTGGCTACGAGAGCAGGTCAGAGGCTGGGTATTCTGCGATGAGTGACTTACCTCCTGACTCCTCAGAGCCTTTCCACCATCTACAAGGCACAAGTCAGGAGTGTGATGGAATACTCTCCACATGCCTGGATGAGTGCAGCTCCAACAACACTCAAGAAGCTCGACACCATCCAGGACAAAGCAGCCCGCTTGATTGGCACCCCATCCACCACCCTAAACATTCACTCCCTTCACCACCGGCGCACCGTGGCTGCAGTGTGTACCACCTGCAGCAACTCGCCAAGGCTTCTTCGACAGCACCTCCCAAACCCGCGACCTCTACCACCTAGAAGGACAAAAGCAGCAGACACATGGGAACAACACCACCTGCACATTCCCCTCCAAATCACACACCATCCCGACTTGGAAATATATCGCCGTTCCTTCATTGTCGCTGGGTCAAAATCCTGGAACTCCCTTCCTAACAGCACTGTGGGAGAACCTTCACCACACGGACTGCAGCGGTTCAAGAAGGCAGCGCACCACCACCTTCTCAAGGGCAATTAGGGATGGGCAATAAATGCCGGCCTTGCCAGTGACGCCCACATCCCATGATAGAATAAAAAAAAATCCTAATGCTGCAGCTGAAGTGAGTGACACTGCGGAGTGTGAACCAGATGCTCCTGCAGCCCCAGACCCTGCAATCCACTGGTCATCAGCTGCCTGTATCAGCAAGACACTCCTTGTAACACTTTTCACTAAGGCAAAACGTGCCATGCTATGACACCATGGGACCTGTTAGCTTGCTAAATAAATGACAGAATGTCAGAGTATGTGAAAAGTTCATGAGATGGTAGAAATAGCAACACTGAGGAATAGGACCCTGGCAATACAGATTGGTCACAATGGGCTGAAATGGGCTTAATGGAGTGGCACTCTACGATTTCCTGGGATAGTTCTTCCAAAGGGGTTTGCGGTTTCAGGTTGGGTGTGCCCAGAGCACTTGTTAGCCTCTTCCTTTGGTTATGTGCTTCTTTTTCCTGCAATCATAGAGTGTTGAAGTGCTCTCCATTTACTCAGCTTTGCAACTGGCCACTATGCCTCCCAAAATAACAGTGCAAAAACAAGCAGCATGCCAGCGTTGTTGAAAGCTTTGCTTAGAATGTGAAAGCTGTGTTATGCATGAATATGGATTGCCTAGGGACAGTGATGATGTTGACAGATCAAAGGGTTCCCTAAAGGGAAGCAAATGTCCCACGTGAGGGTGAAGTTACTACCATGCCATCCCAGAACAGTGGACAGAGATAACTTCAGCAGACATACTTAGTTTGGTAAATTTTTCAATTGACACAGCATCCACAGCCTTTTGGGAGAGAGAATTCCAGATTTCCCCGACATTTTGTGTAAAAAAAAATGCTTCCTGATTTCACTCCTAAACGACCTAACTCTAAATTTAAGATCATGCCCCTTTGTTCTGGATTCCCCCACCAGAGGAAATAGTTTCTCTGGCCCCAATTTTAAAGGTGGGGGTGGGGTATGTTGCGCGTGAGCCTCGAAGCGCGCGACGCACCCGTGGCGTCCGAGGACGTGGAGGCCGAGCTGATCTTAACCACTGGGCCTCATTTCCATTAAACTTCTTGGAGTCTCGCCCAAACCCAGCCAGATCCACTACCTGGTCGGCGGAAGCAGGAATTCAACAGCAGGAGGCCATAACTGGGGACCCGTAGGAACGGTCCCCGCCAGTCAGGCAAGTGGCAATAATCTCTGTTCACAACCTTATCAAATGCCTTCTGGAAGTCCATATAGACAACATTCATAGATATCCCTCTATCCACCTCCTCAAAAAAATTCAACTAGTTTACTCAGGCAAGACCTACCCTTCACAAATCTATACTGACTCTCTTTGAGCAGCTCATACTTGCCCAACTGCTCAGCCACTCTGTCTCTGATGATAGGTTCCAGTAACTTCCACACAACTGACGTTAAACTGACAAGTCTGTAGTTTCCTGGTTTGTCCCTTCCTTCTGTCTCAAATAATGGAGTGAAATTTGCAATTTTGCAATCCAAAAGTATAATTGCCGTATCTACAGAGCTTTGGAAAATGATGACTAACACTTCTGCAATTTCCCCATAAGCTTCTTTTAATACCTTAGGTTGGAAACCACCAGGTCCTGGAGATTAAATAAATTAAGTCCTCGTTCTTTTTAAATGTTTATACCAGGTCTTTCCCGCAATGCCACGTGCTGTCCAGTTATTTCCCACTAGTTATATATAGACCATCAATGAGTTATTGTATTACTGTTGGTTATGAGGGGAATCTGAGTGTTACCAGTATTACTATTAGTTATCGGTGCAATTTCAGTGAGTTACCATTAATTATTGGTGGAATCAAAGTTCCTCCCACCTTTGGTTTCCCTTCTTTGTTGGCTCACGGGCGGTCTCCTGGTTCTCAGAACTTCTCGTGCAACAGCAGCTGGCACGAAACTACGAGCAGAGATACTGAACTGTAGGGGACCCAATCTTTATAAGATGAATGCAATAACAGACGTCACGTAATTAGAACATCTCGTGAGAAAACCTCCAGGAATGCCTCCAACAAGAGTTGGCAACCCTGTGCCCTAGATATCCCCCCATCCTCTCTCCTTTGCTGGCCTTTATGCTCCCAGCGCAGAGCCCAATCAGCATTGGGAGTGCTCTGAGAGGACTTCAGAAAATATTGGAAGGCCCTCTCCCCTCTTCTGTGGCACAAGATGTGCTGGTGGACTTCCAAGCCTCAGCTACTGAATCAATTGAGGAACATCTCCCTTATAATTCACACCTTAGACACAAATATAAAGTACAGAACAAACAATAGAGTCATTATGATGGTAATACTACAAAGGCTACTGATTGCCATTTTCTGCAAATAGTTGTATAAATTTTGCCTCTTGGTCGTAGGCTTCCATTGTCTTAGTTCTTAACAGTGCCTCATACTGGTTCAGTACCTCTCTTATTATTATACGGGCGGCTAATTACCTTCCTTCTGCGTATTTGCAGTTGCCAAATATAAAAAACCTGCACAGGTGAAGTTCCCCACAATCTTGACATTTCTTGTTTGGGTAGTCTTTACAGAGCCTGATGACGGTGGTGGCAATGATTCGACTGTCCAAGGTCAGCTCAGATTCAGATACTTTGTTCTCTGTTCCTCGAACAATGGTAAAAAGCTGACGGTTGCTCAATATCGTAGTTAGATTCAAGTCAGAAACTGAATTGCTGTCAGAGATTTTTCTGCGGAGATCCTCGTAATGCAGAGATCCATTATTAGAACAGAGGATCTTGATGCTGTTCTGACAGAGCTTTGACAGAGACATTTTTTGTCTAAATTTCTGGCAATTCACACTTCCTTAATATGCGAGCTGGGAATCTAGGAAATGAAAGTGAAACTTTAGCTCCGTGTTTTGTTCTCCAGACCAGAATAACATAACTACAATCAACTGACTGTGAACTAGTGTTGCAGTCACCACAGGAGACAGATGAAGGCTGATTCAGTCATGAATGTGCATTTGTTTTAAAGTTTCTTTCCTCCCTTAACGTAATTGACTCATGATGGGGCATGCTTCTATGGACACGAGCAGCCCTACCGTATCTCACCCAAGCTGTCATTCCTCATGGGAGTCTAGGCAGTGAGTGTGGCCAATCTATTTCTTACAAACACCCACACTAGTCTAACATGTGCACTTGTAACAATTTGTCCAGGCTGACATTCCAGTGCAGTACTAAGTGGGGTGCTGCACTGCCGGAGGCGCGGTCATCCGGATGAGACATTAAACCGAGGTCCTGTCTGACCTTTCAGGTGGATGTAAAAGATCCCATGACACCAATCGAAGAAAGCAGGGGAGTTCTCCCAATGTCCTGGCCAATATTTGTCCCTCAATCAACATCAATAAAACAGATTATCTGATTGTTATCACATTGCTGTTTGTGGGAGCTTGCTGTGTGCAAATTGGCTGCCGCGTTTCCTACATCACAACAGTGACTACACTTCAAAAGTACTTCATTGGCTGTTAAGCGCTTTGGAATGTTCTGAGGTTGTGAAAGGCACGATATAAATGTAAGTTCTTTCTTTCCTTCTAACTCAGGGCAGGGTTCTGCGCTATGAATGCCCATCCCTGTTGTGGGGCTTTTGAGATATTATACATAACATCAGAAAAAAAGTAATAGCTGAAATGGCAGGGAATTTTCCAGAAGAAGAAAGACACATTTTAGTATTCTCCTTTAAGTTTATCTGTCAACATTGAAGTGGTGAAGTTGTGAAGTTTGGTCTGGTAGGTGTGTTAGGTGAAAAATTTGTGCTAAGATTCATGATAGCTACACCCAACATTCTTTTACCACATGGGGAAGGAGCAATTTTCTTTGGTATTTGTAGGGAAATCATAAAGAATTTGAGAAGAAATAGTGAACAAAGAAAACCAGTTACTGAGGTTGCTGATCTCGTTTGTGGATTAAAAGAAAAACATCCCCCCCCTGGTGATATAATGGTTCAATGGTTTTTTATACCGTAACCCTAGGACCTGGATTTAAATCTAGCCCAGACTGATGGGGTAAAAGTCTCCTCTCTACTTGCACCAGGAGTCCTATGTGAAATACAATGAAATCTTCTCACTCTTTATGATGTTACTGATACACAGTGACCAGAGAAAATCTTCCGCCATTGTTTGGGCAGGGCAGGGGGAGCTTCTGTTCTCGTTTCAAAGCAGTTCTAGGTGGATATTGATCCAAGACAGACACTATAAAGTAGTGGGAGATTTTAAAAATTGTCAGTCTTCTTCAGATAATTCACAAGGAGCGACGATGTGGGAAGTGGTGCAGTTGGAAGTACTCTGCTGAGGTTGGGATTAATGTACACTGAAGGAAGATTCCGCCCATGCTAGCAAATTGTAAAAGAATTCTAGGATATGCTACGATTTTGCTAGTGATAGCGATACAATGAAATCTTCTCATTCTTTATGATGTTACTGATACACAGTGACCAGAGAAAATCTTCCGCCATTGTTTGAGCAGGGCAGGGGGAGCTTTGAACTTAACCATTGAGCCTGAGATTACTTGATGTAAACATTGGGCTCCTTAAATGGGCAAATGTTCCATTCCCAGAACTAACATCTTTCACCTTGATGAGCACAAGAAGTCACAAAAAAAAACCCTCTCAAGGAGCTATAGTATATTACAACTACTATTATATATTAAAAATTTACATGCACTCTTGCTGCGTAACACTTTCCTCCTGTAACATGCAGCACACTTTTTCTATCATGTTTTTCTTCAAAATTATGTTTCTACTGAGTTTACTTACCTTGAGTCCGACATCACTTGAACTGCAAGGTAGGTAATTTGATCCCAGGCCACCTCCAGCCTAGGTGGTGAGGTGGAGACCAGCTACAGACCTTTCAAGCCTTCCAGCTAAGTTTTATTTAATTTATTTTTTAAAATAATTTTCAAATGTGAACATTTTGAAGCACTGTTCCCCTCACTGTAGGGGCCCCAATTAAGAACATAAGAACTTAAGAAATAGGAGCTGGGGCAGGCCATACGGCCCCTCGAGCCTGCTCCGCCATTCAATAAGATCATGGCTGATCTTCGACCTCAACTCCACTTTCCCACCTGTTCCCCATATCCCTTGATTCCCTTAGTGTCCAAAAATCTATCGATCTCAGTCTTGAACATACTCAACGACTGAGAATGCACAGCCCTCTGGGGTAGAGAATTCCAAAGATTCACAACCCTCAGTGAAGAAATGTCTCCTCATCTCAGTCCTAAATGGCTGACCCCATTTTCTGAGACTAGGCCCCTACTTCTATACTCTCCAGCCAGGGGAAACAGCCTCTCAGCATCTACCCTGTCAAGCCCTCTCAGAATCTTATACATTTCAATGAGATCACATTTCATTCTTCTACACTCCAGAGAGTATGGGCCCATTCTACTCAATCTCTCCTCATAGGACAACCCTCTCATCCCAAGAATCAATCTAGTGCACTTTCATTGCACAGCCTCTAAGGCAAGTATATCCTTCCTTAGATAAGGAGACCAAAACTGTGCACAGTACTCCACATGAAGGCTCATCAAAGCCCTGTACAGTTGCAGCAAGACTTCCTTACTCTTGTACTCCAAACCCCTTGCAATAAAGGCCAATATACCATTTACCTTCCTTGCAGTAGCTGCATGTTAACCTTCTGTGTTTCGTGTACAAGGACTCTGAACACCATCATTTAAAAGTTTTTCACTATTTAAAAAATATTCTGTTTTTCTATTCTTCCTACTAAACTGAACATTTCCCCACATTATACTCCATCTGCCACCATCTTGCCCATTCACTTAACCTGTCTATATCCCTTTGCAGCCTCTTTGCTTCCTCCTCACAGCTTACTTTCCCACCTAGCTTTGTATCGTCAGCAAACTTGGATACATTATACTCCGTCGCTTCATCTAAGTCATTAATATGGATTGTAAACAGCTGAGGTCCAAGCATCGATCCTTGTGGCACCTCACTAGTTACAGCCTGCCAACCTGAAAATGACCTGTTTATTCCTACTCTCTGTTTTCTGTCCATTAACCAATCCTCTATCCATGCTAACATATTACCCCCAACCCCATGAGCCCTCATCTTGTGTAACAACCTTTTATGTGGCACCTTATCGAATGCCTTTGAAAATCCAAATATACTTCATCCATTGGTTCCCCTTTATCTACCCTGCTAGTTACATCCTCAGAAAACTCTAGTGGATTTGTCAAACATGATTTCCCTTTCATAAAATTATATTGACTCTGCCTAATCATATTATGATTTTCTAAGTGCCCCGTTACCATGTCCTCAATAATGGATTCCAGCATTTTCCTGACTACTGATGTCAGGCTAACTGGCCTGTAGTTCCCTGTTTTTTCTCTCCCTTCTTTCTTGAATAGCGGGGTTACATTTGCTACCTTCCAAGCCACTGGGACTGTTCTAGAATCTAGGGAATTTTGGAAGATCACAACCAATGCATCCAAGATCTCTGTAACCACCTCTTTTAGAACCCTAGGATGTAGGCCAGGGGATTTGTTGGCTTTTAGTCCCATTAACTTCATCAGTACTTTTTCTTTACTAATATTAATTACTTTAAGTTCCTCACTCTCATTAGACCCTTGGTTCCCCATTATTTCTGGTATGGTTTTTGTGTCCTCTCCTGTGAAGACAGATAAAAAATATTTGTTTAACATCTCTGCAATTTCCTTATTCCCCATTATAATTTCTCCTGTCTCAGCCTCTAAGGGACCCATGTTTACTTTTGCTACTCTTCCTTTTTATATACTTGTAGAAGCTCTTACAATCTGTTTCCATATTTCTTGCTAGTTTGCTCTCATTGTATTTTCTTCCTCTTTATCAAGTTTTTAGTCACCTTTTGCTGGTTTCTAAAACTCTCTCAATCCTCAGGCTTACTACTGTTCTTGGCAACATTATAAGCCTCTTTTAATCTAATACTATCCTTAACTTCTTTAGTTAGCCATGGATGGATCATTTTTCCCCTGGAGTTTTTATTTCTCAATGGAATGTATATTCATTGAGAATTATGAAATATTTCTTTAAATGTTCGCCATTGCTTATCTACCGCCATATCTTTTAATCTAATTTCCCAATCAACCTTAGCCAACTCACCACTCATACCTATGTAATTGGCTTTGTTTAAGTTTAAGACTCTAGTTTCGGACTTAAGCATGTGATTCGCGAACTCAATGTGAAATTCTATCACATTATGATCACTCTACCCCACAGGATCTCTTACTATGATATTACTAATTACCCCTTTCTCATTACACAAGGCCAGATCTAAAATAGCCAGTTCCTGGTTGGTTCCATGATGTATTGTTCTAGGAAACTGTCTTGAATGCAATCCATGAACTTGTCCCCCAAATTACTTGTGCCAATTTGATTGGTCCAGTCTATATGAAGATTAAAGTCCCCCGCGATTATTGCATTACCTTTGTTACAAGCTCCTCTTATTTCTTGATTAATACTCCGTCCAACAGTATAACTACTGTTAGGGGGGCCGATAAACTACTCCCACCAGTGTTTTCTGCTCCTTGTTTTTTCTTATCTCTACCCATACTGATTCTACTTCCTGATCTTCCGAGGCAAGATCATTTCTCACCACTGCCTTTATGTCATCCTTTATTATCAGTGCTGTCTCCTGTCCTTTTCCATTTTGTCTGTCTTTTCAAAAAGTCAAACACCCTGGAATATTTAGTTCCCAACCTTGGTCACCCTGCAATCACATCTCTGTAATGGCTACTAGATCAAACCCATTTATCTCTATTTGTGCCATTAATTCATCTATCTTGTTATGAATATTTCATGCATTCAGATATAACGCCTTTAATTTTAACATTTTACTATTTTTCCCTGATTTGACCTTATTCACTGATGCACTATTACCGTTAAACTCTCTGAGCTGCATGACACACTTTGCTTATCTTTACCCAAATCGCTACACTGCTCTTTGGCCTTGACTTTTCTCTTTAGATTGATAAACTTACCCTCACCTGAACCCTTCCCCACCCCCCCTTTTTAATTTAAAACCCTATTTACCGACCTAGTTATTCGATTTGTCAGGTCACTGGTCCCATCCCGGTTCAAGTGGAGCCCGTCCCAATGGAACAGCTCCCTCTTTCCCCAGTACTGGTGTCAGTGTCCCATGAATTGAAACTCCTGTCTCCCACACCACTCCTTGAGCCACAAATTTAACTCTCTGATCTGTTTGACCCTATGACAATTTACATGTGGCTCAGGTAGTAATCCAGAGATTATTACCTTTGAAATTCTGCTTATTAATTTGGACCCTGGCTCCTCAAACTCCCTCAGTAAACACTCATTCTTAGTTCTACCTATGTCGTTGGTTCCTACGTGGACCACAACAACTGGATCCTCCCCCTCATGCTCCAAGTTCTTTACCAGCCGTGAGGAGATGTCCTTAACCCTGGCACTGGGCAGACAGTACAGCCTTTGGGCCTCCCGGTTGTGGTTGCAGAGAACAGTATCTATCCCCCTGACTATACTATCTCCTACCATTACCACATTCCTTTTCACTCTCCCCACTTGAATGGCCTCTTGTACCACAGTGCCATGGTCAAATTGCCCATCCTCCATGCAGTTTTTTTTCTCATTCACACAGGTAGCAAGTGCCTCATACTTGTTGGACAAGGTCAAAGGCTGAGGCTCCCTGGGTCCCCATACCTGCCTGACTCGCAGTCACATCCTCCTGTCCCTGACCACTGACTAAATCTAAACTACTGCCTAAGGAGTGTGACTGCCTCCTGGATCAAAGCGTCCAGTTAACTCTTTCCCCCTCCCTGATGCATCGTCATATCTGCAGTTCGGACTCCCGCTCAACAACTCTGAGCTGAAGTTCCTTGAGTTGCAGACACTTACCACAGATGTGGTCACTCGGGATCTCGCTGGTCTCCACCAACTCCCACATGCTGCAGATACGACACACCACCTGCCCTGCCATCTCTATCTAACCTTGTTTTATATATTTAATTAATTAATGTTTTTATTCACTCGATATTTTTACTTTTATTAACTAATTTATCTCGTTTAAATTATTAATTTAATAAAGTAATAGCAAGTTCTAGTTTCCCAGCTCTTAGTTTAAACCACTGCCCTAGCTTAGAATGCAAAAAAAGGGGAATACTCACCAACCAATCACCTACCTGCTGTCCTGTGTCGTCACTCCTTGATTATTTTTTTTGTTTGCTTTTTTTGCTTTTGGTTTCACCCTTTTATAGGGAGTGTCTCAGGTCCACTCTCTCCCACGACTGCTGCAGCCGTCCTCGCCCCTGCTTTTATAGGGAGTGATTCAGGTCCACTCTCTCGCACGACTGCTGCGGCCGTCCTCGTCCTTGCTTTTATAGGGAGTGTATCAGGTCCACTCTCTCGCACGACTGCTGCAGCCGTCCTCGCCCCTGCTTTTATAGTGAGTGGCTCAGGTCCGCTCTCTCGCACTACTGCTGCGGCAGTCCTCGCCCCTGCTTTTATCGTGAGTGGCTCAGGTCCGCTCTCTCGCACTACTGCTGCGGCAGTCCTCGCCCCTGCTTTTATAGTGAGTAGCTCAGGTCCGCTCTCTCGCACGACTGCTGTGGCCGTCCTCACCCCTGCTTTTATAGGGAGTGTCTCAGGTCTGCTCTCTCGCACTACTGCTGCGGCCGTCCTCGCCCATACTTTTATAGGGAGTGTCTCAGGTCTGCTCTCTCGCACTACTGCTGCGGCCGTCCTCGCCCATACTTTTATAGGGAGTGGTTCTTGGGCCTCCCGCTCGGGTCCGCTCTCTCGCGCTAGTTCCCAATGATGCCATCAACCTTCCACTGGCCCACTCCTGACTCTATCAGCCGTTCCATGATCTCCCAGCTTGCTGATTATTGCCTCAAGGTTGGGCCAGTTTGGTTACTCTGCAGCATTAGAGCCTAGGCCATTGTAGTCACCACCCTCTGTTCCCATCCCCCCAACCCCCAAGTTGCCTTCCCTTTTCCCCTGTCGAGCCATGTGACAGAAAAGCGTGCCTAAGAATGGAGTGGAGAGGAGGGCATGGGGCTGAGGGCGAGGTGAGAGAATAGATGGAGCCTAGGAGGGGAGGGGATCAGGGATGAGGATGATATAGGGGATGAATGAGTGGTGGAAAGGGAAGCAATGGGAGTAAAGGGGTGGTAGTAAGAGGAAGTGGTAGGAGAGGAGATGGGGGTGTGACTCTCAGTTGCTCTCTTCTTTCCTTTTGAGTGGCATATTTTTACTGTAATATTAGATACTGAATTAAACACTAAAAACACTAAAAACGCTAAAAACACAATCTATGTATAATATACTAAGACTTTTTCATGTAGAATGCACTTCCTGCACACATTAACCTGTTTCACAATATTTCAGTCACACCTTTATTTCCATCATGACCATATGTCAACACTAGATTTCATACATCTTTTACATAGAATTACAGAGCCCATAGCACAGAAACAGGCCATTCGGCCCACCTGGTCTATGCCAGCGTTTATGCTCTACACGTGCCTCCTCCCACCTCTCTTCATCTAACTCTATCGGCATATCCTCCTATTCCTTTCGTCCTCTATACATCGATGCTTTTCGCCTCAACTACTCCTTGTGCGAGCGAGTTCCACATTCTTACCACTCTTTGGGTAAGGAAGTTTCTCCTGAATTCCCTATTGGATTTATTGGTGATTATCTTATATTTATGGCCCCTAGTTCTGGTCTTCCCCACAAATGGAAACATCTTCTCTACGTCTAACCTATCAAACCAATTCAGAATCTTAAAGACCTTGATCAGGTCACCCCTCAGCCTTCTTTTTTCTGGAGAAAAGAGCCCCAGCCTGTCCTGATAAATATATCCTCTCAGTTCTGGTATCATCCTTTTGAATCTTTTTTGGACCTTCTCCAGTGCCTCTATATTCTTTATATAATATGGAGACTAGAAATGTGCACAGTGCTACAAGTGTGGTCTAACCAAGGTTCTCTACAAGTTTAACATAATTCTCTGCTTTTCAATTCTATCTCTCTAGAAATGAACCTGTGATTGGTTTGATTTTTTATGGCCTTATTTACCAGTATCGCTACTTTCAGTGATTTGTATACCTGTACCCCTACATCCCTTTGCACCTTTACGCCATTTAAACTTTTATTATCCAAGCCATATATGGCCTCCTTACATCTCACACTTATCTATATTGAAATTAAATTGCTAATTACATGCCCATTCTGAAAGTTTATTAATGTCTTCTTTTATTTTGTCACAACCTTCCTCACTATTTACTATACTCCCCAATTTTGTGTCGTCCGCAAATTTTGAAATTGTACTTCCAATTCCCGATTCCAAATCGTTTATGTAAATTGTGAACAGTGGTCCCAGCATCGATCCTTGTGGAACACCATTTCCCACTTTTTGCCAGTCTGAGTAGCTACCCTTAACCCCTACTCCCTGTCTTCTGTTCTGTAGAAAACTTGATATCCATTTTGCTACTTGTCACCTGACTCCACTTGCTCTGACCTTAGTCATGAGTTTACTATGTGGTACCTTATCGAAGGCCTTTTGAAAATCCAAATATATCACAGCTACTAAATTACCCTTGACTACTCTTTCTGTTGCTTCTTCAAAGAATTCATTAAGATTGGTCAAGCATGACCTTCCCTTTTGAAATCCGTGCTGACTATTCTTTATTATATTTTCGTTTTTTAGATGTTTTTCTGTTACATCTTTAGGTAAAGATTCCATTACCTTTCCTACCATTGACGTTAAGCTAACTGGTCTATAGTTCCCTGCACTTGTTCTAAATCCCTTTTTAAATATAGGAATAATATTAGCTGTCCGCCATTCCTCTGGCACGATTCCCTTTTCTAATTAATTTTTATATATATGTAATAGTGCTTCTGCTATATCTTCCCTAACTTTTTTAAAGATGCACGGATGTAATCCATCCGGACCAGGGGTTTTACCCTCTCTAAGTTTGATCAGTTTATCAATTATCCCCCCCCCCTTTCTATCTTAAATGTCTATATCTTTTTTGATCATCTTCTCTAGTATAAAACTTAGCCGGCTTCCTAACACTAGGTGGCACTGCTGCACTTCCTGGTCATGGCTCCTAGACACACCCACCCATTGTTTTTTAACCCACTCCCCTCAGCCTGATATTCGGGCAGTAAGATACCACACTCTACCCTGCTCCTCTTTTCCCTGGCTTTGCACTTGCTTAAAAGCTGGTCATCTCTCTCATCTTCTAGTTCTGATGAAAAGTCATTGACCTGAAATGTTAATTCAGTTTCTCAATCCACACATGCTGCCTGACTTACTGAGTGTTTCCAGCATTTTCTGTTCTTATTTCAGATTTCCAGCATCTGCAGTATTTTGCTTTTCCCAAATCTTTCACCACTGAACTTTTACCACTCACTTGCCACCAACCTCTTCATTGCCCAACTCTTTCCTCCCCTAATGTTTCATACCTGCTCACCACTCAGCTCAAACTGCACAGCCTATTCCCATCTGACTGTCACTTATCCAATTTCACACAGATTTCAACCAGCATTGAAACTGACTGATACAAATATTAAATTCTATAAATATTTTACCATATAAATCAATCTCTTGTGGGGTTGAACATGGGGAATCAAGACCAAATGTAGGTGAAGTGGGGTTAACCACCAATTGGGAGGCTGCCAATTCGCTATCACCCCAAAATTACCCCAATTTAGTCACCACAAATTAGTAGCCCTGATAATGCATTATGGATTATGTTGCATGAAATCCATGGTACCAAATTACCATAAGTAAGGCCACAGGAGATCTGCTGGTAATATATTAAAACTCTTGCAAAGGCATGTACTCCTTGTATACATTCCTCTTACTGCTTGTGTCATGATTTTCAGTTGCTCCTATATTCCTGTCAAGACCATATGTCAACAGCAGCTGGATTTAACCGATATAAAATTAAACTGATTATGTATAATATAATATAATCAGTCAAACTTCACTATAACTAATCTTGTGTGACCGGTAGAAAAGATCATTAGATCAGGGAGCTCACTATAGTAGGGTTTGGCGGTTTGCTGCATCACAAAAATGAAAAAATGAACAATTTAAATTGAACATCATTTTGTAAAACAAACTATACAACATAAATTGTTTCATATTATGTGTTCTTCTCTCAGTGCATGCTGTTTCTATCTTGTTAACCAGTCCCAAAAGATCCTCAGTTCCAGATAATGAGTGTGTGAAATGTTGTGATTGCCTTTCTGAACTTATCCAGTCAAGCGATAGCCGATTCTGTGCCTTCCTCGTCCTCAGACATTTCCTCATCCTTTCCCTGGCTAAATATCACTGATTCAATAATGTCCTCATTGCTCATAGCTGCTCATGTAGGGGCACTTAGATTTTTTTTAAACCACCGTCCATGCAATCTATCTCCTCTTTTAGTAGGAATGAATGCATACATCATGCAGGATTCATACAATTGGTTCTCTTTCAATTAGCTTCAGTTTGAATTCTTTTGTTATATCTGGGTCAGTCCAGGTAGATCCTGCTTAAGTGTTTGTTGCAGATGGGCTGCTTGCCATTGAAAAAAATCAGGTCTTACCGTTAGAATCATTAAAACCAGAGATTCGTTATAGGCAGGGTTTGTTATAATAAATATGGTATCATTTCACTGCTAGGTTATAGTCCAACAGCTTTATTTGAAATCAACAAGCTTTCGGAGCTTTGCTCCTTCATCAGGTGAAGTGAAGAGTTGCATAAAGGCACAGCACATATAGTCAGAGAACAATGCCTGGTGATTACAGATAATCTTTCTAACTGCCCTTTATCACACCTCGGCAGAGAGATAATCACAGCAATCAAAGGAGTGTTCAAACAGGTTAGTCAGGGAAACATTACATCCAAGAATACTGAGGTGGGGTCACCAGGGGTCAAATGTAGCAGATGCTGGGGTTTGTATTAAAAACAGATAACTTTTTTTTGCTGGAAATCGCAGCAGGTCCGGCCGCATCTGTGTATGGAGAACAAGCCAACTACGACTCGAGTCTGAATGACTCTACGTCAGGTGGGGTTACATGTAGCGTGACATGAACCCAAGATCCCGGTTGAGGCCGTCCTCATGGGTGCGGAACTTGGCTATCAATTTCTGCTTGACGATTTTGCGTTGTCGTGTGTCTCGAAGGCCGCCTTGGAGAACGCTTACCCGAAGATCGGAGGCTGAATGTCCTTGACTGCTGAAGTTGAGAATCCTTAGGCTTAGGGACCCTAAAAGAATGCTGACATTACCCCTTGCTAAATAGCTCACGACCACTGTATTGCAACATGCTGAGAGTAGAACAATAGAACAATGTGCTTCATTCATTACAAAGTATCCTGTTATCAAGTCACCTGCACTGTTAGGACATAAGTTCAAGGGTCCGGTTGAGTTGTTTACTGGACATTGTGCAACTGGAACATTCTGTGGTTTAGAGATGACTGTCTTGTTGAGTTGTTTACTGGACATTGTGCAGCTGGAACAGGTGTGTTCGAGTCAGTGTTTGCTGAACCAGACTGAGGGAAAAGAATCCAGATCATCATTTGGTGTCAGAAGTGGGATCTCAACGGTCGATCACCGAGAGTTCGCGGAATAAGAGGCGGATCGTCTCGGACACGGAGGAAGGAGAGGGCGCCCCGATGTGAGTAAAACTTTCTTTTACTACTTCAGCTTTCCTAAATCCGTTAAGTCTGACGACGGATCGTCCAATCGCTAACCCTCGTCTGGCGTCCTTACGAGATCCAGGTCAGTCTGGCGAACACCGGAAGAAACAGAAAGTAGGTCAGTGATTATACATCACTGAAGGTCAGCATAGTCTGAGGGTCAGCATAGTCTGAGGGAAAAAGTGAGCTCAAGTGTTGCGCATATACAGCGGTCTTAATTGTTTAACTGTTTAAAGAGACGGGATGGGTAATTGTTTAGATACCACTAATGAGCCAGGTAGTGCCTTGCAGACTCTTTGTGAACAATATCCGGACAAAGCGATTAAATTTAGACAACTATCAGGGGAACTGAACAAGGAATTAGGGAATGGTCAGTGGCCACTGGGAGGAACTAAAAATCTAGATGTAGTCAAAAAGGCTCAAGAAATAATTTGGACAACTAACAGGGGTACCACGACTAAGGATCTAATTGGCTTATGGAGAAAATATTGTGAGGAGTTAAGGGAAGCTTCGTTGTTAGCCAGCTGGCAGGACAACGCCCTGAAATTAGGAATAGGACTCACGGAGGGAGGCATGCTTAAATCAGCAGCAGTACTGAGGAAGGAGTGTGCACAAGAGAAGCGTGCCAAACAGGAGTCTGCAAAGACCCTGGGCAAAACCGGTGAAACAGAGAAAAGTGGGCTACGTAGCTCAATGGCTGGCCTTGCCTTGGTTGAGGGAGACGATGATGATTTAGATGAATGGACCCATAGGTGTCCGGCGGCACCCCCAGCCCCTATTGCCCCTCCACCGTACGTTAACATTTACCCACAGATAGGTCCTGATCCAACTGTGTTTATTCCCCCTCCGGTCCCTCACGAGACCGTGGCGGCTATTTTCTCTGCACCTACCGGTACGGTTCAGGTTAACAACCCCTCGCCTGCTCCAGCAATAAGGCAACGTCACAGAAGTCCCCAGTACACTGACCCAATTGGCTGGCATACCCGGAGTAAGACCAGAGACCCATCACCCCCACCCTCTAGCCCCCCACCCATCCCACCTGGCCTGAGGAGACGGAGAAATCAGAGGCAACTGACCCAAAATCAGGAAATGGGCAATTATAGAGACCGACGTAGTGAGACTTCAGAAGAAGAATTATCCTTATTGGACCCAGACTCTGATACTGAGTCATCAGTCAGGACTAAGGCAATCCCTCGGCAGTTACCAATGAGGCAGATGCCTAACCCCGCTTTTAACCCAGCTAACGCCGTGGCAGCCGGCAGCCCCCGAACAATAGATGTGTATTGCCCATGGAAACCCAACGAAATAATGGCCATTCTAACCGGGATGCCGGATAGAAAGAAATCACCTACCTCATTTGTAGACTTCCTTCGGACCACCATTTCCGTTTATAATGCGGAATCAAGAGACTTGTGGGCATTAGTACGGCGAGTTTTAACCCCTGCTGAGCACGCAAGATTCTTGGCTAACTTGCAGTTTGCAGATCACGCTGCATTGGCAAACCATAATGCACAGAATGATGCTCACGAACGGGCTATACTTACCGCCTTAACCACCACCCTACAAAAGCCGATTGACATATCCAAGGTCTTAGATCCCAAACCTAAGAGGGGTGAGGGAGCAGAGGAATTTCTAGAAAGATTCTTCTCCGAGGTATATCGGAGTCAGTCAGGAGATACAAACTATCAGGATGGAGCAAACTCGCCACAATACTGTGCTATCCTGATAAGCTGCCTACCGACTCAGGTCTCTGAAGCAATTAAGACTAACAATATGGACTGGTCCGACAACAGTCCCAGGCAGATGGCTAGGGCAGTAAAATACTACTGGAAAGAAAGTAAGAATCAGGAAAATCAACCGCAGGTCAAAATCAAAGCTGAGTATGTGATGAAAAAGGAAGAGCGGAAACCCACCCCAGATAGAGTAGGATACCAAATGGAACCCCAGTATTGTGTCCCAGGATGGGTTGATGGACAAGGGTACGGGTATGTTAGACACCCTAACGGACCAACTTCCCCTAATTATAGCCCTCCCTACGCTCCCCCGAGACATAGCTTCGACACTAGAAGAGGAGGAGGGAGACAAGCAGGGTCAGACGCCTGTTTCAACTGTGGTCAGCAAGGCCATTGGAGCAAGGAATGTCCCTCCCGTAAACAAGGAAGAGGGGGCTATATGCAAGGACAACAGCGGGGAGGTTGGCAAGGGAATCGAGGACGAGAAAGATATACGGACTTTTCCCAGAATAATCCATTTCCCCAAGTACTGACTAGCCAACCTTGTAGTAAGCGGGATCCAGCCAGAACAGGAGCCTGTTCTATTACTAACAATTGGAGGATACCAGTACACATTCCTAGTAGACACCGTAGCAACTATGTCATCCGTCCGGTCGGAGCTCAATCTCCCTGAGTCCGGGGAAAAGCAGAGTCTGTCTGGTTTTCAAGGACAAGTGTGCCAATACCCAATATCAGAACCAGTTGAGGTACAATTTCAGAATGAATCCGTAAAACACGAATTTGTAATTACCCATGGATTAGACTGTAATCTCATGGCTAGAGACCTGTTATGTGCATTCCGACTGAAAATCGAGTGTGGGAACGAAGGAATAACTGTGCAACCATGGGCCCCTAAAATACAATGTTGCGTCTCCATTACCCCACAATGGTGGTCTCTGGACTTGAGAGACGAAGGTCCTCTTCATGTAACCTTGGCCTATGATAGGAGTGGGAGAAATAAGGAATTGGAGAACTTTTACCTAAACTATGTAGGAACGGAATGGGATGTTATCCGCCGAGCTATGGTTATAGGACCAGAAGGAAGAGCAGAGCATGTTGAGGTCCCCTCGGAGTTGTGGAGGGAACCAACCACCGCAGGCTATGTCACTCGGTGCGCTGCAAAGACAATGGGATGGGACCAGGGGTCCTTTGAAATAAAGGGAGCCCCACATGTCACTAGGGAAGTGAATTTCCCCTACCATGCAAAAGATCTAGGACCCATGGTGAGACAGGCAGTCGAACAAGCTGACCCAGATAGCCGGCAGGAGCAGACCCTGTCAGGCGGCCGAACTATCCTGTTCTACCCAACACCAAAGGTCACTCGGGCACAGTTGCACCACCACGTGGGGAAGGACAAACCAGAATACGTTAATCCGCAAGTGTGGGCAGAGGATCCCACACAGGTAGGATGCGTTAAAATGACTCCCATCCACATCGCTCTGCAGGAAAATGTTGTACTACCCTCCATACGACAGTATCCCCTGAAACAACAGGCAATACCAAGCATTGATAAGCTGATCATGGGACTACTAAGAAAAGGAATTCTGGTTACATGTCAGTCCCCGTGCAACACGCCCATACTTGCAGTTCTAAAACCAGGAAAGCCATACCAGTACAGACTAGTACAGGACTTACGATCTATCAATGCTATTGTACAACCGTTCCATGCGCTAGTACCTAATCCAGCTCACATTCTGGCCCAAGTCCCCGCGCAAGCAAAAATCTTTGCAGTAGTCGATCTACAACGTGCCTTCTTCACCTTGCCATTGGAACCATCAAGTCAGTACCTCTTTGCCTTTACTTACGAGGGACAACAGTATACGTGGACCCGCTTACCACAAGGCTTTGTTAACTCTCCAACGTTATTTTCTAGGTGCCTACAGGGACAGTTGCAGACCTTAGCCTTAAAACATGGGTCCGCACTAGTCCAGTATGTGGACGATTTACCGATAGCTAGCCCTGATGAACAGAGTAACCGAAAAAACACTGCCCAACTGCTAAATCACTTATCCTTGCTAGGGTACATAGTATCTCAATCAAAGGTACGGGTGGCCCAACAGAAGGTTAAGTTTCGTGGCGTCATGCTCTCAGCAACCGAGCGGAGCCTAGAAAAGAACAGGGTTGAACCCATCTGCCAATTCCCTGTACCTTGCACTGCAAAGGAGGTCTGGCAGTGGATGGGAATGGTCAACTATTGTAGACAGTGGATACCCAATATTGCAGTGGAAACCAAGCGGCTAACGCCATATACTAGTATAGAGGGTGAGTTCCAACTAGACCCTGATGCCGTGGAAGCATTTGAAAGGTTGAAGAAAGCCTTGTTACAAGCCCCCGCCCTGGGAAGACCCTTATATGACAGACCGTTTCAGCTTTACTGTACTATCCTTACAGACTGCTCAACAGCCGTCTTGACTCAGAAGCATGGGGACAAACATAGACCGGTGGCGTACTACTCCTCAAAATTAGATCCAGTAGCCTTAGGACATCCCTTCTGTACCCAGATTCTGACCGCTATTTATAATAGCTTACAATCGGCTGCCAATTTGACTCTACAGCAAGATATCACGGTATATAGTTCGCACTCGGTAACAGCACTGTTGGGACAATTGCAGACCCAACACCTTACCATGGCCCGACAAAATAAGTATGAAATTTATCTACTGAACAACCCAAAAGTGCAGTTTAAACATTGTACTACCATCAACCCAGCATGCTTTCTTACAGAACCACCACAGGAACAAACGGATCCAGGACATGATTGTTTATCTCTGATCAGGGAGGATGCCTCAGTAAGGGACGATCTATCTGACACCCCAATAAAGGACCCGGATGTAACCATGTACGTGGATGGGAGTGCATCTATCGGCCCCCTAGGAGAGAGACTTTCAGGGTATGCAATAATAGATCACGATGGCAATACTGTAGAATCAGCAGCCTTTGAGCTCCCCTATTCCGCGCAACAGGCGGAACTGTTTGCCCTGATAAGAGCTTGTGTCCTTGGGAAAGACCAAAGGGTTAATGTGTACACAGATTCAAGGTATGCTTTCAGAGTGGTTCACGACTTCGGACAATTATGGAAAAACAGAGGGTTTCTGACTTCTGCAGGCAGGCAGATTTCCCATCAGAAACTAGTCTCAGATTTATTACAAGCCCTCATGCTACCAAAACAGATCTCTGTCATGAAATGTTCTGCACATACGACAGGACAAACCCCAGTAGATATAGGGAATAGATATGCTGATCAGGAAGCTAAGGAGGCGTCCCAGAAACAGAGGGTGGTTGTCTCTAGAATGATGAGTCAGACTAAAAGCACAAACCAAAGCAAGTCTCCCTCGGAAATACCAATGCCAACCATCCAAGACGTCATTAAATTACAGGAGGACGCTCCTGACTTAGATAAACAATTGTGGAAACAACTTGGTTGTACTTGTGACTGTGTATCTAAATTATGGGTCACCCCTGCGGGGCAGACTTGTATGTCAGAAGAATTAGCATTATGGGTTATTGAATGTGTACACTTTGCAACTCATTGTGGTGCCAAGGCTACTAGTGACACGTTACTGGCCACATGGTGGCATCCTAGGTTGCAAGCCCTAGCTCAGGGCATCAGTAGTCGTTGCCTCATTTGTCAACAACACAACCCTGGGAAGGGAATGCCTTGTGAATGGGGAAAAACCCATTTGCCTGAAGGTCCCTTTGAGACCCTCCAGATGGACTACATTGAGTTGGAGAGATGTCAGAGTTATAAATATGTTCTGGTCATTGTTGATGTATTTAGTAAATGGATAGAGGCCTATCCGACTACGGATAACAAAGCCTCCACGGTTGTAAAAGTCCTGATGAAAGAGATCATCCCTAGGTATGGAATTCCAAATCAATTAAGTTCAGATAATGGCCCTCACTTTGTGGGTCAGGTAAACAAGGAATTTTGCACCCAAATGGGCATCAAACAACAGCTACATTGTGCCTACAGGCCACAGGCCGCTGGTTTGGTCGAACGTGCTAATCAGACGTTAAAGAATAAACTGGCTAAACTGCAGGCAGAGACAGGTGCTAACTGGCTCAAACTTCTCCCTGTAGCCTTATTCCAGATACGTACTACCCCGGCCGGTGCAGCAAGGCTAAGTCCAGCTGAAATTATATATGGTAGGCCTCTCAAGACCCCATGGAACCAGAACGTTCCGAAAACCGTCCACTTTCACCACATGACGACAGAAATGACTAACTATATTTTGTCACTAACCAAGGTATTGAGAAGCCTCCACTCCCGGGTACGAGCCACCTACGTCAAACTTCCTACTATAGCCAGTCCATCTAAAATCGAGCCCGGAACGTACGTATTGATCAGGAATTGGACAAGGAAAGGACTGGAGCCCTATCAAGTCCTACTCACCACCCCTGCTGCTGCTAAAGTAGAGGGGAAGAGCACTTGGGTTCACCTCCACCACTGTAAAACTATCAGTATAACTTAAAATGCTAACTTCTCTTTTCTTCCAAGAAATCTTCCCTATACAGGCGTGTCGTGACCAGCCATGAGGGCCTTGCTATGGATCTTCTGCCTTGGACTCTTGCCGACCCTGGGAGTAACCAGAAAAAGAACATGCCGACAGGACCAGCCTGAACGCATACACCATCTATGCCAAGGAGACGTACTTCGGTGCAACGATGATGACCCAGAAGGATTCGGAAAGTGGGACGTCACCCGGATAGACGGATGTACCAGGCTCCTGAGGCAGCCCCACCATACACTAGAGTTGGGAGGTCGATTAGATGGCGGTCTGCCGTGTCATTGGACTGAATAAAGTAGATGTGACCGAGTACGAGGCCCTACCAAGAGGGGACCAGGGACTGATGTACTGATTGGTTATCATGGAATGATAAAAGGAGGGAATGAGAATCCTTAGGCTTAGGGACCCTAAAAGAATGCTGACATTACCCCTTGCTAAATAGCTCACGACCACTGTATTGCAACATGCTGAGAGTAGAACAATAGAACAATGTGCTTCATTCATTACAAAGTATCCTGTTATGTCCTAACAGTGCAGGTGACTTGATAAGATCAAGGGTCCGGTTGAGTTGTTTACTGGACATTGTGCAACTGGAACATTCTGTGGTTTGGAGATGATTGTCTTGTTGAGTTGTTTACTGGACATTGTGCAGCTGGAACAGGTGTGTTCGAGTCAGTGTTTGCTGAACCAGACTGAGGGAAAAGAATCCAGATCATCAAAGTGTTCCCCGACTGGGAGGGAACCCTCCTGGCTGGCGATTGTTGTGCGGTGTCCGTTCATCCGTTGTCGCAGTGTTTACATGGTCTCGCCAATGTACCATGCTCCAGGGCATCCTTTCCTGCAACGTATGAGGTAGACAACATTAGCCGAGTCACAGGAGTATAAACCATGTACCTGGTGGGTGGTGTCCTCTCGTGTGATGGTGGTATCTGTGTCGATGATCTGGCATGTCTTGCAGAGGTTACCATGGCAGGGTTGTGTGGTGTCGTGGACGCTGTTCTCCTGAAAGCTGGGTAATTTGCTGCGAACGATGGTCTGTTTGAGGTTAGGTGGCTGTTTGAAGGCGAGTAGTGGAGGCGTGGGGATGGCCTTAGCGAGGTGTTCGTCGTCATCAATGACATGTTGAAGGCTGCGAAGAACATGGCGTAATTTCTCCACTCTGGGGAAGTACTGAACGACGAAGGGTACTTTGTTGGTTGTGTCCCGTGTTTGTCTTCTGAGGAGGTCAATGCGATTTTTCGCTGTGCCCGTCGGAACTGTCGATCGACGAGTCGAGCATCATATCCCGTCTTTCAGCGTCTGTAGGTATCCATCGCGTTCCTCCTCGTCAGTGCAGATCCTGTGTATTCGCAGGGCCTGTCCATAGGGGATGGCCTCTTTGACGTGGTTAGGGTGGAAGCTGGAAAAGTGGAGCATCGTGAGGTTGTCCGTGGGCTTGCGGTAGAGTGAGGTGCTGAGGTGCCCATCTTTGATGGAGATTCGTGTGTCCAAGAATGAAACCGATTCTGAGGAGTAGTCCATGGTGAGTTTGATGGTGGGATGGAACTTGTTGATGTTATCGTATAATCTCTTCAGTGATTCTTCGCCGTGGGTCCATTGGAAGAAAATGTCGTCGATGTATCTGGTGTATAGCGTTGGTTGGAGTTCCTGTGCAGTGAAGAAGTCGTGCTCGAACTTGTGCATGAAAATGTTGGCGTATTGGGGTGCGAATTTGGTCCCCACGGCTGTTCTGTGTGTTTGGGTAAAGAACTGGTTGTCGAAGGTGAAGACATTGTGATCCAGGATGAAGTGGATGAGTTGTAGGATGGCGTCTGGAGATTGGCTGTTGTTGGTGTTGAGTACTGAGGCTGTTGCAGCGATGCCGTCATCGTGGGGGATACTGGTGTAGAGTGCCGAGACGTCCATCGTGGTGAGAAGTGTTCCTGGTTCAACTGGTCCGTGGGTGCTGAGTTTTTGTAGGAGGTCTGTAGTGTCGTGACAGAAGCTGGGGGTTCCCTGTACGATGGGTTTCAGGATGCCCTCGACGTATCCAGAGAGGTTCTCACACAGGGTTCCGTTGCCTGATACAATAGGACGTCCGGGTGTGTTGGCTTTGTGTATCTTTGGGAGGCAGTAGAAGTCTCCCACGCGGGGCGTACGTGGGATGAGAGCACGTAGGATGCTTTGAAGGTCTGGATCGAAGGTCTTGATCAGTTTGTTGAGCTGGTGGGTGTGTTCTTTGGTCGGATCTGCGGGTAACCGTCTGTAGTGTTCCTGGTTGTCCAGTTGTCGGTATGCTTCTTTGCAATAGTCCGTTCTGTTCTGTATGACGATGGCTCCTACTTTGTCTGCTGGTTTGATGACGATGTTGCGGTTGGTCTTGAGAGCGTCGATGGCGTTGCGTTGTGCTCGGGTGACATTCTGGACTGTCTTGTGAGTGCGGCTGATGAATCTGGCTTTGACGCATCTCCTGACAGCTTGAGCATATATGTCAAGCTTAGAGCAGCGACCCTCTGGGGGGTCCAATTTGACTCTTTCTCCTTCGGTTGCTGTAACGCGGATCCCTCTGTCTGCTGTTCCGGATCGTTGATTGTCTCATTGGGTTCGCTGCTGATATCTTGGGATTTGTGGAAGAATTCCCGGAGCCTCATTCTCCTGATGAATTCCTCTGTGTCCACCGTGAGACCGATGGGGTCCATTTTGGTGGTGGGACAGAAATTGAGCCCTCGGCTGAGAACTTTGATTTCGTCTGGTTGAAGGCTGTGGTCAGACAAGTTGACGATGGACTTCCCTGTGGTTGCAACCATGGTACCGGGGGAGGCTTGGTTGCTGCTGATAGTGATGCTGAGTTTCTCAAGCTTCCTGCTCTTGGTTTTCATGTAGGCAGCATAGTTCCGTTGCCTCGTCTGTTTGGCGGTGTCTCATAGCTGGTTTGCTGTGTCCTGAGCACAGGTTGAGAGCATGGACTCTATCTTGGTTTCGAGGTTGTGGCGTCTGCTGTAGAGCTGGTGTACGAGATGGTTGCGGAGTGTGCGAGAGGTACGAAGGCAGTGTCTCTCAGCGTAGTCTGTGTTGTATGTCGACTTGAGTGGGTTCGTGATCTATAGTCCTTTCGGGATCTTGTCTGCTTTCTTGCAGCTCTGTAGAAACTTGATCGCAGCAGGTCCGGCCGCATCTGTGTATGGAGAACAAGCCAACTACGACTTGAGTCTGGATGACTCTACGCCAAGTTCCGCACCCATGAAGACGGCCTCAACCGGGATCTTGGGTTCATGTCACGCTACATGTAACCCCACGTAGAGTGACGTAGAGTCATCCAGACTCAAGTCGTAGTTGGCTTGTTCTCCATACACAGATGTGGCCGGACCTGCTGCGATTTCCAGCAAAAAAAAGTTATCTGTTTTTAATACAAACCCCAGCATCTGCTACATTTGACCCCTGGTGACCCCACCTCAGTATTCTTGGATGTAATGTTTCCCTGACTAACCTGTTTGAACACCATCCACTCCTTTGATTGCTGTGATTAGCTCTCTGCCGAGGTGTGATAAAGGGCAGTTAGAAAGATTATCTGTAATCACCATGCATTGTTCTCTGACTATATATGCTGTGCCTTTATGCAACTCTTCACTTCACCTGACGAAGTAGCAAAGCTCCGAAAGCTTGTGATTTCAAATAAAGCTGTTGGACTATAACCTGGTGTTGTGCGACTCCTTACATTTGTCCACCTCAGTCCATCACCGGCATTTCCACATCATAATTTCACTACATTTAACTTTCATTCTATCCAACACTAGGTGGTACTGTTGCTCCTCCAAACTTCATTGTCTACACTTCTTCTAGGTAGCTCTGCAGCCTAAAAAGGTAAATTTTTATTCTATCTTAAAATTATAAATAAAATTTTAATTTAAAATGTCTGTTTTCTTCTTCCCATTCAATTTTCTATTCCCATTCTGCTCCCAAGTTTTTGCTCGGTCTCCTTCCTGCTCTGTCCCACTAAATTGTTGCTGGGACCTAAAGGCCTACTCTTATGTTTTGTCCTGCTCTACTCACAGCCCCACCTCCTGACTCTGGAAGAATATTTCTGGTGCACTCTCCTTGCTGTCCGGGCCGCATTTCGGTCCACTGTAAAATGGCTGCTTGGGCAGAGAAGCTTGCTCCTATTCTGTTTCCCCCTTTCCCAGACTAAGAAGTCACTCAGTCTGAGCTTCCCTTTCCCCTCCATACCCTGTACTTCAAAAGCCTATACTTGGCATTAACAAGGAACTGGCTTTTGAAGTGTAAAGGCAGGATTAATTTAATGGCTCCCCCACAACTTTATTCAAACAAGTTTCCATTTTAAAAAAAAAAGTGGGCCTTTCCCAAAAATCACACCCCAAATTTCAAAAAAACTGTTTTCTGTTATGGCCAAGGGCAGGCTTTTGAACTGCAGGGCTGAATTCTCTTTAGAGATTCCCCACAACATTGAGAGAGCCATATCATTTACAATGCAAATATTTTAAATAACAGCCTTCCTCAAAGTGAGGGAGTGGAATTGAAGACTTACAGCTAAGATTTTGCTCCCATATTCTATGCATAAAGAACATCTACTTCCACTTCAGTAAGGTTGACCAACTGTGCACCTACCTCATCCCATCATACGTGTCTTTCATCTCCAGGCTCTATTGCTCCAATGCTGTTTGGCCAACACCCATCCTCCACACTCTAAAAACTTCAGCTCATCAAAAACTCTGCTGCTTGTATACTATCCCCACCAAGTCCCATTTGTCCATCACTTCTGTCCTTCCTGACCTACATTGGCTCTTGGCCCCCATATGCTTCAAATTAAAAATTCTTATCCTTGTAATTAAATCCCTCTATAGCCTTACCCCTCCCCATCTCTAACCTCCACTATCTTGTATTTATCCTCCAATTCAAGCTCATTATGGTCCTCCCCTCCAAGCTCATTATGGTCCTCCCCTCATCTCTAACTGCTCTCTTACTGAAGAAGTACTAAATGTATTTCTTCTTCTTGTTTTGCATCTGCAGCTATTCTTTTTTTCACATCTCTCTTTGCCCCTCTAATCAATGTTTCTACATGTATCTATAGTCATCCCAGTGAACCCCATCCTTTATCTCCCTGCAGGCTTACCCATCACTCTGTCCTTGCTGACCAACATCATCTCCCAATTTTCTAATGCCTCAAATTTAAAATCTCATGATTAAATCCCTCCATGGAGCCATCTGCACCCATCTCTCTTATCTCCTCCAGCCCACCAGCACCGCCCCCACCCCCCACACCAAACTCTCCATTCTTCTTACTCTGGCCTCTCGTGCATCCCACCATCCCTTCACCCCACTATTGTCACCTGTGCCTTCAGGCCCCACACTCTAGAATTCACTCCCTAAACCCTTAAGACCCTCTTTAAATTCCAAGTCTTTGACCAAGCTTTTGGTCACTCCTAATCTCTCCTCCTTTGTGTTGGCATCCATTTCATCTCTTGTGCCTTTAAGCACGTTGGGATTTTTTTTTACAACATTAAATGCTGCTATACAAATACAAGTTGTTGAAACATATGGCAATAGTAACAACACTGTCAGGGGAGTGTTAAATAGATAGGAACAGCATGTTAAACTTCACTAGCAGTATTCTGTGCAGATGCAGTAACATTGAAGTGCAACTCACATTTCCAGAACGAACATGGAGGTCATAATCTGGAGAGCCTGCTTTATCTCCATTAGTGCTCAAATGGGTTAACTCTGGCACAGCGTGGACCATCCACATGAAACCTATTGATCTGCATAGCATGGCTATATTGAGTCCAGGAGCAAGAAATCGATTTTCTGTACAGCCTTGCACATATGCTTGCAATATGAGCTTTGCAAAAAGCATTGAAGCAGTCTAATAGACCTAAACTTGAGCATTCCCAATCTCCCACCAGTTATCCCAACCATCCTCACCACTTTTTTCTAACGTAGATTAGTTGCAGTCACTTATGTTGAATCTACTTATGGGCTAAAGCTACAATAAATGTTAATATGATTCTATAGGTGCACAGTGTGCGGTAACAGATGCTCCTTTCCGAGTGCATAATCTGGCATAAAAATGATTATCAGCATGACAGGAATTGATCACACTTGACATAAAAACACAAGATTTGCTGCAGATAACGTTTAATTAGAAAATATATTAGGCACATCATCTATCCAGATTTACAGAGTACAAAATTATCCACAGAAGACAGTGAGAAATTTACATCCCTTCACATATACTTTTTATTTAAAAAAAATCAAGTCCCTTTTAGTAATCTCAACAGCAGTTATTTTTTTTTCAAATCCTCACCATCTTCTCCTAACCCCATCAGCAAGTACATACAAGTTTCACACAATGCCTCACAAAACATTTATTTAAGGCTCTCTCTGCAACAACAGCATTTCTTAACCTCTGGCATAACAATAAGATAGAATTTTGAACGCAGAGCTTTAAGCAAAAGTTCTTCAAAACAGTATGCACAATTTCATAAAACGATCAGGTTAAGAGCCTTGGTTTCCAACAAGATCCCGATAGGCTATTGGCAGGGGATAGTATAGATTTCTCCCTGTCCCAGTCCTCTTTACTGAGCTCCATTTGCACTTGCATTGTTAATGTCAATATAAACTAATCCTGGTGCAGCTTAATAACCAATATTTCAGGACCTGATGAGCAGGTCCCACTTTTTAATATCACATGGTAAGAGAGGGGGAAAAAAGTAGTTTGAGGAATGAGATATTATAGATGTTGGTGCCTACATATTCCCTTCCATATTTGGATTACAATATCATTCGAGTTGAAATAGATTTGAAAGCTGATCACTGTAGGGCACTGTCTGAGACAGATTCAGCGCTATTGTGGATTCTCCATGGCTGGACACATCGGTTCAGGTAGATATGCATCATACTAGAGCAATCGGGTGAAAAAGCACTTACAAATGCAAAGTAGTTATTTTATATCTACAAACCAACCAAAAAGGGACCCTCTATTTTATAGCCATAAAGACCTGTTGTTGGAACCAATTTAAAAAAAAAATTGTGTCCACTCTCTTTTTGGGCAAGTTAAGGGAACTGCATCGAAGTAAAAAAAAATTAAGATGTGGTGGTTTAAAATGATAGGAGAATGAACACAAACTCTATGCCCAGGTCGTTGCATCATGTTTTGAAAACCCGCCATCCACCTCACAACTATGCAACCTTGCTGAATGTTTCTAAATGTACAGGTGAAAGAGACCAGGAATAGAATACAAAAGACTAAAAAGTCTGGTTACACATTCAATACTTGGACATATTGTGCAAGTGCCGTGTTGGGTCTTATACACAGCATCAGCACTTGTTCCAGTAAAGGCTATACATAAACTATAATTGGAGCATTTCAGTCATAATCATACTCACACCCCTACTTTCCATCAATCAGACCATCTATTGTTCCTGTTAACATACATACGTTGTTTAAAAAGGTGCAATTAAGCAGCAATAACTATTATGAAGAAATGTTAGTACGTGTTGAACACAAAGGAATAAAACAGTCAGTCAATGCTTTACTGTCCAAAAAGGCTACTGATGTTAGTAGCATCATATCTTTTTTAAAGATATATTTGACACCTGGCTATGACTAGGAGGAGACATAGCCAGGTGTCAAATATATCTTTAAAAAAGCTTACATATACACCCAAAAAACAAACAAACAATCAGAACACACTATTGCTCATAGAAATGACTGAATAGATGAAATGTGTTGTGGTAGGTGTCGACATCAGCAATGGTACCAATGACGACATGGATGGGCAGGTAGAGCTCTAGTATGTACAAAACTTAACTACATTTTTCAAACAACAGTCTGGCTAAGGAAAAACCCACCGTACTCTGGCTGAGAGGCAGAGGTAGGGAAATTCATTCATTCTACCACGAAATGTTCCTATGCTGGCAGGTACACATACGGTAACTATGTACTTCCTGAAAATTAGCACTGCAACACACAAACTGAGAGCAACAGGCCGGATATGTGTGTAACTAAACAAAAAGGTCACACAGATTAGCTGCACAATGGGTTGGAGGCCCCACACCCATGGCAGGCAAAGCACAGCACTACTAAATTCAATGTAGTATCAACATCAGTCCAGCATTAAGTAACCCCCTCCTCCCATTACTGTTCCACAGATAGGAATGTATCGAGTACAGCTCACCATTAGAACAGATCTGTAATGGAATGGATCTTTAACCTTTTGGGTATTGATCCTCACAGCTTCAAAATGAGAACATAATCTGTGTCACACAACACCTGAAGCAAAACTTTCACTTTTTAAACACAACATAAAATTATTGGATAATAGAATCATTTCTAAAATCTAAATTTGAAAAAAAAAGTTGAATGCAAGTCTCGCCCTCAAAAGGGATCGGTGAGAAATTGTACTAGACACTCCATACTACAGCACCTGTGGTAAAGCATTAAAATATATTCATCACTTCATCTAAAATTCTAGATTTAAAATTATAAAGTCAGCGGCATGAGTGGCAGTGCAGCTCTGTATATTTACTGAAGCTTTAAGTGCCAATAATCCCCAGCAAACTAACAAAAATGCAGTTGAGTAAAAGGATTGAATATGAAGGGTTAATTTAATACCTAGAAGTTAGGGTACCGAAAACTGACAATATTTTAGATATGATCTTAACATGTTACATAGATCACATGGAATGTACAGCACACAAATAGGCCATTCAGTCCAACAGGTCCATGCCGGTGTTTATGCTCCACATGAGCCTCCTCCCTCCCTACTTCATCTGACCGTATCAGCATATCCTTCTATTCTTTTCTCCCTCATGTGTTTATCTAGCTTCCCCTTAAACGCATCTCTGCTAGTCACCTCAACTACTCCTTGTAGTACTGAGTTCCACATTCTAACCACTCTCTGGATAAAGACGTTTCTCTTGAAAGTCAATCAAATGCCCTTGAGATGGCTCCTGTTCTGGTAGCTCTGCTGATAACAGTTTCACATCGATTGGCTAATTGAAGTAAAGTCAATAATTACACGAAAATCTCTCTCTTCCATTTTGCTAATGCACATTTATTGCGAAGCCATTTCCCATGTTCCAATGTGCAGGACTTTTTTTTTAAAAATCGACATTAAAATCCATGACATTCATCACCCCTTTTACTTAATTTGCCTAGATCCCTTTGAATGCTTTAAATTATCTTACATTGGTCACCTGACCATATTGGTTTGTGTCACTGGGAAAATTAATTACTATAGTACCCTCCTCCATACTGTTTCTGATAATACCAACAGGGCATCACATTGCTTCCTGCTAGAACATTTTCCATTTGTCAGCACCTTCTTGTGCTGCCAATTTTCAATCAATCTAGCTAATTTCCCATAATTCCATGAGCCTTAACAGTCTTTAAAACATTCATATGTGGAACTTTATCAAATGCCTTTTGAAAACTCAACTTGATTATATCTATTACATAGCTCCTGTCCAAGAGTTCAGTCACCTCCTCAAAGAGTTCCAGATGATTTGTAAGGCATAACCTATTGCTTATTGTGGAAGTGCACATAGAAGAGAGTACCACTAAAAAACAAATGAGAATCTGGGTTTTATGCAGAGCAGCATTGACTATAAAAGCAGGGAAGTGATGTTATATTTGTACAAAACATTCATTAGGCCAAAGATGGAGTATTGCGTGGAGTTCTGGACACTCCCATTAAAAGGATATTAGAGCCATGGAAAGGTTACAGGTGAAGATTCACTACAGTTACACCAGTAAAGGAGAGATTATACTTATTAAGTCAGTCTTGAAAAATTGGGACTCTTTTTCCTTGGAACAGAGAATTTAAGACACAGGTTGAATCGGAGTGGCTTTCAAAATTATGAAAGGTTTTGAGAGAGTAAATAGTGAGAGAGAGTAAACTGTTTCTACAGGTTGGCAAATTGGTAATAAGGGGGCATAAACTCAGGATCACAAGAGTGGCAAAGGGAAATATAGAAGAATTCTTCCCCTCCCTCAGAGGGTGATTTACAACACAGAATGCATTACCACAAGTGGCTACTGAGGTGACACTGTCATTTGAAGGGAACTGAATAAGTATTGTCAAATGACTATTAAAAAAAAAAGAAAATTAGATAGCTCCAATTGAAAAGTTCACACTGACGGTGTGATGGACTGAATAACCTTTTTTGCTGTAATTTCTATTATAGTACTTTTAAAGGATAAGGATACCCATGTCTGCAGCAGGTAGTCAAATATTCTTCCTCATTCAATCTCCACATTACATAGAATTTACAGCACAGAAACAGGCCATTCAGCCCAACTGGTTTGTGCCAGTGTTTATGCTCCATACGAGCCTCCTCCCACCCTACTTCATCTAACTCCATTAGCAAATCCTTCTATTCCTTTCTCCCATATGTACTTATCTAGCTTCCCCTTAAAGGCATCTATGCTACTCCATGTGGTAGCAAGTTCCACATTCTAACTACTCTCTGGGTAAAGAAATTTCTCCTGAATTCTCTATTGGATTTATTAGTGACATTCTTATATTTATGGCCCCTTGTTTTGGACACCCCCACAAGTGGAAACATTTTCTCTACGTTAACCCTATCAAACCCCTTCATAATTTTAAAGACCTCTCACCCCTCAGCCTTCTCTTTTCTAGAGAAAACAGCCCCAGTCTGCTTAATCTTTCCTGATAGAACTGAGAGGTTATAACTGATATCATCCTTGTAAATTTTTTTGCACCTTCTCCAGTGGCTCTACAGTATATCTTTTGTAATATGGGGACCAGAACTGTACACAGTACTCCCAGATATGGTTTAAACCAAGGTTCTATATGAGTTTAA